>NW_026870928.1:4487130-5128149 GCF_033118175.1 Dama dama | reverse complement strand
AATCCCCTGTGGAGACCACAGAGAAAGACCTAGTCCTCCGCCTCATCGCGACCGGAGGCCTCACATCCTTTGAAAACTCGAGAGGTCCACGGAGATCAATGCTTCCAAAGGAGACGATGCCTGATTCCTCTTGAAAATGGATAGGAGTCCCAGGATCCCTGTGGCACGTGGAAAGGGACCCTTGGGCTCCCGCCTCACGTGGAGACGCGTCCCAATTGCCAGGCCAAGACTCGAGGAGAATCCCGAGGTGTCCCTCGCACCTAGGCAGGAGTCCTGACGTCGCTGAACAAACACGTGTCTGGAAGGGCCCTCCCCGTCGTAACTCGAGAATACACCCCAGGTTCCGGCCGCAACTCGAGAAAAACCATGAGACTTCGCCCTCGCCGCGAGATGAGGCCCGATTCCCCTGCACTGCGTGCAGAGCAATTCCGGTTTCCACATCAAACGTGAAAGGAGCCTTGATTTCCTTGATGGCACTCCAGAGAAAACCCAAGATCACTGTCTCAAGTCTAGAGGGATCCTGAGGTCACTGGAGCAACACGAAAGGGCTCCGTGGACCCCAAATCAACTCGAGATGAGAGCTTAGTCCCTGGCTTCGACTCAAGGGGAATACCAAGTTTCCACAAGCACCTCAAGAGGAGGCTTCTCTCAGCCCCATGTATGTGAGAGGTACCCTGAGTTTGTGGCCTCAAGTGGAATGGACACCGAGATGCTCTGATTCGAAGTAAGGCCGGATATCCCTGCAGTGAGATGAATGCAAGCTCGTCTTGCATCTCCCAATACGAAGGGATGTCTGAATCCCCTGTGGAGACCACAGAGAAAGACGTAGTTGTCGGCCTCATCGCGACCGGAGGCCTCACATCCTTTGAAAATTCAAGAGGTCCCCAGAGATCAATGATTCCAAAGGAGATGATGCCTGACTCTTCTTGAAAATGGATAGGAGTCCCAGGATCTCTGTGCCACGTGGAAAGGGACTCTGGGGCTCCCGCCTCACCTGGAGACACGTCGCAATTGCAATGCCAAGACTCGAGGAGAATCCCGACGTGTCCCTCGCACCTAGGCAGGAGTCCTGACGTCGCTGAACAAACACGTGTCTGGAAGGGCCCTCCCCGTAGTAACTTGTGAATGTACCCCATGTTCCGGCCGCAACTCGAGAATAACCATGAGACTTCCCCCTCGCCTTGAGATGAGGCCCGATTCCCCTGCACTGCGTGCAGAGCAATTCCGTGTTCCACATCAAACGTGAAAGGAGCCTTGATTTCCTTGATGGCACTCCAGAGAAAACCCAAGATCACTGTCTCAAGTCTAGAGGGATCCTGAGGTCACTGTAGCAACACGAAAGGGCTCCGTGGACCCCAAATCAACTCGAGATGAGAGCTTAGTCCCTGGCTTCGACTCAAGAGGAATACCAACTTTCCACAAGCACCTCAAGAGGAGGCTTCTCTCAGCTACAGGTATGTCAGAGGGACCCTGAGTTTGTGGCCTCAAGTGGAATGGACACCGAGATGCTCTGACTCGAAGTAAGGCCGGATATCCCTGCAGTGAATTGAATGCAGGCTCGTCTTGCATCTCCCAAGACGAAGGGTTGTCTGAATCTCCTGTGGAGCCCACAGAGAAAAACCTAGTCCTCCTCCTCAATGCGACCGGAGGCCTCACATCCTTTGAAAACTCGAGAGGTCCGCGGAGATCAATACTTCCGAAGGAGACGATGCCTAACTCCTCTTGAAAATGGATAGGAGTCCCAGGTTCCCTGTGGCACATGGAAAGGGACGCTGGGTCTCCCGCCACACGTGGAGTCTCGTCCCAATTGCCATGCCAAGACTCGAAGAAAATCCCGAGGTGTCCCTCGCACCTAGGCAGGAGTCCTGACGTCGCTGAACAAACACGTCTCTGGAAGAGCCCTCCCCGTCGTAACTCGAGAATATAAATCAGGTTCCGGGCGCAACTCGAGAAAAAATATGAGACTTCCCCCTCGCCGCGAGATGAGTCCCGATTCCCCTGCACTGCGTGCAGAGCAATTCTGTGTTCCACATCAAACGTGAAAGGAGCCTTGATTTCCTTGATGGCACTCCAGAGAAGACCCAAGATCACTGTCTCAAGTCTAGAGGGATCCTGAGGTCACTGGAACAACACGAAAGGGCTCCATGGACCCCAAATCAACTCGAGATGAGAGCTTAGTCCCTGGCTTCGACTCAAGAGGAATACCAACTTTCCACAAGCACCTCAAGAGGAGGCTTCTCTCAGCTACAGGTATGTGAGAGGGACCCTGAGTATGTGGCCTCAAGTGGAATGGACACCGAGATGCTCTGACTCGAAGTAAGGCCGGATATCCCTGCAGTGAATTGAATGCAGGCTCGTCTTGCATCTCCCAAGACGAAGGGATATCTGAATCCCCTGTGGAGACCACCGAGAAAGACCTAGTTCTCCGCATCATCGCGACCGGAGGCCTCACATCCTTTGAAAACTCGAGAGGACCGCGGAGATCAATGCTTCCAAAGGAGACGATGCTTCACTCCTCTTGAAAATGGATAGGAGTCCCAGGAACCCTGTGGCACGTGGAAAGGGACCCTGGGTCTCCCGCCTCACATGGAGACGCGTCCCAATTGCCATGCCAATACTCGAGGAGAATCCCGAGGTGTCCCTCGCACCTAGGCAGGAGTCCTGACGTCGCTGAACAAACACTTGTCTGGAAGGGCCCTCCCCGTCGTAACTCGAGAATATAAATCAGGTTCCGGCCGCAACTCGAGAAAAAATATGAGACTTCCCCCTTGCCGCGAGATGAGGCCCGATTCCCCTGCACTGCATGCAGAGCAATTCCGTGTTCCACATCAAACGTGAAAGGAGCCTTGATTTCCTTGATGGCACTCCAGAGAAAACCCAAGATCACTGTCTCAAGTCTAGAGGGATCCTGAGGTCACTGGAGCAACACGAAAGGGCTCCGTGGACCCCAAATCAACTCGAGATGAGAGCTTAGTCCCTGGCTTCGACTCAAGAGGAATACCAACTTTCCACAAGCACCTCAAGAGGAGGCTTCTCTCAGCTACAGGTATGTGAGAGGACCCTGAGTTTGTGGCCTCAAGTGGAATGGACACCGAGATGCTCTGACTCGAAGTAAGGCTGGATATCCCTGCAGTGAATTGAATGCAGGCGCGTCTTGCATCTCCCAAGTCGAAGGGATGTCTGAATCCCCTGTGGAGACCACAGAGAAAGACCTAGTTCTCCGCCTCATCGCGACCGGAGGCCTCACATCCTTTGAAAACTCGAGAGGTGTGCGGAGATCAATGCTTCCAAAGGAGACGATGCCTGACTCCTCTTGAAAATGGATAGGAGTCCCAGGATCCCTGTGTCACGTTGAAAGGGACACTGGGTCTCCCGCCTCACGTGGAGACGCGTCCCAATTGCCATGCCAAGACTCGAGGAGAATCCCGAGGTGTCCCTCGCACCTAGGCAGGAGTCCTGACGTCTCTGAACAAACACATTTCTGGAAGCACCCTCCCCTTCGTAACTCGAGAATATACCCCAGGTTCCGCCCGCAACTCGACAAAATCCATGAGACTTCCTCCTCGCCGCGAGATGAGGACCGATTCCCCTGCACTGCGTGCAGAGCAATTCCGTGTTTCACATCAAACGTGAAAGGAGCCTTGATTTCCTTGATGGCACTCCAGAGAAAACCCAAGATCACTGTCTCTAGTCTAGAGGGATCCTGAGGTCACTGGAGAAACACGAAAGGACTCCGTGGACCCCAAATCAACTTGAGATGAGAGCTTAGTCCCTGGCTTCGACTCAAGAGGAATACCAACTTTCAACAAGCACCTCAAGAGGAGGCTTCTCTCAGCTACAGGTATGTGAGATGGACCCTGAGATTGTAGCCTCAAGTGGAATGGACACCGAGATGCTCTGACTCGGAGTAAGGGCGGATATCCCTGCAGTGAATTGAATGAAGGCTCGTCTTGCATTTCCCAAGACGAAGGGATGTCTGAATCCCCTGTGGACACCACAGAGAAAGACCTAGTTCTCCGCCTCATCGCGACCTGAGGCCTCACATCCTTTGAAAACCTGAGAGGTCCGGGGATATCAATGCTTCCAAAGGAGACGATGCCTGACTCCTTTTGAAAATGGATAGGAGTCCCAGGATCCCTGTGGCACGTGGAAAGGGACCCTGGGTCTCCCGCCTCACATGGAGACGCGTCCCAATTGCCATGCCAAGACTCGAGGAGAATCCCGAGGTGTCCCTCCCACCTAGGCAGGAGTCCTGACGTCGCTGAACAAACACGTGTCTGGAAGGGCCCTCCCCATCGTAACTCGAGAATATACCCCAGGTTCCGGCCACAACTCGAGAAAAACCATGAGACTTCCCCCTCCCCGCGAAATGATGCCCGATTCCCCTGCACTGCGAGCAAAGGAGTTCCGTGTTCCACATCAAACGTGAAAGGAGCCTTGATTTCCTTGATGGCACTCCAGAGAAAACCCAAAGTCACTGTCTCTAGTCTAGAGGGATCCTGAGGTCACTGGAGCATCACGAAAGTGCTCATTGGAACACAAATCAACTCGAGATGAGAGCTTAGTCCCTGGCTTCGACTCAAGAGGAACACCAACTTTCCACAGCACCTCAAGAGGAGGCTTCTCTCAGCTACAGGTATGTGAGAGGGATCCTGAGTTGGTGGACTCAGGTGGAATGGACACCGAGATGCGCTGACTCGAAGTAAGGCCGGATATCCCTGCAGTGAATTGAATGCAGGCTCGTCTTGCATCTCCCAATCCGAAGGGATGTCTGAATACCCTGTGGAGACCACAGAGAAAGACCTAGCACTCCGCCTCATCGCGACCGGAGGCCTCACATCCTTTGAAAACTCGAGAGGTCCGCGGAGATGAATGCTTACAAAGGAGACGATGGCTGACTCCTCCTGAAAATGGATAGGAGTCCCAGGATCCCTGTGGCATGTGGATAGGGACCCTGGTTCTGCCGCCTCACGAGGAGACGCGTCCCAATTGCCATGCCAAGACTCGAGGAGAAGCCCGAGGTGTCCCTCGCACCTAGGCAGGAGTCCTGACGTCGCTGAACAAACACGTGTCTGGAAGGGCCCTCCCCGTCGTAACTCGAGAATATAAACCCAGGTTCCGGCCGCAACTCGAGAAAAACCATGAGACTTCCCCGTCGCCGCGAGATGAGGCCCGATTGCCCTGCACTGCATGCAGAGCAATTCCGTGTTCCACATCAAACGTGAAAGGAGCCTTGATTTCCTTGATGGCACTCCAGAGAAAACCCAAGATCACTGTCTCTAGTCTAGAGGGTTCCTGAGGTCACTGTAGCAACACGAAAGCGCTCCATGGACCCCAAATCAACTCGAGATGAGAGCTTAGTCCCTGGCTTCGACTCAAGAGGAATACCAACTTTCCACAAGCACCTGAAGAGGAGGCTTCTCGCAGCCACAGGTATGTGAGAGGGCCCCTGAGTTTGTGGCCTCAAGTGGAATGGACACCGAGATGCTCTGACTCGAAGTAAGGCCGAATATCCCTGCAGTGAATTGAATGCAGGCTCGTCTTGCCTCTCCCAAGACGAAGGGATGTCTGAATCCCCTTTGGAGACGACAGAGAAAGACCTAGTCCTCCGCCTCATCGCGACCGGAGGCCTCACATCTTTTGAAAATTCGAGAGGTATGCGGAGATCAATGCTTCCAAAGGAGACGATGCCTGACTCTTCTTGAAAATGGATAGGAGTCCCAGGATCCCTGTGTCACGTTGAAAGGGACACTGGGTCTCCCGCCTCACGTGGAGACGCGTCCCAATTGCCATGCCAAGACTCGAGGAGAATCCCGAGGTGTCCCTCGCACCTAGGCAGGAGTCCTGACGTCTCTGAACAAACACATTTCTGGAAGCGCCCTCCCCTTCGTAACTCGAGAATATACCCCAGGTTCCGCCCGCAACTCGACAAAATCCATGAGACTTCCTCCTCGCCGCGAGATGAGGACCGATTCCCCTGCACTGCGTGCAGAACAATTCCGTGTTTCACATCAAACGTGAAAGGAGCCTGGATTTCCTTGATGGCACTCCAGAGAAAACCCAAGATCACTGTCTCAAGTCTAGAGGGATCCTGAGGTCACTGGAGCAACACGAAAGGACTCCGTGGACCCCAAATTAACTTGAGATGAGAGCTTAGTCCCTGGCTTCGACTCAAGAGGAATACCAACTTTCCACAAGCACCTCAAGTGGAGGCTTCTCTCAGCTACAGGTATGTGAGAGGGACCCAGAGATTGTGGCCTCAAGTGGAATGGACACCGAGATGCTCTGACTCGGAGTAAGGGTGGATATCCCTGCAGTGAATTTAATGAAGGCTCGTCTTGCATTTCCCAAGACGAAGGGATGTCTGAATCCCCTGTGGACACCACAGAGAAAGACCTAGTTCTCCGCCTCATCGCGACCTGAGGCCTCACATCCTTTGAAAACCTGAGAGGTCCGGGGATATCAATGCTTCCAAAGGAGACGATGCCTGACTCCTCTTGAAAATAGATAGGAGTCCCAGGATCCCTGTGGCACGTGGAAAGGGACCCTGGGTCTCCCGCCTCACATGGAGACGCGTCCCAATTGCCATGCCAAGACTCGAGGAGAATCCCGAGGTGTCCCTCGCACCTAGGCAGGAGTCCTGACGTCGCTGAACAAACACGTGTCTGGAAGGGCCCTCCCCATCGTAACTCGAGAATATACCCCAGGTTCCGGCCACAACTCGAGAAAAACCATGAGACTTCCCCCTCGCCGCGAGATGATGCCCGATTCCCCTGCACTGCGAGCAAAGGAGTTCCGTGTTCCACATCAAACGTGAAAGGAGCCTTGATTTCCTTGATGGCACTCCAGAGAAAACCCAAAGTCACTGTCTCTAGTCTAGAGGGATCCTGAGGTCACTGGAGCAACACGAAAGGACTCCGTGGACCCCAAATCAACTTGAGATGAGAGCTTAGTCCCTGGCTTCGACTCAAGAGGAATACCAACTTTCCACAAGCACCTCAAGTGGAGGCTTCTCTCAGCTACAGGTATGTGAGAGGGACCCTGAGTTTGTGGCCTCAAGTGGAATGGACACCGAGATGCTCTGACTCGGAGTAAGGGCGGATATCCCTGCAGTGAATTGAATGAAGGCTCGTCTTGCATTTCCCAAGACGAAGGGATGTCTGAATCCCCTGTGGAGACCACAGAGAAAGACCTAGTTCTCCGCCTCATCGCGACCTGAGGCCTCACATCCTTTGAAAACCTGAGAGATCCGGGGAGATCAATGCTTCCAAAGGAGACGATGCCTGACTCCTCTTGAAAATGGATGGGAGTCCCAGGATCCCTGTGGCACGTGGAAAGGGACACTGGGTCTCCCGCCTCACGTGGAGACGCGTCCCAATTGCCATGCCAAGACTCGAGGAGAATCCCGAGGTGTCCCTCGCCCCTAGGCAGGAGTCCTGACGTCGCTGAACAAACACGTGTCTGGAAGGGCCCTCCCCGTCGTAACTCGAGAATATACCCCAGGTTCCGGCCGCAACTCGAGAAAAACCATGAGACTTCCCCCTCGCCGCGAGATTAGGCCCGATTCCCCTGCACTGCGTGCAGAGCAATTCCGTGTTCCACATCAAACGTGAAAGGAGCCTTGATTTCCTTGATGGCACTCCAGAGAGTATCCAAGATCACTGTCTCAAGTCTAGAGGGATCCTGAGGTCACTGTAGCAACACGAAAGGGCTCCGTGGACCCCAAATCAACTCGAGATGAGAGCTTAGTCCCTGGCTTCGACTCAAGAGGAACACCAACTTTCCACAGCACCTCAAGAGGAGGCTTCTCTCAGCTACAGGTATGTGAGAGGTATCCTGAGTTGGTGGACTCAATTGGAATGGACACCGAGATGCTCTGACTCGAACGAAGGCCGGATATCCCTGCAGTGAATTGAAGGCAGGCTCGTCTTGCATCTCCCAAGACGAAGGGATGTCTGAATCCCCTGTGGAGACCACAGAGAAAGACCTAGTTCTGGCCACATCGCGACAGGAGGCCTCACATCCTTTGAAAACTCGAGAGGTCCGCGGAGATCAATGCTTCCAAAGGAGACGATGCCTGACTCCTCTTGAAAATGGATAGGAGTCCCAGGATCCCTGTGGCACGTGGAAAGGGACCCTGGTTCTCCCGCCTCACGTGGAGACGCGTCCAAATTGCCATGCCAAGACTCGAGGAGAATCCCGAGGTGTCCCTCGCACCTAGGCAGGAGTCCTGACGTCGCTGAACAAACCCGTGTCTGGACAGGCCCTCCCCGTCGTAACTCGAGAATATACCCCAGGTTCCGCCCGCAACTCGAGAAAAACCATGAGACTTCCCCCTCCCCACGAGATGAGGCCCGATTCCCCTGCACTGAGTGCAGACCAATTTCGTGTTCCACATCAAACGTGAAAGGAGCCTTGATTTCCTTAATGGCACTCCAGAGAAAACCCAAGATCACTTCTCAAGTCTAGAGGGATCCTGAGGTCACTGTAGCAACACGAAAGGGCTTCGTGGACCCCAAAACAACTCGAGATGAGAGCTTAGTCCCTGGCTTCGACTCAAGAGGAATACCAAGTTTCCACAAGCACCTCAAGAGGAGGCTGTTCTCAGCTACAGGTATGTGAGAGGGACCCTGAGTTTGTGGCCTCAAGTGGAATGGACACCGAGATGTTCTGACTCGAAGTAAGGCCGGATATCCCTGCAGTGAATTGAATGCAGGCTCGTCTTGCATCTCCCAAGACGAAGGGTTGTCTGAATCCCCTGTGGAGACCACAGAGAAAGACCTAGTCCTCCGCCTCAACGCGACCGGAGGCCTCACATCCTTTGAAAACTCGAGAGGTCCGCGGAGATCAATGCTTCCAAAGGAGACGAAGCCTGACTCCTCTTGAAAATGGATAGGAGTCCCAGTATCCCTGTGGCACGTGGAAAGGGACCCTGGGTCTCCCGCCTCACGTGGAGACGCGTCCCAATTACCATGCCAATACTCGAGGAAAATCCCGAGGTGTCCCTCGCACCTAGGCAGGAGTCCTGACGTCGCTGAACAAACACGTGTCTGGAAGGGCCCTCCCCGTCGTAACTCGAGAATATACCCCAGGTTCCGGCCGCAACTCGAGAGAAACCATGAGACTTCCCCCTCGCCGCGAGATGAGGCCCGATTCCCCTGCCCTGCGTGCAGAACAATTCCGTATTCCACATCAAAAATGAAAGGAGCCTTGATTTCCTTGATGGCACTCCAGAGAAAACCCAAGATCACTGTCTCAAGTCTAGAGGGATCCTGAGGTCACTGTAACAACACGAAAGGGCTCCGTGGACCCCAAATCAACTCGAGATGAGAGCTTAGTCCCTGGCTTCTACTCAAGAGGAATACCAACTTTCCACAAGCACCTCAAGAGGAGGCTTCTCTCAGCTACAGGTATGTGAGAGGGAGCCTGAGTTTGTGGCCTCAAGTGGAATGGACACCGAGATGCTCTGACTCAAAGTAAGGCCGGATATCCCTGCAGTGAATTGAATGCAGGCTCATCTTGCATCTCCCAAGACGAAGGGATGTCTGAATCCCCTGTGCAGAACACAGAGAAAGACCTAGTCCTCCGCCTCAACGCGACCGGAGGCCTCACATCCTTTGAAAACTCGAGAGGTCCGCGGAGATCAATGCTTCCAAAGGAGACGATGCCTGACTCCTCTTGAAAATGGATAGGAGTCCCAGGATCCCTGTGGCACGTGGAAAGGGACCCTGGGTCTCCCGCCTCACGTGGAGTCGCGTCCCAATTGCCATGCCAAGACTCGAGGAGAATCCCGAGGTGTCCCTCGCACCTAGGCAGGAGTCCTGACGTCGCTGAAAAAACCCGTGTCTGGAAGGGCCCTCCCCGTCGTAACTCGAGAATATACCCCAGGTTCCGGCCGCAACTCGAGAAAAACCATGAGACTTCCCCCTCCCCGCGAGATGAGGCCCGATTCCCCTGCACTGCGTGCAGACCAATTCCGTGTTCCACATCAAAAGTGAAAGGAGCCTTGATTTCCTTAATGGCACTCCAGAGAAAACCCAAGATCACTGTCTCAAATCTAGAGGGATCCTGAGGTCACTGGAGCAACACGAAAGGGCTTCGTGGACCCCATATCAACTCGAGATGAGAGCTTAGTCCTTGGCTTCGAATCAAGAGGAATACCAACTTTCCAGAAGCACCTCAAGAGGAGGCTTCTCTCAGCTACAGGTATGTGAGAGGCCCCCTGAGTTTGTGGCCTCAAGTGGAATGGACAACGAGATGCTCTGACTCGAAGTAAGGCCGGATATCCCTGCAGTGAATTGAATGCAGGGTCGTCTTGCATCTCCCAAGTCTAAGGGATGTCTGAATCCCCTGTGCAGAACACAGAGAAAGACCTAGTCCTCCGCCTCATCGCGACCGGAGGCCTCACATCCTTTGAAAACTCGAGAGGTCCGCGGAGATCAATGCTTCCAAAGCAGACGATGCCTGAACCCTCTTGAAAATGGATAGGAGTCCCAGGATCCCTGTGGCACGTGGAAAGGGACCCTGGGTCTCCCGCCTCACGCGGAGACGTGTCCCAATTGCCAGTCCAAGACTTGAGGAGAATACCGAGGTGTCCCTCACACCTAGGCAGGAGTCCTGACGTCGCTGAACAAACACATGTCTGGAAGGGCCCTCCCCGTCGTAACTCGAGAATATACCCCAGGTTCCGGCCGCCACTCGAGAAAAACCATGAGACTTCCCCCTCGCCGCGAGATGAGGCCCGATTCCCCTGCACTGCATGCAGAGCAATTCCGTGTTCCACATCAAACGTGAAAGGAGCCTTGATTTCCTTGATGGCACTCCAGAGAAAACCCAAGATCACTGTCTCAAGTCTAGAGGGATCCTGAGGTCACTGGAGCAACACGAAAGGGCTCCGTGGACCCCAAATCAACTCGAGATGAGAGATTAGTCCCTGGCTTCAACTCAAGAGGAATACGAACTTTCCACAAGCCCCTCAAGAGGAGGCTTCTCTCAGCTACAGGTATGTGAGAGGGACCCTGAGTTTGTGGCCTCAAGTGGAATGGACACCAAGATGCTCTGACTCAAAGTAAGGCCGGATATTCGTGCAGTGAATTGAATGCAGGCTCATCTTGCATCTCCCAAGACGAAAGGATGTCTGAATCCCCTGTGCAGAACACAGAGAAAGACCTAGTCCTCCACCTCAACGCGACCGGAGGCCTCACATCCTTTGAAAACTCGAGAGGTCCGCGGAGATCAATGCTTCCAAAGGAGACGATGCCTGACTCCTCTTGAAAATGGATAGGAGTCCCAGGATCACTGTGGCACGTGGAAAGGGACCCTGGGTCTCCTGCCTCACGTGGAGACGCGTCACAATTGCCATGCCAAGACTCGAGGAGAATCCCGAGGTGTCCCTCGCACCTAGGCAGGAGTCCTGACGTCGCTGAACAAACCCGTGTCTGGAAGGGCCCTCCCCGTCGTAACTCGAGAATATACCCCAGGTTCCGGCCGCAACTCGAGAAAAACAATGAGATTTCCCCCTCGCCACGAGTTGAGGCCCGATTCCCCTGCACTGCGTGCAGAGCAATTCCGTGTTCCACTTCAAACGTGAAAGGAGCCTTGATTTCCTTGATGGCACTCCAGAGAAAACCCAAGATCACTGTCTCAAGCCTAGAGGGATCCTGAGGTCACTGGAGCAACACGAAAGGGCTCCGTGGACCCCAAATCAACTCGAGATGAGAGCTTAGTCCCTGGCTTCGACTCAAGAGGAATACCAACTTTCCACAAGCACCTCAAGAGGAGGCTTCTCTCAGCTACAGGTATGTGAGAGGGACCCTGAGTTTGTGGCCTCAAGTGGCATGGACACCGAGATGCTCTGACTCGAAGTAAGGCCGGATATCCCTGCAGTGAATTGAATGCAGGCTCGTCTTGCATCTCCCAAGACGAAGGGATGTCTGAATCCCCTGTGGAGACCACAGAGAAAGACCTAATTTTCCGCCTCATCGCGACCGGTGGACTCATATCCTTTGAAAATTCGAGAGGTCCACGGAGATCAATGCTTCCAAAGGAGACGATGCCTGACTCCTCCTGAAAATGGATAGGAGTCCCAGGATCCCTGTGGCACGTGGAAAGGGACACTGGTTCTCCCGCCTCACGTGGGGACGCGTCCCAATTGCCAGTCCAAGACTTGAGGAGAATCCCGAGGTGTCCCTCGCACCTAGGCAGGAGTCCTCACGTCGCTGAACAAACCCGTGTCTGGAAGGGCCCTCCCCGTCGTAACTCGAGAATATACCCCAGGTTCCGGCCGCAACTCGAGAAAAACCATGAGACTTCCCACTCACAGCGAGATGAGGCCCGATTCCCCTGCACTGAGTGCAGACCAATTCCGTGTTCCACATCAAACGTGAAAGGAGCCTTGATTTCCTTAATGGCACTCCAGAGAAAACCCAAGATTACTGTCTCAAGTCTAGAGGGATCCTGAGGTCACTGTAGCAACACGAAAGGGCTCCGTGGACCCCAAATCAACTCGAGATGAGAGCTTAGTCCCTGGCTTCGACTCAAGAGGAATACCAACTTTCCAGAAGCACCTCAAGAGGAGGCTTCTCTCAGCTACAGGTATGTCAGAGGGACCCTGAGTTTGTGGCCTCAAGTGGAATGGACACCGAGATGCTCTGACTCGAAGTAAGGCCGGATATCCCTGCAGTGAATTGAATGCAGGCTCGTCTTGCATCTCCCAAGACGAAGGGATGCCTGAATCCCCTGTGGAGACCACAGAGAAAGAACTAGTCCTCCACCTCAACGCGACCGGAGGCCTCACATCCTTTGAAAACTCGAGAGGTCCGCGAAGATCAATGCTTCCAAAGGAGACGATACCTGACTCCTCTTGAAAATGGATGGTAGTCCCAGGATACCTGTGGCACGTGGAAAGGGACCCTGGGTTTCCCGCCTCACGTGGAGACGCGTCCCAATTGCCATGCCAAGACTCGAGGAGAATCCCGAGGTGTCCCTCGCACCTAGGCAGGATTCCTGACGTCGCTGAACAAACACGTGTCTGGAAGGGGCCTCCCCGTGGTAACTCGAGCATATACCCCAGGTTCCGGCCGCAACTCGTGAAAAACCATGAGACTTCCCCCTCGCCGCTGGATGAGGCCCGATTCCCCTGCACTGCGTGCAGAGCAATTCCGTGTTCCACATAAAACGTGAAAGGAGCCTTGATTTCCTTGATGGCACTCCAGAGAAAACCCAAGATCACTGTCTCAAGTCTAGAGGGATCCTGAGGTCACTGGAGCAACACGAAAGGGCTCTGTGGACCCCAAATCAACTCGAGATGAGAGCTTAGTCCCTGGCTTCGACTCAAGAGGAATACCAACTTTCCACAAGCACCTCAAGAGGAGGCTACTCTCAGCTAATGGTATGTTAGAGGGACCCTGAGTTTGTCGCCTCAAGTGGAATGGACACCGAGATGCTCTGACTCGAAGTAAGGCCAGATATCCCTGCAGTGATTTAAATGCTGGCTCGTCTTGCATCTCCCAAGACGAAGGGTTGTCTGAATCCCCTGTGGTAACCACAGAGAAAGACTTAGTCCGCCACCTCAACACAACCGGAGGCCTCATATCCTTTGAAAACTCGAGAGGACCGCGGAGATCAATACTTCCGAAGGAGACGATGCCTGACTCCTCTTGAAAATGGATAGGAGTCCGAGGATCCCTGTGGCACGTGGAAAGGGACCCTGGGTCTCCCGCCTCACGTGGAGACGCGTCCCAATTGCCATGCCAAAACTCGAGGAGAATCCCGAGGTGTCCCTCGCACCTAGGCAGGAGTCCTGACGTCGCTGAACAAACATGTGTCTGGAAGGGCCCTCCCCGTCGTAACTCGAGAATATACCCCATGTTCCGGCCGCAACTCGAGAAAAACCATGAGACTTCCCCATCCCCGCGATATGAGGCCCGATTCGCCTGCACTGCGTGCAGACCAATTCCGTGTTCCACATCAAACGTGAAAGGAGCCTTGATTTCCTTAATTGCACTCCAGAGAAAACCTAAGATCACTGTTTCAAGTCTAGAGGGATCCTGAGGTCACTGTAGCAACACGAACGGGCTCCGTGGACCCCAAATCAACTCGAGATGAGAGCTTAGTCTCTGGCTTGGACTCAAGAGGAATACCAACTTTCCACAAGCACCTCAAGAGGAGGCTTCTCTCAGCTACAGGTATGTGAGAGAGACCCTGACTTAGTGGCCTCAAGTGGAATGGACACCGAGATGCTCTGACTCGAAGTAAGGCCGGATATCCCTGCAGTGAATTGAATGCAGGCTCGTCTTGCATCTCCCAAGACGAAGGGTTGTCTGAATCCCCTGTGGAGACCACAGAGAAAGACCTAGTCCTCCGCCTCAACGTGACCGAAGGCCTCACATCCTTTGAAAACTCGAGAGGTCCGCGGAGATCAATGCTTCCAAAGGAGACGATGCCTGACTCCTCTTGAAACTGGATAGGAGTCCCAGGATCACTGTGGCACGTGGAAAGGGACCCTGGGTCTCCCGCCTCACGTGGAGACGCGTCCCAATTGCCATGCCAAGACTCGAGGAGAATCCTGAGGTTCCCTCGCACCTAGGCCGGAGTCCTCACGTCGCTGAACAAACCCGTGTCTGGAAGGGCCCTCCCCGTCGTAACTCGAGAATATACCCCAGGTTCTGGCCGCAACTCGAGAAAAACCATGAGACTTCCCCCTCCCCGCGAGATGAGGCCCGATTCCCGAGCACTGAGTGCAGATCAATTCTGTGTTACACATCAAACGTGAAAGGAGCCTTGATTTCCTTAATGGCACTCCAGAGAAAACCCAAGATCACTGTCTCAAGTCTAGAGGGATCCTGAGGTCACTGTAGCAACACGAAAGGGCTCCATGGACCCCAAATCAACTCGAGATGAGAGCTTAGTCCCTGGCTTCGACTCAAGAGGAATACCAAGTTTCCACAAGCACCTCAAGAGGAGGCTTCTCTCAGCTACAGGTATGTCAGAGGGACCCTGAGTTTGTGGCCTCAAGTGGAATGGACACCGAGATGCTCTGACTCGAAGTAAGGCCGGATATCCCTGCAGTGAATTGAATGCAGGATCGTCTTGCATCTCCCAAGACGAAGGGTTGTCTGAATCCCCTGTGGAGCCCACAGAGAAAGACCTAGTCCTCCGCCTCAACGCGACCGGAGGCTTCACATCCTTTGAAAACTCGAGAGGTCTGCGGAGATCAATGCTTCCAAAGAAGACAATGCCTGACTCCTCTTGAAAATGGATAGGAGTCCCAGGATCCCTGTGGCACGTGGAAAGGGACCCTGGGTCTCCCGCCTCACGTGGAGACGCGTCCCAATTGCCATGCCAAGACTCGAGGAGAATCCCGAGGTGTCCCTCACACCTAGGCAGGAGTCCTGACGTCGCTGAACAAACACGTGTCTGGAAGGGCCCTCACCGTCTTAACTCGAGAATATATCCGAGGTTCCGGCCGCAACTCGAGAAAAACCATGAGACTTCCCCCTCGCCGCTGGATGAGGCCCGATTCCCCTGCACTGCGTGCAGAGCAATTCCGTGTTCCACATCAAACGTGAAAGGAGCCTTGATTTCCTTGATGGCACTCCAGAGAAAACCCAAGATCACTGTCTAGAGTCTAGAGGGATCCTGAGGTCACTGGAGCAACACGAAAGGGCTCCGTGGACCCCAAATCAACTCGAGATGAGAGCTTAGTCCCTGGCTTCGACTCAAGGGGAATACCAACTTTCCACAAGCACCTCAAGAGGAGGCTTCTCTCAGCTACAGGTATGTGAGAGAGACCCTGAGTTTGTGGCCTCAAGTGGAATGGACACGGAGATGCTCTGACTCGAAGTAAGGCCGGATATCCCTGCAGTGAATTGAATGCAGGCCCGTCTTGCATCTCCCAAGACAAAGGGTTGTCTGAATCCCCTGTGGAGACCACAGAGAAAGACCTAGTCCTCCGCCTCAACGTGAAGGGAGGCCTCACATCCTTTGAAAACTCGAGAGGTCCGCGGAGATCAATGCTGCCAAAGGAGACGATGCCTGACTCCTCTTGAAAATGAAAAGGAGTCCCAGGATCACTGTGGCACGTGGAAAGGGACCCTGGGACTCCAGCCTCACGTGGAGACGCGTCCCCATTGCCATGCCAAGACTCGAGGAGAATCCCGAGGTTTCCCTCGCACCTAAGCAGGAGTCCTGACGTCGCTGAACAAAGACGTGTCTGGAAGTCCCCTCCCCGTCGTAACTCGAGAATATACCCCAGGTTCCGGCCGCAACTCGAGAAAAACCATGAGACTTCCCCCTCGCCGCGAGATGAGGCCTGATTCCCCTGGGCTGCGTGCAGAGGAATTCCGTGTTCCACATCAAACGTGATAGGAGCCTTGATTTCCTTGATGGCACTCCAGAGAAAACCCAAGATCACTCTCTCAAGTCTAGAGGGATCCTGAGGTCACTGGAGCAACACGAAAGGGCTCCGTGGACCCCAAATCAACTCGAGATGAGAGCTTAGTCCCTGGCTTCGACTCAAGAGGAATACGAACTTTCCACAAGCCCCTCAAGAGGAGGCTTCTCTCAGCTACAGGTATGTGAGAGGGACCCTGAGTTTGTGGCCTTAGTGGAATGGACACCGAGATGCTCTGACTCGAAGCAAGGCCGGATATCCCTGCAGTGAATTGAATGCAGGCTCGTCTTGCATCTCCCAAGACGAAGGGATGCCTGAATCCCCTGTGGAGACCACAGAGAAAGACCTAATTTTCCGCCTCATCGCGACCGGTGGCCTCACATCCTTTGAAAATTCGAGAGGCCTGCAGAGATCAATGCTTCCAAAGGAGACGATGCCTGACTCCTCTTGAAAATGGATAGGAGTCCCAGGATCCCTGTGGCACGTGGAAAGGGACCCTGGGTCTCCCGCCTCAGGTGGAGACGCGTCCCAATTGCCATGCCAAGACTCGAGGAGAATCCTGAGGTTCCCTCGCACCTAGGCAGGAGACCTCACGTCGCTGAACAAACCCGTGTCTGGAAGGGCCCTCCCCATCGTAACTCGAGAATATACCCCAGGTTCTGGCCGTAACTCGAGAAAAACCATGAGACTTCCCCCTCCCCGCGAGATGAGGCCCGATTCCCCAGCACTGAGTGCAGATCAATTCCGTGTTACACATCAAACGTGAAAGGAGCCTTGATTTCCTTAATGGCACTCCAGAGAAAACCCAAGATCACTGTCTCAAGTCTAGAGGGATCCTGAGGTCACTGTAGCAACACGAAAGGGCTCCATGGACCCCAAATCAACTCGAGATGAGAGCTTAGTACATGGCTTCGACTCAAGAGGAATACCAACTTTCCACAAGCACCTCAAGAGGAGGCTTCTCTCAGCTACAGGTATGTGAGAGGGACCCTGAGTTTGTGGCCTCAAGTGGAATGGACACCGAGATGCTCTGTCTCGAAGTAAGGCCGGATATCCCTGCAGTGAATTGAATGCAGGCTCGTCTTGCATCTCCAAAAACGAAGGGATGTCTGAATCCCCTGTGGAGACCACAGAGAAAGACCTAGTCCTCCGCCTCAACGCGACCGGAGACCTCACTTCCTTTGAAAACTCGAGAGGTCTGCAGAGATCAATGCTTCCAAAGGAGACGATGCCTGACTCCTCTTGAAAATGGATAGGAGTCCCAGGATCACTGTGGCAAGTGGAAAGGGACCCTGGGTCTCCCGCCTCACTTGGAGACGCGTCCCAATTGCCATGCCAAGACTCGAGGAGAATCCCGAGGTGTTCCTCGCACCTAGGCAGGGTCCTGACGTCAAAGAAAAAACACGTGTCTGGAAGGGCCCTCCCCGTCGTAACTCGAGAATATACCCAAGGTTCCGGCCGCAACTCGAGAAAAACCATGAGACTTCCCCCTCGCCCTGAGATGAGGCCCCATTCCCCTGCACTGCGTGCAGAGCAATTCCGTGTTCCACATCATACGTGAAAGGAGCCTTGATTTCCTTGATGGCACTCCAGAGAAAACCCAAGATCACTGTCTCAAGTCTAGAGGGATCCTGAGGTCACTGGAGCAACACGAAAGGGCTCCGTGGACCCCAAATCAACTCGAGATGAGAGATTAGTCCCTGGCTTCAACTCAAGAGGAATACGCACTTTCCACAAGCCCCTCAAGAGGAGTCTTCTCTCAGCTACAGGTATGTGAGAGGGACCCTGAGTTTGTGGCATCAAGTGGAATGGACACCGAGATGCTCTGACTCGAAATAAGGCCGGATATCCCTGCAGTGAATTGAAAGCAGGCTCATCTTGCATCTCCCAAAACGAAGGGATGTCTGAATCCCCTGTGCAGAACACAGAGAAAGAACTAGTCCTCCGCCTCAACGCGACCGGAGACCTCACTTCCTTTGAAAACTCGAGAGGTCTGCAGAGATCAATGCTTCCAAAGGAGACGATGCCTGACTCCTCCTGAAAATGGATAGGAGTCCCAGGATCACTGTGGCAAGTGGAAAGGGACCCTGGGTCTCCCGCCTCACGTGGAGACGCGTCCCAATTGCCATGCCAAGACTCGAGCAGAATCCCGAGGTGTCCCTCGCACCTAGGCAGGGTCCTGACGTCAAAGAAAAAACACGTGTCTGGAAGGGCCCTCCCCGTCCTAACTCGAGAATATACCCAAGGTTCCGGCCGCAACTCGAGAAAAACCATGAGATTTCGCCCTCGCCGCGAGTTGAGGCCCGATTCCCCTGCACTGCATGCAGAGCAATTCCGTGTTCCACATCAAACGTGAAAGGAGCCTTGATTTCCTTGATGGCACTCCAGAGAAAACACAAGATCACTGTCTCAAGTCTAGAGGGATCCTGAGGTCACTGGAGCAACACGAAAGGGCTCCGTGGACCCCAATCAACTCGAGATGAGAGCTTAGTCCCTGGCTTCGACTCAAGAGGAATACCAACTTTCCACAAGCCCCTCAAGAGGAGGCTTCTCTCAGCTACAGGT
This sequence comes from Dama dama, assembly GCF_033118175.1. Taxonomy (NCBI): domain Eukaryota; kingdom Metazoa; phylum Chordata; class Mammalia; order Artiodactyla; family Cervidae; genus Dama; species Dama dama. The sequence goes on along the minus strand of NW_026870928.1, from coordinate 5,109,191 downwards.
ATGTGAGAGGGACCCTGAGTTTGTGGCTTCAAGTGGAATGGACACCGAGATGCTCTGACTCGAAGTAAGGCCGAATATCCCTGCAGTGAATTGAATGCAGGCTCGTCTTGCATCTCCCAAGACGAAGGGATGTCTGAATCCGCTGTGGAGACCACAGAGAAAGACTTAGTCCTCCGCCTCTTCGCGACCGGAGGCCTCACATCCTTTGAAAAGTCGAGAGGTATGCGGAGATCAATGCTTCCAAAGGAGACGATGCCTGACGCCTCTTGAAAATGGATAGGAATCCCAGGATCCCTGTGGCACGTGGAAAGGGAACCTGGGTCTCCCGCCTCACGTGGAGACGCGTCCCAATTGCCATGCCAAGACTCGAGGAGAATCCCGAGGTGTCCCTCGCACCTAGGCAGGAGTCCTGACGTCGCTGAACAAACACGTGTCTGGAAGGGCCCTCCCCGTCGTAACTCGAGAATATACCCCAGGTTTCGGCCGCAACTCGAGAAAAACCATGAGACTTCCCCCTCGCCGCGAGATGAGGCCCGATTCCCCTGCCCTGCGTGCAGAGCAATTCCGTTTCCACATCAAAAATGAAAGGAGCCTTGATTTCCTTGATGACACTCCAGAGAAAACGCAAGATCACTGTCTCAAGTCTAGAGGGATCCTGAGGTCACTGGAGCAACACGAAAGGGCTCCGTGGACCCCAAATCAACTCGAGATGAGAGCTTAGTCCCTGGCTTCAAATCGAGAGGAATACCAACTTTCCACAAGCCCCTCAAGAGGAGGCTACTCTCAGCTAATGGTATGTGAGAGGGACCCTGAGTTTGTGGCCTCAAGTGGAATGGACACCGAGATGCTCTGACTCGAAGTAAGGCCAGATATCCCTGCAGTGAATTGAATGCAGGCTCGTCTTGCATCTCCCAAGACGAAGGGATGTCTGAATCCCCTGTGGAGACGACAGAGAAAGACCTAGTCCTCCGCCTCATCGCGACCGGAGGTCTCACATCCTTTGAAAACTCGAGAGGTCCGCGGAGATCAATGCTTCCAAAGGAGACGATGCCTGACTCCTCTTGAAAATGGATAGGAGTACCAGGATCCCTGTGGTACGTGGAAAGGGACACTCGGTCTCCCGCCTCACGGGGAAACGCGTCCCAATTGCCATGCCAAGACTCGAGGAGAATCCCGAGGTGTCCCTCGCACCTAGGCAGGAGTCCTGACATCGCTGAACAAACACGTGTCTGGAAGGGCCCTCCCCGTCGTAACTCGAGAATATACCCCAGGTTCCGGCCGCAACTCGAGAAAAACCTTGAGACTTCCCCCTCGCCGCGAGATGAGGCCCGATTCCCCTGCAATGCGTGCAGAGCAATTCCGTGTTCCACATCAAACGTGAAAGGAGCCTTGATTTCCTTGATGGCACTCCAGAGAAAACCCAAGATCACTGTCTCAAGTCTAGAGGGATCCTGAGGTCACTGGAGCAACCCGAAAGGGCTCCGTGGACCCCAAATCAACTCGAGATGAGAGATTAGTCCCTGGCTTCAACTCAAGAGGAATACGAACTTTCCACAAGCCCCTCAAGAGAAGGCTTCTCGCAGCTACAGGTATGTGAGAGGGCCCCTGAGTTTGTGGCCTCAAGTGGAATGGACACCGAGATGCTCTGACTCGAAGTAAGGCCAGATATCCCTGCAGTGAATTGAATGCAGGCTCATCTTGCATCTCCCAAGACGAAGGGATGTCTGAATCCACTGTGCAGAACACAGAGAAAGACCTATTCCTCCGCCTCAACGCGACCGGAGGCCTCACATCCTTTGAAAACTCGAGAGGTCCGCAGAGATCAATGCTTCCAAAGGAGACGATGCCTGACTCCTCTTGAAAATGGAAAGGAGTCCCAGGATCCCTGTGGCACGTGGAAAGGGACCCTGGGTCTCCCGCCTCACGTGGAGACGCGTCCAAATTGCCATGCCAAGACTCGAGGAGAATCCCGAGGTGTCCCTCGCACCTAGGCAGGAGTCCTGACGTCGCTGAACAAACACGTGTCTGGAAGGGGCCTCCCCGTCGTAACTCGAGAATATACCCCAGGTTCCGGCCGCAACTCGAGAAAAACCATGAGACTTCCCCCTCGTCGCGAGATGAGGCCCGATTCCCCTGCAATGCGTGCAGAGCAATTCCGTGTTCCACATCAAACGTGAAAGGAGCCTTGATTTCCTTGATGGCACTCCAGAGAAAACCCAAGATCACTGTCTCAAGTCTAGAGGGATCCTGAGGTCACTGGGCCAACAGGAAAGGGCTCAGTGGACCCGAAATCAACTCGAGATGAGAGCTTAGTCCCTGGCTTCGACTCAAGAGGAATACCAACTTTCCACAAGCACCTCAAGAGGAGGCTTCTCTCAGATACAGGTATGTGAGACGGACCCTGAGTTTGTGGCCTCAAATGGAATGGACACCGAGATGCTCTGATTCGAAGTGAGGCCGGATATCCCTGCAGTGAATTGAATGCAGGCTCGTCTTGCATCTCCCAAGACGAAGGGATGTCTGAATCCCCTGTGGAGACCGCAGAGAAAGACCAAGTTCTCCGCCTCATCGCGACCGGAGGCCTCACATTCTTTGAAAACTCGAGAGGTCCGTGGAGATCAATGCTTCCAAAGGAGACGATGCCTGACTCCTCTTGAAAATGGATAGGAGTACCAGGAGGCCTGTGGCACGTGGGAAGGGACCCTGGGTCTCCCGCCTCACGTGGAGACGCGTCCCAATTGCCATGCCAAGACTCGAGGAGAATTCCGAGGTGTCCCTCGCACCTAGGCAGGAGTCCTGACGTCGCTGAACAAACACGTGTCTGGAAGGGCCCTCTCCGTCGTAACTCGAGAATATACATCAGGTTCCAGCCGCAACTCGAGAAAAACCATGAGACTTCCCACTCACAGCGAAATGAGGCCCGATTCCCCTGCACTGCATGCAGAGCAATTCCGTGTTCCACATCAAACATGAAAGGAGACTTGATTTCATTGATGGCACTCCAGAGAAAACCCAAGATTACTGTCTCAAGTCAAAAGGGATCCTGAGTTCACTGGAGCAACACGAAAGGGCTCCGTGGACCCCAAATCAACTCGAGATGAGAGCTTAGTCCCTGGCTTCGACTCAAGAGGAATACCAACTTTCCACAAGCACCTCAAGAGGAGGCTTCTCTCAGCTACAGGTATGTGAGAGGGACCCTGAGTTTGTGGCCTCAAGTGGAATGGACTCCGAGATGCTCTGACTCGAAGTAAGGCCGGATATCCCTGAAGTGAATTGAATGCAGGCTCGTCTCGCATCTCCCAAGACGAAGGGATGTCTGAATACCCTGTGGAGACGACAGAGAAAGACCTAGATCTCCCCCTCATCGCGACCGGAGGCCTCACATCTTTTGAAAACTCGAGAGGTCCACGGAGATCAATGCTTCCAAAGGAGACGATGCGTGACTCTTCTTGAAAATGGATAGGAGTCCCAGGATCACTGTGGCACGTCGAAAGGGACCCTGTGTCTCCCGCCTCACGTGGAGACGCGTCCCAATTTCCATGCCAAGACTCGAGGAGAATCCCGAGGTGTCCCTCGCACCTAGGCAGGAGTCCTGACGTCGCTGAACAAACACGTGTCTGGAAGGGCCCTCCCCGTCGTAGCTCGAGAATATACATCAGGTTCCGGCCGCAACTCGAGAAAAACCATGAGACTTCCCCCTCGCCGCGAGCTGAGGGCCCATTCCCCTGCACTGCGTGCAGAGCAATTCTGTCTTCCACATCAAACGTGAAAGGAGCCTTGATTTACTTGATGGCACTCCAGAGAAAACCCTAGATCACTGTCTCAAGCCTAGAGGGATCCTGAGGTCACTGGAACAACATGAAAGGGCTCTGTGGACCCCAAATCAACTCGAGATGAGAGATTTGTCCCTGGCTTCGACTCAAGAGGAATACCAACTTTCCACAAGCACCTCAAGAGGAGGCTTCTCTCAGCGACAGGTGTGTGAGTGGGACCCTTAGTTTTTTGCCTCAAGCGGAATGGACACCGAGATGCTCTGACTCGAAGTAAGGCCGGATATCCCTGCAGTGAATTGAGTGCAGGCTCGTCTTGCATCTCCCAAGAAGAAGGGATGTCTGAATCCCCTGTGGAGACCACAGAGAAAGACCTAGCTCTCCGCCTCATCGCGACCGGAGGCCTCACATCCTTTGAAAACTCGAGAGGTCCGCGGAGATCAATGCTTCCAAAGGAGACGATGCCTGACTCCTCTTGAAAATGGATAGGAGTCCTAGGATCCCTGTGGCACGTGGAAAGGGACCCTGGGTCTCCCGCCGCACGTGGAGACGCGTCCAAATTGCCATGCCAAGACTCGAGGAGAATCCCGAGGTGTCCCTCGCACCTAGGCAGGAGTCCTGACGTCGCTGAACAAACACGTGTCTGGAAGGGGCCTCCCCGTCGTAACTCGAGAATATACCCCAGGTTCCGGCCGCAACTCGAGAAAAACCATGAGACTTCCCCCTCGTCGCGAGATGAGGCCCGATTCCCCTGCAATGCGTGCAGAGCAATTCCGTGTTCCACATCAAACGTGAAAGGAGCCTTGATTTCCTTGATGGCACTCCAGAGAAAACCCAAGATCACTGTCTCAAGTCTAGAGGGATCCTGAGGTCACTGGGCCAACAGGAAAGGGCTCCGTGGACCCGAAATCAACTCGAGATGAGAGCTTAGTCCCTGGCTTCGACTCAAGAGGAATACCAACTTTCCACAAGCACCTCAAGAGGAGGCTTCTCTCAGATACAGGTATGTGAGACGGACCCTGAGTTTGTGGCCTCAAATGGAATGGACACCGAGATGCTCTGATTCGAAGTAAGGCCGGATATCCCTGCAGTGAATTGAATGCAGGCTCGTCTTGCATCTCCCAAGACGAAGGGATGTCTGAATCCCCTGTGGAGACCGCAGAGAAAGACCGAGTTCTCCGCCTCATCGCGACCGGAGGCCTCACATTCTTTGAAAACTCGAGAGGTCCGTGGAGATCAATGCTTCCAAAGGAGACGATGCCTGACTCCTCTTGAAAATGGATAGGAGTCCCAGGAGGCCTGTGGCACGTGGAAAGGGACCCTGGGTCTCCCGCCTCACGTGGAGACGCGTCCCAATTGCCATGCCAAGTCTCGAGGAGAATCCCGAGGTGTCCCTCGCACCTAGGCAGGAGTCCTGATGTCGCTGAACAAACACGTGTCTGGAAGGGCCCTCCCCGTCGTAACTCGAGAATATACTCCAGGTTCCGGCCGCAACTCGAGAAAAACCATGAGACTTTCCCCTTGCCTCGAGATGAGGCCCGATTCCCCTGCACTGCGTGCAGAGCAATTCCGTGTTCCACATCAAACGTGAAAGGAGCCTTGATTTCCTTGATGGCACTCCAGAGAAAACACAAGATCACTGTCTCAAGTCTAGAGGGATCCTGAGGTCACTGGAGCAACACGAAAGGGCTCCGTGGATCCCAAATCAACTCGAGATGAGAGCGTAGTCCCTGGCTTCGAATCAAGAGGAATGCCAACTTTCCACAAGCACCTCAAGAGGAGGCTTCTCTCAGCTACAGGTATGTGAGAGGGACCCTGAGTGTGTGGCCTCAAGTCGAATGGACTCCGAGATGCTCTGACTCGAAGTAAGGCCGGATATCCCTGCAGTGAATTGAATGCAGTCTGGACTTGCATCTCCCAAGAGGAAGGGTTGTCTGAATCCCCTGTGGAGACCACAGAGAAAGACCTAGTCCTCCGCCTCAACGCGACCGGAGGCCTCACATCCTTTGAAAACTCGAGAGGTCCGCGGAGATCAATGCTTCCAAAGGAGACGATGCCTGACTCCTCTTGAAAATGGATAGGAGTCCCAGGATCCCTGTGGCACGTGGAAAGGGACCCTGGGTCTCCCGCCTCACGTGGAGACGCGTCCCAATTGCCATGCCAAGACTCGAGGAGAATTCCGAGGTGTCCCTCGCACCTAGGCAGGAGTCCTGACGTCGCTGAACAAACACGTGTCTGGAAGGGCCCTCTCCGTCGTAACTCGAGAATATACATCAGGTTCCAGCCGCAACTCGAGAAAAACCATGAGACTTCCCACTCACAGCGAAATGAGGCCCGATTCCCCTGCACTGCATGCAGAGCAATTCCGTGTTCCACATCAAACATGAAAGGAGACTTGATTTCATTGATGGCACTCCAGAGAAAACCCAAGATTACTGTCTCAAGTCAAAAGGGATCCTGAGTTCACTGGAGCAACACGAAAGGGCTCCGTGGACCCCAAATCAACTCGAGATGAGAGCTTAGTCCCTGGCTTCGACTCAAGAGGAATACCAACTTTCCACAAGCACCTCAAGAGGAGGCTTCTCTCAGCTACAGGTATGTGAGAGGGACCCTGAGTTTGTGGCCTCAAGTGGAATGGACTCCGAGATGCTCTGACTCGAAGTAAGGCCGGATATCCCTGAAGTGAATTGAATGCAGGCTCGTCTTGCATCTCCCAAGACGAAGGGATGTCTGAATACCCTGTGGAGACGACAGAGAAAGACCTAGATCTCCCCCTCATCGCGACCGGAGGCCTCACATCTTTTGAAAACTCGAGAGGTCCACGGAGATCAATGCTTCCAAAGGAGACGATGCGTGACTCTTCTTGAAAATGGATAGGAGTCCCAGGATCACTGTGGCACGTCGAAAGGGACCCTGTGTCTCCCGCCTCACGTGGAGACGCGTCCCAATTTCCATGCCAAGACTCGAGGAGAATCCCGAGGTGTCCCTCGCACCTAGGCAGGAGTCCTGACGTCGCTGAACAAACACGTGTCTGGAAGGGCCCTCCCCGTCGTAGCTCGAGAATATACATCAGGTTCCGGCCGCAACTCGAGAAAAACCATGAGACTTCCCCCTCGCCGCGAGCTGAGGGCCCATTCCCCTGCACTGCGTGCAGAGCAATTCTGTCTTCCACATCAAACGTGAAAGGAGCCTTGATTTACTTGATGGCACTCCAGAGAAAACCCTAGATCACTGTCTCAAGCCTAGAGGGATCCTGAGGTCACTGGAACAACACGAAAGGGCTCTGTGGACCCCAAATCAACTCGAGATGAGAGATTTGTCCCTGGCTTCGACTCAAGAGGAATACCAACTTTCCACAAGCACCTCAAGAGGAGGCTTCTCTCAGCGACAGGTGTGTGAGTGGGACCCTTAGTTTTTTGCCTCAAGCGGAATGGACACCGAGATGCTCTGACTCGAAGTAAGGCCGGATATCCCTGCAGTGAATTGAGTGCAGGCTCGTCTTGCATCTCCCAAGAAGAAGGGATGTCTGAATCCCCTGTGGAGACCACAGAGAAAGACCTAGCTCTCCGCCTCATCGCGACCGGAGGCCTCACATCCTTTGAAAACTCGAGAGGTCCGCGGAGATCAATGCTTCCAAAGGAGACGATGCCTGACTCCTCTTGAAAATGGATAGGAGTCCTAGGATCCCTGTGGCACGTGGAAAGGGACCCTGGGTCTCCCGCCTCACGTGGAGACGCGTCCCAATTGCCATGCCAAGACTCGAGGAGAATCCCGAGGTGTCCCTCGCACCTAGGCAGGAGTCCTGACGTCGCTGAACAAACACGTGTCTGGAAGGGCCCTCTCCGACGTAACTCGAGAATATGCCCCAGGTTCCAGCGGCAACTCGAGACAAACCATGAGACTTCCCACTCACAGCGAGATGAGGCCCGATTCCCCTGCACTGCGTGCAGAGCAATTCCGTGTTCCACATCAAACATGAAAGGAGACTTGATTTCCTTGATGGCACTCCAGAGAAAACCCAAGATCACTGTCTCAAGTCTAGAGGGATCCTGAGGTCACTGGAGCGACACGAAAGGGCTCCGTGGACCCCAAATCAACTCGAGATGAGAGCTTAGTCCCTGGCTTCGACTCAAGAGGAATACCAACTTTCCACAAGCACATCAAGAGGAGGCTTCTCTCAGCTACAGGTATGTGAGAGGGACCCTGAGTGTGTGGCCTCAAGTGGAATGGACACCGAGATGCTCAGACTCGAAGTAAGGCCGGATATCCCTGCAGTGAATTGAATGCAGTCTCGACTTGCATCTCCCAAGAGGAAGGGTTGTCTGAATCCACTGTGGAGACCACAGAGAAAGACCTAGATCTCCCCCTCATCGCGACCGGAGGCCTAACATCCTTTGAAAACTCGAGAGGTCCACGGAGATCAATGCTTCCAAAGGAGACGATGCGTGACTCTTCTTGAAAATGGATAGGAGTCCCAGGATCACTGTGGCACGTCGAAAGGGACCCTGTGTCTCCCGCCTCACGTGGAGACGCGTCCCAATTTCCATGCCAAGACTCGAGGAGAATCCCGAGGTGTCCCTCGCACCTAGGCAGGAGTCCTGACGTCGCTGAACAAACACGTGTCTGGAAGGGCCCTCCCCGTCGTAGCTCGAGAATATACATAAGGTTCCGCCGCAACTCGAGAAAAACCATGAGACTTCCCCCTCGCCGCGAGCTGAAGGCCCATTCCCCTGCACTGCGTGCAGAGCAATTCCGTCTTCCACATCAAACGTGAAAGGAGACTTGATTTACTTGATGGCACTCCAGAGAAAACCCTAGATCACTGTCTCAAGCCTAGAGGGATCCTGAGGTCACTGGAGCAACACAAAAGGGCTCCGTGGACCCCAAATCAACTCGAGATGAGAGCTTAGTCCCTGGCTTCGACTCAAGAGGAATACCAACTTTCCACAAGCACCTCAAGAGGAGGCTTCTCCCAGATACAGGTATGTGAGACGGACCCTGAGTTTGTGGCCTCAAATGGAATGGACATCGAGATGCTCTGATTCGAAGTAAGGCCGGATATCCCTGCAGTGAATTGAATGCAGGCTCGTCTTGCATCTCCCAAGACGAAGGGATGTCTGAATCCCCTGTGGAGACCGCAGAGAAAGACCGAGTTCTCCGCCTCATCGCGACCGGAGGCCTCACATTCTTTGAAAACTCGAGAGGTCCGCGGAGATCAATGCTTCCAAAGGAGACGATGCCTGACTCCTCTTGAAAATGGATAGGAGTCCCAGGATCCCTGTGGCACGTGGAAAGGGACCCTGGGTCTCCCGCCTCACGTGGAGACGCGTCCCAATTGCCATGCCAAGTCTCGAGGAGAATCCCGAGGTGTCCCTTGCACCTAGGCAGGAGTCCTGATGTCGCTGAACAAACACGTGTCTGGAAGGGCCCTCCCCGTCGTAACTCGAGAATATACCCCAGGTTCCGGCCGCAACTCGAGAAAAACCATGAGACTTCCCCCTTGCCTCGAGATGAGGCCCGATTCCCCTGCACTGCGTGCAGAGCAATTCCGTATTCCACATCAAACGTGAAAGGAGCCTTGATTTCCTTGATGGCACTCCAGAGAAAACACAAGATCACTGTCTCAAGTCTAGAGGGATCCTGAGGTCACTGGAGCAACACGAAAGGGCTCCGTGGATCCCAAATCAACTCGAGATGAGAGCGTACTCCCTGGCTTCGACTCAAGAGGAATGCCAACTTTCCACAAGCACCTCAAGAGGAGGTTTCTCTCAGCTACAGGTATGTGAGAGGGACCCTGAGTGTGTGGCCTCAAGTCGAATGGACACCGAGATGCTCTGACTCGAAGTAAGCCCGGATATCCCTGCAGTGAATTGAATGCAGTCTGGACTTGCATCTCCCAAGAGGAAGGGTTGTCTGAATCCCCTGTGGAGACCACAGAGAAAGACCTAGTCCTCCGCCTCAACGCGACCGGAGGCCTCACATCCTTTGAAAACTCGAGAGGTCCGCGGAGATCAATGCTTCCAAAGGAGACGATGCCTGACTCCTCTTGAAAATGGATAGGAGTCCCAGGATCCCTGTGGCACGTGGAAAGGGACCCTGGGTCTCCCGCCTCACGTGGAGACGCGTCCCAATTGCCATGCCAAGACTCGAGGAGAATTCCGAGGTGTCCCTCGCACTTAGGCAGGAGTCCTGACGTCGCTGAACAAACACGTGTCTGGAAGGGCCCTCTCCGTCGTAACTCGAGAATATACATCAGGTTCCAGCCGCAACTCGAGAAAAACCATGAGACTTCCCACTCACAGCGAAATGAGGCCCGATTCCCCTGCACTGCATGCAGAGCAATTCCGTGTTCCACATCAAACATGAAAGGAGACTTGATTTCATTGATGGCACTCCAGAGAAAACCCAAGATTACTGTCTCAAGTCAAAAGGGATCCTGAGTTCACTGGAGCAACACGAAAGGGCTCCGTGGACCCCAAATCAACTCGAGATGAGAGCTTAGTCCCTGGCTTCGACTCAAGAGGAATACCAACTTTCCACAAGCACCTCAAGAGGAGGCTTCTCTCAGCTACAGGTATGTCAGAGGGACCCTGAGTTTGTGGCCTCAAGTGGAATGGACTCCGAGATGCTCTGACTCGAAGTAAGGCCGGATATCCCTGAAGTGAATTGAATGCAGGCTCGTCTTGCATCTCCCAAGACGAAGGGATGTCTGAATACCCTGTGGAGACGACAGAGAAAGACCTAGATCTCCCCCTCATCGCGACCGGAGGCCTCACATCTTTTGAAAACTCGAGAGGTCCACGGAGATCAATGCTTCCAAAGGAGACGATGCGTGACTCTTCTTGAAAATGGATAGGAGTCCCAGGATCACTGTGGCACGTCGAAAGGGACCCTGTGTCTCCCGCCTCACGTGGAGACGCGTCCCAATTTCCATGCCAAGACTCGAGGAGAATCCCGAGGTGTCCCTCGCACCTAGGCAGGAGTCCTGACGTCGCTGAACAAACACGTGTCTGGAAGGGCCCTCCCCGTCGTAGCTCGAGAATATACATCAGGTTCCGGCCGCAACTCGAGAAAAACCATGAGACTTCCCCCTCGCCGCGAGCTGAGGGCCCATTCCCCTGCACTGCGTGCAGAGCAATTCCGTCTTCCACATCAAACGTGAAAGGAGCCTTGATTTACTTGATGGCACTCCAGAGAAAACCCTAGATCACTGTCTCAAGCCTAGAGGGATCCTGAGGTCACTGGAACAACACGAAAGGGCTCTGTGGACCCCAAATCAACTCGAGATGAGAGATTTGTCCCTGGCTTCGACTCAAGAGGAATACCAACTTTCCACAAGCACCTCAAGAGGAGGCTTCTCTCAGCTACAGGTGTGTGAGTGGGACCCTTAGTTTTTTGCCTCAAGCGGAATGGACACCGAGATGCTCTGACTCGAAGTAAGGCCGGATATCCCTGCAGTGAATTGAGTGCAGGCTCGTCTTGCATCTCCCAAGAAGAAGGGATGTCTGAATCCCCTGTGGAGACCACAGAGAAAGACCTAGCTCTCCGCCTCATCGCGACCGGAGGCCTCACATCCTTTGAAAACTCGAGAGGTCCGCGGAGATCAATGCTTCCAAAGGAGACGATGCCTGACTCCTCTTGAAAATGGATAGGAGTCCTAGGATCCCTGTGGCACGTGGAAAGGGACCCTGGGTCTCCCGCCTCACGTGGAGACGCGTCCCAATTGCCATGCCAAGACTCGAGGAGAATCCCGAGGTGTCCCTCGCAGCTAGGCAGGAGTCCTGACGTCGCTGAACAAACACGTGTCTGGAAGGGCCCTCTCCGTCGTAACTCGAGAATATGCCCCAGGTTCCAGCGGCAACTCGAGAAAAACCATGAGACTTCCCACTCACAGCGAGATGAGGCCCGATTCCCCTGCACTGCGTGCAGAGCAATTCCGTGTTCCACATCAAACATGAAAGGAGACTTGATTTCCTTGATGGCACTCCAGAGAAAACCCAAGATCACTGTCTCAAGTCTAGAGGGATCCTGAGGTCACTGGAGCAACACGAAAGGGCTCCGTGGACACCAAATCAACTCGAGATGAGAACTTAGTCCCTGGCTTCGACTCAAGAGGAATACCCACTTTCCACAAGCACATCAAGAGGAGGCTTCTCTCAGCTACAGGTATGTGAGAGGGACCCTGAGTTTGTGGCCTCAAGTCGAATGGACACCGAGATGCTCTGACTCGAAGTAAGGCCGGATATCCCTGCAGTGAATTGAATGCAGGCTCCTCTTGCATCTCCCAAGACGAAGGGATGTCTGAATCCCCTGTGGAGACCACAGAGAAAGACCTAGTCCTCCGCCTCATCGCGACCGGAGGCCTCACATCCTTTGAAAACTCGAGAGGTCCACGGAAATCAATGCTTCCAAAGGAGACGATGCCTGACTCCTCTTGAAAACGGATAGGAGTCCCAGGATCCCTGTGGCACGTGGAAAGGGACCCTTGGGCTCCCGCCTCACGTGAAGACGCGTCCCAATTGCCAGGCCAAGACTCGAGGAGAATCCCGAGGTGTCCCTCGTACCTAGGCAGGAGTCCTGACGTCGCTGAACAAACACGTGTCTGGAAGGGCCCTCCCCGTCGTAACTCGAGAATACACCCCAGGTTCCGGCCGCAACTCGAGAAAAACCATGAGACTTCGCCCTCGCCGCGAGATGAGGCCCGATTCCCCTGCACTGCATGCAGAGCAATTCGGTGTTCCACATCAAACGTGAAAGGAGCCTTGATTTACTTGATGGCACTCCAGAGAAAACCCAAGATCACTGTCTCAAGTCTAGAGGGATCCTGAGGTCACTGGAGCAACACGAAAGGGCTCTGTGGACCCCAAATCAACTCGAGATGAGAGCTTAGTCCCTGGCTTCGACTCAAGAGGAATACCAACTTTCCACAAGCACATCAAGAGGAGGCTTCTCTCAGCTACAGGTATGTGAGAGGGACCCTGAGTGTGTGGCCTCAAGTGGAATGGACACCGAGATGCTCTGACTCGAAGTAAGGCCGGATATCCCTGCAGTGAATTGAATGCAGTCTCGACTTGCATCTCCCAAGAGGAAGGGTTGTCTGAATCCACTGTGGAGACGACAGAGAAAGACCTAGATCTCCCCCTCATCGCGACCGGAGGCCTCACATCCTTTGAAAACTCGAGAGGTCCACGGAGATCAATGCTTCCAAAGGAGACGATGCGTGACTCTTCTTGAAAATGGATAGGAGTCCCAGGATCACTGTGGCACGTCGAAAGGGACCCTGTGTCTCCCGCCTCACGTGGAGACGCATCCCAATTGCCATGCCAAGACTCGAGGAGAATCCCGAGGTGTCCCTCGCACCTAGGCAGGAGTCCTGACGTCGCTGAACAAACACGTGTCTGGAAGGGCCCTCTCCGTCGTAACTCGAGAATATGCCCCAGGTTCCAGCGGCAACTCGAGAAAAACCATGAGACTTCCCACTCACAGCGAGATGAGGCCCGATTCCCCTGCACTGCGTGCAGAGCAATTCCGTGTTCCACATCAAACATGAAAGGAGACTTGATTTCCTTGATGGCACTCCAGAGAAAACCCAAGATCACTGTCTCAAGTCTAGAGGGATCCTGAGGTCACTGGAGCAACACGAAAGCGCTCCGTGGACCCCAAATCAACTCGAGATGAGAGCTTAGTCCCTGGCTTCGACTCCAGAGGAATACCAACTTTCCACAAGCACATCAAGAGGAGGCTTCTCTCAGCTACAGGTATGTGAGAGGTACCCTGAGTGTGTGGCCTCAAGTGGAATGGACACCGAGATGCTCTGACTCGAAGTAAGGCCGGATATCCCTGCAGTGAGTTGAATGCAGTCTCGACTTGCATCTCCCAAGAGGAAGGGTTGTCTGAATCCACTGTGGAGACCACAGAGAAAGATCTAGATCTCCCCTTCATCGCGACCGGAGGCCTCACATCCTTTGAAAACTCGAGAGGTCCGCGGAGATCAATGCTTCCAAAGGAGACGATGCCTGACTCCTCTTGAAAATGGATAGGAGTCCTAGGATCCCTGTGGCACGTGGAAAGGGACCCTGGGTCACCCCCGTCACGTGGAGACGCGTCCCAATTGCCATGCCAAGACTCGAGGAGAATCCCGAGGTGTCCTTGGCACCTAGTCAGGAGTCCTGACGACGCTGAACAAACACGTGTCTGGAAGGGCCCTCCCCGTCGTAACTCGAGAATATACCCCAGGTTCCGGCCGCAACTCGAGAAAAACCATGAGACTTCCCCCTCGTCGCGAGATGAGGCCCAATTCCCCTGCACTGCGTGCAGAGCAATTCCGTGTTCCACATCAAACGTGAAAGGAGCCTTGATTTCCTTGATGGCACTCCAGAGAAAACCCAAGATCACTGTCTCAAGTCTAGAGGGATCCTGAGGTCACTGGAGTAACAAGAAAGGGCTCCGTGGACCCCAAATCAACTCGAGATGAGAGCTTAGTCCCTGGCTTCGACTCAAGAGGAATACCAACTTTCCACAAGCACCTCAAGAGGAGGCTTCTCTCAGCCACATGTATGTGAGAGGGACCCTGAGTTTGCGGCCTCAAGTGGAATGGACACCGAGATGCTCTGACTCGAAATAAGGCCGGATATCCCTGCAGTGAATTGAAAGCAGGCTCATCTTGCATCTCCCAAGACGAAGGGATGTCTGAATCCCCTGTGCAGAACACAGAGAAAGACCTAGTCCTCCGCCTCAAGCGACCGGAGGCCTCACATCCTTTGAAAACTCGAGAGGTCCGCGGAGATCAATGCTTCCAAAGGAGACGATGCCTGACTCCTCTTGAAAATGGATAGGAGTCCCAGGATCACTGTGGCACGTGGAAAGGGACCCTGGGTCTCCCGCCTCACGTGGAGACGCGTCCCAATTGCCATGCCAAGACTCGAAGAAAATCCCGAGGTGTCCCTCACACCTAGGCACAGTCCTGAGGTCGCTGAACAAACACGTGTCTGGAAGGGCCCTCCCCGTCGTAAGTCGAGAATATACCCCAGGTTCCGGCCGCAACTCGAGAAAAACCATGAGACTTCCCCCTCGCCGCGAGATGAGGCCCGATTCCCCTGCACCGCGTGCAGAGAAATTCCGTATTCCACATCAAAAATGAAAGGAGCCTTGATTTCCTTAATGGCACTCCAGAGAAAACCCAAGATTACTGTCTCAAGTCTAGAGGGATCCTGAGGTCACTGTAGCAACACGAAAGGTATCCGTGGACCCCAAATCAAATCGAGATGAGAGCTTAGTCCCTGGCTTCGACTCAAGAGGAATACCAACTTTCCAGAAGCACCTCAAGAGGAGGCTTCTCTCAGCTACAGGTATGTCAGAGGGACCCTGAGTTTGTGGCCTCAAGTGGAATGGACACCGAGATGCTCTGACTCGAAGTAAGGCCGGATATCCCTGCAGTGAATTGAATGCAGGCTCGTCTTGCATCTCCCAAGACGAAGGGTTGTCTGAATCCCCTGTGGAGCCCACAGAGAAAGACCTAGTCCTCCGCCTCAACGCGACCGGAGGCCTCACATCCTTTGAAAACTCGAGAGGTCCAGGGAGATCAATACTTCCGAAGGAGACGATGCCTGACTCCTCTTGAAAATGGATAGGAGTCCCAGGATCCCTGTGGCACGTGGAAAGGGACCCTGGGTCTCCCGCCTCACGTGGAGACGCGTCCCAATTGCCATGCCAAGACTCGAGGAGAATCCCGAGGTGTCCCTCACACCTAGGCAGGAGTCCTGATGTCGCTGAACAAACACGTGTCTAGAAGGGCCCTCCCCGTTGTTACTCGAGATTATACCCCAGGTTCCGGCCGCAACTCGAGAAAAACCATGAGATTTCACCCTCGCCGTGAGTTGAGGCCCGATTCCCCTGAACTGCATGCAGAGCAATTCCGTGTTCCACATCAAACGTGAAAGGCACCTTGATTTCGTTGATGGCACTCCAGAGAAAACCCAAGATCACTGTCTCAAGTCTAGACGGATCCTGAGGTCACTGGAGCAACACGAAAGGGCTCCGTGGACCCCAAATCAACTCAAGATGAGAGCTTAGTCCCTGGCTTCAAATCGAGAGGAATACCAGCTTTCCACAAGAACCTCAAGAGGAGGCTTCTCTCAGCTAATGGTATGTGAGAGGGACCCTGAGTTTGTCGCCTCAAGTGGAATGTCCACCGAGATGCTCTGACTCAAAGTAAGGCCAGATATCCCTGCAGTGAATTGAATGCAGGCTCGTCTTGCATCTCCCAAGACGAAGGGATGTCTGAATCCCCTGTGCAGAACACAGAGAAAGACCTAGTCCTCCGCCTCAACGCGACCGGAGGCCTCACATCCTTTGAAAACTCGAGAGGTCCGCGGAGATCAATGCTTCCAAAGGAGACGATGCCTGACTCCTCTTGAAAATGGATAGGAGTCCCAGGATCCCTGTGGCACGTGGAAAGGGAACCTGGGTCTCCGGCCTCACGTGGAGACGCGTCCCAATTGCCATGCCAAAACTCGAGGAGAATCCCGAGGTGTCCCTCGCACCTAGGCAGGAGTCCTGACGTCGCTGAACAAACCCGTGTCTGGAAGGGCCCTCCCCGTCGTAACTCGAGAATATACCCCAGGTTCCGGCCGCAACTCGAGAAAAACCAAGAGACTACCCCTCGCCCAGAGATGAGGCCCGATTCCCCTGCACTGCGTGCCGAGCAATTCCGTGTTCCACATCAAACGTGAAACGAGCCTTGATTTCCTTGATTGTACTCCAGAGAAAACTCAAGATCACTGTCTCAAGACTAGAGGGATCCTGAGGTCACTGGAGCAACAGGAAAGGGCTCCGTGGACCCCAAATCAACTCGAGATGAGAGCTTAGTCCCTTTCTTCGACTCAAGAGGAATACCAACTTTCCACAAGCACCTCAAGAGAAGGCTTCTCTCAGCTACAGGTATGTGAGAGGGACCCTGAGTTTGTGGCCTCAAGTGGAATGGACACCGAGATGCTCTGACTCGAAGTAAGGCCGGATATCCCTGCAGTGAATTGAATGCAGGCTCGTCTTGCATCTCTCAAGACGAAGGGATGTCTGAATCTCCTGAGGAGACCACAGAGAAAGACCTAGTTCTCCGCCTCATCGTGACCGGAGCCCTCACATCCTTTGAAAACTTGAGAGGTCCGCGGAGATCAATGCTTCCAAAGGAGACGATGCCTGACTCCTCTTGAAACTGGATAGGAGTCCCAGGATCCCTGTGGCTCGTCGAAAGGGACACTGGGTCTCCCGCCTCACATGGAGATGCGTCCCAATTGCCATGCCAAGACTCGAGGAGAATCCCGAGGTGTCCCTCGCACCTAGGCAGGAGTCCTGACGTCGCTGAACAAACACGTGTATGGAAGCGCCCTCCCCGTCGTAACTCGAGAATATAAATCAGGTTCCGGCAGCAACTCGAGAAAAAACATGAGACTTCCCCCTCGCAGCGAGATGAGGCCCAATTCCCCTGCACTGCGTGCAGAGCAATTCCGTGTTCCACATCAAACGTGAAAGGAGAATTGATTTCCTTGATGGCACTCCAGAGAAAACCCAAGATCACTGTCTCAAGTCTAGAGGGATCCTGAGGTGACTGGAGCAACACGAAAGGGCTCTGTGGACCCCAAATCAACTCGAGAAGAGAGCTTAGTCCCTGGCTTCGACTCAAGAGGAATACCAACTTTCCACAAGCACCTCAAGAGGAGGCTTCTCTCAGCAACGTGTATGTGAGAGGGACCCTGAGTTTGTGGCCTCAAGTGGAATGGACACCGAAATGCTCTGACTCGAAGTAAGGCCGGATATCCCTGCAGTGAATTGAGTGCAGCCTCGTCTTGCATCTCCCAAGACGAAGGGATGTCTGAATCCCCTGTGGACACCACAGAGAAAGACCTAGTCCTCCACCTCATCGCGACCGGAGGCCTCACATCCTTTGAAAACTCGAGAGGTCCGCGCAGAACAATGCTTCCAAAGGAGACGATGCCTGACTCCTCTTGAAAATGGATAGGAGTCCCAGGATCCCTGTGGCACGTGGAAAGGGACCCTTGGTCTCCCGCCTCACGTGGAGACGCGTCCCAATTGCCATGCCAAGACTCGAGGAGAATCCCGAGGTGTCCCTCGCACCTAGGCAGGAATCCTGACGTCGCTGAACAAACACGTGTCTGGAAGGGCCCTCCCCGTCCTAACTCGAGAATATAAATCAGGTTCCGGCCGCAACTCGAGAAAAAATATGAGACTTCCCCCTCGCCGCGAGATGAGGCCCGATTCCCCTGCAGCGTGCAGAGCAATTCCGCGTTCCACATCAAACGTGAAAGGAGCCTTGATTTCCTTGATGGCACTCCAGAGAAAACCCAAGATCACGGTCTCAAGTCTAGAGGGATCCTGAGGTCACTGGAGCAACACGAAAGGGCTCCGTGGACCCCAAATCAACTCGAGATGAGAGCTTAGTCCCTGGCTTCGACTCAAGAGGAATACCAACTTTCCACAAGCACCTCAAGAGGAGGCTTTTCTCAGCTACAGGTATGTGAGAGGGACCCTGAGTTTGTGGCCTCAATTGGAATGGACACCGAGATGCTCTGACTTGAAGTAAGGCCAGATATCCCTGCAGTGAAACGAATGCAGGCTCGTCTTGCATCTCCCAAGACGAAGTGATGTCTGAATCCCCTGTGGAGACCACAGAGAAAGACCTAGTCCTCTGCCTCAAAGCGACCGGAGGCCTCACATCCTTTGAAAACTCGAGAGGTCCGCGGAGATCAATGCTTCCAAAGGAGACGATGCTTGAGTCCTCTTGAAAATGGATAGGAGTCCCAGGATCCCTGAGGCACGTGGAAAGGGACCCTGGGTCTCCCGCCTCACGAGGAGACGCGTCCCAATTGCCATGCCAAGACTCGAGGAAAATCCCGAGGTGTCCCTCGCACCTAGGCAGGAGTCCTGACGTCGCTGAACAAACACGTGTATGGAAGCGCCCTCCCCGTCGTAACTCGAGAATATACCCCAGGTTCTGGCCCAACTCGAGAAAAACCATGAGACTTCCCCCTCGCCGCGAGATAAGGCCCGATTCCCCTGCACTGCGTGCAGAGCAATTCCGTGTTCCACATCAAACGTGAAAGGAGCATTGATTTCCTTGATGGCACTCCAGAGAAAACCCAAGATCACTGTCTCAAGTCTAGAGGGATCCTGAGGTCACTGGAGTAACACGAAAAGCCTCGTGGAACCCAAATCAACTCGAGATGAGAGCTTAGTCCCTGGCTTCGACTCAAGAGGAATACCAACTTTCCATAAGCACCTCAAGAGGAGGCTTCTCTCAGCAACAGGTATGTGAGAGGGACCCTGAGTTTGTGGCCTCAAGTGGAATGGACACCGAGATGCTCTGACTCGAAGTAAGGCCGGATATCCCTGCAGTGAATTGAATGCAGGCTCGTCTTGCATCTCTCAAGACGAAGGGATGTCTGAATCCCATGTGGAGACCACAGAGAAAGACCTAGTCCTCCGCCTCAACGCGAACGGAGGCCTCACAACCTTTGAAAACTCGAGAGGTCCGCGGAGATCAATGCTTCCAAAGGAGACGATGCCTGACTCCTCTTGAAAATGGATAGGAGTCCCAGGATCCCTGAGGCACGTGGAAAGGGACCCTGGGTCTCGCGCATCACGTGGAGACACGTTCCAATTGCCATGCCAAGACTCGAGGAGAAGCCCGAGGTGTCCCTCGCACCTAGGCAGGAGTCCTGATGTCGCTGAACAAACACGTGTCTGGAAGGGCCCTCCCCGTCGTAACTCGAGATTATACCCCAGGTTCCGGCTGCAACTCGAGAAAAACCATGAGACTTCCCCCTCGCCGCGAGATGAGGCCCGATTCCCCTGCAGTGCGTGCAGAGCAATTCCGTGTTCCACTTCAAACGTGAAAGGAGCCTTGATTTCCTTGATGGCACTCCAGAGAAAACCCAAGATCACTGTCTCAAGTCTAGAGGGATCCTGATTTCACTGGAGCAACATGAAAGGGCTGCGTGGACCCCAAATCAACTCGAGATGAGAGCTTAGTCCCTGGCTTCGACTCAAGAGGAATACCAACTTTCCACAAGCACCTCAAGAGGAGGCTTCTCTCAGCTACAGGTATGTGAGAGGGACCCTGAGTTTATGGCCTCAAGTGGAATGGACACCGAGATGCTCTGACTCGAAGTAAGGCCGGTTATCCCTGCAGTGTATTGAATGCAGGCTCGTCTTGCATCTCCCAAGATGAATGGATGTCTGAATCCCCTGTGGAGAACACAGAGAAAGACCTAGTTCTCCGCCTCATCGCGACCGGAGGCCTCACATCCTTTGAAAACTCGAGAGGACTTCGGAGATCAATGCTTCCGAAGGAGACGATGCCTGACTCCTCTTGAAAATGCAATGGAGTACCAGGATCCCTGTGGCACGTGGAAAGGGACGCTGGGTCTCCCGCCTCACGTGGAGATGCGTCCCAATTGCCATGCCAAGACTCGAGGAGAATCCCGAGGTGTCCCTCGCCCCTAGGCAGGAGTCCTGACGTCGCTGAACAAACACGTGTCTGGAAGGGCCCTCCCCGTCGTAACTCGAGAATATACTCCAGGTTCCGGCCGCAACTCGAGAAAAACCATGAGACTTCCCCCTCGCCGCGAGATGAGGCCCGATTCCCCTGCACTGCGTGCAGAGCAATTCCGTGTTCCACATCAAACTTGAAAGGAGCCTTGATTTCCTTGATGGCACTCCAGAGAGTATCCAAGATCACTGTCTCAAGTCTAGAGGGATCCTGACGTCACTGTAGCAACACGAAAGGGCTCCGTGGACCCCAAATCAACTCGAGATGAGAGCTTAGTCCCTGGCTTCGACTCAAGAGGAACACCAACTTTCCACAGCACCTCAAGAGGAGGCTTCTCTCAGCTACAGGTATGTGAGAGGTATCCTGATTTGGTGGACTCAAATGGAAAGGACACCGAGATGCTCTGACTCGAACGAAGGCCGGATATCCCTGCAGTGAATTGAAGGCAGGCTCGTCTTGCATCTCCCAAGACGAAGGGATGTCTGAATCCCCTGTGGAGACCACAGAGAAAGACCTAGTTCTGGCCACATCGCGACCGGAGGCCTCACATCCTTTGAAAATTCGAGAGGTCTGCGGAGATCAATGCTTCCAAAGGAGACGATGCCTGACTCTTCTTGAAAATGGATAGGAGTCCCAGGATCCCTGTGGCACGTGGAAAGGGACCCTGGGTCTCCCGCCTCACGTGGAGACGCGTCCCAATTGCCATGCCAGGATTCGAGGAGAATCTCGAGGTGTCCCTCACACCTAGGCAGGAGTTCTGACGTCGCTGAAGAAACACGTGTCTGGAAGGGCCCTCCCCATCGTAACTCGAGAATATACACCAGGTTCCGGCTTCAACTCGAGAAAAACCATGAGACTTACCCCTCGCCGCGAGATGAGGCCCGATTGCCCTGCACTGCATGCAGAGCAATTCCGTGTTCCACATCAAACGTGAAAGGAGCCTTGATTTCCTTGATGGCACTCCAGAGAAAACCCAAGATCACTGTCTCAAGTCTAGAGGGATCCTGAGGTCACTGTAGCAATAAAAATGGCTCCGTGGACCACAAATCAACTCGAGATGAGAGCTTAGTCCCTGGCTTCGACTCAAGAGGAATACCAATTTCCACAAGCACCACAGGAGGAGGCTTCTCTCAGCTACAGGTATGTGAGAGGGACCCTGAGTTTGTGGCCTCAAGTGGAATGGACACCGAGATGCTCTGACTCGAAGTAAGCCCGGATATCCCTGCAGTGAATTGAATGCAGGCTCGTCTTGCATCTCCCAAGACGAAGGGATGTCTGAATCCCCTGTGGACACCACAGAGAAAGACCTAGTCCTCCGCCTCAACGCGACCGGAGGCCTCACATCCTTTGAAAACTCGAGAGGTGTGCGGAGATCAATGCTTCCAAAGGAGACGATGCCTGACTCCTCTTGAAAATGGATAGGAGTCCCAGGATCCCTGTGGCACGTGGAAAGGGACCCTGGGTCTCCCGCCTCACGTGGAGACGCGTCCCAATTGCCATGCCAAGACTCGAGGAGAATCCCGAGGTGTCCCTCGCACCTAGGCAGGAGTCCTGACGTCTCTGAACAAACAAATGTCTGGAAGCGCCCTCCCCGTCGTAACTCGAGAATAGACCCCACGTTCCGGCCGCAACTCGAGAAAAACCATGAGACTTCCCCCTCGCCGCTGGATGAGGCCAGATTCCGCTGCACTGCGTGCAGAGCAATTCCGTGTTCCACATCAAACGTGAAAGGAGCCTTGATTTCCTTGATGGCACTCCAGAGAAAACCCAAGATCACTGTCTCAAGTCTAGAGGGATCCTGAGGTCACTGGAGCAACACGAAAGGGCTCCGTGGACCCCAAATCAACTCGAGATGAGAGCTTAGTCCCTGGCTTCTAGTCAAGAGGAATACCAACTTTCCACAAGCACCTCAAGAGGAGGCTACTCTAAGCTAATGGTATGTGAGAGGGACCCTGAGTTTGTCGCCTCAAGTGGAATGGACACCGAGATGCTCTGACTCGAAGTAAGGCCAGATATCCCTGCAGTGATTTGAATGCAGGCTTGTCTTGCATCTACCAAGACGAAGGGATGTCTGAATCCCCTGTGGAGACCACATAGAAAGACCTAGTTCTCCGCCTCATCGCGACCGGAGGCCTCACATCCTTTGAAAACTCGAGAGGTCTGCGGAGATCAATGCATCCAAAGGAGACGATGCCTGACTCCTCTTGAAAATGGATAGGAGTCCCAGGATCCCTGTGGCACGTGGAAAGGGACCCTGGGTCTCCCGCCTCACGTGGAGACGCGTCCCAACTGCCATACCAAGACTTGAGGTGAATCCCGAGGTGTCCCTCGCACCTAGGCAGGAGTCCTGACGTCGCTGAACAAACACGTGTCTGGACGGGCCCTCCCCGTCGTAACTCGAGAATACACCCCAGGTTCCGGCCGCAACTCGAGAAAAACCATGAGACTTCCCCCTCGCCGAGTGATGAGGCCCGATTCCCCTGCAATGCGTGCAGAGCAATTCCGTGTTCCACATCAAACGTGAAAGGAGCCTTGATTTCCTTGATGGCACTCCAGAGAAAACCCAAGATCACTGTCCAAATCTAGAGGGATCCTGAGGTCACTGGAGCAACACGAAAGGGCTCCGTGGACCACAAATCAACTCGAGATGAGAGATTAGTCCCTGGCTTCAACTCAAGAGGAATACAAACTTTCCACAAGCCCCTAAAGAGGAGGCTTCTCTCAACTATAGGTATGTGAGAGGGACCCTGAGTTTGTGGCCTCAAGTGGAATGGACACCGAGATGCTCTAACTCGAAGTAAGGCCGGATATCCCTGCAGTGAATGGAAAGCAGGCTCGTCTTTCATCTCCCAATACGAAGGCATGTCTGAATCCCTTGTGGAGACCACAGAGAAAGACCTAGTTCTCCGCCTCATCGCGACCGGAGGCCTCACATCCATTGAAAACTTGAGAGGTCCGCGGAGACCAATGCTTCCAAAGGAGACAATGCCTGACTCCTCTTGAAAATGGATAGGAGTCCCAGGATCCCTGTCGCACGTGGAAAGGGACACTGGGTCTCCCGCCTCACGTGGAGATGCGTCCCAATTGCCATGCCAAGACTTGGGGAGAATACCGAGGTGTCCATCGAACCTAGGCAGCAGTTCTGACGTCGCTGAACAGACACGTGTCTGGACGGGCCCTCCCCGTCCTAACTCGAGAATATACCCCAGGTTCCGGCCGCAACTCGAGAAAAACTATGAGACTTCCCCCTCGCCGCGAGATGAGTCCCGATTCCCCTGCACTGCGTGCAAAGCAATTCCGTGTTCCACATCAAATGTGAAAGGAGCCTTGATTTCCTTGATGGCACTCCAGAGAAACCCGAAGATCACAGTCTCAAGTCCAGAGGGATCCTGAGGTCACTGTAGCATCACGAAATGGCTCCGTGGACCCCAAATCAACTCGAGATGAGAGCTTAGTCCCTGGCTTCAACTCAAGAGGAATACCAACTTTCCACAAGCACCTCCAGAGGAGGCTTCTCTCAGCTACAGGTATGTGAGAGGGACCCTGAGTTTGTGGCCTCAAGCGGAATGGACACCGAGAGGCTCTGACTCGAAGTAAGGCCGGATATCCCTGCAGTGAATTGAATGCAGGCTCGTCTTGCATCTCCCAAGACGAAGGGATGTCTGAATACCCTGTGGAGACCACAGAGAAAGACCTAGTTCTCCGCCTCAACGCGAACGGAAGCCTCACATCCTTTGAAAATTCTAGAGGTCCACAGAGATCAATGCTTCCAAAGGAGACGATTCCTGACTCCTCTTGAAAATGGATAGGAGTCCCAGGATTCCTGTGGCACGTGGAAAGGGACCCTGGGTCTCCCGCCTCACGTGGAGACGCGTCCCAATTGCCATGCCAAGACTCGAGGAGAATCCAGAGGTGTCCCTCGCACCTAGGCAGGAGTCCTGACGTCTCTGAACAAACAAATGTCTGGATGTGCCCTCCCCGTCGTAACTCGAGAATATACCCCAGGTTCCGGCCGCAACTCGTGAAAAACCATGAGACTTCCCCCTCGCCGCGAGATGAGGCCCGATTCCCCTGCACTGCGTGCAGAGCAATTCCGTGTTCCACATCAGACTTGAAAGGAGACTTCATTTCCTTGATGGCACTCCAGAGAAAACCGAAGATCACTGTCTCAAGTCCAGAGGGATCCTGAGGTCACTGTAGCAACACGAAAAGGCTCCGTGGACCCCAAATCAACTCGAGATGAGAGCTTAGTCCCTGGCTTCGAGTCAAGAGGAATACCAACTTTCCACAAGCACCTCAAGAGGAGGCTTCTCTCAGCTACAGGTATGTGAGAGGGACCCTGAGTTTGTGGCCTCAAGTGGAATGGACACCAAGATGCTCTGACTCGAAGTAAGTCCGGATATTCCTGCAGTGAATTGAAAGCAGGCTAGTCTTGCATCTCCCAAGAGGAAGGGATGTCTGAATCCCCTGTGGAGACCGCAGAGAAAGAACTAGTTCTCCGGCTCATCGCGACCGGAGGCCTCACATCCTTTCAAAACTCGAGAGGTCTGCGGAGATCAATGCTTCCAAAGGAGACGATGCCTGACTCCTCTTGAAAATGGATAGGAGTCCCAGGATCCCTGTGGCACGTGGAAAGGGACCCTGGGTCTCCCGCCTCACATGGAGACGCGTCCCAATTGCCATGCCAAGACTCGAGGAGAACCCCGAGGTGTCCCTCACACCTAGTCAGGAGTCCTCACTTCGCTGAAGAAACACGTGTCTGGAAGGGCCCTCCCCGTCGTAACTCGAGAATATACCCCAGGTTCCGGCCGCCACTCGCGAAAAACCAAGATTTCCCCCTCGCCGCGAGATAAGGCCCGATTCCCCTGCACTGTGTGCAGAGCAATTCCGTGTTCCACATCAAACGTGAAAGGAGCCTTGATTTCCTTGATGGCACTCCAGAGAAAACCCAAGATCACTGTCTCAAGTCCAGAGGGATCCTGAGGTCACTGTAGCAACACGAAAAGGCTCCGTGGACCCCAAATCAACTCGAGATGAGAGCTTAGTCCCTGGCTTCGAGTCAAGAGGAATAACAACTTTCCACAAGCACGTCAAGGGGAGGCTTCTCTCAGCTTCAGGTATATTTGAGGGACCCCGAGTTTGTGGCCTCAAGCGGAATGGACACCGAGAGGCTCTGACTCGAAGTAAGGCCGGATATCCCTGCAGTGAATTGAATGCAGGCTCGTCTTGCATCTCCCAAGACGAAGGGATGTCTGAATACCCTGTGGAGACCACAGAGAAAGACCTAGTCCTCCGCCTCATCGCGACCGGAGGCCTCACATCCTTTGAAAACTCGAGAGGTCTGCAGAGATCAATGCTTCCAAAGGAGACGATGCCTGACTCCTCTTGAAAATGGATAGGAGTCCTAGGATCCCTGTGGCACGTGGAAAGGGACCCTGGGTCTCCCGCCTCACGTGGAGACGCATCCCAATTGCCATGCCAAGACTCGAGGAGAATCCCGAGGTGTCCCTCACACCTAGGCAGGAGTCCTGACGTCGCTGAACAAACAGGTGTCTGGAAGGGCCCTCCCCGTCGTAACTCGAGAATATACCCCAGGTTCCGGCCGCAACTCGAGAAAAACCATGAGACTTCCCCCTCGCCGCGAGATGAGGCCCGATTCCCCTGCAATGCGTGCAGAGCAATGCCGTGTTTCACATCAAAGGTGAAAGGAGCTTTGATTTCCTTGATGGCACACCAGAGAAAACCCAAGATCACTGTCTCAAGTGTAGAGGGATCCTGAGGTCACTGGAGCAACACGAAAGGGCTCCGTGGACCCCAAATCAACTCGAGATGAGAGCTTAGTCCCTGGCTTCGACTCAAGAGGAATGCCAACTTTCCACAAGCACCTCAAGAGGAGGCTTCTCTCAGCTACAGGTATGTGAGAGGGACCCCGAGTTTGTGGCCTCAAGTGGAATGGACACCGAGATGCTCTGACTCGAAGTAAGGCCGGATATCCCTGCAGTGAATTGAATGCAGGCTCGTCTTGCATCTCCCAAGACGAAGGGTTGCCTGAATCCCCTGTGGAAACCACAGAGAAAGACCTAGTCCTCCGCCTCCTCGTGACCGGAGGCCTCATATCCTTTGAATATTCGAGGGGTCCGCTGAGATCAATACTTCCGAAGGAGACGATGCCTGACTCCTCTTGAAAATGGATAGGAGTCCCAGGATATCTGTGGTACGTGGAAAGGGACCCTGTGTCTCTCGCCTCACGTGGAGACGCGTCCCAATTGTAATGCAAAGACTCGAGGAGAATCCCGAGGTGTCCCTCGCACCTAGGCAGGGGTACTGACGTCACTGAACAAACACGTGTCTGGAAGGGCCCTCTCCGTCGTAACTCGAGAATATACCCCAGGTTCCGGCCGCAACTCGAGAAAAACCATGAGACTTCCCCCTCGCCGCGAGATGAGGCCCGATTCCCCTGCACTGCGTGCAGAGCAATTCCGATTTCCACATCAAACCTGAAAGGAGCCTTGATTTCCTTGATGGCACTCCAGAGAAAACCCAAGATCACTGTCTCAAGTCTAGAGGGATCCTGAGGTCACTGGAGCAACACGAAACGGCTCCGTGGACCCCAAATCAACTCGAGATGAGAGCTTAGTCCCTGGTTTCGACTCAAGAGGAATACCAACTTTCCACAAGCACCTCAAGAGGAGGCTTCTCTCAGCTACAGGTATATTTGAGGGACCCCGAGTTTGTGGCCTCAAGTGGAATGGACACCGAGATGCTCTGACTCGAAGTAAGGCCGGATATCCCTGCAGTGAATTGAATGCAGGCTCGTCTTGCATCTCCCAAGACGATGGGATGCCTGAATCCCCTGAGGAGGCCACAGAGAAAGACCTAGTCCTCCGCCTCATCGCGACCGGAGGCCTCACATCCTTTGAAAACTCGAGAGGTCCGCGGAGATCAATGCTTCCAAAGGAGACGATGCCCGACTCCTCTTGAAAATGGATAGGAGTCCCAGGATCCCTGTGGCCCGTGTAAGAGGACCCTGGGTCTCCCGCCTCACGTGGAGACGCCTCCCAATTTCAATGCCAAGACTCGAGGAGAATCCCGAGGTGTCCCTCGCACCTAGGCAGGAGTCCTGACGTCGCTGAACAAACACGAGTCTGGAAGGGCCCTCCACGTCTTAACTTGAGAATATACCCCAGGTTCCGGCCGCAACTCGAGAAAAACCATGAGACTTCCCCCTCGCCGCGAGATGAGGCCCGATTCCCCTGCAATACGTGCAGAGCAATTCCGTGTTCCACATCAAACGTGAAAGGAGCCTTGATTTCCTTGATGGCACTCCAGAGAAAACCCAAGATCACTGTCTCAAGTCTAGAGGGATCCTGAGGTCACTGGAGCAACACGAAAGGGCTCCGTGGACCCCAAATCAACTCGAGATGAGAGCTTAGTCCCTGGCTTCGACTCAAGAGGAATACCAACTTTCCACAAGCACCTCAAGAGGAGGCTTCTCTCAGCTACAGGTATGTGAGAGGGACCCTGAGATTGTGGCCTCAAGTGGAATGGACACCGAGATGCTCTGACTCGAAGTAAGGCCAGATATCCCAGCAGTAAATTGAATGCAGGCTCGTCTTGCATCTCCCAAGACGAAGGGATGTCTGAATCACCTGTGGAGACCACAGAGAAAGGCCTAGTCCTCCACCTCATCGCGACCGGAGGCCTCACATCCTTTGAAAACTCGAGAGGTCCGCGGAGATCAATGCTTCCAAAGGAGACGATGCCTGACTCCTCTTGAATATGGATAGGAGTCCCAGGATATCTGTGGCACGTGGAAAGGGACCCTGGGTCTCCCGCCTCACGTGGAGATGCGTCCCAATTGCCATGCCAAGACTCGAGGAGAATCCCGAGGTGTCCCACGCACCTAGGCAGGAGTCCTGACGTCGCTGAACAAACACGTGTCTGGAAGGGCCCTCCCCGTCGTAACTCGAGAATATACCCCAAGTTCCTGCCGCAACTCGAGAAAAACCATGAGACTTCCCCCTCGCCGGGAGATGAGGCCCGATTCCCCTGGACTGCGTGCAGAGCAATTCCGTGTTCCACATCAAACGTGAAAGGAGCCTTGATTTCCTTGATGGCACTCCAGAGAAAACCCAAGATCACTGTCTCAAGTCTAGAGGGATCCTGAGGCCACTGGAGCAACACGAAACGGCTCCGTGGACCCCAAATCAACTCGAGATGAGAGCTTAGTCCCTGGCTTCGACTCAAGAGGAATACCAACTTTCCACAAGCACCTCAAGAGGAGGCTTCTCTCAGCTACAGGTATGTGAGAGGAACCCTGAGATTGTGTCCTCAAGTGGAATGGACACCGAGATGCTCTGACTCGAAGTAAGGCCGGATATCCCTGCAGTGAATTGAAAGCAGGCTCGTGGGTTGAATGCCCCAACCAAAAGACAAAGATTGGCTGAATGGATACAAAATCAAGACCCCTATATATGCTGTCTACAAGAGACCCACCTCAAAACAAGAGACACATACAGACTAAAAGTGAAGGGCTGGAAAAAAGTATTTCATGCAAACGGAGACCAAAAGAAAGCAGGAGTCGCAATACTCATATCAGATAAAATAGACTTTCAAATAAAGGAAGTGAAAAGAGACAAAGAAGGACACTACATAATGATCAAAGGATCAATCAAAAAAGAAGATATAACAATTATAAATATATATGCACCCAACATAGGAGCACCGCAATATGTACGGCAAACGCTAAAGAGTATGAAAGAGGAAATTAATAGTAACACAATAATAGTGGGAGACTTTAATACCCCACTCAGAACTATGGATAGATCAACTAAACAGAAAATTAACAAGGAAACACAAACCTTAAATGACACAATGGACCAGCTAGACCTAATTGATATCTATAGGACATTTCACCCCAAAACAATCAACTTCACCTTTTTCTCAAGTGCACACGGAACATTCTCCAGAATAGATCACATCCTGGGCCATAAATCTGGTCTTGGAAAATTCAAAAAAATTGAAATCATTCCAGTCATCTTTTCTGACCACAGTGCAGTAAGATTACATCTCAATTACAGGGAAAAAATTGTTAAAACTTCAAACATATTGAGGCTAAATAACACGCTTCTGAATAACCAACAAATCATAGAAGAAATAAAAAAAGAAATCAAAATATGTATAGAAATGAATGAAAATGAAAACACAACAACCCAAAACCTATGGGACACTGTAAAAGCAGTGCTAAGGGGAAGGTTCATAGCATTACAGGCTTACATCAAGAAACAGGAAAAAAACCAATTAAATAACCTAACTCTACACCTAAAGCAATTAGAGAAGGAAGAAATGAAGAACCCCAGAGTTAGCAGAAGGAAAGAAATCTTAAAAATCAGGGCAGAAATAAATGCAAAAGAAACTAAAGAGACCATAGCAAAAATCAACAAAGCTAAAAGCTGGTTTTTTGAAAAAATAAACAAAATTGACAAACCATTAGCAAGACTCATTAAGAAACAAAGAGAGAAAAACCAAATTAACAAAATTAGAAATGAAAATGGAGAGATCACAACAGACAACACTGAAATACAAAGGATCATAAGAGACTACTACCAGCAGCTCTATGCCAATAAAATGGACAACTTGGATGAAATGGACAAATTCTTAGAAAAGTATAACTTTCCAAAACTGAACCAGGAAGAAATAGAAGATCTTAACAGACCCATCACAAGCAAGGAAATCGAAACTGTCATCAAAAATCTTCCAGCAAACAAAAGCCCAGGACCAGATGGCTTCACAGCTGAATTCTACCAAAAATTTAGAGAAGAGCTAACACCTATCTTACTCAAACTCTTCCAGAAAATTGCAGAAGAAGGTAAGCTTCCAAACTCATTCTATGAGGCCACCATCACCCTAATTCCAAAACCAGACAAAGATGCCACAAAAAAAGAAAACTACAGGCCAATATCACTGATGAACATAGATGCAAAAATCCTTAACAAAATTCTAGCAAACAGAATCCAACAACATATTAAAAAAATCATACACCATGACCAAGTGGGCTTTATCCCAGGAATGCAAGGATTCTTTAATATCCGCAAATCAATCAATGTATTACACCACATTAACAAATTGAAAGATAAAAACCATATGATTATCTCAATAGATGCAGAGAAAGCCTTTGACAAAATTCAACACTCATTTATGATTAAAACTCTCCAAAAAGCAGGAATAGAAGGAACATACCTCAACATAATAAAAGCTATATATGACAAACCCACAGCAAGCATCACCCTCAATGGTGAAATATTGAAGGCATTTCCCCTGAAATCAGGAACACGACAAGGGTGCCCACTCTCACCACTACTATTCAACATAGTGTTGGAAGTGCTGGCCACAGCAATCAGAGCAGAAAAAGAAGTAAGAGGAATCCAGATAGGAAAAGAAGAAGTAAAACTCTCACTGTTTGCAGATGACATGATCCTCTACATAGAAAACCCTAAAGATTCTACCAGAAAATTACTAGAGCTAATCAATGAATATAGTAAAGTTGCAGGATATAAAATTAACACACAGAAATCCCTTGCATTCCTATATACTAACAATGAAAAAACAGACAGAGAAATTAAGGAAACAATACCATTCACCATTGCAACAAAAAGAATAAAATACTTAGGAGTATATCTACCTAAAGAAACAAAGGACCTATACATAGAAAACTATAAAACACTGATGAAAGAAATCAAAGAGGACACAAACAGATGGAGAAACATACCGTGTTCATGGATTGGAAGAATTAATATTGTCAAAATGGCTATTCTACCCAAAGCAGTCTATAGATTCAATGCAATCCCTATCAAGCCACCAACGGTATTTTTCACAGAAGTAGACCAAAGAATTTCACAATTTGTATGGAAATACAAAAAACCTCGAATAGCCAAAGTAATCTTGAGAAAGAAGAATGGAACTGGAGGAATCAACCTGCCTGACTTCAGACTCTACTACAAAGCCACAGTCATCAAGACAGTATGGTACTGGCACAAAGACAGAAATATAGATCAATGGAACAGAATAGAAAGCCCAGAGATAAATCCACGAACCTATGGACACCTTATTTTTGACAAAGGAGGCAAGGATATACAATGGAAAAAAGACAACCTCTTTAACAAGTGGTGCTGGGAAAACTGGTCAACCACTTGTAAAAGAATGAAACTAGAACACTTTCTAACACCATACACAAAAATAAACTCAAAATGGATTAAAGATCTAAATGTAAGACCAGAAACTATAAAACTCCTAGAGGAGAACATAGGCAAAACACTCTCCGACATAAATCAAAGCAAGATCCTCTATGACCCACCTCCCAGAATATTGGAAATAAAAGCAAAACTAAACAAATGGGACCTAATGAAACTTAAAAGCTTTTGCACTACAAAGGAAACTATAAGTAAGGTGAAAAGACAGCCCTCAGATTGGGAGAAAATAATATCAAATGAAGAAACAGACAAAGGATTAATCTCAAAAATATACAAGCAACTCCTGCAGCTCAATTCCAGAAAAATAAATGACCCAATCAAAAAATGGGCCAAAGAACTAAACAGACATTTCTCCAAAGAAGACATACAGATGGCTAACAAACACATGAAAAGATGCTCAACATCACTCATTATTAGAGAAATGCAAATCAAAACCACAATGAGGTCCCATTACACGCCAGTCAGGATGGCTGCTATCCAAAAGTCTACAAGCAATAAATGCTGGAGAGGGTGTGGAGAAAAGGGAACCCTCTTACACTGTTGGTGGGAATGCAAACTAGTACAGCCGCTATGGAAAACAGTGTGGAGATTTCTTAAAAAACTGGAAATAGAACTGCCATATGACCCAGCAATCCCACTTCTGGGCATACACACTGAGGAAACCAGATCTGAAAGAGACACGTGCACCCCAATGTTCATCGCAGCACTGTTTATAATAGCCAGGACATGGAAGCAACCTAGATGCCCATCAGCAGATGAATGGATAAGGAAGCTGTGGTACATATACACCATGGAATATTACTCAGCCATTAAAAAGAATTCATTTGAACCAGTCCTAATGAGATGGATGAAGCTGGAGCCCATTATACAGAGTGAAGTAAGCCAGAAAGATAAAGAACATTACAGCATACTGACACATGTATATGGAATTTAGAAAGGTGATAACAATAACCCTATATGCAGAACAGAAAAAGAGACACAGAAACACAGAACAGACTTTTGAACTTTGTGGGAGAATGTGAGGGTGGGATATTTGAAAAGAACAGCATGGATACTATCTAAGGTGAAACAGATCACCAGCCCAGGTGGGATGCACGAGACAAGTGCTCGGGCCTGGTGCATTGGGAAGACCCAGAGGAATCGGGTGGAGAGGGAGGTGGGAGGGGGGATCGGGATTGGGAATACATGTAAATCCATGGCTGATTCATATCAATGTATGACAAAACCCACTGGGAAAAAACATAATAATAATAAAAATTAAAAAAGAAAAAAAGAAAGAAAAAAAAAAAAAAGAAAGCAGGCTCATCTTGCATCTCCCAAGACGAAGGGATGTCTGAATCTGCTGTGGAGACCACAGAGAAAGACCTAGTCCTCCGCCTCATCGCGACCGGAGGCCTCACATCCTTTGAAAACTCGAGAGGTCCGCGGAGATCAATGCTTCCAAAGGAGACGATGCCTGACTCCTCTTGAAAATGGATAGGAGTCCCAGGATCCCTGTGGCACGTGGAAAGGGACCCTGGGTCTCCCGCCTCACGTGGAGACGCGTCCCAATTGCCATGCCAAGACTCGAGGAGAATCCCGAGGTGTCTCTCGCACCTAGGCAGGAGTCCTGACGTCGCTGAACAAACACGTGTCTGGAAGGGCCCTCCCCGTCCTAACTCGAGAATATACCCCAGGTTCCGGCCGCAACTCGAGAAAAACCATGAGACTTCCCCCTCGCCGCGAGATGAGGCCCGATTCCCCTGCAATACGTGCAGAGCAATTCCGTGTTCCACATCAAACTTGAAAGGAGCCTTGATTTCCTTGATGGCACTCCAGAGAAAACCCAAGATCACTGTCTCAAGTCTAGAGGGATCCTGAGGTCACTGTAGCAACACGAAAGGGCTCTGTGGACCCCAAATCAACTCGAGATGAGAGCTTAGTCCCTGGCTTCGAGTCAAGAGGAATACCAACTTACCACAAGCACCTCAAGAGGAGGCTTCTCTCAGCTACAGGTATGTGAGAGGGACCCTGAGTTTGTGGCCTCGAGTGGAATGGACACCGAGATGCTCTGACTCGAAGTAAGGCCGGATATCCCTGCAGTGAATTGAATGCAGGCTCGTCTTGCATCTCCCAAGACGAAGGGTTGTAGGAATCCTCTGTGGAGACGACAGAGAAAGACCTAGTCCCCAACATCAACACAACCGGAGGCCTCATATACTTTGAAAACTCCAGAGGTCCGCGGAGATCAATACTTCCGAAGGAGACGATGCCTGACTCCTCTTGAAAATGGATAGGAGTCCCAGGATCCCTGTGGCACGTGGAAAGGGACCCTGGGTCTCCCGCCTCACGTGGAGACGCGTCCCAATTGCCATGCCAAGACTAGAGGAGAATCCCGAGGTGTCCCTCCCACTTAGGCAGGAGTCCTGACGTCGCTGAACAAACACGTGTCTCAAAGGACCCTCCCCGTCGTAACTCGAGAATATACCCCAGGTTCTGGCCGCAACTCGAGAAAAACCATGAGATTTCCCACTCGCCGCGAGTTGAGGCCCGATTACCCTGCACTGCATGCAGAGCAATTCCGTGTTCCACATCAAACGTGAAAGGACCCTTGATTTCCTTGATGGCACTCCAGTGAAAACCCAAGATCACTGTCACAAGTCTAGATGGATCCTGAGGTCACTGGACCAGAAGGAAAGGGCTCCATGGACCCCAAATCAACTCGAGATGAGAGCTTAGTCCCTGGCTTAGACTCAAGAGGAATACCAACTTTCCACAAGCACCTCAAGAGGAGGCTTCTCTCAGCTACAGGTATGTGAGAGCGACCCTGAGTTTGTGGCCTCAAGTGGAATGGACACCGAGATGCTCTGACTCGAAGTAAGGCCGGATATCCCTGCAGTGAATTGAATGCAGGCTCGTCTTGCATCTCCCAAGACGAAGGGATGTCTGAATCCCCTGTGGACACCACAGAGAAAGACCTAGTCCTCCGTCTCATCGCGACCGGAGGCCTCACATCCTTTGAAAACTCGAGAGGTCTGCAGAGATCAATGCTTCCAAAGGAGACGATGCCCGACTCCTCTTGAAAATGGATAGGAGTCCCAGGATCCCTGTGGCACGGGGAAAGGGTCCCTGGGTCTCCTGCCTCACGTGGAGACGCATCCCAATTGCCATGCCAAGACTCGAGGAGAATCCCGAGGTGTCCCTCGCACCTAGGCAGGAGTCCTGACGTCGCTGAACAAACACGTGTCTGGAAGGGGCCTCCCCGACGTAACTCGAGAATATAAACCAGGTTCCGGCCGCAACTCGAGAAAAACCATGAGACTTCCCCCTCGCCGCGAGATTAGGCCCGATTCCCCTGCCCTGCGTGCAGAGAAATTCCGTATTCCACATCAAAAGTGAAAGGAGCCTTGATTTCCTTGATGGCACTCCAGAGAAAACCCAAGATCACTGTCTCTAGTCTAGAGGGATCCTGAGGTCACTGTAGCAACACAAAAGGGGTCCGTGGACCCCAAATCAACTCGAGATGAGAGCTTAGTCCCTGGCTTCGACTAAAGAGGAATACCAACTTTCCACAAGCACCTCAAGAGGAGGCTTCTCTCAGCTACAGGTATGTGAGAGGGCCCCTGAGTTAGTGGCCTCAAGTGGAATGGACACCGAGATGCTCTGACTCGAAGTAAGACCGGATATCCCTGAAGTGAATTGAATGCAGGCTCGTCTTGCATCTCCCAAGACGAAGGGATGTCTGAATCCCCTGTGGAGACCACAGAGAAAGACCTAGTCCTCCGGGTCATCGCGACCGGAGGCCTCACATCCTTTGAAAACTCGAGAGGTTCGCGGAGATCAATGCTTCCAAAGGAGACGATGCCTGACTCCTCTTGAAAATGGATAGGAGTCCCAGGATCCCTGTGGCACGTGGAAAGGGACCCTGGGTCTCCCGCCTCACGTGGAGACGCGTCCCAATGGCGATGCCAAGACTCGAGGAGAATCCCGAGGTGTCCCTCGCACCTATGGGGTAGTTCTCACGTCTCTGAACAAACCCGTGTCTGGAAGGGCCCTCCCCATTGTAACTGGAGAATATACCCCATGTACAGGCCGCAACTCGAGAAAAACCATGAGACTTCCCCCTCGCCGCCAGATGAGGCCCGATTCCCCTGCACTGCGTGCAGAGCAATTCCGTGTACACATCAAACGTGAGAGGAGCCTTGATTACCTTGATGGCACTCCAGAGAAAACATGAGATCACTGTCTCAAGTCTAGAGGGATCCTGAGGTCACTGGAGCAACAGGAAAGTGCTCCGTGGACCCCAAATCAACTCGAGATGAGAGCTTAGTCCCGTGCTTCGACTCAAGAGGAATACCAACTTTCCACAAGCACCTCAAGAGGAGGCTTCTCTCAGCTACAGGTATTTGAGAGGGACCCTGATTTTGTGGCCTCAAGTGGAATGGACACCGAGATGCTCTGACTCGAAGTAAGGCCGGATATCCCTGCAGTGAATTGAATGCAGGCTCATCTTCCATCTCCCAAGACGAAGGGATGTCTGAATCCCCTGTGGAGGCCACAGAGAAAGACCTAGTCCTCCGCCTCATCGCGACCGGAGGCCTCACATCCTTTGAAAACTCGAGAGGTCCGCGGAGATTAATGCTTCCAAAGGAGACGATGCCTGACTCCTCTTGAAAATGGATAGGAGTCCCAGGATCCCGGTGGTACGTGGAAAGGCACCCTGGGTCTCCCGCCTCACGTGGAGACGCGTCCCAATTGCCATGCCAAGACTCGAGGAGAATCCCGAGTTGTCCCTCGCACCTAGGCAGGAGTCCTGACGTCGCTGAACAAACACGTGTCTGGTAGGGCCCTCCCCGTCATAACTCGAGAATATACCTCAGGTTCCGGCCGCAACTCGAGAAATACCATGAGACTTCCCCCTCGCCGCGAGATGAGGCCCGATTCCCCTGCACTGCGTGCAGAGCAATTCCGTGTTCCACATCAAGCCTGAAAGGAGCCTTGATTTCCTTGATGGCACTCCAGAGAAAACCCAAGATCACTGTCTCAAGTCTAGAGGGATCCTGAGGTCACTGGAGCAACACGAAAGGGCTCCGTGGACCCCAAATCAACTCGAGATGAGAGCTTAGTCCCTGGCTTCGAATCAAGAGGAATACCAACTTTCCACAAGCACCTCAAGAGGAGGCTTCTCTCAGCTACAGGTATGTGAGAGGGACCCAGAGTTTGTGGCCTCAAGTGGAATGGACACCGAGATGCTCTGACTCGAAGTAAGACCGGATATCCCTGAAGTGAATTGAATGCAGGCTCGTCTTGCATCTCCCAAGACGAAGGGATGTCTGAATCCCCTGTGGAGACCACAGAGAAAGACCTAGTCCTCCGGGTCATCGCGACCGGAGGCCTCACATCCTTTGAAAACTCGAGAGGTTCGCGGAGATCAATGCTTCCAAAGGAGACGATGCCTGACTCCTCTTGAAAATGGATAGGAGTCCCAGGATCCCTGTGGCACGTGGAAAGGGACCCTGGGTCTCCCGCCTCACGTGGAGACGCGTCCCAATGGCGATGCCAAGACTCGAGGAGAATCCCGAGGTGTCCCTCGCACCTATGGGGTAGTTCTCACGTCTCTGAACAAACCCGTGTCTGGAAGGGCCCTCCCCATTGTAACTGGAGAATATACCCCATGTACCGGCCGCAACTCGAGAAAAACCATGAGACTTCCCCCTCGCCGCGAGATGAGGCCCGATTCCCCTGCACTGCGTGCAGAGCAATTCCGTGTACACATCAAACGTGAGAGGAGCCTTGATTTCCTTGATGGCACTCCAGAGAAAACATGAGATCACTGTCTCAAGTCTAGAGGGATCCTGAGGTCACTGGAGCAACAGGAAAGTGCTCCGTGGACCCCAAATCAACTCGAGATGAGAGCTTAGTCCCTGGCTTCGACTCAAGGGGAATACCAACTTTCCACAAGCACCTCAAGAGGAGGCTTCTCTCAGCTACAGGTATTTGAGAGGGACCCTGAGTTTGTGGCCTCAAGTGGAATGGACACCAATATGCTCTGACTCGAAGTAAGGTCAGATATCCCTGCAGTGAATTGACTGCAGCCTCGTCTTGCATCTCCCAAGACGAAGGGTTGTCTGAATCCCCTGTGGAGACCACAGAGAAAGACCTAGTCCTCCGCCTCAACGCGACCGGAGGCCTCACATCCTTTGAAAACTCGAGAGGTCCGAGGAGATCAATGCTTCCAAAGGAGACGATGCCTGACTCCTCTTGAAAATGGATAGGAGTCCCAGGATCCCTGTGGCACGTGGAAAGGGACCCTGGGTCTCCCGCCTCACGTGGAGACGCGTCCCAATTGCCATGCCAAGACTCGAGGAGAATCCCGAGGTGTCCCTCGCACCTAGGCAGGAGTCCTGACGTCGCTGAACAAACACGTGTCTGGAAGGGCCCTCCCCGTCGTAACTCGAGAATATACCCCAGGTTCCGGCCGCAACTCGAGAAAAACCATGAGACTTCCCACTCGTCACGAGATGAGGCCCGATTCCCCTGCACTGCGTGCAGAGCAATTCCGTGTTCCACAACAAACGTGAAAGGAGCCTTGATTTCCTTGATGGCACTCCAGAGAAAACCCAATATCACTGTGTCAAGTCTAGAGGGATCCTGAGGTCACTGGAGCAACACGAAAGGGCTCCGTGGACCCAAAATCAACTCGAGATCAGAGCTTAGTCCCTGGCTTCGACTCAAGAGGAATACCAACTTTCCACAAGCAGCTCAAGAGGAGGCTTCTCTCAGTTACAGGTATGTGAGAGGGACCCTGAGTTTGTGGCCTCAAGTGGAATGGACACCGAGATGCTCTGACTCGAAGTAAGGCCGGATATCCCTGCAGTGAATTGAGTGCAGGCTCGTCTTGCATCTCCCAAGACGAAGGGTTGTCTGAATCCCCTGTGGAGACCACAGAGAAAAACCGCGTTCTCCGCCTCATCGAGACCAGAGGCCTCACATCCTTTGAAAACTCGAGAGGTCCGCGGAGATCAATGCTTCCAAAGGAGAGATGCCTGACCCTTCTTGAAAATGGATAGGAGTGCCAGGATCCCTGTGGCACGTGGAAAGGGACCCTGGGTCTCCCGCCTCACGTTGAGACGCGTCCCAATTGCCACGCCAAGACTCGAGGAGAATCCCGAGGTGTCCCTCGCACCTAGGCAGGAGTCCTGACGTCGCTGAACAAACACGTGTCTGGAAGGGCCCTCCCCGTCGTAACTCGAGAATATACCCCAGGTTCCGGCCGCAACTTGAGAAAAACCATGAGACATCCCACTTGTCGCGAGATGAGGCCCAATTCCCCTGCACTTCGTGCAGAGCAATTCCATGTTCCACATCAAACGTGAAAGGAGCCTTGATTTCCTTGATGGCACTCCAGAGAAAACCCAAGATCACTGTCTCAAGTCTAGAGGGATCCTGAGGTCACTGGAGAAACACGAAAGGGCACCATGGACCCCATATCAACTCGAGATGAGAGCTTAGTCCCTGGCTTCGACTCAAGAGGAATAGGAACTTTCCACAAGCACCTCAAGAGGAGGCTTCTCTCAGCTACAGGTATGTGAGAGGGACCCTGAGTGTGTGGCTTCAAGTGGAATGGACACCGAGATGCTCTGACTCGAAGTAAGGCCGGATATCCCTGCAGTGAATTGAATGCAGGCTCATCTTGCATCTCCCAAGACGAAGGGATGTCTGAATCCCCTGTGGAGACCACAGAGAAAGACCAAGTTCTCCGCCTCATCGCGACCGGTGGCCTCACATCCTTTGAAAACTCGAGAGGTCCGTGGAGATCAATGCTTCCAAAGGAGACGATGCCTGACTCCTCTTGAAAATGGATAGGAGTCCCAGGATCCCTGTGGCACCTGGAAAGGGACCCTGGGTCTCCCGCCTCATGTGGAGACGCTTCCAAATTGCCATGCCAAGACTCGAGGAGAATCCCGAGGTGTCCCTCGCACCTAGGCAGGAGTCCTGACGTCGCTGAACAAACACGTGTATGGAAGCGCCCTCCCCGTCGTAACTCGAGAATATACCCCAGGTTCAGGCCGCCATCGAGAAAAACCATGAGATTTACCCCTCGCCGCGAGTTGAGGCCCGATTCCCCTGCACTGCATGCAGAGCATTTAAGTGTTTCACATCAAACGTGAAAGGAGCCTTGATTTCCTTGATGGCACTCAAGAGAAAACCCAAGATCACTGTCTCAAGTCTAGAGGGAACCTGAGGTCACTGGACCAACAGGAAAGGGCTCCGTGGACCCCAAATCAACTCGAGATGAGAGCTTAGTCCCTGGCTTAGACTCAAGAGGAATACCAACTTTCCACAAGCACCTCAAGAGGAGGCTTCTCTCAGCTACATGTATATTTGAGGGACCCTGAGTTTGTGGCCTCAAGTGGAATGGACACCGAGATGCTCTGAATCGAAGTAAGGCCGGATATCCCTGCAGTGAATTGAATGCATGCTCGTCTTCCATCTCCCAAGACGAAGGGTTGTCTGAATCCCCTGTGGAGACCACAGAGAAAGACCGTGTTCTCCGCCTCATCGAGACCAGAGGGCTCACATCCTTTGAAAACTCGAGAGGTCGGCGGAGATCAATGCTTCCAAAGGAGAAGATGCCTGACTCCTCTTGAAAATGGACAGGAGTCCCAGGATCCCTGTGGCACGTGGAAAGGGACCCTGGTTCTCCCCCCTCACGTGGAGACGCGTCCCAATTGCCATGCCAAGACTCCAGGAGAATCCTGAGGTGTCCCTCGCACCGAGGCAGGAGTCCTGACGTCGCTGAACAAACACGTGTCTGGAAGGGCCCTGCCCGTCATAACTCGAGAATATAACACAGGTTCCAGGCGCGACTCGAGAAAAACCATGAGAATTCCCCCTCGCCGGGAGATGAGGCCCGATTCCCCTGCACTGCGTGCAGAGCAATTCCGTGTTCCACATCAAACGTGAAAGGAGCCTTGATTTGCTTGATGGCACTCCAGAGAAAACCCAAGATCACTGTCTCAAGTCTAGAGGGATCCTGCGGTCACTGGAGCAACACGAAAGGGCTCCGTGGAACCCAAATCAACTCGAGATGAGAGCGGAATCCCTGGCTTCGACTCAAGGGGAATACCAACTTTCCACAAGCACCTCAAGAGGAGGCTTCTCTCAGCTACAGGTATGTGAGAGGGACCCTGAGTTTGTGGCCTCAAGTGGAATGGACACCAATATGCTCTGACTCGAAGTAAGGTCAGATATCCCTGCAGTGAAATGATTGCAGCCTCGTCTTGCATCTCCCAAGACGAAGGGAGGTCTCAATCCCCTGTGGAAACCACAGAGAAAGACCTAGTCCTCCGCCTCTACGCGACCGGAGGCCTCACATCCTTTGAAAACTCGAGAGGTCCGCGGAGATCAATGCTTCCAAAGGAGACGATGCCTGACTCCTCTTGAAAATGGATAGGAGTCCCAGGATTTCTGTGGCACGTGGAAAGGGACCCTGGGTCTCCCGCCTCAAGTGGAGACGCGTCCCAATTGCCATGCCAAGACTCAAGGAGAATCCCGAGGTGTCCCTCCCACCTAGGCAGGAGTCCTGACGTCGCTGAACAAACACGTGTCTGGAAGGGCCCTCCCCGTCCTAACTCGAGAATATACCCCAGGTTCCGGCCGCAACTCGAGAAAAACCATGAGACTTCCCCCTCGCCGCGAGATGAGGCCCGATTCCCCTGCACTGTGTGCAGAGCAATTCCGTGTTCCACATCAAACCTGAAAGGAGCCTTGATTTCCTTGATGGCACTCCAGAGATAATCCAAGATTACTGTCTCAAGTCTAGAGGGATCCTGAGGTCACTGGAGCAACACGAAAGGGCTCCATGGAACCCAAATCAACTCGAGATGAGAGCTTTGTACCTGGCTTCGACTCAAGAGGAATACCAACTTTCCACAAGCACCTCAAGAGGAGGATTCTCTCAGCAAAAGGTATGTGAGAGGGACCCTGAGTTTGTGGCCTCAAGTGGAATGGACACCGAGATGCTCTGACTCGAAGTAAGGCCGGATATCCCTGCAGTGAATTGAATGCAGGCTCGTCTTGCATCTCCCAAGACGAATGGATGTCTGAATCCGCTGTGG
The DNA here is from genome assembly GCF_033118175.1 of Dama dama. Lineage (NCBI taxonomy): Eukaryota > Metazoa > Chordata > Mammalia > Artiodactyla > Cervidae > Dama > Dama dama. The sequence continues at coordinate 5,067,505 of NW_026870928.1, read as the reverse complement.
AGACCACAGAGAAAGACCTAGTTCTCCGCCTCATCGCGACCGGAGGCCTCACATCCTTTGAAAACTCGAGAGGTCCGCGGAGATCAATGCTTCCAAAGGAGACGATGCCTGACTCCTCTTGAAAATGGATAGGAGTCCCAGGATCACTGTGGCACGTGGAAAGGGACCCTGGGTCTCCCGCCTCACGTGGAGACGCGTCCCAATTGCCACGCCAAGACTCGAGGAGAATCCCGAGGTGTCCCTCGCAACTAGGCAGGAGTCCTGACGTCGCTGAACAAACACGTGTCTGGAAGGGCCCTCCCCGTCGTAACTCGAGAATATACCCCAGGTTCCTGCCGCAACTTGAGAAAAACCATGAGACATCCCCCTTGTCGCGAGATGAGGCCCAATTCCCCTGCACTTCGTGTAGAGCAATTCCATGTTCCACATCAAACGTGAAAGGAGCCTTGATTTCCTTGATGGCACTCCAGAGAAAACCCAAGATCACTGTCTCAAGTCTAGAGGGATCCTGAGGTCACTGGAGAAACACGAAAGGGCACCATGGACCCCATATCAACTCGAGATGAGAGCTTAGTCCCTGGCTTCGACTCAAGAGGAATAGGAACTTTCCACAAGCACCTCAAGAGGAGGCTTCTCTCAGCTATAGGTATGTGAGAGGGAACCTGAGTGTGTGGCTTCAAGTGGAATGGACACCGAGATGCTCTGACTCGAAGTAAGGCCGGATATCCCTGCAGTGAATTGAATGCAGGCTCATCTTCCATCTCCCAAGACGAAGGGATGTCTGAATCCCCTGTGGAGACCACAGAGAAAGACCGAGTTCTCCGCCTCATCGCGACCGGTGGCCTCACATCCTTTGAAAACTCGAGAGGTCCGCGGAGATCAATGCTTCCAAAGGAGACGATGCCTGACTCCTCTTGAAAATGGATAGGAGTCCCAGGATCCCTGTGGCACGTGGAAAGGGACCCTGGGTCTCCCGCCTCATGTGGAGACGCGTCCAAATTGCCATGCCAAGACTCGAGGAGAATCCCGAGGTGTCCCTCGCACCTAGGCAGGAGTCCTGACGTCGCTGAACAAACACGTGTCTGGAAGGGCCCTCCCCGTCGTAACTCGAGAATATACCCCAGGTTCAGGCCGCAATCGAGAAAAACCATGAGATTTACCCCTCGTCGCGAGTTGAGGCCCGATTCCCCTGCACTGCATGCAGAGCAATTAAGTGTTCCACATCAAACGTGAAAGGAGCCTTGATTTCCTTGATGGCACTCCAGAGAAAACCCAAGATCACTGTCTCAAGTCTAGAGGGAACCTGAGGTCACTGGACCAACAGGAAAGGGCTCCGTGGACCCCAAATCAACTCGAGATGAGAGCTTAGTCCCTGGCTTCCACTCAAGAGGAATACCAACTTTCCACAAGCACCTCAAGAGGAGGCTTCTCTCACCTACAGGTATGTGAGAGGGACCCTGAGTTTGTGGCCTCAAGTGGAATGGACACCGAGATGCTCTGACTCGAAGTAAGGCCGGATATCCCTGCAGTGAATTGAATGCAGGCTCGTCTTGCATCTCCCAAGACGAAGGGTTGTCTGAAACCCCTGTGGAGACCACAGAGAAAGACCTCGTTCTCCGCCTCATCGAGACCAGAGGCCTCACATCCTTTGAAAACTCGAGAGGTCGGCGGAGATCAATGCTTCCAAAGGAGAAGATGCCTGATTATTCTTGAAAATGGATAGGAGTCCCAGGATCCCTGTGGCACGTGGAAAGGGACCGTGTGTCTCGCGCCTCACGTGGAGACGCGTCCCAATTGCCATGCCAAGTCTCGAGGAGAATCCCGAAGTGTCCCTCGCACCTAGGCAGGAGTCCTGATGTCGCTGAACAAACACGTGTCTGGATGGGCCCTCCCCGTCGTAACTCGAGAAAATACCCCAGGTTTCGGCCGCAACTTGAGAAAAACCATGAGACATCCCCCTCGCCACGAGATGAGACCCGATTCCCCTCACCTGCATGCAGAGCAATTCCGTGTTCCACATCAAACGTGAAAGGAGCCTTGATTTCCTTGATGGCACTCCAGAGAAATCCCAAGATCACTGTCTCAAGTCTAGAGGGATCCTGAGGTCACTGGAGCAACACGAAAGGGCTCCGTGGACCCCAAATCAACTCGAGATGAGAGCTTAGTCCCTGGCTTCGACTCAAGAGGAATACCAACTTTCCACAAGCACCTCAAGAGGAGGCTTCTCTCACCTACAGGTATGTGAGAGGGACCCTGAGTTTGTGGCCTCAAGTGGAATGGACACCGAGATGCTCTGACTCGAAGTAAGGCCGGATATCCCTGCAGTGAATAGAATGCAGGCTCGTCTTGCATCTCCCAAGACGAAGGGTTGTCTGAATCCCCTGTGGAGACCACAGAGAAAGACCTAGTTCTCCGCCTCATCGAGACCGGAGGCCTCACATCCTTTGAAAACTCGAGAGGTCCGCGGAGATCAATGCTTCCAAAGGAGACGATGCCTGACTCCTCTTGAAAATGGATAGGAGTCCCAGGATCCCTGTGGCACTTGGAAAGGGACCCTGGGTCTCCCGCCTCACGTGGAGACTCGTCCCAATTGCCATGCCAAGACTCGAGGAGAATCCCGAGGTGTCCCTCGCACCTAGGCAGGAGTCCTGACGTCGCTGAACAAACACGTGTCTGGAAGGGCCCTCCCCGTCGTAACTCGAGAATATACCCCAGGTTCCGGCCGCAACTGGAGAAAAACCATGAGACTTCCCCCTCGCCGAGAGATGAGGCCCGATACCCTAGCACTGCGTGCAGAGCAATTCCGTGTTCCACAACAAACGTGAAAGGAGCCTTGATTTCCTTGATGGCACTCCAGAGAAAACCCAAGATCACTCTCTCAAGTCTAGAGGGATCCTGAGGTCACTGGAGCAACACGAAAGGGCTCCGTGGACCCCAAATCAACTCGAGATGAGAGCTTAGTCCCTGGCTTCGACTCAAGAGGAATACCAACTTTCCACAAGCACCTCAACAGGAGGCTTCTCTCAGCAACAGGTATGTGAGAGGGACCCTGAGTTTGTGGCCTCAAGTGGAATGGACACCGAGAAGCTCTGACTCGAAGTAAGGCCGGATATCCCTGCAGTGAATTGAATGCAGGCTTGTCTTGCATCTCCCAAGATGAAGGGATGTCTTAATCCCCTGTGGAGACCACAGAGAAAGACATAGTCCTCCGCCTCAAAGCGACCGGAGGCCTCACATCCTTTGAAAACTCGAGAGGTCCGCGGAGATCAATGCTTCCTAAGGAGACGATGCCTCACTCCTCTTGAAAATGGATAGGAGTCCCAGGATCCCTGTGGCACGTGGAAAGGGACCCTGGGTCTCCCACCTCACGTGGAGACGCGTCCCAATTGCCATGCCAAGACTCGAGGAGAATTCCGAGGTTTCCCTCCCACCTAGGCAGGAGTCCTGACGTCGCTGAACAAACACGTGTCTGGAAAGGCCCTCCCCGTCTAACTCTAGAATATACCCCATGTTCCGGCCGCAACTCGAGAAAAACCATGAGACCTCCCCCTCGCCGCGAGCTGAGGCCCCATTCCCCTGCACTGCATGCAGAGCAATTCCGTGTTCCACATCAAACGGGAAAGGAGCCTTGATTTCCTTGATGGCACTCCAGAGAAAACCCAAGATCACTGTCTCAAGTCTAGAGGGATTCTGAGTTCACTGGAGCAACACGAAAGGGCTCCGTGGACCCCAAATCAACTCGAGATGATATCTTAGTCCCTGGCTTCGACTCAAGACGAATACCAACTTTCAACAAGCACCTGAAGAGGAGGCTTCTCTCAGCTACAGGTATGTGAGAGGGACCCTGAGTTTGTGGCCTCAAGTGGAATGGACACCGAGATGCTCTGACTCGAAATAAGGTGGGATATCTTTGCGTGAATTGAATGCAGGCTCTTCTTCCGTCTCCTAAGTCGATGGGATGTCTGAATCCCCTGTGGAGACCACAGAGAAAGACCTAGTCCTCCACCTCAACGCGACCAGAGGCCTCACATCCTTTGAAAACTCGAGAGGTCCGCGGAGATAAATGCTTCCAAAGGAGACGATGCCTGACTCCTCTTGAAAATGGATAGGAGTCCCAGGATACCTGTGGCACGTGGAATGGGACCCTGGGTCTCCCGCCTCACGTGGAGACGCGTCCCAATTGCCATGCCAAGACTCGAGGAGAATCCCGAGGTGTCCCTCGCACCGAGGCAGGAGTCCTGACGTCGCTTAACAAACACGTGTCTGGAAGGGCCCTCCCCGTCGTAACTCGAGAATATACCCCAGGTTCCGGCCGCAACTCGAGAAAAACCATGAGATTTCCCCTCACCGCGAGATGAGGCCCGATTCCCCTGCACTGCGTGCAGAGCAATTACATGTTCCACATCAAACGTGAAAGGAGCCTTGATTTCCTTGATGGCACTCCAGAGAAAACCCAAGATCACTGTCTCAAGTCTAGAGGGATCCTGAGGTCACTGGAGCAACACGAAAAGGCTCCATGTACGCTAAATCAACTCGAGATGATATCTTAGTCCCTGGCTTCGTCTCAAGAGGAATACCAACTTTCCATAAGCCGCTCAAGAGGAGGCTTCTCTCAGCTACAGGTATGTGGGAGGGACCCTGAATTTGTGGCCTCAAGTGGAATGGACACCGAGATGCTCTGACTCGAAGTAAGGCCGGATATCCCTGCAGTGAATTGAATGCAGGCTCGTCTTGCATCTCCCAAGACGAAGGGATGTCTGAATACCCTGTGGAGACCACAGAGAAAGACCAAGTCCTCCGCCTCATCGCGACCGTAGTCCTCACATCCTTTGAAAACTCGAGAGGTGGGCGGAGATCAATGCTTCCAAAGGAGACGATGCCTGACTCCTCTTGAAAATGGATAGGAGTCCCAGGATCCCTGTGGCATGTGGAAAGGGTCACTGGGTCTCCCGTCTCACGTGGAGACGCGTCCCAATTGCCATGCCAAGACTCGAGGAGAATCCCGAGGTGTCCCTCGCAACTAGGCAGGAGTCCTGACGTCGCTGAACAAACACTTGTCTCGAAGAGCCCTCCCTGTCGTAACTCGACAATATACCCCAGGTTCCGGCCGCAACTCGAGAAAAACCATGAGACTTCCCCCTCATTGCAAGATGAGGCCCGATCCCCTGGACTGCGTGCAGAGCAATTCCGTGTTCCACATCAAACGTGAAAGGAGCCTTGATTTCCTTGATGGCACTCTAGAGAAAACCCAAGATCACTGTCTCAAGTCTAGAGGGATCCTGAGGTCACTGGAGCAACACGAAAGGGCTCCGTGTACCCCAAATCAACTCGAGATGAGAGCTTAGTCCCTGGCTTCGACTCAAGAGGAATACCAACTTTCCACAAGCACCTCAAGAGGAGGCTTCTCTCAGCTACATGTATGTGAGAGGGACCCTGAGTGTGTGGCCTCAAGTGGAAAGGACACCGAGATTCTCTGACTTGAAGTAAGCCCGGATATCCCTGCAGTGAATTGAATGCAGGCTCGTCTTGCATCTCCCAAGACGAAGGGATGTCTGAATCCCCTGTGGAGACCACAGAGAAAGACCTAGTTCTCCGCCTCATCGCGAACGGAGGCCTCACATCCTTTGAAAACTCGAGAGGTCCACGCAGAACAATGCTTCAAAGGAGACGATGCCTGACTCCTCTTGAAAATGGAAAGGAGTCCCAGGATCCCTGTGGCACGTGGAAAGGGACCCTGGGTGTCCCGCCTCACGTGGAGACGCGTCCCAATTGCCATGCCAAGACTCGAGGAGAATCCCGAGGTGTCTCTCGCACCTAGGCAGGAGTCCTGACGTCGCTGAACAAACACGTGTCTGGTAGGGCCCTCCCCGTCGTAACTCGAGAATATACCCCAGGTTCCGGCCGCAACTCGAGAAAAACCATGAGACTTCCCCCTCGCCGCGAGATGAGGCCCGATTCCCCTGCAATGCGTGCAGAGCAATTCCGTGTTCCACATCAAACGTGAAAGGAGCCTTGATTTCCTAGATGGCACTCCAGAGAAAACCCAAGATCACTGTCTCAAGTCTAGAGGGATCCTGAGGTCACTGGAGCAACACGAAAGGGCTCCGTGGACCCCAAATCAACTCGAGATGAGAGCTTAGTCCCTGGCTTCGACTCAAGAGGAATACCAACTTTCCACAAGCACCTCAAGAGGAGGCTTCTCTCAGCTACAGGTATGTGAGAGGGACCCTGAGTTTGTGGCCTCAAGTGGAATGGACATCGAGATGCTCTGACTCGAAGTAAGGCCGGATATCCCTGCAGTGAATTGAATGCAGGCTCGTCTTGCATCTCCCAAGACTAAGGGTTGTCTGAATCCCCTGTGGAGACCACAGAGAAAGACCTAGTCCTCCACCTGAACGCAACCGGAGGCCTCATATCCTTTGAAAACTCTAGAGGTCCGCTGAGATCAATACTTCCGAAGGAGACGATGCCTGACTCCTCTTGAAAATGGATAGGAGTCCCAGGATATCTGTGGCACGTGGAAAGCGACCCTGGGTCTCCCGTCTCATGTGGAGACGCGTCCCAATTGCAATGCAAAGACTCGAGGAGAATCCCGAGGTGGCCCTCGCACCTAGGCAGGGGTCCTGACGTCGCTGAACAAACACGTGTCTGGAAGGTCCCTCCCCGTCGTAACTCGAGAATATACCCCAGGTTCCGGCCGCAACTCGAGAAAAACCATGAGACTTCCCCCTCGCCGCGAGATGAGGCCTGATTCCCCTGCACTGCGTGCAGAGCAATTCCGTGTTCCACATCAAACGTGAAAGGAGCCTTGATTTCCTTGATGGCACTCCAGAGAAAACCCAAGTTCACTGTTTCAAGTCTAGAGGGATCCTGAGGTCACTGTAGCAACACGAAAGGGCTCCGTGGACCTCAAATCAACTCGAGATGTGAGCTTAGTCCCTGGCTTCGACTCAAGAGGAATACCAACTTTCCACAAGCACCTGAAGAGGAGGCTTCTCTCAGCTACAGGTATGTGAGAGGGACCCTGAGTTTGTGGCCTCAAGTGGAATGGACACCGAGATGCTCTGACTCGAAATAAGGTGGGATATCTTTGCGTGAATTGAATGCAGGCTCTTCTTCCGTCTCCTAAGTCGATGGGATGTCTGAATCCCCTGTGGAGACCACAGAGAAAGACCTAGTCCTCCACCTCAACGCGACCAGAGGCCTCACATCCTTTGAAAACTCGAGAGGTCCGCGGAGATAAATGCTTCCAAAGGAGACGATGCCTGACTCCTCTTGAAAATGGATAGGAGTCCCAGGATACCTGTGGCACGTGGAATGGGACCCTGGGTCTCCCGCCTCACGTGGAGACGCGTCCCAATTGCCATGCCAAGACTCGAGGAGAATCCCGAGGTGTCCCTCGCACCGAGGCAGGAGTCCTGACGTCGCTTAACAAACACGTGTCTGGAAGGGCCCTCCCCGTCGTAACTCGAGAATATACCCCAGGTTCCGGCCGCAACTCGAGAAAAACCATGAGATTTCCCCTCACCGCGAGATGAGGCCCGATTCCCCTGGACTGCGTGCAGAGAAATTACATGTTCCACATCAAACGTGAAAGGAGCCTTGATTTCCTTGATGGCACTCCAGAGAAAACCCAAGATCACTGTCTCAAGTCTAGAGGGATCCTGAGGTCACTGGAGCAACACGAAAAGGCTCCATGTACGCTAAATCAACTCGAGATGATATCTTAGTCCCTGGCTTCGTCTCAAGAGGAATACCAACTTTCCATAAGCCGCTCAAGAGGAGGCTTCTCTCAGCTACAGGTATGTGGGAGGGACCCTGAATTTGTGGCCTCAAGTGGAATGGACACCGAGATGCTCTGACTCGAAGTAAGGCCGGATATCCCTGCAGTGAATTGAATGCAGGCTCGTCTTGCATCTCCCAAGACGAAGGGATGTCTGAATACCCTGTGGAGACCACAGAGAAAGACCAAGTCCTCCGCCTCATCGCGACCGTAGTCCTCACATCCTTTGAAAACTCGAGAGGTGGGCGGAGATCAATGCTTCCAAAGGAGACGATGCCTGACTCCTCTTGAAAATGGATAGGAGTCCCAGGATCCCTGTGGCATGTGGAAAGGGTCACTGGGTCTCCCGTCTCACGTGGAGACGCGTCCCAATTGCCATGCCAAGACTCGAGGAGAATCCCGAGGTGTCCCTCGCAACTAGGCAGGAGTCCTGACGTCGCTGAACAAACACTTGTCTCGAAGAGCCCTCCCTGTCGTAACTCGACAATATACCCCAGGTTCCGGCCGCAACTCGAGAAAAACCATGAGACTTCCCCCTCATTGCAAGATGAGGCCCGATCCCCTGGACTGCGTGCAGAGCAATTCCGTGTTCCACATCAAACGTGAAAGGAGCCTTGATTTCCTTGATGGCACTCTAGAGAAAACCCAAGATCACTGTCTCAAGTCTAGAGGGATCCTGAGGTCACTGGAGCAACACGAAAGGGCTCCGTGTACCCCAAATCAACTCGAGATGAGAGCTTAGTCCCTGGCTTCGACTCAAGAGGAATACCAACTTTCCACAAGCACCTCAAGAGGAGGCTTCTCTCAGCTACATGTATGTGAGAGGGACCCTGAGTGTGTGGCCTCAAGTGGAAAGGACACCGAGATTCTCTGACTTGAAGTAAGCCCGGATATCCCTGCAGTGAATTGAATGCAGGCTCGTCTTGCATCTCCCAAGACGAAGGGATGTCTGAATCCCCTGGGGAGACCACAGAGAAAGACCTAGTTCTCCGCCTCATCGCGAACGGAGGCCTCACATCCTTTGAAAACTCGAGAGGTCCACGCAGAACAATGCTTCAAAGGAGACGATGCCTGACTCCTCTTGAAAATGGAAAGGAGTCCCAGGATCCCTGTGGCACGTGGAAAGGGACCCTGGGTGTCCCGCCTCACGTGGAGACGCGTCCCAATTGCCATGCCAAGACTCGAGGAGAATCCCGAGGTGTCTCTCGCACCTAGGCAGGAGTCCTGACGTCGCTGAACAAACACGTGTCTGGTAGGGCCCTCCCCGTCGTAACTCGAGAATATACCCCAGGTTCCGGCCGCAACTCGAGAAAAACCATGAGACTTCCCCCTCGCCGCGAGATGAGGCCCGATTCCCCTGCAATGCGTGCAGAGCAATTCCGTGTTCCACATCAAACGTGAAAGGAGCCTTGATTTCCTAGATGGCACTCCAGAGAAAACCCAAGATCACTGTCTCAAGTCTAGAGGGATCCTGAGGTCACTGGAGCAACACGAAAGGGCTCCGTGGACCCCAAATCAACTCGAGATGAGAGCTTAGTCCCTGGCTTCGACTCAAGAGGAATACCAACTTTCCACAAGCACCTCAAGAGGAGGCTTCTCTCAGCTACAGGTATGTGAGAGGGACCCTGAGTTTGTGGCCTCAAGTGGAATGGACATCGAGATGCTCTGACTCGAAGTAAGGCCGGATATCCCTGCAGTGAATTGAATGCAGGCTCGTCTTGCATCTCCCAAGACTAAGGGTTGTCTGAATCCCCTGTGGAGACCACAGAGAAAGACCTAGTCCTCCACCTGAACGCAACCGGAGGCCTCATATCCTTTGAAAACTCTAGAGGTCCGCTGAGATCAATACTTCCGAAGGAGACGATGCCTGACTCCTCTTGAAAATGGATAGGAGTCCCAGGATATCTGTGGCACGTGGAAAGCGACCCTGGGTCTCCCGTCTCATGTGGAGACGCGTCCCAATTGCAATGCAAAGACTCGAGGAGAATCCCGAGGTGGCCCTCGCACCTAGGCAGGGGTCCTGACGTCGCTGAACAAACACGTGTCTGGAAGGTCCCTCCCCGTCGTAACTCGAGAATATACCCCAGGTTCCGGCCGCAACTCGAGAAAAACCATGAGACTTCCCCCTCGCCGCGAGATGAGGCCTGATTCCCCTGCACTGCGTGCAGAGCAATTCCGTGTTCCACATCAAACGTGAAAGGAGCCTTGATTTCCTTGATGGCACTCCAGAGAAAACCCAAGTTCACTGTTTCAAGTCTAGAGGGATCCTGAGGTCACTGTAGCAACACGAAAGGGCTCCGTGGACCTCAAATCAACTCGAGATGTGAGCTTAGTCCCTGGCTTCGACTCAAGAGGAATACCAACTTTCCACAAGCACCTGAAGAGGAGGCTTCTCTCAGCTACAGGTATGTGAGAGGGACCCTGAGTTTGTGGCCTCAAGTGGAATGGACACCGAGATGCTCTGACTCGAAATAAGGTGGGATATCTTTGCGTGAATTGAATGCAGGCTCTTCTTCCGTCTCCTAAGTCGATGGGATGTCTGAATCCCCTGTGGAGACCACAGAGAAAGACCTAGTCCTCCACCTCAACGCGACCAGAGGCCTCACATCCTTTGAAAACTCGAGAGGTCCGCGGAGATAAATGCTTCCAAAGGAGACGATGCCTGACTCCTCTTGAAAATGGATAGGAGTCCCAGGATACCTGTGGCACGTGGAATGGGACCCTGGGTCTCCCGCCTCACGTGGAGACGCGTCCCAATTGCCATGCCAAGACTCGAGGAGAATCCCGAGGTGTCCCTCGCACCGAGGCAGGAGTCCTGACGTCGCTTAACAAACACGTGTCTGGAAGGGCCCTCCCCGTCGTAACTCGAGAATATACCCCAGGTTCCGGCCGCAACTCGAGAAAAACCATGAGATTTCCCCTCACCGCGAGATGAGGCCCGATTCCCCTGGACTGCGTGCAGAGAAATTACATGTTCCACATCAAACGTGAAAGGAGCCTTGATTTCCTTGATGGCACTCCAGAGAAAACCCAAGATCACTGTCTCAAGTCTAGAGGGATCCTGAGGTCACTGGAGCAACACGAAAAGGCTCCATGTACGCTAAATCAACTCGAGATGATATCTTAGTCCCTGGCTTCGTCTCAAGAGGAATACCAACTTTCCATAAGCCGCTCAAGAGGAGGCTTCTCTCAGCTACAGGTATGTGGGAGGGACCCTGAATTTGTGGCCTCAAGTGGAATGGACACCGAGATGCTCTGACTCGAAGTAAGGCCGGATATCCCTGCAGTGAATTGAATGCAGGCTCGTCTTGCATCTCCCAAGACGAAGGGATGTCTGAATACCCTGTGGAGACCACAGAGAAAGACCAAGTCCTCCGCCTCATCGCGACCGTAGTCCTCACATCCTTTGAAAACTCGAGAGGTGGGCGGAGATCAATGCTTCCAAAGGAGACGATGCCTGACTCCTCTTGAAAATGGATAGGAGTCCCAGGATCCCTGTGGCATGTGGAAAGGGTCACTGGGTCTCCCGTCTCACGTGGAGACGCGTCCCAATTGCCATGCCAAGACTCGAGGAGAATCCCGAGGTGTCCCTCGCAACTAGGCAGGAGTCCTGACGTCGCTGAACAAACACTTGTCTCGAAGAGCCCTCCCTGTCGTAACTCGACAATATACCCCAGGTTCCGGCCGCAACTCGAGAAAAACCATGAGAATTCCCCCTCATTGCAAGATGAGGCCCGATCCCCTGGACTGCGTGCAGAGCAATTCCGTGTTCCACATCAAACGTGAAAGGAGCCTTGATTTCCTTGATGGCACTCTAGAGAAAACCCAAGATCACTGTCTCAAGTCTAGAGGGATCCTGAGGTCACTGGAGCAACACGAAAGGGCTCCGTGTACCCCAAATCAACTCGAGATGAGAGCTTAGTCCCTGGCTTCGACTCAAGAGGAATACCAACTTTCCACAAGCACCTCAAGAGGAGGCGTCTCTCAGCTACATGTATGTGAGAGGGACCCTGAGTGTGTGGCCTCAAGTGGAAAGGACACCGAGATTCTCTGACTTGAAGTAAGCCCGGATATCCCTGCAGTGAATTGAATGCAGGCTCGTCTTGCATCTCCCAAGACGAAGGGATGTCTGAATCCCCTGGGGAGACCACAGAGAAAGACCTAGTTCTCCGCCTCATCGCGAACGGAGGCCTCACATCCTTTGAAAACTCGAGAGGTCCACGCAGAACAATGCTTCAAAGGAGACGATGCCTGACTCCTCTTGAAAATGGAAAGGAGTCCCAGGATCCCTGTGGCACGTGGAAAGGGACCCTGGGTGTCCCGCCTCACGTGGAGACGCGTCCCAATTGCCATGCCAAGACTCGAGGAGAATCCCGAGGTGTCTCTCGCACCTAGGCAGGAGTCCTGACGTCGCTGAACAAACACGTGTCTGGTAGGGCCCTCCCCGTCGTAACTCGAGAATATACCCCAGGTTCCGGCCGCAACTCGAGAAAAACCATGAGACTTCCCCCTCGCCGCGAGATGAGGCCCGATTCCCCTGCAATGCGTGCAGAGCAATTCCGTGTTCCACATCAAACGTGAAAGGAGCCTTGATTTCCTAGATGGCACTCCAGAGAAAACCCAAGATCACTGTCTCAAGTCTAGAGGGATCCTGAGGTCACTGGAGCAACACGAAAGGGCTCCGTGGACCCCAAATCAACTCGAGATGAGAGCTTAGTCCCTGGCTTCGACTCAAGAGGAATACCAACTTTCCACAAGCACCTCAAGAGGAGGCTTCTCTCAGCTACAGGTATGTGAGAGGGACCCTGAGTTTGTGGCCTCAAGTGGAATGGACATCGAGATGCTCTGACTCGAAGTAAGGCCGGATATCCCTGCAGTGAATTGAATGCAGGCTCGTCTTGCATCTCCCAAGACTAAGGGTTGTCTGAATCCCCTGTGGAGACCACAGAGAAAGACCTAGTCCTCCACCTGAACGCAACCGGAGGCCTCATATCCTTTGAAAACTCTAGAGGTCCGCTGAGATCAATACTTCCGAAGGAGACGATGCCTGACTCCTCTTGAAAATGGATAGGAGTCCCAGGATATCTGTGGCACGTGGAAAGCGACCCTGGGTCTCCCGTCTCATGTGGAGACGCGTCCCAATTGCAATGCAAAGACTCGAGGAGAATCCCGAGGTGGCCCTCGCACCTAGGCAGGGGTCCTGACGTCGCTGAACAAACACGTGTCTGGAAGGTCCCTCCCCGTCGTAACTCGAGAATATACCCCAGGTTCCGGCCGCAACTCGAGAAAAACCATGAGACTTCCCCCTCGCCGCGAGATGAGGCCTGATTCCCCTGCACTGCGTGCAGAGCAATTCCGTGTTCCACATCAAACGTGAAAGGAGCCTTGATTTCCTTGATGGCACTCCAGAGAAAACCCAAGTTCACTGTTTCAAGTCTAGAGGGATCCTGAGGTCACTGTAGCAACACGAAAGGGCTCCGTGGACCTCAAATCAACTCGAGATGTGAGCTTAGTCCCTGGCTTCGACTCAAGAGGAATACCAACTTTCCACAAGCACCTGAAGAGGAGGCTTCTCTCAGCTACAGGTATGTGAGAGGGACCCTGAGTTTGTGGCCTCAAGTGGAATGGACACCGAGATGCTCTGACTCGAAATAAGGTGGGATATCTTTGCGTGAATTGAATGCAGGCTCTTCTTCCGTCTCCTAAGTCGATGGGATGTCTGAATCCCCTGTGGAGACCACAGAGAAAGACCTAGTCCTCCACCTCAACGCGACCAGAGGCCTCACATCCTTTGAAAACTCGAGAGGTCCGCGGAGATAAATGCTTCCAAAGGAGACGATGCCTGACTCCTCCTGAAAATGGATAGGAGTCCCAGGATACCTGTGGCACGTGGAATGGGACCCTGGGTCTCCCGCCTCACGTGGAGACGCGTCCCAATTGCCATGCCAAGACTCGAGGAGAATCCCGAGGTGTCCCTCGCACCGAGGCAGGAGTCCTGACGTCGCTTAACAAACACGTGTCTGGAAGGGCCCTCCCCGTCGTAACTCGAGAATATACCCCAGGTTCCGGCCGCAACTCGAGAAAAACCATGAGATTTCCCCTCACCGCGAGATGAGGCCCGATTCCCCTGGACTGCGTGCAGAGAAATTACATGTTCCACATCAAACGTGAAAGGAGCCTTGATTTCCTTGATGGCACTCCAGAGAAAACCCAAGATCACTGTCTCAAGTCTAGAGGGATCCTGAGGTCACTGGAGCAACACGAAAAGGCTCCATGTACGCTAAATCAACTCGAGATGATATCTTAGTCCCTGGCTTCGTCTCAAGAGGAATACCAACTTTCCATAAGCCGCTCAAGAGGAGGCTTCTCTCAGCTACAGGTATGTGGGAGGGACCCTGAATTTGTGGCCTCAAGTGGAATGGACACCGAGATGCTCTGACTCGAAGTAAGGCCGGATATCCCTGCAGTGAATTGAATGCAGGCTCGTCTTGCATCTCCCAAGACGAAGGGATGTCTGAATACCCTGTGGAGACCACAGAGAAAGACCAAGTCCTCCGCCTCATCGCGACCGTAGTCCTCACATCCTTTGAAAACTCGAGAGGTGGGCGGAGATCAATGCTTCCAAAGGAGACGATGCCTGACTCCTCTTGAAAATGGATAGGAGTCCCAGGATCCCTGTGGCATGTGGAAAGGGTCACTGGGTCTCCCGTCTCACGTGGAGACGCGTCCCAATTGCCATGCCAAGACTCGAGGAGAATCCCGAGGTGTCCCTCGCAACTAGGCAGGAGTCCTGACGTCGCTGAACAAACACTTGTCTCGAAGAGCCCTCCCTGTCGTAACTCGACAATATACCCCAGGTTCCGGCCGCAACTCGAGAAAAACCATGAGAATTCCCCCTCATTGCAAGATGAGGCCCGATCCCCTGGACTGCGTGCAGAGCAATTCCGTGTTCCACATCAAACGTGAAAGGAGCCTTGATTTCCTTGATGGCACTCTAGAGAAAACCCAAGATCACTGTCTCAAGTCTAGAGGGATCCTGAGGTCACTGGAGCAACACGAAAGGGCTCCGTGTACCCCAAATCAACTCGAGATGAGAGCTTAGTCCCTGGCTTCGACTCAAGAGGAATACCAACTTTCCACAAGCACCTCAAGAGGAGGCGTCTCTCAGCTACATGTATGTGAGAGGGACCCTGAGTGTGTGGCCTCAAGTGGAAAGGACACCGAGATTCTCTGACTTGAAGTAAGCCCGGATATCCCTGCAGTGAATTGAATGCAGGCTCGTCTTGCATCTCCCAAGACGAAGGGATGTCTGAATCCCCTGGGGAGACCACAGAGAAAGACCTAGTTCTCCGCCTCATCGCGAACGGAGGCCTCACATCCTTTGAAAACTCGAGAGGTCCACGCAGAACAATGCTTCAAAGGAGACGATGCCTGACTCCTCTTGAAAATGGAAAGGAGTCCCAGGATCCCTGTGGCACGTGGAAAGGGACCCTGGGTGTCCCGCCTCACGTGGAGACGCGTCCCAATTGCCATGCCAAGACTCGAGGAGAATCCCGAGGTGTCTCTCGCACCTAGGCAGGAGTCCTGACGTCGCTGAACAAACACGTGTCTGGTAGGGCCCTCCCCGTCGTAACTCGAGAATATACCCCAGGTTCCGGCCGCAACTCGAGAAAAACCATGAGACTTCCCCCTCGCCGCGAGATGAGGCCCGATTCCCCTGCAATGCGTGCAGAGCAATTCCGTGTTCCACATCAAACGTGAAAGGAGCCTTGATTTCCTAGATGGCACTCCAGAGAAAACCCAAGATCACTGTCTCAAGTCTAGAGGGATCCTGAGGTCACTGGAGCAACACGAAAGGGCTCCGTGGACCCCAAATCAACTCGAGATGAGAGCTTAGTCCCTGGCTTCGACTCAAGAGGAATACCAACTTTCCACAAGCACCTCAAGAGGAGGCTTCTCTCAGCCTAGGTATGTGAGAGGGACCCTGAGTTTGTGGCCTCAAGTGGAATGGACATCGAGATGCTCTGACTCGAAGTAAGGCCGGATATCCCTGCAGTGAATTGAATGCAGGCTCGTCTTGCATCTCCCAAGACTAAGGGTTGTCTGAATCCCCTGTGGAGACCACAGAGAAAGACCTAGTCCTCCACCTGAACGCAACCGGAGGCCTCATATCCTTTGAAAACTCTAGAGGTCCGCTGAGATCAATACTTCCGAAGGAGACGATGCCTGACTCCTCTTGAAAATGGATAGGAGTCCCAGGATATCTGTGGCACGTGGAAAGCGACCCTGGGTCTCCCGTCTCATGTGGAGACGCGTCCCAATTGCAATGCAAAGACTCGAGGAGAATCCCGAGGTGGCCCTCGCACCTAGGCAGGGGTCCTGACGTCGCTGAACAAACACGTGTCGGGAAGGGCCCTCCCCGTCGTAACTCGAGAATATACCCCAGGTTCCGGCCGCAACTTGAGAAAAACCATGAGACTTCCCCCTCGCCCCGAGATGAGGCCCGATTCCCCTGCACTGCGTGCAGAGCAATTCCGTGTTCCACATCAAACGTGAAAGGAGCCTTGATTTCCTTGATGGCACTCCAGAGAAAACCCAAGATCACTGTCTCAAGCCTAGAGGGATCCTGAGGTCACTGGAGAAACATGAAAGGTCTCTGTGGACCCCAAGTCAACTCGAGATGAGAGCTTAGTCCTTGGCTTCGAGTCAACAGGAACACCAACTTTCCACAAGCACCTGAAGAGGAGGCTTCTCTCAATTACAGGTATGTGAGAGGGACCCTGAGTTTGTGGCCTCAAGTGGAATGGACACCGAGATGCTCTGACTCGAAGTAAGGCCGGATATCCCTGCAGTGAATTGAATGCAGTCTCGTCTTGCATCTGCCAAGACGAAGGGTTGTCTGAATCCCCTGTGGAAACCACAGAGAAAGACCTAGTCCTCCGCCTCATCACGACCGGAGGCCTCACATCCTTTGAAAACTCGAGAGGTCTGCGGAGATCAATGCTTCCAAAGGAGACGATGCCTGACTCCTCTTGAAAATGGATAGGAGTCCCAGGATCCCTGTGGCACGTGGGAAGGGACCCTGGGTCTCCCGCCTCACGTGGAGACGCATCCCAATTGCCATGCCAAGACTCGAGGAGAATCCCTAGGTGTCCCTCGCACCTAGGCAGGAGTCCTGACGTTGCTGAACTAACACGTGTCTGGAAGGGCCCTCCCCATCGTAACTCGAGAATATACCCTGGGTTCCGGCCGCAACTCGAGAAAAACCATGAGAATTCCCCCTCGTCGCGAGATGAGGCCCGATTCCCCTGCACTGCGTGCAGAGCAATTCCTGAGCAGCGCAGACGGAGAGAGCAGCGCCAGCCCCTCCCCGCAGCGTCAGCCCGTCCCCGCAGCACAAGCCCCTCCCCCCGGAGCGACGGAACTAGCTACCTGAATAAGAGTCCACCTCCGCCCGCCTGTGTCAGGGCGGAAATGAGGCTCTGAAGAGACCGGCAAACAGAAGCCAAATAAACAAAGGAAACCGCTTCAGAAGGGACTGGTGCAACAGATTAAAATCCCTCTAGGAAACATTGACTACACCGGAGGAGCCTGTAGATATCGAGAAGCGTAAGCTGGAACGAGGAGCTATCTGAAACTGAGCCGAACCCACACTGACCGCAACAGCTCCAGAGAAACTCCTAGATATAATTTTACTTTTTTCTCTTTTTTTAATTTTTTTTTCTTTTTTTCTTTTTTCTTTTTTATTTTTTCTCTTTTATTTTCCTTTAAAATCCCCTATTACTCCCCCATTACTCCTTAACTTTCATTTCCATATACTTTTACGATTTTTTAATTAGGGGGAAAAAAAAATTTTTTTTTCCTTTTTTTTTCTTTTTTTTCTGTTTTTTTTCTTTTTCTTTCTTTTTTTTTTCTTTTTTTTCTTTCCTTTTTCTCTTCTATTTTCTATTTTTCTTTTTCTCTTATTTCTTTTAAATTCCTCTAGTACTCCTCTACTACTCCTTACTGTTCATTTTCAATGCACTATAACCTTACAAAAAAAAAAAAAAGAAGAGAAGCCCTATTTTTAAACTGAAGATTATTCTCTCCCAATCTTGACTCTCTGTTTTCTACCTCAGAACACCTCTATTTCCTCCTTTCCCCTTCTCTTCCCAATCCAATTCTGTGAATCTTTGTAGGTGACTGGGCTACGGAGAACACTCTGGGAACAGACAGCTGTGAAGATCTGTCTCTCTCCTCTTGAGTCCCCCTTTTTCTCCTCCTGTTCATCTCTATCTCCTTCCTCCCTCTCCTCTTCTTCATGTGACTCTGTGAACCTCTCTGGGTGTCCCTAACGGGGGAGAATCTTTTAGCCATTAACCTAGAAGTTTTCTTATCAGGGCTGCATAGTTGGAGAAGTCCTGAGACTACAGGAAGAATAAAACTGAAATCCAGAGGCAGGAGACTTAAGCCCAAAACCTGAGAACACCAGAAAACTCCTGACTACAAGGAACTTTAAGTGATAAGTGACTGTCCAAAAGCCTCCATACCTACACTGAAACCAACTACCACACAAGAGCCAATAAGTTTTAGAGCAAGACATACCACGCAAATTCTCCAGCAACGCAGGAACATAGCCCTGAACATCAACATACAGGCTGCCCAAGGTCACACCTAACACATAGACCCATCTCAAAACTCATTACTGGGCACTCCATTGCTTTCCAAAGAGAAGAAATCAAGTTCCACACACCAGAACACTGATGCAAGCTTCCCTAACCAGGAAACCTTGACAAGCCAATCGTCTAACCCCATCCACTGGGTTAATCCTCCACAACAAAAAGGAACCACAGACCTCCAGAATACAGAAAGCCCACTCCAGATACAGCAATCTAAACAAGATGAAAAGGCAAAGAAATACCCAACAGGTAAAGGAACATGAAAAATGCCCACCAAGTCAAACAAAAGAGGAGGAGATAGGGAATCTACCTGAAAAAGAATTTAGAATAATGATAATAAAAATGATCCAAAATCTTGAAAACAAAATGGAGTTACAGATAAATAGCCTGGAAACAAAGATTGAAAAGATTCAAGAACTGTTTAATAAAGACTTAGAAGAAATAAAAAAGAGTCAATTACAAATGAATAATGCAATGAATGAGATCAAAAACACTTTGGAGGGAACCAAGAGTAGAATAACGGAGGCAGAAGATAGGATAAGTGAGGTAGAAGATAAAATGGTGGAAATAAATGAAGCAGAGAGGAAAAAAGAAAAAAGGATCAAAAGAAATGAGGACAACCTCAGGGACCTCTGGGACACTGTGAAACACCCCAACATTCGAATCATAGGAGTTCCAGAAGAAGAAGACAAAAAGAAGGGCCATGAGAAAATACTCGAGGAGATAATAGCTGAAAACTTCCCTAAAATGGGGAAGGAAATAGCCACCCAAATCCAAGAAACCCAGAGAGTCCCAAACAGGATAAACCCAAGGCGAAACACCCCAAGACACATATTAATCAAATTAACAAAGATCAAACACAAAGAACAAATATTAAAAGCAGCAAGGGAAAAACAACAAATAACACACAAAGGGATTCCCATAAGGATAACAGCTGATCTATCAATAGAAACCCTCCAGGCCAGAAGGGAATGGCAGGACGTACTGAAAGTAATGAAAGAGAATAACCTACAACCTAGATTACTGTATCCAGCAAGGATCTCATTCAGATATGAAGGAGAATTCAAAAGCTTTACAGATAAGCAAAAGCTGAGAGAATTCAGCACCACCAAACCAGCTCTTCAACAAATGCTAAAGGATCTTCTCTAGACAGGAAATGCAGAAAGGTTGTATAAACGTGAACCCAAAACAACAAAGTAAATGGCAACGGGAACACACCTATCAATAATTACCCTAAATGTAAATGGGTTGAATGCCCCAACCAAAAGACAAAGATTGGCTGAATGGATACAAAAACAAGACCCCTATATATGCTGTCTACAAGAGACCCACCTCAAAACAAGAGACACATACAGACTAAAAGTGAAGGGCTGGAAAAAAATATTTCATGCAAACGGAGACCAAAAGAAAGCAGGAGTCGCAATACTCATATCAGATAAAATAGACTTTCAAATAAAGGAAGTGAAAAGAGACAAAGAAGGACACTACATAATGATCAAAGGATCAATCAAAAAAGAAGATATAACAATTATAAATATATATGCACCCAACATAGGAGCACCGCAATATGTACGGCAAACGCTAACAAGTATGAAAGAGGAAATTAATAGTAACACAATAATAGTGGGAGACTTTAATACCCCACTCACAACTATGGATAGATCAACTAAACAGAAAATTAACAAGGAAACACAAACCTTAAATGACACAATGGACCACCTAGACCTAATTGATATCTATAGGACATTTCACCCCAAAACAATCAACTTCACCTTTTTCTCAAGTGCACACGGAACATTCTCCAGAATAGATCACATCCTGGGCCATAAATCTGGTCTTGGAAAATTCAAAAAAATTGAAATCATTCCAGTTATCTTTTCTGACCACAGTGCAGTAAGATTAGATCTCAATTACAGGGAAAAAATTGTTAAAACTTCAAACATATGGAGGCTAAATAACACGCTTCTGAATAACCAACAAATCATAGAAGAAATCAAAAAAGAAATCAAAATATGTATAGAAATGAATGAAAATGAAAACACAACAACCCAAAACCTATGGGACACTGTAAAAGCAGTGCTAAGGGGAAGGTTCATAGCATTACAGGCTTACATCAAGAAACAGGAAAAAAACCAATTAAATAACCTAACTCTACACCTAAAGCAATTAGAGAAGGAAGAAATGAAGAACCCCAGAGTTAGCAGAAGGAAAGAAATCTTAAAAATCAGGGCAGAAATAAATGCAAAAGAAACTAAAGAGACCATAGCAAAAATCAACAAAGCTAAAAGCTGGTTTTTTGAAAAAATAAACAAAATTGACAAACCATTAGCAAGACTCATTAAGAAACAAAGAGAGAAAAACCAAATTAACAAAATTAGAAATGAAAATGGAGAGATCACAACAGACAACACTGAAATACAAAGGATCATAAGAGACTACTACCAGCAGCTCTATGCCAATAAAATGGACAACTTGGATGAAATGGACAAATTCTTAGAAAAGTATAACTTTTCAAAACTGAACCAGGAAGAAATAGAAGATCTTAACAGACCCATCACAAGCAAGGAAATCGAAACTGTCATCAAAAATCTTCCAGCAAACAAAAGCCCAGGACCAGATGGCTTCACAGCTGAATTCTACCAAAAATTTAGAGAAGAGCTAACACCTATCTTACTCAAACTCTTCCAGAAAATTGCAGAAGAAGGTAAGCTTCCAAACTCATTCTATGAGGCCACCATCACCCTAATTCCAAAACCAGACAAAGATGCCACAAAAAAAGAAAACTACAGGCCAATATCACTGATGAACATAGATGCAAAAATCCTTAACAAAATTCTAGCAAACAGAATCCAACAACATATTAAAAAAATCATACACCATGACCAAGTGGGCTTTATCCCAGGAATGCAAGGATTCTTTAATATCCGCAAATCAATCAATGTAATACACCACATTAACAAATTGAAAGATAAAAACCATATGATTATCTCAATAGATGCAGAGAAAGCCTTTGACAAAATTCAACACTCATTTATGATTAAAACTCTCCAAAAAGCAGGAATAGAAGGAACATACCTCAACATAATAAAAGCTATATATGACAAACCCACAGCAAGCATCACCCTCAATGGTGAAATATTGAAGGCATTTCCCCTGAAATCAGGAACAAGACAAGGGTGCCCACTCTCACCACTACTATTCAACATAGTGTTGGAAGTGCTGGCCACAGCAATCAGAGCAGAAAAAGAAGTAAAAGGAATCCAGATAGGAAAAGAAGAAGTAAAACTCTCACTGTTTGCAGATGACATGATCCTCTACATAGAAAACCCTAAAGATTCTACCAGAAAATTACTAGAGCTAATCAATGAATATAGTAAAGTTGCAGGATATAAAATTAACACACAGAAATCCCTTGCATTCCTATATACTAACAATGAAAAAACAGACAGAGAAATTAAGGAAACAATACCATTCACCATTGCAACAAAAAGAATAAAATACTTAGGAGTATATCTACCTAAAGAAACAAAGGACCTATACATAGAAAACTATAAAACACTGATGAAAGAAATCAAAGAGGACACAAACAGATGGAGAAACATACCGTGTTCATGGATTGGAAGAATTAATATTGTCAAAATGGCTATTCTACCCAAAGCAGTCTATAGATTCAATGCAATCCCTATCAAGCTACCAACGGTATTTTTCACAGAACTAGACCAAAGAATTTCACAATTTGTATGGAAATACAAAAAACCTCGAATAGCCAAAGTAATCTTGAGAAAGAAGAATGGAACTGGAGGAATCAACCTGCCTGACTTCAGACTCTACTACAAAGCCACAGTCATCAAGACAGTATGGTACTGGCACAAAGACAGAAATATAGATCAATGGAACAGAATAGAAAGCCCAGAGATAAATCCACGAACCTATGGACACCTTATTTTTGACAAAGGAGGCAAGGATATACAATGGAAAAAAGACAACCTCTTTAACAAGTGGTGCTGGGAAAACTGGTCAACCACTTGTAAAAGAATGAAACTAGAACACTTTCTAACACCATACACAAAAATAAACTCAAAATGGATTAAAGATCTAAATGTAAGACCAGAAACTATAAAACTCCTAGAGGAGAACATAGGCAAAACACTCTCCGACATAAATCAAAGCAAGATCCTCTATGACCCACCTCCCAGAATATTGGAAATAAAAGCAAAACTAAACAAATGGGACCTAATGAAACTTAAAAGCTTTTGCACTACAAAGGAAACTATAAGTAAGATGAAAAGACAGCCCTCAGATTGGGAGAAAATAATAGCAAATGAAGAAACAGACAAAGGACTAATCTCAAAAATATACAAGCAACTCCTGCAGCTCAATTCCAGAAAAATAAATGACCCAATCAAAAAATGGGCCAAAGAACTAAACAGACATTTCTCCAAGGAAGACATACACATGGCTAACAAACACATGAAAAGATGCTCAACATCACTCATTATTAGAGAAATGCAAATCAAAACCACAATGAGGTACCATTACACGCCAGTCAGGATGGCTGCTATCCAAAAGTCTACAAGCAATAAATGCTGGAGAGGGTGTGGAGAAAAGGGAACCCTCTTACACTGTTGGTGGGAATGCAAACTAGTACAGCCGCTATGGAAAACAGTGTGGAGATTTCTTAAAAAACTGGACATAGAACTGCCATATGACCCAGCAATCCCACTTCTGGGCATACACACTGAGGAAACCAGATCTGAAAGAGACACATGCACCCCAATGTTCATTGCAGCACTGTTTATAATAGCCAGGACATGGAAGCAACCTAGATGCCCATCAGCAGATGAATGGATAAGGAAGCTGTGGTACATATATACCATGGAATATTACTCAGCCATTAAAAAGAATTCATTTGAACCAGTCCTAATGAGATGGATGAAGCTGGAGCCCCTTATACAGAGTGAAGTAAGCCAGAAAGATAAAGAACATTACAGCATACTGACACATGTATATGGAATTTAGAAAGGTGATAACGATAACCCTATATGCAGAACAGAAAAAGAGACACAGAAATACAGAACAGACTTTTGAACTTTGTGGGAGAATGTGAGGGTGGGATATTTCAAAAGAACAGCATGTATACTATCTATGGTGAAACAGATCACCAGCCCAGGTGGGATGCACGAGACAAGTGCTCCGGCCTGGTGCACCGGGAAGACCCAGAGGAATCGGGTGGAGAGGGAGGTTGGAGGGGGGATCAGGATTGGGAATACATGTAAATCCATGGCTGATTCATATCAATGTAAGACAAAACCCACTGGAAAAAAAAATAATAATAATGAAAATTAAAAAAAAAAATAAAAAAAAAAAAGAAAATGGATAGGAGTCCCAGGATCCCTGTGGCACGTGGAAAGGGACCCTGGGTCTCCCGCCTCACGTGGAGACGCGTCCCAATTGCCATACCAAGACCCGAGGAGAATCCCGAGGTGTCCCTCGCACCTAGGCAGGAGTCCTGACGTCGCTGAACAAACACGTGTCGGGAAGGGCCCTCCCCGTCGTAACTCGAGAATATAAACCATGTTCCGGCCGCAGATCGAGAAAAACCATGAGACTTCCCCTCGCCGCGAGATGAGGCCCGATTCCCCTGCACAGCGTGCAGAGCAATTCCGTGTTCCACATCAAACGTGAAAGGAGCCTTGATTTCCTTGATTGCACTCCAAAGAAAACCCAAGATCACTGTCTCAAGTCTAGAGGGATCCTGAGGTCACTGGAGCAACAGGAAAGGGCTCCGTGGACCCCAAATCAACTCGAGATGAGAGCTTAGTCCCTGGCTTCGACTCAAGAGGAATACCAACTTTCCACAAGCACCTCAAGAGGTGGCTTCTCTCAGATACAGGTATGTGAGAGGACCCTGAGTTTGTGGCCTCAAGTGGAATGGACACCGAGATGCTCTGACTCGAAGTAAGGCCGGATATCCCTGCAGTGAATTGAATGCAGGCTCCTCTTGCATCTCCCAAGACGAAGGGATGTCTGAATCCCCTGTGGAGACCACAGAGAAAGACCTAGTTCTCCGCCTCATCGAGACCAGAGGCCTCACATCCTTTGAAAACTCGAGAGGTCCGCGGAGATCAATGCTCCCAAAGGAGACGATGCCTGACTCCTCTTGAAAATGGATAGGAGTCCCTGGATCCCTGTGGCACATGGAAAGGGACCCTGGGTCTCCCGCCTCACGTGGAGACGCGTCCCAATTGCCATGCCAAGACTCGAGGAGAATCCCAAGGTGTCCCTCGCACCTAGGCAGGAGTCCTGACGTCGCTTAACAAACACGTGTCTGGAAGGGCCCTCCCCGTCGTAACTCGAGAATATACCCCAGGTTCGGTCCGCAACTCGAGAAAAACCATGAGACTTCCCCCTCGCAGCGAGATGAGCCCCGATTCCCCTGCACTGCGTGCAGAGCATTTCCGTGTTCCACATCAAACGTGAAAGGAGCCTTGATTTCCTTGATGGCACTCCAGATAAAAACCCAAGATCACTGTCTCAATTCTAGAGGGATCCTGAGGTCACTGGAGCAACACGAAAGGGCTCCGTGGACCCCAAATCAACTCGAGATGAGAGCTTAGTGTCTGACTTCGACTCAAGAGGATTACCAACTTTCCACAAGCACCTCAAGAGGAGGCTTCTCTCAGCTACAAGCATGTGAGAGGGACCCTGAGTTTGTGGCCTCAAGTGGACTGGACACCGAGATGCTCTGACTCCAAGTAAGGCCGGATATCCTGCAGTGAATTGAATGCAGGCTCGACTTGCGTCTCCCAATATGAAGGGTTGTTTGAATCCCCTGTGGAGTCCACAGAGAAAGACCTAGTTCTCCGCCTCATCGCGACCGGAGGCCTCACATCCTTTGAAAATTCGAGAGGTCCGCGGAGATCAATGCTTCCAAAGGAGACGATGCCTGACTCTTCTTGAAAATGGATAGGAGTCCCAGGATCCCTGTGGCACGTGGAAAGGGACCCTGCGTCTCCCGCCTCACGTGGAGACGCGTCTCAATTGCCATGCCAAGACTCGAGGAGAATCCCGAGGTGTCCCTCGCACGTAGGCCCGAGTCCTTGCGTCGCTGAACAAACACGTGTCTGGAAGGGCCCTCCCTGTCGTAACTCCAGAATATACCCCAGGGTCCGTCCGCAACTCGAGAAAAACCATGAGACATACACCTCGCCCCGAGATGAGGCCCGATTCCGTGCACTGCGTGCAGAGCAATTCCGTGTTCCACATCAAATGTGAACGGAGCCTTGATTTCCTTGATGGCACTCCAGAGAAAACCCAAAATCACTGTCTCAAGTCTAGGGGGATCATGAGGTAAGTGGAGTAACACGAAAATGCTCCGTGGACGCCAAATCAACTCGAGATGAGAGCTTAGTCCATGGCTTCGACTCAAGAGGAATACCGACTTTCCACAAGCACCTCAAAAGTAGGCTTCTCTCAGCTACAGTTATGTGAGAGGGACCCTGAGTTTGTGGCCTCAAGTGGAATGGACACTGAGATGCTCTGACTCGAAGTAAGGCCGGATATCCCTGCAGTGAATTGAATGCAGGCTCGTCTTGCATCTCCCAAGACGAAGGGATGTCTGAATCCCCTGTGGAGACCACAGAGAAAGACTAGTTCTCCGCCTCATCGCGGCTGGAGACCTCAAATCCTTTGAAAACTCGAGAGGTCCGCGGAGATCAATGCTTCCAAAGGAGACGATGCCTGACTCTTCTTGAAAATGGATAGGAGTCCCAGGATCCCTGTGGCACGTGGAAAGGGACCCTGGGTCTCCCGCCTCACGTGGAGACGCGTCCCAATTGCCATGCCAAGACTCGAGGAGAATCCCGAGGTGTCCCTCGCACCTAGGCAGGAGTCCTGACGTCACTGAACAAACACGTGTCTGGAAGGGCCCTCCCCGTTGTAACTCGAGAATATACCCCTGGTTCCGGCCGCAACTCGAGAAAAACCATGAGACTTCCACCTCGCCACGAGATGAGGCCCGATTCCCCTGCACTGCGTGCAGAGCAATTCCGTGTTCCACATCAAACGTGAAAGGAGCCTTGATTTCCTTGATGGCACTCCAGAGAAAACCCAAGATCCCTGTCTCAAGTCTAGAGGGATCCTGAGGTCACTGGAGCAACACGAAAGGGCTCCGTGGAAACCAAATCAACTCGAGATGAGAGCTTAGTCCCTGGCTTCGACTCAAGAGGAATACCAACTTTCCACAAGCACCTCAAGAGGAGGCTTTTCTCAGCTACAGGTATGTGAAAGGGACCCTGAGTTTGTGGCCTCAAGTGGAATGGACATCGAGATGCTCTGACTCGGAGTAAGGCCGGATATCCCTGCAGTGAATTGAATGCAGGCTCGTCTTGCATTTCCCACGACGAAGGGATGTCTGAATCCCCTGTGGAGACCACAGAGTAAGACCTAGTTCTTCGCCTCATCGCGACCTGAGGCCTCACATCTTTTGAAAACTCGAGAGGTCTGCGGAGATCAATGCTTCCAAAGGAGACGATGCCTGACTCCTCTTGAAAATGGATAGGAGTCCCAGGATCACTGTGGCACGTGGAAAGGGACCCTGGGTCTCCCTCCTCACGTGGAGACGCGTCCTAATTTCCATGCCAAGACTCGAGGAGAAGCGAGAGGTGTCCGTTGCACCTAGGCAGGAGTCCTGACGTCGCTGAACAAACACGTGTCTGGAAGGGCCCTCCCCGTCGTAACTCGAGAATATACCCCAGGTTCGGTCCGCAACTCGAGAAAAACCATGAGACTTCCCCCTCGCAGCGAGATGAGGCCCGATTCCCCTGCACTGCGTGCAGAGCATTTCCGTGTTCCACATCAAACGTGAAAGGAGCCTTGATTTCCTTGATGGCACTCCAGAGAAAACCCAAGATCACTGTCTCAATTCTAGAGGGATCCTAAGGTCACTGGAGCAACACGAAAGGGCTCCGTGGACCCCAAATCAACTCGAGATGAGAGCTTAGTGTCTGACTTCGACTCAAGAGGATTACCAACTTTCCACAAGCACCTCAAGAGGAGGCTTCTCTCAGCTACAAGCATGTGAGAGGGACCCTGAGTTTGTGGCCTCAAGTGGACTGGACACCGAGATGCTCTGACTCCAAGTAAGGCCGGATATCCCTGCAGTGAATTGAATGCAGGCTCGTCTTGCATCTCCCAAGGCGAAGGGATGTCTGAATCCCCTGTGGAGACCACAGAGAATGTCCTAGTCCTCCGCCTCAACGCGACAGGAGGCCTCACATGCTTTGAAAACTCGAGATGTCTGCGGAGATCAATGCTTCCAAAGGAGACGATGCCTGACTCCTCTTGAAAATGGATAGGAGTCCCAGGATCCCTGTGGCACGTGGAAAGGGACACTGGGTCTCCCGCCTCACGTGGAGACGTGTCCCAATTGCCATGCAAAGATTCGAGGAGTATCCCGAGGTGTCCCTCGCACCTAGGCAGGAGTCCTGACGTCGCTGAACAAATACGTGTCAGGAAGGGCCCTCCCCGTCGTAACTCGAGAATATACCCCAGGTTCAGGCCACAACTCGAGAAACACCATGAGACTTCCCCCTCGCCGCGAGATGAGGCCCGATTCCCCTGCACTGCATGCAGAACAATTCCGTGTTCCACATTAAACGTGAAAGGAGACTTGATTTCCTTGATGGCACTCCAGAGAAAACCCAAGATCACTGTCTCAAGTCTAGAGGGATCCTGAGGTCACTGGAGCAACACCAAAAGGCTCCGTGGACCCCAAATCAACTCGAGATGAGAGCTTAGTCCCTGGCTTAGACTCAAGAGGAATATCAACTTTCCACAAGCACCTCAAGAGGAGGCTTCTCTCAGCTACAGGTATATTTGAGGGACCCCGAGTTTGTCGCCTCAAGTTGAATGGACACCGAGATGCTCTGACTCGAAGTAAGGCTGGATATCCCTGCAGTGAATTGAATGCAGGCTCGTCTTGCATCTCCCAAGACGAAGGGATGTCTGAATCCCCTGTGGAGACCACAGAGAAAGACCTAGTCCTCCGCCTCATCGCGACCTGAGGCCTCACATCATTTGAAAACTCGAGAGGTCCGCGGAGATCAATGCTTCCAAAGGAGACGATGCCTGACTCCTCTTTAAAATGGATAGGAGTCCCAGGATCCCTGTGGCACGTGGGAAGGGACCCTGGGTCTCCCGCCTCACGTGGAGACGCGTCCCAATTGCCATGCCAAGACTCGAGGAGAATCCCGAGGTGTCCCTCGCACCTAGGCTGTAGTCCTTATGTCGCTGAACAAACACGTGTCTGGAAGGGCCCTCCCCGTCGTAACTCGAGAATATACCCCAGGTTCTGGCCGCAACTCGAGAAAAACCATGAGACTTCCCCCTCGCCCCGAGATGAGGCCCGATTCCCCTGCACTGCGTCCAGAGCAATTCCGTGTTCCACATCAAACGTGAAAGGAGCCTTGATTTCCTTGATGACACTCCAGAGAAAACCCAAGATCACTGTCTCAAGTCTAGAGGGATAATGAGGTCACTGGAGCAACAAGAAAGGGCTCCGTCGACCCCATATCAACTCGAGATGAGAGCTTAGTCCCTGGCTTCGACTCAAGAGGAATACCAACTTTCCACAAGCACCTCAAGAGGAGGCTTCTCTCAGCTACAGGTATGTGAGAGGGACCCTGAGTTTGTGGCCTCAATTGGAATGGACACCGAAATGCTCTGACGCGAAGTAAGGCCGGATATCCCTGCAGTGAATTGAATGCAGGCTCGTCTTGCATCTCCCAAGACGAAGGGATGTCTGAATCCCCTGTGCAGACCACAGAGAAAGACCTAGTCCTCTGCCTCAACGCGACCGGAGGCGTCACATCCTTTGAAAACTGGAGAGGTCCGCGGAGATCAATGCTTCCAAAGGAGATGATGCCTGACTCCTCTAGAAAATGGATAGGAGTCCCAGGATCCCTGTGGCACGTGGAAAGGGACCCTGGGTCTCCCGCCTCACGTGGAGTCGCGTTCCAATTGCCATGCCAAGACTCGAGGAGAATCCCGAGGTGTCCCTCGCACCTAGGCAGGAGTCCTGACATCGCTGAACAAACACTAGTCTGGAAGGGCCCTCCCCGTCGTAACTCGAGAATATACCACAGGTTCTGGCCGCAACTCGAGAAAAACCATGAGACTTCCCCCTCGCCGCGAGATGAGGCCCGATTCCCCTGCACTGCGTCCAGAGCAATTCTGTGTTCCACATCAAACGTGAAAGGTGCCTTGATTTCCTTGATGACACTCCAGGAAAACCCAAGATCACTGTCTCAAGTCTAGAGGGATAATGAGGTCACTGGAGCAACACGAAAGGGCTCCATCGACCCCAAATCAACTCGAGATGAGAGCTTAGTCCCTGGCTTCGACTCAAGAGGAATACCAACTTTCCACAAGCACCTCAAGAGGAGGCTTCTCTCAGCTACAGGTATGTGAGAGGGACCATGAGTTTATGGCCTCAAGTGGAATGGACACCGAGATGCTCTGACTTGAAGTAAGGCCAGATATCCCTGCAGTGAATTGAATGCAGGCTCGTCTTGCATCTCCCAAGATGAAGGGATGTCTGAATCCCCTGTGGAGACAAAAGAGGAAGACCTTGTCCTCCACCTCATCGCGACCGGAGGCCTCACATCCTTTGAAAATTCGAGAGGTCCGCGGAGATCAATGCTTCCAAAGGAGACGATGCCTGACTCCTCTTGAAAATGGATAGGAGTCCCAGGATCCCTGTTGCACGTGGAAAGGGAACCTGGGTCTCCCGCCTCACGTGGAGACGCGTCCCAATTGCCATGCCAAGACTCGAGGAGAATTCCGAGGTGTCCCTCGCACCTAGGCAGCAGTCCTGACGTCGCTGAACAAACACGTGTCTGGAAGGGCCCTCCCTGTCGTAACTCGAGAATATACCCCAGGTTCCGGCCGCAACTCGAAAAAAACCATGAGACTTCCCCCTCGCCGCGAGATGAGGCCCGATTCCCCTGCACTGCGTGCAGAGCAATTCCGTATTCCACATCAAAAGTGAAAGGAGCCTTGATTTCCTTGATTGCACCCCGGAGAAAACCCAAGATCACTGTCTCAAGTCTAGAGGGATCCTGAGGTAACTGGAGCAAAACGAAAGGGCTCCGTGGACCCCAAATCAACTCGAGATGAGAGCTTAGTCCCTTGCTTCGACTCAAGAGGAATACCAACTTTCCACAAGCACGTCAAGAGGAGGCTTCTCTCAGCTACACGTATGTGAGTGGGACCCTGAGTTTGTGGCCTCAAGTGGAATGGACACCGAGATGCTCTGACTCGAAGTAAGGCCGGATATCCCTGCAGTGAATTGAAAGCAGGCTCGTCTTGCATCTCCCAAGACGAAGGGATGTCTGAATCACCTGTGGAGACGACAGAGAAAGACAGAGTTCTCCGCCTCATCGAGACCGGAGGCCTCACATCCTTTGAAAACTCGAGAGGTCCGCGGAGATCAATGCTTCCAAAGGAGACGATGCCTGACTCTTCTTGAAAATGGATAGGAGTCCCAGGATCCCTGTGGCACGTGGAAAGGGACCCTGGGTCTCCCGCCTCACGTGGAGACGCGTCTCAATTGCCATGCCAAGACTCGAGGAGAATCCCGAGGTGTCCCTCGCACCTAGGCAGGAGTCCTGACGTCGCTGAACAAACACGTGTCTGCAAATGCCCTCCCCGTCCTAACTCGAGAATATACCCCAGGTTCCGGCCGCAACTTGAGAAAAACCTGATACATCCCCCTTGCCGCGAGATTAGGCCCGATTCCCCTGCACTGCGTGCAGAGCAATTCCGTGTTCCACATCAAAATGGAAAGGAGCCTTGATTTCCTTGATGGCACTCCAGAGAAAACCCAAGATCACTGTCTCAAGAGTACAGGGATCCTGAGGTCACTGGAGCAACACGAAACGTCTCCGTGGACCCCAAATCAACTCGAGATGAGAGCTTAGTCCCTGGCTTCGACTCAAGAAGAATACCAACTTTCCACAAGCACCTCAAAACGAGGCTTCTCTCAGCTAGAGGTATATGAGAGGGACCCTGAGTTTGTGGCCTCAAGTGGAATGGGCACCGAGATGCTCTGACTCGAAGTAAGGCCGGATATCCCTGCAGTGAATTGAATCCCGGCTCGTCTTGCATCTCCCAAGACGAAGGGATGTCTGAATCCCCTCTGGAGACGACAGAGAAAGAAGTAGTCCTCCACCTCATCGCGTCCGGAGGCCTCACATCCTTTGAAAACTCGAGAGGTCCATGGAGATCAATGCTTCCAAAGGAGACGATGCCTGACTCCTTTTGAAAATGGATAGGAGTCCCAGGATCCCTATGGCACGTGGAAAGGGACCCTGGGTCTCCCGCCTCACGTGGAGACGCCTCCCAATTGCCATGCCAAGACACGAGGAGAATCCCGAGGTGTCCCACGCACCTAGGCAACAGTCCTGACATTGCTGAACAAACACGTGTCTGGAAGGGCCCTCCCCGTCGTAACTCGAGAATATACCCCAGGTTCGGCCGCAACTCGAGAAAAACCATGAGATTTCCCCTTCACCGTGAGATGAGGCCCGATTCCCCTGCATTACGTGCAGAGCAATTCCGTGTTCCACATCAAACGTGAAAGGAGCCTTGATTTCCTTGATGGCACTCCAGAGAAAACCCAAGATCACTGACTCAAGTCTAGAGGGATCCTGAGGTCACTGGAGCAACACGAAAAGGCTCCGTGGACCCCAAATCAACTCGAGATGATAGCTTAGTCCCTGGCTTCGACTCAAGAGGAATACCAACTTTCCACAAGCCCCTCAAGAGGAGGCTTCTCTCAGCTACAGGTATGTGAGAGGGACCCTGAGTTTGTGTCCTCAAGTGGAATGGACACCGAGATGCTCTGACTCGAAGTAAGGCCGGATATCCCTGCAGTGAATTGAATGCAGGCTCGTCTTGCATCTCCCAAGACGAAGGGATGTCTGAATCCCCTGTGGAGACCACAGAGAAAGACCTAGTCCTCCGCCTCAACGCGACCGGAGGCCTCACATCCTTTCAAAATATGAGAGGTCCGCGGAGATCAATGCTTCCAAAGGAGACGATGCCTGACTCCTCTTGAAAATAGATAGGAGTCCCAGGATCCCTGTGGCACGTTGAAAGGGACACTGGGTCTCCCGCCACATGTGGAGACGCGTCCCAAATGCCATGCCAAGACTCGAGGAGAATCCCGTGTTGTCCCTCAAAACTAGGCATGAGTCCTGACGTCACTGAAGAAACACGTGTCTGGAAGGGCCCTCCCCGTCGCAACTCGAGAATATACCCCAGCTTCCGGCCACAACTCGAGAAAAACCATGAGACTTCCCCCTTGCCGCGAGATGAGGCCCAATTCACCTGCACTGCGTGCAGAGCAATTCCGTGTTCCACATCAAACGTGAAAGGAGCCTTGATTTCCTTGATGGCACTCCAGAGAAAACCCAAGATCACTGTCTCATGTCTAGAGGGAACCTGAGGTCACTGGAGCAACACCAAAAGTCTCCGTGGACCCCAAATCAACTCGAGATGAGAGCTTAGTCCCTGGCTTCGACTCAAGAGGTATACCAAGTTTCCACAAGCACGTCAAGATGAGGCTTCTCTCAGCTACATGTATGTGAGAGGTACCCTGAGTTTGTGGCCTCAAGTGGAATGGACACCGAGATGCTCTGACTCGAAGTAAGGCCGGATATCCCTGCAGTGAATTGAATGCAAGCTCGTCTTGCATCTCCCAAGACGAAGGGATGTCTGAATCCCCTGTGGAGACCACAGAGAAAGACCTAGTTCCCCGCCTCATCGCGACCGGAGGCCTCACATCCTTTGAAAACTCGAGAGGTCCGCGGAGATCAATGTTTCCAAAGGAGACGATGCCAGACTCCTCTTGAAAATGGATAGGAGTCCCAGGATCCCTGTGGCACGTGGAAAGGGACCCTGGGTCTCCCGCATCATGTTTAGTCGCGTCCCAATTGCCATGCCAAGCCTCGAGGAGAATCCCGAGGTGTCCCTCGCACCTAGGCCGGAGTCCTGACGTCGCTGAACAAACACGTGTCTGGAAGGGGCCTCCCCGTCGTAAGTCGAGAATATACCCCAGGTTCCGGCCGCAACTCGAGAAAAACCATGAGACTTCCCCCTCGCCGCGAGATGAGGCCCGATTCCCCTGGGCTGCGTGCAGAGCAATTCCGTGTTCCACATCAAACGTGAAAGGAGCCTTGATTTCCTTGATGGCACTCCAGAGAATACCCAAGATCACTGTCTCAAGTCTAGAGGGATCCTGAGGTCACTGTAGCAACACGAAAGGGCTCCGTGGACCCCAAGTCAACTCGAGATGAGAGCTTAGTCCCTGGCTTCGACTCAAGAGGAATACCAACTTTCCACAAGCACCTCAAGGGGAGGCTTCTCTCAGCTACAGGTATGTGAGAGGGACCCTGAGTTTGTGGCCTCAAGTGGAATGGATACCAAGATGCTCTGACTCGAAGTAAGGCCGGATATCCCTGCAGTGAAGTGAATGCAGGCTCGTCTTGCATCTCCCAAGACGAAGGGATGTCTGAATCCCCTGTGGAGACCACAGAGAAAGACCTAATCCTCCGCCTCATCGCGACCGGAGGCCTCACATCTTTGAAAACTCGAGAGGTCCGCGGAGATCAATGCTTCCAAAGAAGACGATGCCTGACTCCTCTTGAAAATGGATAGGAGTCCCAGGATCCCTGTGGCACGTGGAAATGTTCCCTGGGTCTCCCGCCTCACATGGAGACGCGTCCCAATTGCCATGCCAAGACTCGAGGAGTATCCCGAGGTGTCCCTCGCACCTAGGCAGGAGTCCTGACGTCGCTGAACAAACACGTGTCTGGAAGTGCCCTCCCCGTCGTAACTCGAGAATATACCCAAGGTTCCGGCCGCAACTCGAAAAAAACCATGAGAATTCCCCATCGCCGTGACATGAGGCCCGATTCCCGTGCACTGCGTGCAGAGCAATTCCGTGTTCCACATCAAACGGGAAAGGAGCCTTGATTTCCTTGATGGCACTCCAGAGAAAACCCAAGATCACTGTTTCAAGTCTAGAGGGATCCTGAGGCCACTGTAGCAGCATGAAAGGTCTCCGTGGACCGCAAATCAACTCGAGATGAGAGCTTAGTCCCTGGCTTCGACTTAAGAGGAATACCAACTTTCCACAAGCACCTCAAGAGGAGTCTTCTCTCAGCTACATGTATGTGAGAGGTACCCTGAGTTTGTGGCCTCAAGTGGAATGAACACCGAGATGCTCTGACTCGACGTAAGGCCGGTTATCACTGCAGTGAATTGCATGCAAGCTCGTCTTGCAACTCCCAAGACGAAGGGATGTCTGACTCCCCTGTGGAGACCACAGAGAGAGACCTAGTTCTCCGCCTCATCTCGACCTGAGGCCTCACATCCTTTGAAAACTCGAGAGGTCCGCGGAGATCAATGCTTCCAAAGGAGACGATGCCTGACTCCTCTTGAAAATGGTTAGTTGTCCCAGGATCCCTGTCCACATGGACGGGGACCCTGGTTCTCCCGCTTCACGTGGAGACGCGTCCCAATTGCGATGCCAAGACTCGAGGAGAATCCCGAGGTGTCCCTCGCACCTAGGCAGGTGTCCTGACGTCGCTGAACAAACACTTGTCTGGAAGGTCCCTCCCCGTGGTAACTCGAGAATATACCCTGGGTTCCGGCCGCAACTCGAGAAAAACCATGAGACTTCCCCCTCGTCGCGAGATGAGGCCCGATTCCCCTGCACTGCATGCAGAGCAATTCCGTGTTCCACATCAAACGTGAAAGGAGCCTTGATTTCCTTGATGGCACTCCAGAGAAAACCCAAGATCACTGTCTCAAGTCTAGAGGGATCCTGAGGTCACTGGAGCAACACGAAAGGGCTCCGTGGACCCCAAATCAACTCGAGATGAGAGCTTAGTCCCTTGCTTCGACTCAAGAGGAATACCAAATTTCCACAAGCACCTCAAGAGGAGGCTTCTCTCAGCTACAGGTATGTGAGAGGGACCCTGA
Source organism: Dama dama (assembly GCF_033118175.1). NCBI lineage: Eukaryota > Metazoa > Chordata > Mammalia > Artiodactyla > Cervidae > Dama > Dama dama. The sequence continues at coordinate 5,032,015 of NW_026870928.1, read as the reverse complement.
GTTTGTGGCCTCAAATCGAATGGACACCGAGATGCTCTGACTCGAAGTAAGGCCGGATATCCCTGCAGTGAATTGAATGCAGGCTCGTCTTGCATCTCCCAAGACGAAGAGATGTCTGAATCCCCTGTGGAGACCACCGAGAAAGACCTAGTTCTCCGCCTCATCGCGACCGGAGGCCTCACATCCTTTGAAAACTCGAGAGGTCCGCGGAGATCAATGCTTCCAAAGGAGACGATGCCTGACTCCTCTTGAAAATGGATAGGAGTCCCAGGATCCCTGTGGCACGTGGAAAGGGACCCTGGGTCTCCCGCCTCACGTGGAGACGCCTCCCAATTGCCATGCCAAGACTCGTGGAGAATCCCGAAGTGTCCCACGCACCTAGGCAGGAGTCCTGACGTCGCTGAACAAACACGTGTCTGGAAGCGCCCTCCCCGTCGTAACTCGAGAATATACCCCAGGTTCCAGCCGCAACTCGAGAAAAACCATGAGAATTCCCCCTCACCGCGAGATGAGGCCCGATTCCCCTGCACTGCGTGCAGAGCAATTCCTGAGCAGCGCAGACGGAGAGAGCAGCGCCAGCCCCTCCCCGCAGCGCCAGCCCGTCCCTGCAGCACAAGCCCCTCCCCCCGGAGCGACGGAACTAGCTACCTGAATAAGAGTCCACCTCCGCCCGCCTGTGTCAGGGCGGAAATGAGGCTCTGAAGAGACCGGCAAACAGAAGCCAAATAAACAAAGGGAACCGCTTCAGAAGGGACTGGTGCAACAGATTAAAATCCCTCTAGGAAACATTGACTACACCGGAGGAGCCTGTAGTTATCGAGAAGCGTAAGCTGGAACGAGGAGCTATCTGAAACTGAGCCGAACCCACACTGACCGCAACAGCTCCAGAGAAACTCCTAGATATAATTTTACTTTTTTCTCTTTTTTTAATTTTTTTTTCTTTTTTTCTTTTTTCTTTTTTCTTTTTTCTCTTTTATTTTCCTTTAAAATCCCCTATTACTCCCCCATTACTCCTTAACTTTCATTTCCATAGACTTTTACGATTTTTTAATTAGGGGGAAAAAAAAATTTGTTTTTCCTTTTTTTTTTTCTTTTTTTTTTCTTTTTTTTCTGTTTTTTTTCTTTTTCTTTCTTTTTTTTCTTTTTTTTCTTTCCTTTTTCTCTTCTATTTTCTATTTTTCTTTTTCTCTTATTTCTTTTAAATTCCTCTAGTACTCCTCTACTACTCCTTACTGTTCATTTTCAATGCACTATAACCTTACAAAAAAAAAAAAAAAAAAAGAAGAGAAGCCCTATTTTTAAACTGAAGATTATTCTCTCCCAATCTTGACTCTCTGTTTTCTACCTCAGAACACCTCTATTTCCTCCTTTCCCCTTCTCTTCCCAATCCAATTCTGTGAATCTTTGTAGGTGACTGGGCTACGGAGAACACTCTGGGAACAGACAGCTGTGAAGATCTGTCTCTCTCCTCTTGAGTCCCCCTTTTTCTCCTCCTGTTCATCTCTATCTCCTTCCTCCCTCTCCTCTTCTTCATGTGACTCTGTGAACCTCTCTGGGTGTCCCTAACGGGGGAGAATCTTTTAGCCATTAACCTAGAAGTTTTCTTATCAGGGCTGCATAGTTGGAGAAGTCCTGAGACTACAGGAAGAATAAAACTGAAATCCAGAGGCAGGAGACTTAAGCCCAAAACCTGAGAACACCAGAAAACTCCTGACTACAAGGAACTTTAAGTGATAAGTGACTGTCCAAAAGCCTCCATACCTACACTGAAACCAACTACCACACAAGAGCCAATAAGTTTTAGAGCAAGACATACCACGCAAATTCTCCAGCAACGCAGGAACATAGCCCTGAACATCAACATACAGGCTGCCCAAGGTCACACCTAACACATAGACCCATCTCAAAACTCATTACTGGGCACTCCATTGCTTTCCAAAGAGAAGAAATCAAGTTCCACACACCAGAACACTGATGCAAGCTTCCCTAACCAGGAAACCTTGACAAGCCAATCGTCTAACCCCATCCACTGGGTTAATCCTCCACAACAAAAAGGAACCACAGACCTCCAGAATACAGAAAGCCCACTCCAGATACAGCAATCTAAACAAGATGAAAAGGCAAAGAAATACCCAACAGGTAAAGGAACATGAAAAATGCCCACCAAGTCAAACAAAAGAGGAGGAGATAGGGAATCTACCTGAAAAAGAATTTAGAATAATGATAATAAAAATGATCCAAAATCTTGAAAACAAAATGGAGTTACAGATAAATAGCCTGGAAACAAAGATTGAAAAGATTCAAGAACTGTTTAATAAAGACCTAGAAGAAATAAAAAAGAGTCAATTACAAATGAATAATGCAATGAATGAGATCAAAAACACTTTGGAGGGAACCAAGAGTAGAATAACGGAGGCAGAAGATAGGATAAGTGAGGTAGAAGATAAAATGGTGGAAATAAATGAAGCAGAGAGGAAAAAAGAAAAAAGGATCAAAAGAAATGAGGACAACCTCAGGGACCTCTGGGACACTGTGAAACGCCCCAACATTCGAATCATAGGAGTTCCAGAAGAAGAAGACAAAAAGAAGGGCCATGAGAAAATACTCGAGGAGATAATAGCTGAAAACTTCCCTAAAATGGGGAAGGAAATAGCCACCCAAATCCAAGAAACCCAGAGAGTCCCAAACAGGATAAACCCAAGGCGAAACACCCCAAGACACATATTAATCAAATTAACAAAGATCAAACACAAAGAACAAATATTAAAAGCAGCAAGGGAAAAACAACAAATAACACACAAAGGGATTCCCATAAGGATAACAGCTGATCTATCAATAGAAACCCTCCAGGCCAGAAGGGAATGGCAGGACGTACTGAAAGTAATGAAAGAGAATAACCTACAACCTAGATTACTGTATCCAGCAAGGATCTCATTCAGATATGAAGGAGAATTCAAAAGCTTTACAGATAAGCAAAAGCTGAGAGAATTCAGCACCACCAAACCAGCTCTTCAACAAATGCTAAAGGATCTTCTCTAGACAGGAAATGCAGAAAGGTTGTATAAACGTGAACCCAAAACAACAAAGTAAATGGCAACGGGAACACACCTATCAATAATTACCCTAAATGTAAATGGGTTGAATGCCCCAACCAAAAGACAAAGATTGGCTGAATGGATACAAAAACAAGACCCCTATATATGCTGTCTACAAGAGACCCACCTCAAAACAAGAGACACATACAGACTAAAAGTGAAGGGCTGGAAAAAAATATTTCATGCAAACGGAGACCAAAAGAAAGCAGGAGTCGCAATACTCATATCAGATAAAATAGACTTTCAAATAAAGGAAGTGAAAAGAGACAAAGAAGGACACTACATAATGATCAAAGGATCAATCAAAAAAGAAGATATAACAATTATAAATATATATGCACCCAACATAGGAGCACCGCAATATGTACGGCAAACGCTAACAAGTATGAAAGAGGAAATTAATAGTAACACAATAATAGTGGGAGACTTTAATACCCCACTCACAACTATGGATAGATCAACTAAACAGAAAATTAACAAGGAAACACAAACCTTAAATGACACAATGGACCAGCTAGACCTAATTGATACCTATAGGACATTTCACCCCAAAACAATCAACTTCACCTTTTTCTCAAGTGCACACGGAACATTCTCCAGAATAGATCACATCCTGGGCCATAAATCTGGTCTTGGAAAATTCAAAAAAATTGAAATCATTCCAGTTATCTTTTCTGACCACAGTGCAGTAAGATTAGATCTCAATTACAGGGAAAAAATTGTTAAAACTTCAAACATATGGAGGCTAAATAACACGCTTCTGAATAACCAACAAATCATAGAAGAAATCAAAAAAGAAATCAAAATATGTATAGAAATGAATGAAAATGAAAACACAACAACCCAAAACCTATGGGACACTGTAAAAGCAGTGCTAAGGGGAAGGTTCATAGCATTACAGGCTTACATCAAGAAACAGGAAAAAAACCAATTAAATAACCTAACTCTACACCTAAAGCAATTAGAGAAGGAAGAAATGAAGAACCCCAGAGTTAGCAGAAGGAAAGAAATCTTAAAAATCAGGGCAGAAATAAATGCAAAAGAAACTAAAGAGACCATAGCAAAAATCAACAAAGCTAAAAGCTGGTTTTTTGAAAAAATAAACAAAATTGACAAACCATTAGCAAGACTCATTAAGAAACAAAGAGAGAAAAACCAAATTAACAAAATTAGAAATGAAAATGGAGAGATCACAACAGACAACACTGAAATACAAAGGATCATAAGAGACTACTACCAGCAGCTCTATGCCAATAAAATGGACAACTTGGATGAAATGGACAAATTCTTAGAAAAGTATAACTTTCCAAAACTGAACCAGGAAGAAATAGAAGATCTTAACAGACCCATCACAAGCAAGGAAATCGAAACTGTCATCAAAAATCTTCCAGCAAACAAAAGCCCAGGACCAGATGGCTTCACAGCTGAATTCTACCAAAAATTTAGAGAAGAGCTAACACCTATCTTACTCAAACTCTTCCAGAAAATTGCAGAAGAAGGTAAGCTTCCAAACTCATTCTATGAGGCCACCATCACCCTAATTCCAAAACCAGACAAAGATGCCACAAAAAAAGAAAACTACAGGCCAATATCACTGATGAACATAGATGCAAAAATCCTTAACAAAATTCTAGCAAACAGAATCCAACAACATATTAAAAAAATCATACACCATGACCAAGTGGGCTTTATCCCAGAAATGCAAGGATTCTTTAATATCCGCAAATCAATCAATGTAATACACCACATTAACAAATTGAAAGATAAAAACCATATGATTATCTCAATAGATGCAGAGAAAGCCTTTGACAAAATTCAACACTCATTTATGATTAAAACTCTCCAAAAAGCAGGAATAGAAGGAACATACCTCAACATAATAAAAGCTATATATGACAAACCCACAGCAAGCATCACCCTCAATGGTGAAAAATTGAAGGCATTTCCCCTGAAATCAGGAACAAGACAAGGGTGCCCACTCTCACCACTACTATTCAACATAGTGTTGGAAGTGCTGGCCACAGCAATCAGAGCAGAAAAAGAAGTAAAAGGAATCCAGATAGGAAAAGAAGAAGTAAAACTCTCACTGTTTGCAGATGACATGATCCTCTACATAGAAAACCCTAAAGATTCTACCAGAAAATTACTAGAGCTAATCAATGAATATAGTAAAGTTGCAGGATATAAAATTAACACACAGAAATCCCTTGCATTCCTATATACTAACAATGAAAAAACAGACAGAGAAATTAAGGAAACAATACCATTCACCATTGCAACAAAAAGAATAAAATACTTAGGAGTATATCTACCTAAAGAAACAAAGGACCTATACATAGAAAACTATAAAACACTGATGAAAGAAATCAAAGAGGACACAAACAGATGGAGAAACATACCGTGTTCATGGATTGGAAGAATTAATATTGTCAAAATGGCTATTCTACCCAAAGCAGTCTATAGATTCAATGCAATCCCTATCAAGCTACCAACGGTATTTTTCACAGAAGTAGACCAAAGAATTTCACAATTTGTATGGAAATACAAAAAACCTCGAATAGCCAAAGTAATCTTGAGAAAGAAGAATGGAACTGGAGGAATCAACCTGCCTGACTTCAGACTCTACTACAAAGCCACAGTCATCAAGACAGTATGGTACTGGCACAAAGACAGAAATATAGATCAATGGAACAGAATAGAAAGCCCAGAGATAAATCCACGAACCTATGGACACCTTATCTTTGACAAAGGAGGCAAGGATATACAATGGAAAAAAGACAACCTCTTTAACAAGTGGTGCTGGGAAAACTGGTCAACCACTTGTAAAAGAATGAAACTAGAACACTTTCTAACACCATACACAAAAATAAACTCAAAATGGATTAAAGATCTAAATGTAAGACCAGAAACTATAAAACTCCTAGAGGAGAACATAGGCAAAACACTCTCCGACATAAATCAAAGCAAGATCCTCTATGACCCACCTCCCAGAATATTGGAAATAAAAGCAAAACTAAACAAATGGGACCTAATGAAACTTAAAAGCTTTTGCACTACAAAGGAAACTATAAGTAAGATGAAAAGACAGCCCTCAGATTGGGAGAAAATAATAGCAAATGAAGAAACAGACAAAGGACTAATCTCAAAAATATACAAGCAACTCCTGCAGCTCAATTCCAGAAAAATAAATGACCCAATCAAAAAATGGGCCAAAGAACTAAACAGACATTTCTCCAAGGAAGACATACACATGGCTAACAAACACATGAAAAGATGCTCAACATCACTCATTATTAGAGAAATGCAAATCAAAACCACAATGAGGTACCATTACACGCCAGTCAGGATGGCTGCTATCCAAAAGTCTACAAGCAATAAATGCTGGAGAGGGTGTGGAGAAAAGGGAACCCTCTTACACTGTTGGTGGGAATGCAAACTAGTACAGCCGCTATGGAAAACAGTGTGGAGATTTCTTAAAAAACTGGACATAGAACTGCCATATGACCCAGCAATCCCACTTCTGGGCATACACACTGAGGAAACCAGATCTGAAAGAGACACATGCACCCCAATGTTCATTGCAGCACTGTTTATAATAGCCAGGACATGGAAGCAACCTAGATGCCCATCAGCAGATGAATGGATAAGGAAGCTGTGGTACATATATACCATGGAATATTACTCAGCCATTAAAAAGAATTCATTTGAACCAGTCCTAATGAGATGGATGAAGCTGGAGCCCCTTATACAGAGTGAAGTAAGCCAGAAAGATAAAGAACATTACAGCATACTGACACATGTATATGGAATTTAGAAAGGTGATAACGATAACCCTATATGCAGAACAGAAAAAGAGACACAGAAATACAGAACAGACTTTTGAACTTTGTGGGAGAATGTGAGGGTGGGATATTTCAAAAGAACAGCATGTATACTATCTATGGTGAAACAGATCACCAGCCCAGGTGGGATGCACGAGACAAGGGCTCCGGCCTGGTGCACCGGGAAGACCCAGAGGAATCGGGTGGAGAGGGAGGTTGGAGGGGGGATCAGGATTGGGAATACATGTAAATCCATGGCTGATTCATATCAATGTATGACAAAACCCACTGGAAAAAAAAATAATAATAATAAAAATTAAAAAAAAAATAAAAAAAAAAAAAAAGAAAATGGATAGGAGTCCCAGGATCCCTGTGGCACGTGGAAAGGGACCCTGGGTCTCCCGCCTCACGTGGAGACACGTCCCAATTGCCATACCAAGACCCGAGGAGAATCCCGAGGTGTCCCTCGCACCTAGGCAGGAGTCCTGACGTCGCTGAACAAACACGTGTCGGGAAGGGCCCTCCCCGTCGTAACTCGAGAATATAAACCATGTTCCGGCCGCAGCTCGAGAAAAACCATGAGACTTCCCCTCGCCGCGAGATGAGGCCCGATTCCCCTGCACTGCGTGCAGAGCAATTCCGTGTTCCACATCAAACGTGAAAGGAGCCTTGATTTCCTTGATGGCACTCCAGAGAAAACCCAAGATCACTGTCTCAAGTCTAGAGGGATCCTGAGGTCACTGGAGGAACACGAAAGGGCTCCGTGGACCACATATCTACTCGAGATGAGAGCTTAGTCCCTGGCTTCGACTCAAGAGGAATTCCAACTTTCTACAAGCACCTCAAGAGGAGTCTTCTCTCAGCCACAGGTATGTGACAGGGACCCTTTGTTTGTTGCCTCATGTGGAATGGACAACGAGATGCACTGATTCGAAGTAAGGCCGGATATCCCTGCAGTGAATTGAATGCAGGCTCGTCTTGCATCTCCCAAGACGAAGGGATGTCTGAATCCCCTGTGGAGACCACAGAGAAAGACCTAGTTCTCCGCCTCTTCGCGACCGGAGGCCTCAAATCCTTTGAAAACTCGAGAGGTCCGCGGAGATCAATGCTTCCAAAGTAGACAATGCCTGACTCCTCTTGAAAATGGATAGGAGTCCCAGGATCCCTGTGGCACGTGGAAAGGGACACTTGGTCTCCCGCCTCACGTGGAGACGAGTCCCAATTGCCATGCCAAGATTCGTGGAGAATCCCGAGGTGTCCCTCGCACCTAGGCAGGAGTCCTCACGTCGCTGAACAAACACGTGTCTGGAAGGGCCCTCCCCGTCGTAACTCGAGAATATACCCCAGGTTCCGGCCGCAATTCGAGAAAAACCATGAGACTTCCCCCTCGCCGCGAGATGAGGCCGGATTACCCTGTACTGCATGTAGAGCAATTCTGTGTTCCACATCAAACGTGAAAGGAGCCTTGATTTCCTTGATGGCACTCCAGAGAAAACCCAAGAACACTGTCTCAAGTCTAGAGGGATCCTGAGGTCACTGTAGCAACACGAAAGGGCTCCATGGACCCCAAATCAACTTGAGATGAGAGCTTAGTCCCTGGCTTTGACTCGAGAGGAATACCAACTTTCCACAAGCACCTCAAGAGGAGGCTTCTCTCAGCTACAGGTATGTGAGAGGGACCCTAAGTTTGTGGCCTAAAGTGGAATGGAAACCGAGATGCTCTGACTCGAAGTAAGGCCGGATATCCCTGCAGTGAATTGAATGCAGGCTCGTCTTGCATCTCCCAAGACGAAGGGAAGTCTGAATCCCCTGTGGAGACCACAGAGAAAGACCTAGTTCTCCGCCTCATCGAGACCGGAGGCCTCACATCCTTTGAAAACTCGAGAGGTCCGCGGAGATCAATGCTCCCATAGGAGACGATGCCTGACTACTCTTGAAAATGGATAGGAGTCCCAGGATCCCTGTGGCACGTGGAAAGGGACCCTGGGTCTCCCGCCTCACGTGGAGACGCGTCCCAATGGCCATGCCAAGACTTGAGGAGAATCCCGAAGTGTCCCTCGCACTTAGGCAGGAGTCCTGACTTCGCTGAACAAACACGTGTCTGGAAGGCCCCCCCTCATCGTAACTCGAACATATACCCCAGGTTCTGTGCACAAGTGGCGAAAAACCATGAGACTTCCCCCTCGCAGCGAGATGAGGCCCGATTCCCCTGTACTGCGTGTAGCGCAATTCCGTGTTCCACATCAAACGTGAAAGGTGCCTTGATTTCCTTGATGTCACTCTAGAGAAAACAAAAGATCACTGTCTCAAGTCTAGAGGGATCCTGAGGTCACTGGAGCAACACAAAAGGGCTCCGTGGACCCCAAATCTACTCGAGATGAGAGCTTAGTCCCTGGCTTCGACTCAAGAGGAATACCAACTTTCCACAAGCACCTCAAGAGGAGGCTTCTCTCAGCTACAGGTATGTGAGAGGGACCGTGAGTTTGTGGCCTCAAGTGGAATGGAAACCGAGATGCTCTGACTGGAAGTAAGGCCGGATATTCCTGAAGTGAATTGGATGCAGGCTCGTCTTGCATCTCCCAAGACGAAGGGATGTCTGAATCCCCTGTGCAGACCACAGAGAAAGACCTAGTTCTCCGCATCTTCGCGACCGGAGGCCTCACATCTTTTGAAAACTCGAGAGTTCCGTGGAGATCAATGCTTCCAAAGGAGACGATGCCTGACTCCTCTTGAAAATGGATAGGAGTCCCAGGACCCTGTGGCACGTGAAAAGGAACACTGGGTCTCCCACCTCACATGGAGACGCATCCCAATTGCCATGCGAAACCTCGGGGAGAATCCCGAGGTGTCCATCGCACCTAGGCAGGAGTTCTGACGTCACTGAACAAACACGTGTCTGGAAGGGCCCCCGCCCCGTCATAACTCGAGAATATACCCCAGGTTCCGGCCGCAACTCGAGAAAAACCATGAGACTTCCCCCTCGCTGCGAGAGGAGGCCCGATTCCCCTGCACTGCGTGCATAGCAATTCCGTGTTCCACATCAAACGTGAAAGGAGCCTTGATTTCCTTGAGGGCACTCCAGAGAAAACCCAAGATCACTGTCTCAAGTCTAGAGGGATCCTGAGGTCACTGGAGCAACACGAATGGGCTCCGTGGACCCCAAATCAACTCGAGATGCGCGCTTAGTCCCTGGCTTCGACTCAAGAGGAATACCAACTTTCCACAAGCACCTCAAGAGAAGGCTTCTCTCAGCTACAGGTATGTGAGAGGGACCCTGAGTTTGTGGCGTCAAGTGGAGTGGACACCGAGATGCTCTGACTCGAACTAAGGCCGGATATCCCTGCAGTGAATTGAAAGCAGGCTCGTCTTGCATCTCCCAAGATGAAGGGATGTCTGAATCCCCTTTGGAGACATCAGAGAAAGACCTAGTACTCCGCCTCATCGCGACCGGAGGCCTCACATCCTTTGAAAACTCGAGAGGTCCGCAGAGATCAATGCTTCCAAAGGAGACGATGACTGACTCCTCTTGAAAATGGATAGGAGTCCCAGGATCCCTGTGGCACGTGGAAAGGGACCCTGGGTCTCCCGCCTCACGTGGAGACGCGTCCCAATTGCCATGCCAAGACTCGAGGAGTATCCCGAGGTGTCCCTCGCAACTAGGCAGGAGTCCTGACGTTGCTGAACAAACACGTGTCTGGAAGGACCCTCCCCGTCGTAACACGAGAATATACCCCAGGTTCCGGCCACAACTCGAGGAAAACCATGAGACTTCCCCCTCGCAGTGAGATGAGGCCCGATTCCCCTGCACTGCGTGCAGAGCAATTCCGCGTTCCACATCAAACGTGAAAGGAGCCTTGATTTCCTTGATGGCACTCCAGAGAGTATCCAAGATCACTGTCTCAAGTCTAGAGGGATCCTGACGTCACTGTAGCAAAACGAAAGGGCTCCGTGGACCCCAAATCAACTCGAGATGAGAGCTTAGTCCCTGGCTTCGACTCAAGAGGAATACCAACTTTCCACAGCACCTCAAGAGGAGGCTTCTCTCAGCTACAGGTATGAGAGAGGTATCCTGAGTTGGTGGACTCAATTGGAATGGACACCGAGATGCTCTGACTCGAACGAAGGCCGGATATCCCTGCAGTGAATTGAAGGCAGGCTCGTCTTGCATCTCCCAAGACGAAGGGATGTCTGAATCCCCTGTGGAGACCACAGAGAAAGACCTAGTTCTGGCCACATCGCGACCGGAGGCCTCACATCCTTTGAAAATTCGAGAGGTCTGCGGAGATCAATGCTTCCAAAGGAGACGATGACTGACTCTTCTTGAAAATGGATAGGAGTCCCAGGATCCCTGTGGCACGTGGAAAGGGACCCTGGGTCTCCCGCCTCACGTGGAGACGCGTCCCAATTGCCATGCCAGGATTCGAGGAGAATCTCGAGGTGTCCCTCACACCTAGGCAGGAGTTCTCACGTTGCTGAAGAAACACGTGTCTGGAAGGACCCTCCCCGTCGTAACACGAGAATATACCCCAGGTTCCGGCTTCAACTCGAGAAAAACCATGAGACTTCCCCCTCGCCGCAAGATGAGGCCCGATTCCCCTGCACTGCATGCAGAGCAATTCCGTGTTCCACATCAAACGTGAAAGGAGCCTTGATTTCCTTGATGGCACTCCAGAGAAAACAGAAGATCACTGTCTCAAGTCTAGAGGGATCCTGAGGTCACTGTAGCAATAAAAATGGCTCCGTGGACCCCAAATCAACTCGAGATGAGAGCTTAGTCCCTGGCTTCGACTCAAGAGGAATAACAATTTCCACAAGCACCTCAGGAGGAGGCTTCTCTCAGCTACAGGTATGTGAGAGGGACCCTGAGTTTGTGGCCTCAAGTGGAATGGACACCGAGATGCTCTGACTCGAACGAAGGCCGGATATCCCTGCAGTGAATTGAATGCAGGCTCGTCTTGCATCTCCCAAGACGAAGGGATGTCTGAATCCCCTGTGGACATCACAGAGAAAGACCTAGTCCTCCGCCTCAACGCGACCGGAGGCCTCACATCCTTTGAAAACTCGAGAGGTATGCGGAGATCAATGCTTCCAAAGGAGACGATGCCTGACTCTTCTTGAAAATGGATAGGAGTCCCAGGATCCCTGTGGCACGTGGAAAGGGAACCTGGGTCTCCCGCCTCACGTGGAGACGCGTCCCAATTGCCATGCCAAGACTCGAGGAGAATCCCGAGGTGTCCCTCGCACCTAGGCAGGAGTCCTGACGTCGCTGAACAAACACGTGTCTGCAAATGCCCTCCCCGTCCTAACTCGAGAATATACCCCAGGTTCCGGCCGCAACTTGAGAAAAACCATGATACATCCCCCTTGCGGCGAGATTAGGCCCGATTCCCCTGCACTGCGTGCAGAGCAATTCCGTGTTCCACATCAAAGTGGAAAGGAGCCTTGATTTCCTTGATGGCACTCCAGAGAAAACCCAAGATCACTGTCTCAAGAGTACAGGGATCCTGAGGTCACTGGAGCAACACGAAACGACTCCGTGGACCCCAAATCAACTCGAGATGAGAGCTTAGTCCCTGGCTTCGACTCAAGAAGAATACCAACTTTCCACAAGCACCTCAAGACGAGGCTTCTTTCAGCTAGAGGTATGTGAGAGGGACCCTGAGTTTGTGGCCTCAAGTGGAATGGACACCGAGATGCTCTGACTCGAAGTAAGGCCGGATATCCCTGCAGTGAATTGAATGCCGGCTCGTCTTGCATCTCCAAAGACGAAGGGATGTCTGAATCCCCTCTGGAGACGACAGAGAAAGAAGTAGTCCTCCACCTCATCGCGTCCGGAGGCCTCACATCCTTTGAAAACTCGAGAGGTCCACGGAGATCAATGCTTCCAAAGGAGACGATGCCTGACTCCTTTTGAAAATGGATAGGAGTCCCAGGATCCCTGTGGCATGTGGAAAGGGACCCTGGGTCTCCCGCCTCACGTGGAGACGCGTCCCAATGGCCATGCCAAGACTGGAGGAGAATCCCGAGGTGTCCCTCGCACCCAGGCAGGAGTCCTGATATCGCTGAATAAACACGTGTCTGGAAAGGCCCTTCAGGTCGTAACTCGAGAATGTACCCCAGGTTCCGGCCGCAACTCGAGAAAAACCATGAGACTTCCCCCTCGCCACGAGATGAGGCCCGATTCCCCTGCACTGCGTGCAGAGCAATTCCGTGTTCCAAATCAAACATGAAAGGAGCGTTGATTTCCTTGATGGCACTCCAGAGAACCCCCAAGATCACTGTCTCAAGTCTAGAGGGATCCTGAGGTCACTGTAGCAACACGAAAGGGCTCCGTGGACCCCAAATCAACTCGAGATGAGAGCTTCGTCCCTGGCTTCGACGCAAGAGGAATACCCACTTTCCACAAGCACCTCAAGAGGACTCTTCTCTCAGCTACAGGTATGTGAGAGGGACCCTGAGTTTGTGGCCTCATGTGGAATGGACACCGAGATGCTCTGACTCGAAGGAAGGCCGGATATCCCTGCAGTGAAATGAATGCAGGCTCGTCTTGCATCTCCCACGACGAAGGGATGTCTGAATACCCTGTGGAGACCACAAAGAAAGACCTACTTCTCCGCCTCATCGCGATCGGAGGCCTCACGTCCTTTGAAAACTCGAGAGGTCCGCGGAGATCAATGCTTCGAAAGGAGACGATGCGTGACTCCTCTTGAAAATGGATAGGAGTCCCAGGATCCCTGTGGCACGTGGAAAGGGACCCTGGGTCCCCCGCCTCACGTGGAGACGCGTCAAAATGGCCATGCCAAGACTCGAGGAGAGTCCCGAGGTGTCTCTCGCACCTAGGCAGGAGTCATGACGTCGCTGAACAAACACGTGTCTGGAAGGGCCCTCCCCGTCGTAACTCGAGAATATACCCCAGGTTCCGGCCGCAACTCGAGAAAAACCATGAGACTTCCCCCTCGCCGCGAGATGAGGCCCGATTCCCCTGCACTGAGTGCAGAGCAATTCCGTTTTCCACATCAAACGTGAAAGGATCCTTGATTTCCTTAATGGCACTCCAGAGAAAACCCAAGATCAATGTCTCAAGTCTAGAGGGATCCTGAGGTCACTGTAGCAACACGAAAGGGCTCCGTGGACCCCAAATGAACTCGAGATGAGAGGTTAGTCCCTGGCTTCGACTGAAGAGGAATACCAACTTTCCACAAGCACCTCAAGAGGAGGCTTCTCTCAGCTACATGTATGTGAGAGGGACCCTGATTTTTTGGCCTCAAGAGGAATGGACACCGAGATGCTCTGACTCGAAGTAAGGCCGGATATCCCTGCAGTGAATTGAATGCAGGCTCGTCTTGCATATCCCAAGACGAAAGGATGTCTGAATCCCATGTGGAGACCACAGAGAAAGAACTAGTTCTCCGCCTCATCGCGACCGGAGGCCTCACATCCTTTGAAAACTCGAGAGGTCCGCGGAGATCAATGCTTCCACAGATGACGATGCCTGACTCCTCTTGAAAATGGATAGGAGTCCCAGGATCCCTGTGGCACGTGGAAAGGAATCCTGGGTCTCCCGCCACACGTGGAGACGCGTACCAATTGCCATGCCAAGACTCGAGGAGAATCCCGAGGTGTCCCTCGCACCTAGGCAGGAGTCCTGACGTCGCTGAACAAACACGTGTCTGGAAGGGCCCTCCCCGTCGTAACTGGAGAATATACCCCAGGTTCTGGGCGCAACTCGAGAAAAACCATGAGACTTCCCCCTCGCCGTGAGATGAGGCCCGATTCCCCTGCACTGAGTGCAGAGCAATTTCGTGTTCCACATGAAACGTGAAAGGAGCCTTGATTTCCTTGATGGCACTCTAGAGAAAACCCAAGATGACTGTTTCAAGTATAGAGGGATCCTGAGGTCACTGGAGCAACACGAAAGGGCTCCGTGGACCCCAAATCAACTCGAGATGAGAGCTTAGTCCCTGGCTTCGACACAAGAGGAATACTAACTTTCCACAAGCACCTCAAGAGGAGGCTTCTCTCAGCTACAGGTATGTGAGAGGGACCCTGATTTTGTGGCCTCAAGTTGAATGGACACCGAGATGCTCTGACTCGAAGTAAGGCCGGATATCCCTGCAGTGAATTGAATGCAGGCTCGTCTTGCATCTCCCAAGACAAAGGGATGTCTGAATCCCCTGTGGAGACAACAGAGAAAGACCTAGTTCTCCCCCTCATCGCGACCGGAGGCCTCACATCCTTTGAAAATTCGAGAGGTCCGCGGAGATCAATGCTTCCAAAGGAGGCGATGCCTGACGCCTCTTGAAAATGGATAGGAGTCTCAGGATCCCTGTGGCACGAGGAAAGGGACCCTGGGTCTCCCGCCTCACGTGGAGACGCGTCCCAATTGCCATGCCAAGACTCGAGGAGAATCCCGAGGTGTCCCTCGCATCTAGGCAGGAGTCCTGACGTCGCTGAATAAACACATGTCTGGAAGGGCCCTCCCCGTCGTAACTCGAGAATATACCCCTGGTTCTTACCGCAACTAGAGAAAAACAATGAGACTTCCCCCTCGCCACGAGATGAGGCCCGATTCCCCTGCCCTGCGTGCAGAGCCATTCCGTGTTCCACATCACATGTCAAAGGAGCCTTAATTTCGTTGATGGCACTCCAGAGAAAACCCAAGATCCCTGTTTCAAGTCTAGAGGGATCCTGAGGTCACTGGACCAACACGAAAGGGCTCCGTGGACCCCAAATCAACTCGAGATGAGAGCTTTGTACCTGGCTTCGACTCAAGTGGAATACCAACTTACCACAAGCACCTCAATAGGAGGCTTCTCTCAGCTACAGGTATGTGAGAGGTACCCTGAGTTGTGGCCTCAAGTGGAATGGACACCGAGATGCTCTGACTCGAAGTAAGGCCGGATATCCCGGCAGTGAATTGAATGCCGGTTTGTCTTGAATCTCCCAAGACGAAGGGATGTCTGAATCCCGAGTGGAGACCACAAAGAAAGACCTAGTTCTCCGCCTCATCACGACCGGAGGCCTCACATCCTTTGAAAACTCGAGAGGTCCGCGGAGATCAATGCTTCCAAAGGAGACGATGCCTGACTCCTCTTGAAAATAGATAGGAGTCCCAGGATCCTTGTGGCACGTGGAAAGGGACCCTGAGTCTCCCGCCTCACATGGAGACACGTCCCAATTGCCATGCCAAGAGTCGAGGAGAAAACCGAGGTGTCCCTCGCACCTAGGCAGGAGTCCTGACGTCGCTGAACAAACACGTGTCTGGAAGGGCCCTCCTCGTCGTAACTCGAGAATATACCCCTGGTTCCTACCGCAACTAGAGAAAAACCATGAGACTTCCACCTCTCCACGAGATGAGGTCCGATTCACCTGCACTGTGTGCAGAGCAATTCCGTGTTCCACATCAAACGTGAAAGGAGCCTTGATTTCGTTGATGGCACTCCAAAGAAAACCCAAGATCCCTGTCTCAAGTCTATAGGGATCCTGAGGTCTCTGGACCAACACGAAAGGGCTCCGTGGACCCCAAATCTACTCGAGATATGAGCTTTGTCCCTGGCTTCGACTCAAGAGGAATACCAACTTTCCACAAGCACCTCAAGAGGAGGCTTCTCTCAGCTACAGGTATGTGAGAGGGACCCTGAGTTTGTGGCCTCAGGTGGAATGGACACTGAGATGCTGTGACTCGAAGTAAGGCCGGATATCCCTGCAGTGAATTGAATGCCGGCTCGTCTTGCATCTCCCACGACGAAGTGATGTCTAAATCCCCTGTGGAGACCACAGAGAAAGACCTAGTTCTCCGCCGCATCGCGACTGGAGGCCTCACATCCTTTGAAAACTCGCGAGGTCCGCGGAGATCAATGCTTCCACAGGAAACGATGCCTGACTCCTCTTGAAAATGGATAGGAGTCCCAGGATCCCTGTGGCATGTGAAAAGGGACCCTGGGTCTTCCGCCTCAAGTGGAGACGCGTCCCAATTGCCATGCCAAGGCTCGAGGAGAATCCCGAGGTGTCCCTCGCACCGAGGCAGGAGTGCTGACGTCGCTGAACAAACACGTGTCTGGAAGGGCCCTCCCCGTCGTTACTCGAGAATATACGCCAGGTTGCGGCCGCAACTCAAGAAAAACCATGAGACTTCCCCCTCGCCGCGAGATGAGGCCCGATTCCCCTGCACTGCGTGCAGAGCAATTCCGTGTTCCACATCAAACGTGAAAGGAGCCTTGATTTCCTTAATGGCACTCCAGAGAAAACCCAAGATCACTGTCTCAAGTCTAGAGGGATCCTGAGGTCACTGGAGCCACACGAAAGGGCTGCGTGGACCACAAATCAACACGATATGAGAGCTTAGTCCCTGGTTTCGACTCAAGAGGAATACCAACTTTCCACAAGCACCTGAAGAGGATGCTTCTCTAAGCTACATGTATGTGAGAGGGACCCTGATTTTGTGGCCTCAAATGGAATGGACACCAAGATGCTCTGACTCGAAGTAAGGCCGGATATCCCTGCAGTGAATTGAATGCAGGCTCGTCTTGCATCTCCCAATACGAAGGGATGTCTGAATCCCCTGTGGAGACCACAGAGAAAGACGTAGTTCTCCGCCCCATAGCGACCGGAACCTCACATCCTTTGAAAACTCGAGAGGTCCGCGGAAATCAATGCTTCCAAAGGAGATGATACCTGACTCCTCTTGAAAATAGATAGGAGTCCCAGGATCCCTGTGGCTCGTGGAAAGGGACACTGGGTCTCCCGCCTCACGTGGAGACACGTACCAATTGCCATGCCAAGACTCGAGGAGAATCCCGAGGTGTCCCTCGCACCTAGGCAGGAGTCCTGACGTCGCTGAACAAACACGTGTCTGGAAGGGCCCTCCTCTGGATAACTTGAGAATATACCCCAGGTTTGGCCGCAACTCGAGAAAAACAATGAGACTTCCCCCTCGCCGCGAGATGAGGCCCGATTCCCTTGCACTGCGTGCAGAGCAATTCCGTGTTCCACATCAAACGTGAAAGCAGCCTTGATTTCCTTGATGGCTCTCCAGAGAAAACCCAAGATCACTGTCTCAAGTCTAGAGGGATTCTGAGGTCACTGTAGCAACATGAAAGGGCTCCGTGGAACCCAAATCAACACAAGATGAGAGCTTAGTCCCTGGCTTCTACTCAAGAGGAATACCAACTTTCCACAAGCACCTCAAGAGGAGGCTTCTCTAAGCTACAGGTATGTGAGGGGGACGCTGAGTTTGTGGCATCAAGTGGAATGGACACCGAGATGCTCTGACTGGAAGTAAGGCCGGATATCCCTGCAGTGAATTGAATGCAGGCTCGTCTTGCATCTCCCAAGACGAAGGGATGTCTGAATCCCCTGTGGAGACCACAGAGAAAGACCTAGTTCTCCGCCTCATCGCGACCGGAGTCCTCACATCCTTTGAAAACTGGAGAGGTCCGCATAGATCAATGCTTCCAAAGGAAACAATGCCTGACTCCTCTTGAAAATGCATAGGAGTCCCAGAATCCCTGTGGCACGTGTAAAGGGACCCTGGGTCTCCCGCCTCACCTGGAGACGCATCCCAATTGCCATGCGAAACCTCGGGGAGAATCCCGAGGTGTCCATCGCACCTAGGCAGAAATTCTGACGTCGCTGAACAAACACGTGTCAGGAAGGGCCCTCCCCGTCGTAACTCGAGAATATTCCCCAGGTTCCGGCCGCAACTCGAGAAAAACCATGAGACTTCCCCCTCGCCGCGAGATGAGGCCCGATTCCCCTGCACTGCGTGCAGAGCAATTCCATGTTACACATCAAACATGAAAGGAGCCTTAATTTCCTTGATGGCACTCCAGAGAAAACCCAAGATCACTGTCTCAAGTCTAGTGGGATCCTGAGGTCACTGTAGCAACACGAAAGGGCTCCGTGGAACGCAAATCAACTCGAGATGAGAGCTTAGACCCTGGCTTCGACTCAAGAGGAATACCAACTTTCCACAAGCACGTCAAGAGGAGGCTTCTCTTAGCTACAGGTATGTGAGAGGTACCCTGAGTTTGTGACCTCAAGTGGAATGGACACCGAGATGCTCTGACTCGAAGTAAGGCCGGATATCCCTGCAGTGGATTGAAAGCAGGCTCGTCTTTCATCTCCCAAGACGAAGGGATGTCTGAATCCCCTGTGGAGACCACAGAGAAAGACCTAGTTCTCCACCTCATCGAGACGGGAGGCCTCACATCCTTTGAAAACTCGAGAGGTCCATGGTGATCAATGCTTCAAAGGAGATGATGCCTGACTCCTCTTGAAAATGGATAGGAGTCCCCGGATCCCTGTGGCACGTGGAAGGGGACCCTGGGTCTCCCAACTCACATGGAGACGCGTCCCAACTGCCATGCCAAGACTCGAGGAGAATCCCGAGGAGTCCCTCGCAGCTAGGCAGGAGTCCTGATGTCGCTGAACAAACACGTGTCTGGAAGGGCCCTCCCCGTCGTAACTCGAAAATATACCCCAGGTTCCGTCCCCAACTGGAGAAAAACCATGAGACTTCCCCCTCGCCGCGAGTTGAGGCCCGATTCCCCTAGACTGCGTGCAGAGCAATTCCGTGTTCCACATCAAACGTGAAAGGAGCCTTGATTTCCTTAATGGCACTCCAGAGAAAACCCAAGATCACTGAGTCAAGTCTAGAGGGATCCTGAAGTCACTGGACCAACAGGAAAGGGCTTCGTGGACCCCAAATCAACTCGAGATGAGAGCTTAGACCCTGGCTTAGACTCAAGAAGAATACCAAATTTCCACAAGGACCTCAAGAGGAGGTTTCTCTCAGCTACACGTATATTTGAGGGACCCTGAGTTTGTGGCCTCAAGTGGAATGGACACCGAGATGCTCTGACTCGAAGTAAGGCCGGATATCCCTGCAGTGAATTGAATGCAGGCTCGTCTTGCATCTCCCAAGACGAAGGGATGTCTGAATCCCCTGTGGAGACCACAGAGCAAGACCGAATTCTCCGCCTCATAGCGACCGGGGGCCTCACATCCTTTGAAAATTCGAGAGGTCCGCGGAGATCAATGCTTCCAAAGGAGACGATGCCTGACTCCTCTTGAAAATGGATAGGAGTCCCAGGATCCCTGTGGCACGTGGAAAGGGACCCTGGGTCTCCCGCCTCACGTGGAGACGCTTCCCCATTGCCATGCCAAGACTCGAGGAGAATCCCGAGGTGTCCCTCGCACCTAGGCAGGAGTCCTGACGTCGCTGAACAAACACGTGTCTGGAAAGGCCCTCCCCGTCGTAACTCGAGAATATACCCCAGGTTCCGGCCGCAACTCGAGAAAAACCATGAGACTTCCCCCTCGCCGCGAGATGAGGCCCGATTCACCTGCACTGCGTGCAGAGCAATTCCGTGTTCCACATCAAACGTGAAAGGAGCCTTGATTTCCTTGATGGCACTCCAGAGAAAACCCAAAATCACTGTCTCAAGTCTAGAGGGATCCTGAGGTCACTGGAGCAACAGGAAAGGGCTCCGTGGACCCCAAATCAACTCGAGATGAGAGCTTAGACCCTGGCTTAGACTCAAGAGGAATACCCACTTTTCAAAAGCACCTCAAGACGAGGCTTCACTCAGCTACAGGTATGTGAGAGGGACCCTGAGTTTGTGGCCTCAAGTGGAATGGACACCGAGATGCTCTGACTCGAAGTAAGGCCGGATATCCCTGCAGTGAATTGAATGCAGGCTCGTCTGGCATCTCCCAAGACGAAGGGATCTCTGAATCCCCTGTGGAGACCACAGAGAAAGACCTAGTCCTCCGCCTCAACACGACCGGAGGCCTCACATCCTTTGAAAACTTGAGAGGTCCGCGGAGATCAATGCTTCCAAAGGAGACGATGCCTGACTCCTTTTGAAAATGGATAGGAGTCCCAGGATCCCTGTAGCACGTGGAAAGAGACCCTGGGTCTCCCGCCTCACGTGGACACGCGTCCCAATTGCCATGCCAAGACTCGAGGAGAATCCCGAGGTGTCCCTCACACCTAGGCAGGAGTCCTGACGTCGCTGAACAAACACGTGTCTGGAAGGGCCCTCCCCGTCGTAACTCGAGAATATACCCCAGGTTCCGGCCGCAACTCGAGAAAAACCATGAGACTTCCCCCTCGCCGCGAGATGAGGCCCGATTCCCCTGCACTGCGTGCAGAGCAATTCCGTGTTCCACATCAAACGTGAATGGAGCCTTGATTTCCTTGATGGCACTCCAGAGAAAACCCAAGATCACTGTCTCAAGTCTAGAGGGATCCTGAGGTCACTGGAGCAACAGGAAAGGGCTCCGTGGACCCCAAATCAACTCGAGATGAGAGCTTAGTCCCTGGCTTCGACTCAAGAGGAATACCAACTTTTCACAAGCACTTCAAGTGGAGGCTTCTCTCAGCTACAGGTATGTGAGAGGGACCCTGAGTTTGTGGCCTCAAGTGGAATGGACACCGAGATGCTCTGACTCGAAGTAAGGCCGGATATCCCTGCAGTGAATTGAATGCAGGCTCGTCTTGCATCTCCCAAGACGAAGGGATGTCTGAATCCCCTGTGGAGACCACAGAGAAAGACCTAGTCCTCCGCCTCATCAAGACCGGAGGCCTCACATCCTTTGAAAACTCGAGAGGTCTGCTGAGATCAATGCTTCCAAAGGAGACGATGCCTGACTCTTCTTGAAAATGGATAGGAGTCCCACGATCACTGTGACACGTTGAAAGGGAGACTGGGTCTCCCGGCTCCCGTGGAGTCGCGTCCCCATTGCCATGCCAAGACTCGAGGAGAATCCCGAGGTGTCCCTCGCACCTAGGCAGGAGTCCTGACGTCGCTGAACAAACACGTGTCTGGAAGGGACCTCCCTGTCGTAACTCGAGAATATACCCCAGGTTCCGGCCGCAACTCGAGAAAAACCATGAGACTTCCCCCTCGCCGCGAGATGAGGCCCGATTCCCCTGCCCTGCGTGCAGAGCAATTCCGTGTTCCACATCAAACGTGAAAGGAGCCTTGATTTCCTTGATGGCACTCCAGAGAAAACCCAAGATCACTGTCTCAAGTCTAGAGGGTTCCTGAGGTCACTGGAGCAACACGAAACGGCTCCGTGGACCCCAAATAAACTCGAGATGAGAGCTTAGTCCCTGGCTTCGACTCAAGAGGAATACCAACTTTTCACAAGCACCTCAAGAGGAGGCTTCTCTCAGCTACAGGTATGTGAGAGGGACCCTGAGTTTGTGGCCTCAAGTGGAATGGACACCCAGATGCTCTGACTCGAAGTAAGGCCGGATATCCCTGCAGTGAATTGAATGCAGGCGCGTCTTGCATCTCCCAAGACGAAGGGATGTCTGAATCCCCTGTGGAGACCACAGAGAAAGACCAAGTCCTCCACCTCATCAAGACCAGAGTCCTGACATCCTTTGAAAACTCGAGAGGTCTGCGGAGATCAATGCTTCCAAAGGAGACGATGCCTGACTCTTCTTGAAAATGGATAGGAGTCCCACGATCCCTGTGGCACGTTGAAAGGGAGCCTGGGTCTCCCGGCTCCCGTGGAGACGCGTCCCAATTGCCATGCCAATACTCGAGGAGAATCCCGAGGTGTCCCTCGCACCTAGGCAGGAGTCCTGACGTCGCTGAACAAACACGTGTCTGGAAAGGCCCTCCCCGTCGTAACTCGAGAATATACCCCAGGTTCCGGCCGCAACTCGAGAAAAACCATGAGACTTCCCCCTCGCCGCGAGATGAGGCCCGATTCCCCTGCACTGCGTGCAGAGCAATTCCGTGTTCCACATCAAACGTGAAAGGAGCCTTGATTTCCTTGATGGCACTCCAGAGAAAACCCAAAATCACTGTCTCAAGTCTAGAGGGATGCTGAGGTCACTGGAGCAACACGAAAGGGCTTCGTGGACCCCAGATCAACTCGAGATGAGAGCTTAGACCCTGGCTTAGACTCAAGAGGAATACCAACTTTCCACAAGGACCTCAAGAGGAGGTTTCTCTCAGCAACACGTATATTTGAGGGACCCTGAATTTGTAGCCTCAAATGGAATGGACACCGAGATGCTCTGACTCGAAGTAAGGCCGGATATCCCTGCAGTGAATTGAATGCAGGCTCGTCTTGCATCTCCCAAGACGAAGGGATGTCTGAATCCCCTGTGGAGACCACAGAGAAAGACCGAATTCTCCGCCTCATAGCGACCGGGGGCCTCACATCCTTTGAAAATTCGAGAGGTCCGCGGAGATCAATGCTTCCAAAGGAGACGATGCCTGACTCCTCTTGAAAATGGATAGGAGTCCCAGGATCCCTGTGGCACGTGGAAAGGGACCCTGGGTCTCCCGCCTCACGTGGAGACGCTTCCCCATTGCCATGCCAAGACTCGAGGAGAATCCCGAGGTGTCCCTCGCACCTACGCAGGAGTCCTGACGTCGCTGAACAAACACGTGTCTGGAAGGGCCCTCCCCGTCGTAACTCGAGAATATACCCGAGGTTCCGGCCGCAACTCGAGAAAAACCATGAGACTTCCCCCTCGCCGCGAGATGAGGCCCGATTCCCCTGCACTGCGTGCAGAGCAATTCCGTGTCCCACATTAAACGTGAAGCGAGCCTTGATTTCCTTGCTGGCACTCCAGAGAAAACCGAAAGTCACTGTCTCAAGTCTAGAGGGATCCTGAGGTCACTGGAGCAACACGAAAGGGCTCGGTGGACCCCAAATCAACTCGAGATGAGAGCTTAGTCCCTGGCTTCGACTCAAGAGGAATACCAAGTTTCCACAAGCACCTCAAGAGGCGGCTTCTCTCAGCTACATGTATGTGAGAGATACCCTGAGTTTGTGGCCTCAAGTGGAATGGACACCGAGATGCTCTGACTCGAATTAAGGCCGGATATCGCTGCAGTGAATTGAATGCAAGCTCGCCTTGCATCTCCCAAGACGAAGGGATGTCTGATTCCCCTGTGGAGACAACAGAGAAAGACCTAGTTCTCCGCCTCATCGCGACCGGAGGCCTCATATCCTTTGAAAACTCGAGAGGTCCGCGGAGATCAATGCTTCCAAAGGAGACGATGCCTGACTCCTCTTGAAAATGGTTAGGAGTCCCAGGATCCCTGTCCACATGGACGGGGACACTGGGTCTCCCGCCTCACGTGGAGACGCGTCCCAATTTCCAAGCCAAGACTCGAGGAGAATCCCGAGGTGTCCCTCGCACCTAGGCAGGAGTCCTGACGTCGCTGAACAAACACGTGTCTGGAAGGGCCCTCCCCGTCGTAACTCGAGAATATACCCCAGGTTCCCGCCGCAACTCGAGAAAAACCATGAGACTTCCCCCACGCCGCGAGATGAGGCCCGATTCCCCTGCACGGCGTGCAGAGCAATTCCGTGTTCCACATGAAAAGTGAAAGGAGCCTTGATTTCCTTGATGGCACTCCAGAGAAAACCCAAGATCACTGTCTCAAGTCTAGAGGGATCCTGAGGTCACTGGAGCAACAGGAAAGGGCTCCGTGGACCCCAAATCAACTCGAGATGAGAGCTTAGTCCTTGGCTTCGAATCAAGAGGAATACCAACTTTCCACAAGCACCTCAAGAGGAGGCTTCTCTCAGCTCCAGGTATGTGAGAGGGACCCTGAGTTTGTGGCCTCAAATCGAATGGACACCGAGATGCTCTGACTCGAAGTAAGGCCGGATATCCCTGCAGTGAAGTGAATGCAGGCTCGTCTTGTATCTCCCAAGACGAAGGTATGTCTGAATCCCCTGTGGAGACCTAAGAGAAAGAACTAGTCCTCCGTCTCATTGCGACCGGAGGCCTGACATCCTTTGAAAATTCGAGAGGTCCGCGGAGATCAATGCTTCCAAAGGAGATGATGCCTGACTCCTCTTGAAAATGGATAGGAGTCCCAGGATCATGTGGCACGTGGAAAGGGTCCCTGGGTCTCCCGCCTCATGTGAAGACGCGTCCCAATTGCCATGCCAAGACTCGAGGAGAATCCCGAGGTGTCCCTCGCACCTAGGCAGGAGTCCTGACGTCGCTGAACAAACACGTGTCTGGAAGGGCCCTCCCCGTCGTAACTCGAAAATATACCCCAGGTTCCGGCCGCAACTCGAGAAAAACCATGAGACTTCCCCCTCGCCGCGAGATGAGGCCCGATTCCCCTGCACTGAATGCAGAGCAATTCCGTGTTCCACATCAAACGTGAAAGGAGCCTTGATTTCCTTGATGGCACTCCAGAGAAAACCCAAGATCACTGTCTCAAGTCTAGAGGGATCCTGAGGTCACTGGAGCAACACGAAAGGGCTACGTGGACCCCAAATCAACTCGAGATGAGAGCTTAGACCCTGGCTTTGATTCAAGAGGAATACAAACTTTCCACAAGCACCTCAAGAGAGGCTTCTCTCAGCTACATGTATGTGAGAGGGACCATGAGTTTGTGGCCTCAAGTGGAATGGACACCGCGATGCTCTGACTCGAAGTAAGGCCGGATATCCCTGCAGTGAATTGAAAGTAGGCTCGACTTGCATCTCGCAAGACAAAGGGATGTCTGAATACCCTGTGGAGACCACAGAGAAATACCTAGTCCTCCGCCTCAACGCGAACTGAGGCCTCACATCCTTTGAAAACTCGAGAGGTTCGCGGAGATCAATGCTTCCAAAGGAGACGATGCCTGACTCCTCTTGAAAATGGATAGGAGTCCCAGGATCCCTGTGGCACGTGGAAAGGGACCCTGGGTCTCCCGCCTCACGTGGAGACGCGTCCCAATTGCCATGCCAAGACTCGAGGAGAATCCCGAGGTGTCCCTCGCACCTAGGCAGGAGTCCTGACGTCGCTGAACAAACACGTGTCTGGAAGGGCCCTCCCCTTCGTAACTCGAGAATATACCCCAGGTTCCGGCCGCAACCCGAGAAAAACCATGAGACTTCCCCCTCGCCGCGAGATGAGGCCCGAATCCCCTTCACTGCGTGCAGAGAAATTCCGTGTTCCACATCAAACGTGAAAGGAGCCTTGATTTCCTTGATGGCACTCCAGAGAAAACCCAAGATCACTGTCTCAAGTCTAGAGGGATCCTGAGGTCACTGGAGCAACACGAAAGGGCTCCATGGACCCCAAATCAACTCGAGATGAGAGCTTAGTCCCTGGCTTCGACTCAAGAGGAATACTAACTTTCCACAAGCACCTCAAGAGGAGGCTTCTATCAGCTACAGGTATGTGAGAGGGACCCTGAGTTTGTGGCCTCAAGTGGAATGGACACCGAGATGCTCTGACTCGAAGTAAGGCCGGATATCCCTGCAGTGAATTGATTGCAGCCTCGTCTTGCATCTCCCAAGACGAAGGGATGTCTGAATCCCCTGTGGAGACCACAGAGAAAGACCTAGTCCTCCGCCTCAATGCGAACGGAGGCCTCATATCCTTTGATAACTCGAGAGGTCCGCGGAGATCAATGCTTCCAAAGGAGACGATGCCTGACTCCTCTTGAACTTGGATAGGAGTCCCAGGATCCCTGTGACACGTGGAAAGGGACCCTGGGTCTCCCGCCTCACGTGGAGACGCGTCCCAATTTCCATGCCAAGACACGAGGAGAATCCCGAGGTGTCCCTCGCACCTAGGCAGGAGTCCTGACGTCGCTGAACAAACACGTGTCTGGAAGGGCTCTCCCCGTCGTAACTCGAGAATATACGCCAGGTTCCGGTCGCAACTCGAGAAAAACCATGAGACTTCCCCCTCGCCGAGAGATGAGGCCCGAATCCCCTGCACTGCGTGCAGAGCAATTCCGTGTTCCACATCAAACGTGAAAGGAGCCTTGATTTCCTTGACGGCACTCCAGAGAAAACCCAAGATCACTGGCTCAAGTCTAGAAGGATCCTGAGGTCACTGGAGCAACATGAAAGGGATCCGTGGACCCCAGATCAAATCGAGATGAGACCTTAGTTCCTAGATTCGACTCAAGAGGAATACCAAGTTTCCACAAGCACCTCAAAGGAGGCTTCTCTCAGCTACAGGTACGTGAGAGGGACCCTGAGTTTGTGGCCTCAAGTGGAATGGACACCGAGATGCTCTGACTCGAAGTAAGGCCGGATATCCCTGCAGTGAATTGAATGCAGGCTCGTCTTGCATCTCCCAAGACGAAGGGATGTCTGAATCCCCTGTGGAGACCACAGAGAAAGACCTAGTCGTCCGCCTCAACGCGAACGGAGGCCTCACATCCTTTGAAAACTCTAGAGGTCCGAGGAAATCAATGCTTCCCAAGGAGACGATGCCTGACTCCTCCTGAAAGTGGATAGGCGTCCCAGGATCCCTGTGGCACGTGGAAAGGGACCCTGGGTCTCCTGCCTCACGTGG
Source organism: Dama dama (assembly GCF_033118175.1). Taxonomy (NCBI): domain Eukaryota; kingdom Metazoa; phylum Chordata; class Mammalia; order Artiodactyla; family Cervidae; genus Dama; species Dama dama. Next base: position 5,004,797 of record NW_026870928.1, on the reverse strand, counting down.
AGACGCGTCCCAATTGCCATGCCAAGACTCGAGGAGAATCCCGAGGTGTCCCTCGCACCTAGGCAGGAGTCCTGACGTCGCTGAACAAACACGTGTCTGGAAGGGCCCTCCCCGTCGTAACTCGAGAATATACCCCAGGTTCCGGCCGCAACTCGAGAAAAACCATGAGACTTCCCCCTCGCCGCGAGATGAGGCATGATTCCCCTTCACTGTGTGCAGAGCAATTCCGTGTTCCACATCAAACGTGAAAGGAGCCTTGATTTCCTTGATGGCACTCCAGAGAAAACCCAAGATCACTGTCTCAAGTCTAGAGGGATCGTGAGGTCACTGGAGCAACACGAAAGGGCTACGTGGACCCCAAATCAACTCGAGTTGAGAGCTTAGTCCCTGGCTTCGACTCAAGAGGAATACAAACTTTCCACAAGCACCTCAAGAGGAGGCTTCTCTCAGCTACAGGTATGTGAGAGGGACCCTGAGTTTGTGGCCTCAAGTGGAATGGACACCGAGATGCTCTGACTAGAAGTAAGGCCGGATATCCCTGCAGTGAATTGAATGCAGGCTCGTCTTGCATCTCCCAAGACGAAGGGATGTCTGAATCCCCTGTGGAGACCACAGAGAAAGACCTAGTCCTCCACCTCATCAAGACCGGAGTACTCACATCCTTTGAAAACTCGAGAGGTCTGCGGAGATCAATGCTTACAAAGGAGAAGATGCCTGACTCTTCTTGAAAATGGATAGGAGTCCCACGATCCCTGTGGCACGTGGAAAGGGAGCCTGGGTCTCCCGGCTCCCGTGGAGACGCGTCCCCATTGCCATGCCAATACTCGAGGAGAATCCCGAGGTGTCCCTCGCACCTAGGCAGGAGTCCTGACGTCGCTGAACAAACACGTGTCTGGAAGGGCCCTCCCCGTCGTAACTCGAGAATATACCCCAGGTTCCAGCCGCAACTCGAGAAAAACCATGAGACTTCCCCCTCGCCGCGAGATGAGGCCCGATTCCCCTGGACTGCGTGCAGAGCAATTCCGTGTTCCACATCAAACGTGAAAGGAGCCTTGATTTCCTTGATGGCACTCCAGAGAAAACCCAAAATCACTGTCTCAAGTCTAGAGGGATGCTGAGGTCACTGGAGCAACACGAAAGGGCTTCGTGGACCCCAGATCAACTCGAGATGAGAGCTTAGACCCTGGCTTAGACTCAAGAGGAATACCAACTTTCCACAAGGACCTCAAGAGGAGGTTTCTCTCAGCAACACGTATATTTGAGGGACCCTGAATTTGTAGCCTCAAATGGAATGGACACCGAGATGCTCTGACTCGAAGTAAGGCCGGATATCCCTGCAGTGAATTGAATGCAGGCTCGTCTTGCATCTCCCAAGACGAAGGGATGTCTGAATCCCCTGTGGAGACCACAGAGAAAGACCGAATTCTCCGCCTCATAGCGACCGGGGGCCTCACATCCTTTGAAAATTCGAGAGGTCCGCGGAGATCAATGCTTCCAAAGGAGACGATGCCTGACTCCTCTTGAAAATGGATAGGAGTCCCAGGATCCCTGTGGCACGTGGAAAGGGACCCTGGGTCTCCCGCCTCACGTGGAGACGCTTCCCCATTGCCATACCAAGACTCGAGGAGAATCCCGAGGTGTCCCTCGCACCTAGGCAGGAGTCCTGACGTCGCTGAACAAACACGTGTCTGGAAGGGCCCTCCCCGTCGTAACTCGAGAATATACCCCAGGTTCCGGCCGCAACTCGAGAAAAACCATGAGACTTCCCCCTCGCCGCGAGATGAGGCCCGATTCCCCTGCACTGCGTGCAGAGCAATTCCGTGTCCCACATTAAACGTGAAACGAGCCTTGATTTCCTTGCTGGCACTCCAGAGAAAACCCAAAGTCACTGTCTCAAGTCTAGAGGGATCCTGAGGTCACTGGAGCAACACGAAAGGGCTCCGTGGACCCCAAATCAACTCGAGATGAGAGCTTAGTCCCTGGCTTCGACTCAAGAGGAATACCAAGTTTCCACAAGCACCTCAAGAGGCGGCTTCTCTCAGCTACATGTATGTGAGAGATACCCTGAGTTTGTGGCCTCAAGTGGAATGGACACCGAGATGCTCTGACTAGAATTAAGGCCGGATATCGCTGCAGTGAATTGAATGCAAGCTCGCCTTGCATCTCCCAAGACGAAGGGATGTCTGAATCCCCTGTGGAGACAACAGAGAAAGACCTAGTTCTCCGCCTCATGGCGACCGGAGGCCTCACATCCTTTGAAAACTCGAGAGGTCCGCGGAGATCAATGCTTCCAAAGGAGACGATGCCTGACTCCTCTTGAAAATGGTTAGGAGTCCCAGGATCCCTGTCCACATGGACGGGGACACTGGGTCTCCCGCCTCACGTGGAGACGCGTCCCAATTTCCAAGCCAAGACTCGAGGAGAATCCCGAAGTGTCCCTCGCACCTAGGCAGGAGTCCTGACGTCGCTGAACAAACACGTGTCTGGAAGGGCCCTCCCCGTCGTAACTCGAGAATATACCCCAGGTTCCGGCCGCAACTCGAGAAAAACCATGAGACTTCCCCCACGCCGCGAGATGAGGCCCGATTCCCTGCACGGCGTGCAGAGCAATTCAGTGTTCCACATGAAAAGTGAAAGGAGCCTTGATTTCCTTGATAGCACTCCAGAGAAAACCCAAGATCACTGTCTCAAGTCTAGAGGGATCCTGAGGTCACTGGAGCAACATGAAAGGGCTCTGTGGACCCCAAATCTACTCGAGATGAAAGCTTAGTCCCTGGATTCGACTCAAGAGGAATACCAAGTTTCCACAAACACCTCAAGAGGCGGCTTCTCTCAGCTACATGTATGTGAGAGGTACCCTGAGTTTGTGGCCTCAAGTGGAATGGACACCGAGATGCTCTGACTCGAAGTAAGGCCGGATATCCCTGCAGTGAATTGAATGCAGGCTCATCTTGCATCTCCCAAGACGAAGGGATGTCTGAATCCCCTGTGGAGACCACAGAGAAAGACCTAGTCCTCCGCCTCAACGCGAACGGAGGCCTCACATCCTTTGAAAACTCGATAGGTCGGCTGAGATCAATGCTTCCAAAGGAGACGATGCCAGACTCCTCTTGAAAATAGATAGGAGTCCCAGGATCCCTGTGGCATGTCGAAAGGGACACTGGGTCTCCCGCCTCACGTGGAGACGCGTCCCAATTGCCATGCCAAGACTCGAGGAGAATCCCGAGGTGTCCCTCGCACCTAGGCAGGAGTCCTCATGTCGCTGAACAAACACGTGTCTGGAAGGGCCCTCCCCGTCGAAACTCGAGAATATACCCCAGGTTCCGGCCGCAACTCGAGAAAAACCATGAGACTTCCCCCTGGACACGAGATGAGGCCCGATTCCCCTTCACTGCGTGCAGAGCAATTCCGTGTTCCACATCAAACGTGAAAGAAGCCTTGATTTCCTTGATGGCCCTCCAGAGAAAACCCAAGATCACTGTCTCAAGTCTAGAGGGATCCTGAGGTCACTGGAGCAACACGAAAGCGCTCTGTGGACCCCAAATCAACACGAGATGAGAGCTTAGTCCCTGGCTTCGTCTCAACAGGAATACCAACTTTCCACAAGCACCTCAAGTGGAGGCTTCTCTCAGCTACAGGTATGTGAGAGGGACCCAGAGTTGGTGGCCTCAAGTGGAATGGACGCCGAGATGCTCTGACTCGAAGTAAGGCCGGATATCCCAGCAGTGAATTCAATGCAGGCTCGTCTTGCATCTCCCAAGACAATGGGATGTCTGAATCCCCTGTGGAGACCACAGAGAAAGACCTAGTCCTCCGCCTCAACGCGACCAGAGGCCTCACATCCTTTGAAAACTCTAGAGGTCCGAGGAGATCAATGCTTCCCAAGGAGACGATGCCTGACTCCTCTTGAAAATGGATAGGAGTCCCAGGATCCCAGTGGCACGTGGAAAGGGACCCTGGGTCTCCCCTCTCACGTGGAGACGCGTCCCAATTGCCATGCCAAGACTCGAGGAGAATCCCGAGGTGTCCCTCGCACCTAGGCAGGAGTCCTGACGTCGCTGAACAAACACGTGTCTGGAAGGGCCCTCCCCGTCGTAACTCGAGAATATACCCCAGGTTCCGGCCGCAACTCGAGAAAAACCATGAGACTTCCCCCTCGCCGCGAGATGAGGCCCGATTCCCCTTCACTGTGTGCAGAGCAATTCCGTGTTCCACATCAAACGTGAAAGGAGCCTTGATTTTCTTGATGGCACTCCAGAGAAAACCCAAGATCACTGTCTCAAGTCTAGAGGGATCCTGAGGTCACTGGAGCAACACCAAAGGGCTACGTGGACCCCAAATCAACTCGAGATGAGAGCTTAGACCCTGGCTTTGATTCAAGAGGAATACAAACTTTCCACAAGCACCTCAAGAGAGGCTTCTCTCAGCTACAGGTATGTGAGAGGGACCATGAGTTTGTGGCCTCAAGTGGAATGGACACCGCGATGCTCTGACTCGAAGTAAGGCCGGATATCCCTGCAGTGAATTGAAAGTAGGCTCGACTTGCATCTCGCAAGACAAAGGGATGTCTGAATACCCTGTGGAGACCACAGAGAAATACCTAGTCCTCCGTCTCAACGCGAACTGAGGCCTCACATCCTTTGAAAACTCGAGAGGTTCGCGGAGATCAATGCTTCCAAAGGAGACGATGCCTGACTCCTCTTGAAAATGGATAGGAGTCCCAGGATCCCTGTGGCACGTGGAAAGGGACCCTGGGTCTCCCGCCTCACGTGGAGACGCGTCCCAATTGCCATGCCAAGACTCGAGGAGAATCCCGAGGTGTCCATCGCACCTAGGCAAGAGTCCTGACGTCGCTGAACAAACACGTGTCTGGAAGGGCCCTCCCCGTCGTAACTCGAGAATATACCCCAGGTTCCGGCCGCAACTCGAGAAAACCATGAGACTTCCTCCTCGCCGCGAGATGAGGCCCGATTCCCCTGCCCTGCGTGAAGAGCAATTCCGTGTTGTACATCAAAAGTGAAAGGAGCCTTGATTTCCTTAATGGCACTCCAGAGAAAACCCAAGATCACTGCCTCAAGTCTAGAGGGATCCTGAGGTCACTGGAGCAACACGAAAGGGCTCCGTGGACCCCAAATCAACTCGAGATGAGAGCTTAGTCCCTGGCTTCGACTCAAGAGGAATACCAACTTTCCACAAGCACCACAAGAGAAGGCTTCTCTCAGCTACAGGTATGTGAGAGGGACCTTGAGTTTGTGGCCTCAAGTGGAATGGACACTGATATGCTCTGTCTCAAAGTAGGGGCGAATGTCCCTGCAGTGAATTGAATGCAGGCTCGTATGCATGTCCCAAGCCGAAGGGATGTCTGAATCCCCTGTGGAGACCACAGAGAAAGACCTAGTTCTCCGCCTCATCGCGACCAGAGGCCTCACATCCTTTGAAAACTCGAGAGGTCCGCGGAGATCAATGCTTCCAAAGGAGACGATGCCTGACTCATCTTGAAAATGGATAGGAGTCCCAGGATCCCTGTGGCACGTGGAAAGGGACCCTGGGTCTCCCGCCTCACGTGGAGACGCGTCCCAATTGCCATGCCAAGCCTCGAGGAGAATCCCGAGGTATCCCTCACACCTAGGCAGGGGTCCTGACGTCGCTGAACAAACATATGTCTGGAAGGGCCCTCCCCGTCGTAACTCGAGAATATACCCCAGGTTCCGGCCGCAACTCGGGAAAAACCATGAGACTTCCCCATCGCCGCGAGATGAGGCCCGATTCCCCTGCACTGCGTGCAGAGCAGTTCTGTGTTCCACATCAAACTTGAACGGATCCTTGATTTCCTTGATGGCACTCCAGAGAAAACCCAAGATCACTGTCTCAAGTCTAGAGGGATCCTGAGGTCACTGGAGCAACAGGAAAGGGCTCCGTGGACCCCTAATCAACTCGACATGAGAGCTTAGTCCCTGGCTTCGACTCAAGAGGAATACCAACTTTCCACAAGCACCTCAAGAGGAGGCTTCTCTCAGCTACAGGTATGTGAGAGGGACCCTGAGTTTGTGGCCTCAAGCGGAATGGACACCGAGATGCTCTGACTCGAAGTAAGGACGGATATCCCTGCAGTGAATTGAAGGCATGCTCGTCTTGCGTCTCCCAAAGCGATGGGATGTCTGAATACCCTGTGCAGACCACAGAGAAAGACCTAGTTCTCCGCCTCATCGCGACCGGAGGCCTCACATCCTTTGAAAACTCGAGAGGTCCACAGAGATCAATGCTTCCAAAGGAGACGATGCCTGACTCCTCTTGAAAATGGATAGGAGTCCCAGGATCCCTGTGGCACGTGGAAAGGCACTCTGCGCCTCCCGCCTCACGAGGAGACGTGTCCAAATTGCCATGCCAAGACTCGAGGGGAATCCCGAGGTGTCCCTCGCACCTAGGCAGGAGTCCTGACCTCGCTGAACAAACTCGTGTCTGGAAGGGCCCTCCCCGTCGTAACTCGAGAATATACCCCAGGTTCCGGCCGCCACTCGAGAAAAACAATGAGACTTCCCCCTCGCCGCGACATGAGGCCAGATTCCCCTGCACTGCGTGCAGAGCAATTCCGAGTTCCACATCAAACGTGAAAGGAGCCTTGATTTCCTTGATGGCACTCCAGAGAAAACCCAAGATCACTGTCTAGAGTCTAGAGGGATCCTGAGGTCACTGGAGCAACACGAAAGGGCTCCGTGGACCCCAAATCAACTCGAGATGAGAGCTTAGTCCCTGGCTTCGACTCAAGAGGAATACCAACTTTCCACAAGCACCTCAAGAGAGGCTTCTCTCAGCTACAGGTATGTGAGAGGGACCATGAGTTTGTGGCCTCAAGTGGAATGGACACCGCGATGCTCTGACTCGAAGTAAGGCCGGATATCCCTGCAGTGAATTGAAAGTAGGCTCGACTTGCATCTCGCAAGACAAAGGGATGTCTGAATACCCTGTGGAGACCACAGAGAAATACCTAGTCCTCCGTCTCAACGCGAACTGAGGCCTCACATCCTTTGAAAACTCGAGATGTTCGTGGAGATCAATGCTTCCAAAGGAGACGATGCCTGACTCCTCTTGAAAATGGATAGGAGTCCCAGGATCCCTGTGGCACGTGGAAAGGGACCCTGGGTCTCCCGCCTCACGTGGAGACGCGTCCCAATTGCCATGCCAAGACTCGAGGAGAATCCCGAGGTGTCCCTCGCACCTAGGCAAGAGTCCTGACGTCGCTGAACAAACACGTGTCTGGAAGGGCCCTCCCCGTCGTAACTCGAGAATATACCCCAGGTTCCGGCCGCAACTCGAGAAAAACCATGAGACTTCCCCCTCGCCGCGAGATGAGGCCCGAATCCCCTTCACTGCGTGCAGAGAAATTCCGTGTTCCACATCAAACGTGAAAGGAGCCTTGATTTCCTTGATGGCACTCCAGAGAAAACCCAAGATCACTATCATGAGTCTAGAGGGATCCTGAGGTCACTGGAGCAACAGGAAAGGGCTCCGTGGACCCCTAATCAACTCGACATGAGAGCTTAGTCCCTGGCTTCGACTCAAGAGGAATACCAACTTTCCACAAGCACCTCAGAGGAGGCTTCTCTCAGCTACAGGTATGTGAGAGGGACCCTGAGTTTGTGGCCTCATGTGGAATGGACACCGAGATGCCCTGACTCGAAGTAAGGCCGGATATCCCTCCAGTGAATTAAATGCATTCTCGCCTTGCATCTCCCAAGACAAAGGGATGTCTGAATCCCCTGTGGAGACCACAGAGAAAGACCTAGTTCTCCGCCTCATCGCGACCGGACGCCTCACATCCTTTGAAAACTCGAGAGGTCCGCGGAGATCAATGCTTCCAAAGGAGATGATGCCTGACTCCTCTTGAAAATGGATAGGAGTCCCAGGATCCCTGTGGCACGTGGAAAGGGACCCTGGGTCTCCCGCCTCACGTGGAGACGCGTCGCAATTGCCATGCCAAGACTCGAGGAGAATCCCGAGGTGTCCCTCCCACCTAGGCAGGAGTCCTGACGTCGCTGAACAAACATGTGTTTGGAAGGGCCCTCCCAATCGTAACTCGAGAATATACCCCAGGTTCCGGCCGCAACTCGAGAAAAACCATGAGACTTCTCCCTCGCCGAGAGATGAGGTCCGATTCCCCTGCACTGCGTGCAGAGCAATTCCGTGATCCTCATCAAACGTGAAAGGAGCCTTGATTTCCTTGATGGCACTCCAGAGAAAACCCAAGATCACTGTCTCAAGTCTAGAGGGATCCTGAGGTCACTGTAGCAACACGAAAGGGCTCCGTGGACCCCAAATCAACTCGAGATGAGAGCTTAGTCCCTGGCTTCGCCTCAAGAGGAATACCAACTTTCCATAAGCACCTCAAGAGGAGGCTTCTCTCAGCTACAGGTATGTGAGAGGGACCCTGAGTTTGTGGCCTCAAGTGGAATGGACACCAAGATGCTCTGACTCGAAGTAAGGCCGTATATTCCTGCAGTGAATTGAATGCAGGCTCGTCTTGCATCTCCCAAGACGAAGGTTTGTCTGAATCCCCTGTGGAGACCACAGAGAAAGACCTAGTTCTTCGCCTCATCGCGACCGGAGGCCTCACATCCTTTGAAAATTCGAGAGGTCCATGGAGATCAATGCTTCCAAAGGAGACGATGCCTGACTCCTCTTGAAAATAGATAGGAGTTCCAGGATCCCTGTGGCACGTGGAAAGGGACACTGGGTCTCCCGCCGCTCGTGGAGACGCGTCCCAATTGCCATGCCAAGACTCGAGGAGAATCCCGAGGTGTGCCTCGCATCAAGGCAGGAGTCCTGAGTCGATGAACAAACACGTGTCTGGAAGGACCCTCCCCGTCGTAACTCGAGAATATACCCCAGGTTCTGGCCGCAACTAGAGAAAAACAATGAGACTTCCCACTCGCCGCGAGATGAGGCCCGATTCCCCTGCCCTGCATGCAGAGCAATTCCGTGTTCCACATCAAACGTGAAAGGAGCCTTGATTTCCTTGATGGCAGTCCAGAGAAAACCCAAGATCACTGTCTCAAGTCTAGAGGGATCCTGAGGTCACTGGAGCAACACGAAAGGGCTCCGTGGACCCCAAATCAACTCGAGATGAGAGCTTAGTCCCTGGCTTCACCTCACGAGGAATACCAACTTTCCACAAGCACCTCAAGAGGAGGCTTCTCTCAGCTACAGGTATGTGAGAGGGACCCTGAGTTTGTGGCCTCAAGTGGAATGGACACCGAGATGCTCTGACTCGAAGTAAGGCCGGATATCCCTGCAGTGAATTGAATGCAGGCTCGTCTTGCATCTCCCAAGACGAAGGGATGTCTGAATCCCCTGTGGAGACCACAGAGAAAGACCTAGTTCTCCGCCTTATCGCGACCGGAGGCCTCACATCCTTTGAAAACTCGAGAGGTCCGCGGAGATCAATACTTCCGAAGGAGACGATGCCTGACTCCTCTTGAAAAGGGATAGGAGTCCCAGGATCCCTGTGGCACGTGGAAAGGGACCCTGGGTCTCCCGCCTCACGTGGAGACGCGTCCCAATTGCCATGCCAAGACTCGAGGAGAATCCCGAGGTGGCCCTCGCACCTAGGCAGGAGTCCTGACGTCGCTAAACAAACCAGTGTCTGGAAGGGCCCTCCCCGTCGTAACTCGAGAATATACCCCAGGTTCTGGCCCCAACTCGAGAAAAACAATGAGACTTCCCCCTCGCCGCGACATGAGGCCAGATTCCCCTGTACTGCGTGCAGAGCAATTCCGAGTTCCCCATCAAACGTGAAAGGAGCCTTGATTTCCTTGATGGCACTCCAGAGAAAAGCCAAGATCACTGTCTCAAGTCTAGAGGGATCCTGAGGTCACTGGAGCAACACGAAAGGGTTCCGTGGTCCGCAAATCAACTCGAGATTAGAGCTTATTCCCTGGCTTTGACTCAAGAGGAATACCAACTTTCCACAAGCACCTCAAGAGGAGGCTTCTCTCAGCTACAGGTATGTGAGAGGGACCCTGAGTTTGTGGCCTCAAGCGGAATGGACACCGAGATGCTCTGACTCGAAGTAAGGCCGGATATCCCTGCAGTGAATTGAAGGCATGCTCGTCTTGCGTCTCCCAAAGCGATGGTATGTCTGAATACCCTGTGCAGACCACAGAGAAAGACCTAGTTCTCCGCCTCATCGCGACCGGAGGCCTCACATCCTTTGAAAACTCGAGAGGTCCACAGAGATCAATGCTTCCAAAGTAGACGATGCCTGACTCCTCTTGAAAATGGATAGGAGTCCCAGGATCCCTGTGGCACGTGGAAAGGCACTCTGCGCCTCCCGCCTCACGAGGAGACGTGTCCAAATTGCCATGCCAAGACTCGAGGGGAATCCCGAGGTGTCCCTCGCACCTAGGCAGGAGTCCTGACCTCGCTGAACAAACTCGTGTCTGGAAGGGCCCTCCCCGTCGTAACTCGAGAATATACCCCAGGTTCCGGCCGCCACTCGAGAAAAACAATGAGACTTCCCCCTCGCCGCGACATGAGGCCAGATTCCCCTGCACTGCGTGCAGAGCAATTCCGAGTTCCACATCAAACGTGAAAGGAGCCTTGATTTCCTTGATGGCACTCCAGAGAAAACCCAAGATCACTGTCTAGAGTCTAGAGGGATCCTGAGGTCACTGGAGCAACACGAAAGGGCTCCGTGGACCCCAAATCAACTCGAGATGAGAGCTTAGTCCCTGGCTTCGACTCAAGAGGAATACCAAATTTCCACAAGCACATCAAGAGGAGGCTTCTCTCAGCTACATGTATGTGAGAGGGACCCTGAGTTTGTGGCCTCAAGTGGAATGGACACCGAGATGCTCTGACTCGAAGTAAGGCCGGATAGCCCTGCAGTGAATTGAATGCAGGCTCGTCTTGCATCTCCCAAGACGAAGGGATGTCTGAATCCCCTGTGGAGACCACAGAGAAAGACCTAGTCCTCCGCCTCATCGCGACCGGAGGCCTCACATCCTTTGAAAACTCGATAGGTCCGAGGAGATCAATGCTTCCAAAGGAGACGATGCCTGACTCCTCTTGAAAATGGATAGGAGTCCCAGGATCCCTGTGGCACGTGGAAAGGGACCCTGGGTCTCCCGCCTCACGTGGAGACGCGTCACAATTGCCATGCCCAGACTCGAGGAGAATCCCAAGGTGTCCCTCGCACCGAGGCAGGAGTCCGACGTCGCTGAACAAACACGTGTCTGGAAGTGCCCTCCCCGTCGTAACTCGAGAATATACCCCAGGTTCCGGCCAGAACTCGAGAAAAACCATGAGACTTCCCCCTCGCCAAGAGATGAGGCCCGATTCCCCCGCACTGCGTGCAGAGCAATTCCGTGTTCCACATCAAACGTGAAAGGAGCCTTGATTTCCTTGATGGCACTCCAGAGAAAACCCAAGATTACTTTCTCAAGTCTAGAGGGATCCTGAGGTCACTGGAGCAACACGAAAGGGCTCCGTGGACCCCAAATCAACTCGAGATGAGAGCTTAGTCCCTGGCTTCGACTCAAGAGGAATACCAAGTTTCCACAAGCACCTCAAGAGGAGGCTTCTCTCAGCTACAGGTATGTGAGAGGGACCCTGAGTTTGTGGCCTCAAGCGGAATGGACACCGAGATGCTCTGACTCGAAGTAAGGCTGGATATCCCTGCAGTGAATTGAATGCATGCTCGTCTTGCGTCTCCCAAAGCGATGGGATGTCTGAATACCCTGTGCAGACCACAGAGAAAGACGTAGTTCTCTGCCTCATCGCGACCGGAGGCCTCACATCCTTAGAAAACTCGAGAGGTCCGCAGAGATCAATGCTTCCAAAGGAGATGATGCCTGACTCCTCTTGAAAATGGATAGGAGTCCCAGGATCCCTGTGGCACGTGGAACGGGACACTGGGTCTCCCGCCTCACGTGGAGACGCGTCGCAATTGCCATGCCAAGACTCGAGGAGAATCCCGAGGTGACCCTCCCACCTAGGCAGGAGTCCTGACGTCGCTGAACAAACATGTGTTTGGAAGGGCCCTCCCAATCGTATCTCGAGAATATACCCCAGGTTCCGGCCGCAACTCGAGAAAAACCATGAGACTTCTCCCTCGCCGAGAGATGAGGTCCGATTCCCCTGCACTGCGTGCAAAGCAATTCCGTGATCCTCATCAAACGTGAAAGGAGCCTTGATTTCCTTGATGGCACTCCAGAGAAAACCCAAGATCACTGTCTCAAGTCTAGAGGGATCCTGAGGTCACTGTAGTAACACGAAAGGGCTCCGTGGACCCCAAATCAACTCGAGATGAGAGCTTAGTCCCTGGCTTCGCCTCAAGAGGAATACCAACTTTCCACAAGCACCTCAAGAGGAGGCTTCTCTCAGCTACAGGTATGTGAGAGGGACCCTGAGTTTGTGGCCTCAAGTGGAATGGACACCTAGATGCTCTGACTCGACGTAAGGCTGGATATCCCTGCAGTGAATTGAATGCAGGCTCGTCTTGCATCTCCCAAGAAGAAGGGATGTCTGAATCCCCTGTGGAGACCACAGAGAAAGTCCTAGTCCTCCGCCTCATCGCGATCGGAGGCCTCACATCCTTTGAAAACTCGAGAGTTCCGCGGAGATCAATGCTTACAAAGGCGACGATGCCTGACTCCTCTCGAAAATGGATAGGGGTCCCAGGATCCCTGTGGCACATGGAAAGGGACCCTGGGTCTCGCGCCTCACGTGGAGACGCGTCCCAATTGCCATGCCAAGACTCGAGGAGAATCCCGAGGAGTCCCTCGCACCTAGGCAGGAGTCATGATGTCGCTGAACAAACACGTGTCTGGAAGGGCCCTCCCTTTCGTAACTCGAGAATATACCCCAGGTTCTGGCTGCAACTCGAGAAAAACCATGAGACTTCCCCCTCGCCGAGAGATGAGGCCCGATTCGCCTGCACTGCGTGCAGAGCAATTCCGTGTTCCACATCAAACGTGAAAGGAGCCTTGATTTCCTTGATGGCACTCCAGAGAAAACCCAAGATCACTGTCTCAAGTCTAGAGAGATCCTGAGGTCACTGGAGCAACACGAAATGGCTCCGTCAACCCCAAATTATCGCGAGATGAGAGCTTAGTCCGTGGCTTCGACTCAAGAGGAATACCAACTTTCCAAAAGCACCTCAAGAGGAGGCTTCTCTCAGCTACAGGTATGTGAGAGGGACCCTGAGTTTGTGGCCTCAAGTGGAATGGACACCGAGATGCTCTGACTCGAAGTAAGGCCGGATATCCCTGCAGTGAATTGAATGCAGGCTCGTCTTGCATCTCCCAAGACGAAGGGATGTCTGAATCACCTGTGGAGACCACAGAGAAAGACCTAGTTCTCCGCCTCATCGCGACCGGAGGCCTCAAATTCTTTGAAACGTCGAGAGGTGCGCGAAGATCAATGCTTCCAAAGGAGACGATGCCTGACACTTCTTGAAAATGAATAGGAGTACCAGGATCCGTGTGGCATGTGGAAAGGGACCCTGGGACTCCCGCCTCATGTGGAGACGCATCCCAATTGCCATGCCAAGACTCGAGGAGAATCCCGAGGTGTCCCTGGCACCTAGGCAGGAGTCCTGACGTCGCTGAAATAACACGGGTCTGGAAGGGCCCTCCCCGTCGTAACTCGAGAATATGCCCCAGGTTCCGGGCGCAACTCGAGAAAAACCATGAGACTTCCCCCTTACCGCGAGATGAGGCCCGATTCCCCTGCACTGCATGCAGAGCAATTCCGTGTTCCACATCAAAGTTGAAAGGAGCCTTGATATCCTTGATGGCACTCCAGAGAAAACCCAAGATCACTGTCTCAAGTCTAGAGGGATCCTGAGGTCACTGGAGCAACACGAAAGGGCTCCGTGGACCCCAAATCAACTCGAGATGAGAGCTTAGTCCCTGGCTTCGACTCAAAGGAATACCAACTTTCCACAAGCACCTCAAGAGGAGGCTTCTCTCAGCTACAGTTATGTGAGAGGGACCCTGATTTTGTGGCCTCAAGTGGAATGGACACCGAGATGCTCTGATTCGAAGTAAGGACGAATATCCCTGCAGTGAATTGAATGCAGGCTCGTCTTGCATCTCCCAAGACGAAGGGATGTCTGAATCCCCTGTGGAGACCACAGAGAAAGACCTAGTTCTCCACCTCATCACGACCGGAGCCCTCACATCCTTTGAAAACTCGAGAGGTCCGCGGAGATCAATGCTTACAAAGGAGACGATGCCTGACTACTCTTGAAAATGGATAGGAGTCCCAGGATCCCTGTGGCACGTGGAAAGGGACCCTGGGTCTCCCGCCTCACGTGGAGACGCGTCCCAATGGCAATGCAAAAACTCGAGGAGAATCCCGAGGTGTCCCTGGCACCTAGGCAGGAGTCCTGACGTGGCTGAACAAACACGTGTCTGGAAGGGCCCTCACCATCGTAACTCGAGAATATACCCCAGGTTCTGGCCGCAACTCGAGAAAAACCATGAGACTTCCCCCTCGCCACGAGATGAGGCCCGATTCCCCTGTAATGCGTGCAGAGCAATTCTGTGTTCCACATCTAACATGAAAGGAGCCTTGATTTCCTTGATGGCATTTGAGAGGAGACCCAAGATCACTGTCTCATGTCTAGAGGGATCCAGAGGTCACTGTAGCAACATGAAAGGTTTCCGTGGACCCCAAATCAAGTTGAGATGAGAGCTTAGTCCCTGGCTTCGACTCAAAGGAATACCAAATTTCCACAAGTACCTCAAGAGGAGGCTTCTCTCAGCTACCGGTATGTGAGAGGGACCCTGAGTTTGTGGCCTCAAGTGGAATGGACACCGAGATGCTCTGACTCGAAATAAGGCTGGATATCCCTGCAGTGAATTGAATGCAGGCTCGTCTTGCATCTCCCAATACGAAGGGATGTCTGAATCCCCTGTGGAGACCACAGAGAAAGACCTAGTTCTCCGCCTCTTCGCGACCGGAGGCCTCACATCCTTTGAAAACTCGAGAGGTCCGCGGAGATCAATGCTTCCAAAGGAGACGATGCCTGACTTTTCTTGAAAATGGATAGGAGTCGCAGGATCCCTGTGGCACGTGGAAAGGGACCCTGGGTCTCCCGCCTCACGTGGAGACGTGTCCCAATTGCCATGCCGAGACTCGAGGAGAATCCCGGGAGTCCCTCCCACCTAGGCCGGAGTCCTGACGATGCTGAACAAACACGTGTCTCGAAGGGCCCTCCCCGTCGTAACTCGAGAATATACCCCATGTTCCGGACGGAACTCGAGAAAAACCATGAGACTTCACCCTCGCCGCGAGATGAGGCCCGATTCCCCTGCACTGCGTGCAGAGCAATTCCGTGTTCCACATCAAACGTGAAAGGAGCATTGATTTCCTTGATGGCACTCCAGAGAAAACCCAAGATCACTGTCTCAAGTCTAGAGGGATCCTGAGGTCAATGGAGCAATACAAAAGGGCTCCGTCGTCCCCAAATCAACTCGAGATGAGAGCTTAGTCCCTGGGTTCGACGCAAGAGGAATACCAAGTTTCCACAAGCACCTCAAGAGGAGGCTTCTCTCAGCTACAGGTATGTGAGAGGTACCTGGAATTTGTGGCCTCAAGTGGAATGGACACCGAGATGCTCTGACGCGAAGTAAGGCCGGATATCCCTGCAGTGAATTGAATGCAGGCTCGTCTTGCATCTCTCAAGACGAAGGGATGTCTGAATCCCCTGTGGAGACCACAGAGAAAGACCTAATTCTCCGCCTCATCGCGACCAGACGCCTCACATCCTTTGAAACCTCGAGAGGTCTTCGGAGAACAATGCTTCCAAAGTAGACGATGCCTGACTCCTCTTGAAAATGGATAGGAGTCCCAGGATCCCTGTGGCACGTGAAAACGGACCCTGGGTCTCCCGCTTCATGTGGAGACGCGTCACAATTGCCATGCCAAGACTCGAGGAGAATCCCAAGGTGTCCCTAGCACCTAGGCAGGAGTCCTGACGTCGCTGAACAAACACGTGTCTGCAAGGGCTCTCCCCGTCGTAACTCAAGAATATACCCCAGGTTTCGGCCGCAACTCGAGAAAAACCATGAGACTTCCCTCTCGCCAAGAGATGAGGCCAATTCCCCTGCACTGCGTGCAGAGCAATTCCGTTTTCCACATCAAACGAGAAAGGACCCTTGATTTCCTTGATGGCACTCCAGAGAAAACCCAAGATCACTGTCTCAAGTCTAGAGGGACCCTGAGGTCACTGTAGCAACACGAAAGGGCTCCGTGGACCCCAAATCAACTCGAGATGAGAGCTTAGTCCCTGGCTTCGACTCAAGAGGAATACCAACTTTCCACAAGCACCTCAAGAGGAGGCTTCTCTCAGCTACAGGCATGTGAGAGGCACCTGTAATTTGTGCCCTCAAGTGGAATGGACACCGAGATGCTCTGACTCGAAGTAAGGCCTTATATCCCTGCAGTGAATTGAATGCAGGCTCGTCTTGCATCTCCCAAGACGAAGGGATGTCTGAATCCCCTGTGGAGACCACAGAGAAAGACCTAGTTCTGCGGTTCATTGCGACCGGAGGCCTCACATCCTTTCAAAACTCGAGAGGTCCGCGGAGATCAATGCTTCCAAAGGAAACGATGCCTGACTCCTCTTGAAAATGGATAGGAGTCCCAGGATCCCTGTGGCACGTGGAAAGGGACCCTGGGTCTCCCGTCTCACGTGGAGACGCGTTGCAATTGCCATGCCAAGACTCGAGGAGAATCCCTAGGTGTCCCTCGCACCTAGGCAGGAGTCCTGACGTCACTGAACAAACACGTGTCTGGAAGGGCCCTCCCCGTCGTAACTCGAGAATATACCCCAGGTTCCGGCCGCAACTCGAGAAAAACCATGAGACTTCCCCCTCGCCGCGAGATGAGGCCCGATTCCCCTGCACTGCGTGCAGAGCAGTTCCGTTTTCCACATCAAACTTGAAAGGAGCCTTGATTTCCTTGATGGCACTCCAGAGAAAACCCAAGATCACTGTCTCAAGTCTAGAGGGATCCTGAGGTCACTGGAGCAATAGGAAAGGGCTCCCTAGACCCCCAATCAACTAGAGATGAGAGCTTCGTCCCTGGCTTCGACTCAAGAGGAATACCAACTTTCCACAAGCACCTCAAGAGGAAGCTTCTCTCAGCTACAGGTATGTGAGAGGGACCCTGAGTTTGTGGCCTCAAGTGGAATGGACACCGAGATGCTCTGACTCGAAGTAAGGCCGGATATCCCACCAGTGAATTAAATGCATTCTCGTCTTGCATCTGCCAAGAGGAAAGGATGTCTGAATCCCCTGTGGAGACCACAGAGAAAGACCTAGTTCTCCGCCTGATCGCGACCGGAGGCCTCACATCCTTTGAAAACTCGAGAGGTCCGCGGAGATCAATGCTTCCAAAGGAGACAATGCCTGACTCCTCTTGAAAATGGATAGGAGTCCCAGGATCCCTGTGGCACGTGGAAAGGGACACTGGGTCTCCCGCCTCACGTGGAGTCGCGTTCCAATGGCCATGCCAAGACTCGAGGGGAATCTTGAGGTGTCCCTCGCACGTAGGCAGGAGTCCTGACGTCGCTGAACAAACACGTGTCTGGAAGGGGCCTCCCCGTCGTAACTCAAGAATATACCCCAGGTTCCAGCCGCAACTCGAGAAAAACCATGAGACTTCCCCCTCGCCACGAGATGAGGCCCGATTCCCCTGCACTGCGTGCAGAGCAATTCCGTGTTCCACATCAAACGTGAAAGGAGCCTTGATTTCCTTGATGGCACTCCAGAGAAAACCCAAGATCACTGTCTCAAGTCTAGAGGGATCCTGAGGTCACTGGAGCAACACGAAACGGCTCCGTGGACCCCAAATCAACTCGAGATGAGAGCTTAGTCCCTGGCTTCGACTCAAGAGGAATACCAACTTTCCACAAGCACATCAAGAGGAGGCTTCTCACAGCTACAGGTATGTGAGAGGGACCCTGAGTTTGTGGCCTCAAGTGGAATGGACACCGAGATGCTCTGACTCGATGTAAGGACGGATATCCCTTCAGTGAATGAATGCAGGCTCGTCTTGCATCTCCCAAGACGAAGGGATGCCTGAATCCCCTGTGGAGACCACAGAGAAAGACCTAGTTTTCCGCATCATCGCGACCAGAGGCCTCACATCCTTTGAAACCTCGAGAGGTCCCTGGAGATCAATGCTTCCAAAGGTGAAGAAGCCTGACTCCTCTTGAAAATGGATAGGAGTCCTAGGATCCCAGTGGCACGTGGAAAGGGACCCTGTGTTTCCCGCCTCATGTGAAGACGCGTCCCAATTGCATGCCAAAACTCGAGGAGAATCCCGAGGTGTCCCTCGCACCTAGGTAGGAGTCCTGACGTCTCTGAACAAACACGTGTCTGGAAGGGCCCACCCCTTCGCAACTCGAAAATATGCACCAGGTTCCGGCCGCAACTCTAGAAAAACCATGAGACTTCCCCCTCGCGGCGAGATGAGGCCCGATTCCCCTGCACTGCGTGCAGAGCAATTCCGTGTTCCACATCAAACGAGAAAGGAGCCTTGATTTCCTTGATTGCACTCCAGAGAAAACCCAAGATCACTGTCCCAAGTCTAGAGGGATCCTGAGATCACTGGAGCAACAAGAAAGGGCTCCGTGGACCCCAAATCAACTCGAGATGAGAGCTTAGTCCCTGGCTTCGACTCAAGAGGAATACCAACTTTCCACAGGCACCTCAAGAGGAGGCTTCTCTCAGCTACAGGTATGTGAGAGGGACCCTGAGTTTGTGGCCTCAAGTGGAATGGACACCTAGATGCTCTGACTCGAAGTAAGGCTGGATATCCCTGCAGTGAATTGAATGCAGGCTCGTCTTGCATCTCCCAAGACGAAGGGATGTCTGAATCCCCTGTGAAGACCACAGAGAAAGTCCTAGTCCTCCGCCTCATCGCGACCGGAGGCCTCACATCCTTTGAAAACTCGAGAGTTCCGCGGAGATCAATGCTTCCAAAGGCGACGATGCCTGACTCCTCTCGAAAATCGATAGGGGTCCCAGGATCCCTGTGGCACATGGAAAGGGAACCTGGGTCTCGCGCCTCACGTGGAGACGCGTCCCAATTGCCATGCCAAGACTCGAGGAGAATCCCGAGGAGTCCCTCGCACCTAGGCAGGAGTCATGATGTCGCTGAACAAACACGTGTCTGGAAGGGCCCTCCCTTTCGTAACTCGAGAATATACCCCAGGTTCTGGCTGCAACTCGAGAAAAACCATGAGACTTCCCCCTCGCCGAGAGATGAGGCCCGATTCCCCTGCACTGCGTGCAGAGCAATTCCGTGTTCCACATCAAACGTGAAAGGAGCCTTGATTTCCTTGATGGCACTCCAGAGAAAACCCAAGATCACTGTCTCAAGTCTAGAGAGATCCTGAGGTCACTGGA
This sequence comes from Dama dama, assembly GCF_033118175.1. Taxonomy (NCBI): domain Eukaryota; kingdom Metazoa; phylum Chordata; class Mammalia; order Artiodactyla; family Cervidae; genus Dama; species Dama dama. The sequence continues at coordinate 4,985,376 of NW_026870928.1, read as the reverse complement.
GCAACACGAAATGGCTCCGTCGACCCCAAATTATCGCGAGATGAGAGCTTAGTCCGTGGCTTCGACTGAAGAGGAATACCAACTTTCCAAAAGCACCTCAAGAGGAGGCTTCTCTCAGCTACAGGTATGTGAGAGGGACCCTGAGTTTGTGGCCTCAAGTGGAATGGACACCGAGATGCTCTGACTCGACGTAAGGCCGGATATCCCTGCAATGAATTGAATGCAGGCTCGTCTTGCATCTCCCAAGACGAAGGGATGTCTGAATCACCTGTGGAGACCACAGAGAAAGACATAGTTCTCCGCCTCATCGCGACCGGAGGCCTCACATCCTTTGAAAACTCGAGAGGTCCGCGAAGATCAATGCTTCCAAAGGAGACGATGCCTGACTCTTCTTGAAAATGAATATGAGTACCAGGATCCGTGTGGCATGTGGAAAGGGACCCTGGGACTCCCGCCTCATGTGGAGACGCATCCCAATTGCCATGCCAAGACTCGAGGAGAATCCCGAGGTGTCCCTCGCACCTAGGCAGGAGTCCTGACGTCGCTGAAATAACACGGGTCTGGAAGGGCCCTCCCCGTCGTAACTCGAGAATATGCCCCAGGTTCCGGTCGCAACTCGAGAAAAACCATGAGACTTCCCCCTTACTGCGAGATGAGGCCCGATTCCCCTGCACTGCGTGCAGAGCAATTCCGTGTTCCACATCAAAGTTGAAAGGAGCCTTGATATCCTTGATGGCACTGCAGAGAAAACCCAAGATCACTGTCTCAAGTCTAGAGGGATCCTGAGGTCACTGGAGCAACACGAAAGGGCTCCGTGGACCCCAAATCAACTCGAGATGAGAGCTTAGTCCATGGCTTCGACTCAAAGGAATACCAACTTTCCACAAGCACCTCAAGAGGAGGCTTCTCTCAGCTACAGTTATGTGAGAGGGACACTGATTTTGTGGCCTCAAGTGGAATGGACACCGAGATGCTCTGATTCGAAGTAAGGACGAATATCCCTGCAGTGAATTGAATGCAGGCTCGTCTTGCATCTCCCAAGACGAAGGGATGTCTGAATCCCCTGTGGAGACCTCAGAGAAAGACCGACTTCTCCGCCTCATCGCGACCGGAGGCCTGACATCCTTTGAAAACTCGAGAGGTCCACGGAGATCAATGCTTCCAAAGGAGACGATGCCTGACTCCTCTTGAAAATGGATAGGAGTCCCAGGATGCCTGTGGCACGTGGAAAGGGACCCTGGGTCTCCCGCCTCACGTGGAGACGCTTCCCCATTGCCATGCCAAGACTCGAGGAGAATCCCGAGGTGTCCCTCGCACCTAGGCAGGAGTCCCGATGTCGCTGAACATACACGTGTCTGGAAGGGCCCTCCCCGTCGTAACTCGAGAATATACCCCAGGTTCCGGCCGCAACTCGAGAAAAACCATGAGATTTCCCCCTCGCCGAGAGTTGAGGCCCGATTCCTCTGCACTGAATGCAGAGCAATTCCGTGTTCCACATCAAACGTGAAAGGAGCCTTGATTTCCTTGATGGCACTCCAGAGAAAACCCAAGATCACTGTCTCAAGTCTAGAGGGATCCTGAAGTCACGGGACCAACAGGAAAGGGCTTCGTGGACCCCAAATCAACTCGAGATGAGAGCTTAGACCCTGGCTTAGACTCAAGAGGAATACCAACTTTCCACAAGGACCTCAAGAGGAGGCTTCTCTCAGCTACATGTATCTTTGAGGGACCCTGAATTTGTGGCCTCAAGTGGAATGGACACCGAGATGCTCTGACTTGAAATAAGGCCGGATATCCCTGCAGTGAATTGAATGCAGGCTCGTCTTGCATCTCCCAAGACGAAGGGATGTCTGAATCCCCTCTGGAGACCACAGAGAAAGACCTAATTCTCCGCCTCATAGCGACCGGGGGCCTCACATCCTTTGAAAATTCGAGAGGTCCGCGGAGATCAATGCTTCCAAAGGAGACGATGCCTGACTCCTCTTGAAAATGGATAGGAGTCCCAGGATCCCTGTGGCACGTAGAAAGGGACCCTGGGTCTCCCGCCTCACGTGGAGACGCTTCCCCATTGCCATGCCAAGACTCGAGAAGAATCCCGAGGTGTCCCTCGCACCTAGGCAGGAGTCCTGACGTCACTGAACAAACACGTGTCCGGAAGGGCCCTGCCCGGCGTAACTCGAGAATATAACCCTGGTTCCGGCCGCAACTCGAGAAAAATCATGAGACTTCCCCCTCGCCGTGAGATGAGGCCCGATTCCCCTGCACTGGGTGCAGAGCAATTCCGTGTTCCACATCAAACGTGAAAGGAGCCTTGATTTCCTTGATGGCACTCCAGAGAAAACCCAAGATCACTGTCTCAAGTCTAGAGGGAACCTGAGGTCACTGGAGCAACACGAAAGGGCTCCGTGGACCCCAAATCAACTCGAGATGAGAGCTTAGACCCTGGCTTCGACTCAAGAGGAATACCAACTTTTCACAAGCACCTCAAGACGAGGCTTCTCTCAGCTACAGGTATGTGAGAGGGACCCTGAGTTTGTGGCCTCAAGTGGAATGGACACTGAGATGCTCTGCCTCGAAGTAAGGCCGGATATCCCTGCAGTGAATTGAATGCAGGCTCGTCTTGCATCTCCCAAGACGAAGGGATGTCTGAATCCCCTGTGGAGACCACAGAAAAAGAACTAGTTCTCCGCCTCATCGCGACCGGAGGCCTCACATCCTTTGAAAACTCGAGACGTCCGCGGAGATCAATGCTTCCAAAGGAGACGATGCCTGACTCCTCTTGCAAATGGATAGGAGTCCCAGGATCCCTGTGGCACGTTATAAGGGACCCTGGGTCTCCCGCCTCACGTGGAGACGCGTCCCAATTGCCATTCCAAGATTCGAGGAGAATCCCGAGGTGTCCCTCGCACCTAGGCAGGAGTCCTGACGTCGCTGAACAAACACGTGTCTGGAAGGGTCCTTCCCGTCGTAACTCGAGAATATACCACAGGTTCCGGCCGCAACTCGAGAAAAACCATGAGACTTCCCCCTCGCCGCGAGAAGAGTCCCGATTCCCCTGCACTGCGTGCAGAGCAAATCCGTGTTCCACATCAAACGTGAAAGGAGCCTTGATTTCCTTGATGGCACTCCAGAGAAAACCCAAGATGACTGTCTCAAGTCTAGAGGGATCCTGAGGTCACTGGAGCAACACGAAAATGCTCCCTGGACCCCAAATCAACTCGAGATGAGAGCTTAGTCCCTGGCTTCGACTCAAGAGGAATACCAACTTTCCACAAGCACCTCAAGAGGAGGCTTCTCTCAGCTAAAGGTATTTGAGAGGGACCCAGTGTTTGTGGCCTCAAGTGGAATGGACACCGAGATGCTCTGACTCGAAGTAAGGCCAGATATCCCTGCAGTGAATTGAATGCAGGCTCGTCTTGCATCTCCCAAGACGAAGGGATGTCTGAATCCCCTGTGGAGACCACAGAGAAAGACCTAGTCCTCCTCCTCATCGCGACTGGAGGCCTCACATCCTTTGAAAACTCGAGAGGTCTGCGAAGATCAATGCTTCCAAAGGAGACGATGCCTGACTCCTCTTGAAAATGGATAGGAGTCCCAGGATCCCTGTGGCACGTGGAAAGGGACCCTGGGTCTCCCGCCTCACGTGGAGACGCGTCCCAATTGCCATGCCAAGACTCGATGAGAATCCCGAGGTGTCCCTCGCCCCTAGGCAGGAGTCCTGACGTCGCTGAACAAACACGTGTCTGGAACGGCCCTCCCCATCGTAACTCGAGAATATACCCCAGGTTCCGGCCGCAACTCGAGAAAAACCATGAGACTTCCCCCTCGCCGCGAGATGAGGCCCGATTCCCCTGCAATGCGTGCAGAGCAATTCCGTGTTCCACATCAAACGTGAAAGGAGCCTTGATTTCCTTGATGGCACTGCAGAGAAAACCCAAGATCACTGTCTCAAGTCTAGAGGGATCCTGAGGTCACTGGAGCAACACAAAAGAGCTCCGTGGACCCCAGATCTACTCGAGATGAGAGCTTAGTCCCTGGCTTCGACTCAAGAGGAATACCAACTTTCCACAAGCACCTCAAGAGGAGGCTTCTCTCAGCTACAGGTATGTGAGAGGGACCCTGAGTTTGTGGCCTCAAGTGGAATGGACACCGAGATGCTCTGACTCGAATTAAGGCCGGATATACCTGCAGTGAATTGAATGCAGGCTCGTCTTGCATCTCCCAAGACGTAGGGATGTCTGAATCCCCTGTGGAGACCACAGAGAAAGACCTAGTCGTCCGCCTCGTCACGACCGGAGGCCTCACATCCTTTGAAAACTCGAGAGGTCCGCGGAGATCAATGCTTCCAAAGGAGACGATGCCTGACTCCTCTTGAAAATGGATAGGAGTCCCAGGATCCCTGTGGCACGTGGAAAGGGACCCTGGGTCTCCCGCCTCATGTGGAGACGCGTCCCAATTGCCATGCCAAGACTCGAGGAGAATCCCGAGGTGTCCCTCACACCTAGGCAGGAGTCCTGACGTCGCTGAACAAACACGTGTTTGGAAGGGCCCTCCCCGTCGTAACTCGAGAATATACCCCAGGTTCCGGCCGCAACTCGAGAAAAACCATGAGACTTCCCCCTCGCCTCGATTTGAGGCCCCATTCCCCTGCACTGCGTGCAGAGCAATTGCGTGTTCCACATCAAACGTGAAAGGAGCCTTGATTTCCTTGATGGCACTCCAGAGGAATCCCAAGATCACTGTCTCAAGTCTAGAGGGATCCTGAGGTCACTGGACCAACAGGAAAGGGCTTCGTGGACCCCAAATCAACCAGAGATGAGAGCTTAGACCCTGGCTTAGACTCAAGAGGAATACCAACTTTCCACAAGGACCTCAAGAGGAGGCTTCTCTCAGCTACAGGTATATTTGAGGGACCCTGAGTTTGTGGCCTCAAGTGGAATGGACACCGAGATGCTCTGACTCGAAGTAAGGCCGGATATCCCTGCAGTGAATTAAATGCAGGCTCGTCTTGCATCTCCCAAGACGAAGGGATGCCTGAATCCTCTGTGGAGACCACAGAGAAAGACCTAATTCTCCGCCTCATAGCGACCGGGGGCCTCACATCCTTTGAAAATTCGAGAGGTCCGCGGAGATCAATGCTTCCAAAGGAGACGATGCCTGACTCCTCTTGAAAATGGATAGGAGTCCCAGGATCCCTGTGGCACGTAGAAAGGGACCCTGGGTCTCCCGCCTCACGTGGAGACGCGTCCCAATTGCCATGCCAAGACTCGAGGAGAATCCCGAGGTGTCCCTCGCACCTAGGCAGGAGTCCTGACGTCGCTGAACAAACACGTGTCTGGAAGGGCCCTTCCCATCGTAACTCGAGAATATACCCTAGGTTCCTGCCGCAACTCGAGAAAAACCATGAGACTTCCCCCTCGCCGCGAGATGAGGCCCGATTCCCCTGCCCTGCGTGCAGAGCAATTCCGTATTCCACATCAAAAGTGAAAGGAGACTTGATTTAGTTGATGGCACTCCAGAGAAAACCCAAGATCACTGTCTCAAGTCTAGAGGGATCCTGAGGTCACTGTAGCAACACGAAAGGGCTCCGTGGACCCCAAATCAACTCGAGATGAGAGCTTAGTCCCTGGCTTCGACTCAAGAGGTATACCAACTTTCCACAAGCACCTCAAGAGGAGGCTTCTCTCAGCTACAGGTATGAGAGAGCGACCCTGAGGTTGTGGCCTCAAGTGGAATGGACACCGAGAACTTCTGACTCGAAGTTAAGCCGGATATCCCTGCAGTGAATTGAATGCAGGCTCGTCTTGCATCTCCCAAGACGAAGGGATGTCTGAATCCCCTGTGGAGACCACAGAGAAAGACCTAGTTCTCCACCTCATGGCGACCGGAAACCTCATATCCTTTGAAAAGTCGAGAGGTCCGCGGAGATCAATGCTTCCAAAGGAGACGAAGGCTGACTCCTCTTGAAAATGGATAGGACTCCCAGGATCCGTGTGGCACGTGGAAAGGGACCCTGGGTCTCCCGCCTCAGGTGGAGAAGCGTCCCAATTGCCATGTCAGGACTCGAGGAGAATCCAGAGGTGTCCCTCACACCTAAGTAGGAGTCCTGACGTCGCTGAACAAACACGTGTCTGGAAGGGCCGTCCCCGTCGTAAGTCGAGAATATACCCCATGTTCCGGCCGCAACTTGATAAAAACCATGAGACATAACTCTTGCCGCGAGATGAGGCCCGATTCCCCTGCACTGCATGCAGAACAATTCCGTGTTCCACATCAAACGTGAAAGGAGCCTTGATTTCCTCTATGGCACTCCAGAGAAAACCCAAATGACTGTCTCAAGTCTAGAGGGATCCTGAGGTCACTGGAGCAACACGAAAGGTCTCCCTGGACCCCAAATTAACTCGAGATGAGAGCTTAGTCCCTGGCTTCGACTCAAGAGGAATACCAACTTTCCACAAGCACGTCAAGAGGAGGCTTCTCTCAGCTACAGGTATGTGAGAGGGACCCTGAGTTTGTGGCCTCAAGTGGAATGGACACCGAGATGCTCTGACTCGAAGTAAGGCCGGATATTCCTGCAGTGAATTGAATGCAGGCTCGTCTTGCATCTCCCAAGACGAAGGGATGTCTGAATCTCCTGTGGAGACCACAGAGAAGACCTAGTTCTCCACCTCTTCACGACTGAAGGCCTCACATCCTTTGAAAACTCACGACGTCCGCGGAGATCAATGCTTCCAAAGGCTACGATGCCTGACTCCTCTTGAAAATGGATAGGAGTCCCAGGATCCCTGTGGCACGTGGGAAGGGACCCTGGGCCTCCCGCCTCACGTGGACCCGCGTCACAATTGCCATGCCAAGACTCGAGGAGAATCCCGAGGTGTCCCTCGCACCTAGGCAGGAGTCCTGACGTCGCTGAACAAACACGTGTCTGGAAGGGCCCTCCCCGTCGTAACTCGAGAATATACCCCAGGTTCCGGCCGCAACTCGAGAAAAACCATGAGACTTCCCCCTCACCGCGAGATGAGGCCCGATTCCCCTGCACTGCATGCAGAGCAATTCCGTGTTCCACATCAAACGTGAAAGGAGCCTTGATTTCCTCGATGGCACTCCAGAGAAAACCCAAGATGACTGTCTCTAGTCTAGAGGGATCCTGAGGTCACTGGAGCAACACGAAAGGGCTCCCTGGACCCCAAATTAACTTGAGATGAGAGCTTAGTCCCTGGCTTCGACTCAAGAGGAATATCAACTTTCCACAAGCACCTCAAGAGGAGGCTTCTCTCAGCTACAGGTATGTGACAGGGACCCTGAGTTTGTGGCCTCAAGTGGAATGGACACCGAGATGCTCTGACTCGAAGTAAGGCCGGATATTCCTGCAGTGAATTGAATGCAGGCTCGTCTTGCATCTCCCAAGACGAAGGGATGTCTGAATCCCCTGTGGAGACCACAGAGAAGACCTAGTTCTCCACCTCTTCACGACTGGAGGCCTCACATCCTTTGAAAACTCGAGAGGTCCGCGGAGATCAATGCTTCCAAAGGAGACGATGCCTGACTCCTCTTGCAAATGGATAGGAGTCCCAGGATCCTTGTGGCACGTGGAAAGGGAACCTGGTTCTCCCGCCTCAAGTGAAAACGCGTCCCAATTGCCATGCCAAGAGTCGAGGAGAATCCCGAGTTGTCCCTCGCACCTAGGCAGGAGTCATGACGTCGCTGAACAAACACGTGTCTGGAAGGGCCCTCCTCGTCGTAACTCGAGAATATACCCCAGGTTCCGGCCGCAACTCGAGAAAAACCATGAGACTTCCCCCTCGCCCCGTGATGAGGCCCGATTCCCCTGCACTGCGTGCAGAGCAATTCCGTGTTCCACATCAAACGTGAAAGGAGCCTTGATTTCCTTGATGGCACTCCAGAGAAAACCCAAGATCACTGTCTCAAGTCTAGAGGGATCCTGAGGTCACTGGAGCAACACGAAAGGGCTCCGTGGACCCCAAATCAAATCGAGATGAGAGCTTAGTCCCTGGCTTCGACTCAAGAGGAATACCAACTTTCCACAAGCACCTCAAGAGGAGGCTTCTCTCAGCTACATGTATGTGAGAGGGCCCCTGAGTTTGTGGCCTCAAGTGGAATGGACACCGAGATGCTCTGACTCGAAGTAAGGCCGGAAATCCCTGCAGTGAATTGAATGCAGGCTCGTCTTGCATCTCCCAAGACGAAGGGATGTCTGAATCCCCTGTGGAGACCACAGAGAAAGTACTAGTTCTCCGCCTCATCGTGAAGGGAGGCCTCACATCCTTTGAAAACTCGAGACGTCCGCGGAGATCAATGCTTCCAAAGGAGACGATGCCTGACTCCTCTTGCAAATGGATAGGAGTCCCAGGATCCCTGTGGCACGTGGATTGGGACCCTGGGTCTCCCGCCTCAAGTTGAGACGCATCCCAAATGCCATGCCAAGACTCGAGGAAAAACCCGAGGTGTCCCTCGCACCTAGGCAGGAGTCCTGACGTCGCTGAAGAAACACGTGTCTGGAAGGTCCCTCCCCGTCGTAACTCGAGAATATACCTAAGGTTCCAGCCGCAATTCGAGAAAAACCATGAGACTTCCCCCTCGCCGCGAGATGAGGCCCGATTCCTCTGCACTGCGTGCAGAGCAATTCCGTGTTCCACATCAAACGTGAAAGGAGACTTGATTTCCTTGATGGCACTCCAGAGAAAACCCAAAATCACTGTCTCAAGTCTAGAGGGATCCTGAGGTCACTGGAGCAACACAAAAGGGCTCCGTGGACCCCAAATCAACTCGAGATGAGATCTTAGTCCTTGGATTCGACTCAAGAGGAATACCAACTTTCCACAAGCACCTCAAGAGGAGGCTTCTCTCAGCTAAAGGTACGTGAGAGGGACCCTGAGTTTGTGGCCTCAAGTGGAATGGACACCGAGATGCTCTGACTCGAAGTAAGTCCGGATATCCCTGCAGTGAATTGAATGCAGGCTCGTCTTGCATCTCCCAAGACGAAGGGATGTCTGAATCCCCGGTGGAGACGACACAGAAAGAACTAGTCCTCAGCCTCATTGCGACCGGAGACATCACATCCTTTGAAAAATCGAGAGGTCTGCGCAGATCAATGCTTACAAAGGAGACGATGCCTGACTCCTCCTGAAAATGGATAGGATTCCCAGGATCCCTGTGGCACGTGTAAAGGGACCCTGGGTTTCCCACCTCACGTGGAGACGCGTCCCAATTGCCATGCCAAGACTCGAGGAGAATCCCGAGTTGTACCTCGCACCTAGGCAGGACTCCTGACGTCGCTGAACAAACACATGTCTCGAAGGGCCCTCCCCGTAGTAACTCGCGAATATACCCCAGGTTCCGGCCGCAACTCGAGAAAAACCATGAGACTTCCCCCTTGGCGCGAGATGAGGCCCGAATCCCCTGCACTGCGTGCAGAGCAATTCTGTGTTCCACATCAAACGTGAAAGGACCCTTGATTTCCTTGGTGGCACTCCAGAGAAAACCCAAGATCATTGTCTCAAGTCTAGAGGGATCCTGAGGTCACTGTAGCATCACGAAAGGGCTCCGTGGACCCCAAATCAACTCGAGATGAGAGCTTAGTCCCTGGCTTCGACTCAAGAGGAATACCAACTTTCCACAAGCACCTCAAGAGGAGGCTTCTCTCAGCTACATGTATGTGAGAGGGACCCTGTGTTTGTGGCCTCAAGTGGAATGGACACCGACATGCTCTGACTCGAAGTAAGGCCGGATATCCCTGCAGTGAATTGAATGCAGGCTCGTCTTGCATCTCCCAAGAAGAAGGGATATCTGAATCCCGTGTGGAGACCACAGAGAAAGACCTAGTTCTCCGCCTCATCGCGACCGGAGGCCTCACATCCTTTGAAAACTCGAGAGGTCCGCGGAGATCAATGCTTCCAAAGGAGACGATGCCTGAGTCTTCTTGAAAATTGATAGGAGTCCCATGATCCCTGTGGCACGTGGAAAGGGACCCGGGGTCTCCCGCCTCACGTGGAGACGCGTCCCAATTGCCATGCCAAGACTCGAGGAGAATCCCGAGGTGTCCCTCGCACCTAGGCAGGAGTCCTGACGTCGCTGAACAAACACGTGTCTGGAAGAGCCCTCCCCGTCGTAACTCGAGAATATACCCCAGGTTCCGGCCGCAGCTCGAGAAAAACCATGAGCCTTCCCACTCGCTGTGAGGTGAGGCCCGATTTCCCTGCACTGCGTGCAGAACAATTCCGGGTTCCACATCAAACGTGAAAGGAGCCTTGATTTCCTTGATGACACTCCAGAGAAAACCCAAGATCACTGTCTCAAGTCTAGATGGATCCTGAGGTCCCTGTAGAAACACGAAAGGGCTCTGTGGACCCCAAATCAACTCGACATGAGAGCTTAGTCCCTGGCTTCGACTCAAGAGGAATACCAACGTTCCACAAGCACCTCAAGAGGAGGCTTCTCTCAGCTACAGGTTTGTGAGAAGGCCCCTGAGTTTGTGGCCTCAAGTGGAACGGACACCGAGATGCTCTGACTCGAAGTTAGGCCGGATATCCCTGCAGTGAATTGAATGCAGGCTCGTCTTGCATCTCCCAAGACGAAGGGATGTCTGAATCCCCTGTGGAGACCACAGAGAAAGAACTAGTTCTCCGCCTCATCGCGACCGGAGGCCTCACATCCTTTGAAAACTCGAGAGGTATGCGGAGATCAATGCTTCCAAAGGAGAGGATGCTTGACTCCTCTTGAATATGGATAGGAGTCCCAGGATCCCTGTGGCACGTTATAAGGAAACCTGGGTCTCCCGCCTCACGTGGAGACGCGTCCCAATTGCCATGCCAAGACTCAAGGAGAATCCCGAGGTGTCCCTCACACCTAGGCAGGAGTCCTGACGTCGCTGAGCAAACACGTGTCTGGAAGTGCCCTCCCCATCGTAACTCAAGAATATACCCCAGGTTCCGGCCGCAGCTCGAGAAAAACCATGAGACTTCCCACTCCCTGTGAGGTGAGGCCAGATTCCCCTGCACTGCGTGCAGAGCAATTCCGTGTTCCACATCAAACGAAAAAAAAGCCTTGATTTCCTTGATGGCACTCCAGAGAATAGCCAAGATCAGTGTCTCAAGTCTAGAGGGATCCTGAGGTCACTGTAGCAACAGTAAAGGGCTCTGTGGACCACAAATCAACTCGAGATGAGAGCTTAGTCCCTGGCTTTGACTCAAGAGGAATACCAACTTTCCACAAGCACCTCAAGAGGAGGCTTCTCTCAGCTACAGGTATGTGAGAGGGACCCTGAGTTTGTGGCCTCAAGTAGAATGGACACCGAGATGCTCTGACTCGAATTAAGGCCGGATATCCCTGCAGTGAATTGAATGCAGGCTCGTCTTGCATCTCCCAAGACGAAAGGATGTCTGAATCCGCTGTGGAGACCACAGAGAAAGACTTAGTCCTCCGCCTCATCGCGACCGGAGGCCACACATCCTTTGAAAAATCGAGAGGTCTGCGCAGATCAATGATTACAAAGGAGACGATGCCTGACTCCTCTTGAAAATGGATAGGAGTCCCAGGATCTCTGTGGCACGTGGAAAGGGACACTGGGTCTCCCGCCTCACGTGGAGACGCGTCCCAATTGCCATGCCAAGACTCGAGGAGAATCCCGAGGTGTCCCTCGCACCTAGGCAGGAGTCCTGATGTCGCTGATCAAACACGTGTCTGGAAGGGCCCTCCCCGTCGTAAGTCGAGAATACACCCCAGGTTCCGGCCGCAACTCGAGAAAAACCATGAGACTTCCCCCTCGCCGCGAGATGAGGCCCGATTCCCCTTCACTGCGTGCAGAGCAATTCCGTGTTCCACATCAAACGTGAAAGGAACCTTGATTTCCTTGATGGCACTCCAGAGAAAACCCAACATCACTGTCTCAAGTCTAGAGGGATCCTGAGGTCACTGGAGCAATAAGGAAGGGCTCCGGGGACCCCAAATCTACTCGAGATGAGAGCTTAGTCCCTGGCTTCGACTCAAGAGGAATACCAACTTTTCACAAGCACCTCAAGGGGAGGCTTCTCTCCGCTACAGCTATGTGAGAGGGACCGTGAGTTTGTGGCCTCAAGTGGAATGGACACCGAGATGCTCTGACTCGAATTAAGGCCGGATATCCCTGCAGTGAATTGAATGCAGGCTCGTCTTGCATCTCCCAAGACGAAGGGATGTCTGAATCCCCTGTGGAGACGACAAAGAAAGACCTAGTCCTCCACCTCATTGCGACCGGAGACATCACATCCTTTGAAAAATCGAGAGGTCTGCGCAGATCAATGCTTACAAAGGAGACGATGCCTGACTCCTCTTGAAAATGGATAGGAGTCCCAGGATCCCTGTGGCACGTGGATTGGGACCCTGGGTCTCCCGCCTCACGTGGAGACGCATCCCAAATGCCATGCCAAGACTCGAGGAGAAACCCGAGGTGTCCCTCGCACCTAGGCAGGAGTCCTGACGTCGCTGAAGAAACACGTGTCTGGAAGGTCCCTCCCCGTCGTAACTCGAGAATATACCTAAGGTTCCAGCCGCAATTCGAGAAAAACCATGAGACTTCCCCCTCGCCGCGAGATGAGGCCCGATTCCCCTGCACTGCGTGCAGAGCAATTCCGTGTTCCACATCAAACGTGAAAGGAGACTTGATTTCCTTGATGGCACTCCAGAGAAAACCCAAAATCACTGTCTCAAGTCTAGAGGGATCCTGAGGTCACTGGAGCAACACAAAAGGGCTCCGTGGACCCCAAATCAACTCGAGATGAGATCTTAGTCCTTGGATTCGACTCAAGAGGAATACCAACTTTCCACAAGCACCTCAAGAGGAGGCTTCTCTCAGCTAAAGGTACGTGAGAGGGACCCTGAGTTTGTGGCCTCAAGTGGAATGGACACCGTGATGCTCTGACTCGAAGTAAGTCCGGATATCCCTGCAGTGAATTGAATGCAGGCTCGTCTTGCATCTCCCAAGACGAAGGGATGTCTGAATCCCCGGTGGAGACGACACAGAAAGAACTAGTCCTCAGCCTCATTGCGACCGTAGACATCACATCCTTTGAAAAATCGAGAGGTCTGCGCAGATCAATGCTTACAAAGGAGACGATGCCTGACTCCTCCTGAAAATGGATAGGATTCCCAGGATCCCTGTGGCACGTGTAAAGGGACCCTGGGTCTCCCACCTCACGTGGAGACGCGTCCAAATTGCCATGCCAAGACTCGAGGAGAATCCCGAGTTGTACCTCGCACCTAGGCAGGACTCCTGACGTCGCTGAACAAACACATGTCTCGAAGGGCCCTCCCCGTAGTAACTCGCGAATATACCCCAGGTTCCGGCCGCAACTCGAGAAAAACCATGAGACTTCCCCCTTGGCGCGAGATGAGGCCCGAATCCCCTGCACTGCGTGCAGAGCAATTCTGTGTTCCACATCAAACGTGAAAGGACCCTTGATTTCCTTGGTGGCACTCCAGAGAAAACCCAAGATCATTGTCTCAAGTCTAGAGGGATCCTGAGGTCACTGTAGCATCACGAAAGGGCTCCGTGGACCCCAAATCAACTCGAGATGAGAGCTTAGTCCCTGGCTTCGACTCAAGAGGAATACCAACTTTCCACAAGCACCTCAAGAGGAGGCTTCTCTCAGCTACATGTATGTGAGAGGGACCCTGTGTTTGTGGCCTCAAGTGGAATGGACACCGACATGCTCTGACTCGAAGTAAGGCCGGATATCCCTGCAGTGAATTGAATGCAGGCTCGTCTTGCATCTCCCAAGAAGAAGGGATATCTGAATCCCGTGTGGAGACCACAGAGAAAGACCTAGTTCTCCGCCTCATCGCGACCGGAGGCCTCACATCCTTTGAAAACTCGAGAGGTCCGCGGAGATCAATGCTTCCAAAGGAGACGATGCCTGAGTCTTCTTGAAAATTGATAGGAGTCCCACGATCCCTGTGGCACGTGGAAAGGGACCCGGGGTCTCCCGCCTCACGTGGAGACGCGTCCCAATTGCCATGCCAAGACTCGAGGAGAATCCCGAGGTGTCCCTCGCACCTAGGCAGGAGTCCTGACGTCGCTGAACAAACACGTGTCTGGAAGAGCCCTCCCCGTCGTAACTCGAGAATATACCCCAGGTTCCGGCCGCAGCTCGAGAAAAACCATGAGCCTTCCCACTCGCTGTGAGGTGAGGCCCGATTTCCCTGCACTGCGTGCAGAACAATTCCGGGTTCCACATCAAACGTGAAAGGAGCCTTGATTTCCTTGATGACACTCCAGAGAAAACCCAAGATCACTGTCTCAAGTCTAGATGGATCCTGAGGTCCCTGTAGAAACACGAAAGGGCTCTGTGGACCCCAAATCAACTCGAGATGAGAGCTTAGTCCCTGGCTTCGACTCAAGAGGAATACCAACGTTCCACAAGCACCTCAAGAGGAGGCTTCTCTCAGCTACAGGTTTGTGAGAAGGCCCCTGAGTTTGTGGCCTCAAGTGGAACGGACACCGAGATGCTCTGACTCGAAGTTAGGCCGGATATCCCTGCAGTGAATTGAATGCAGGCTCGTCTTGCATCTCCCAAGACGAAGGGATGTCTGAATCCCCTGTGGAGACCACAGAGAAAGAACTAGTTCTCCGCCTCATCGCGACCGGAGGCCTCACATCCTTTGAAAACTCGAGAGGTATGCGGAGATCAATGCTTCCAAAGGAGAGGATGCTTGACTCCTCTTGAATATGGATAGGAGTCCCAGGATCCCTGTGGCACGTTATAAGGAAACCTGGGTCTCCCGCCTCACGTGGAGACGCGTCCCAATTGCCATGCCAAGACTCAAGGAGAATCCCGAGGTGTCCCTCACACCTAGGCAGGAGTCCTGACGTCGCTGAGCAAACACGTGTCTGGAAGTGCCCTCCCCATCGTAACTCAAGAATATACCCCAGGTTCCGGCCGCAGCTCGAGAAAAACCATGAGACTTCCCACTCCCTGTGAGGTGAGGCCAGATTCCCCTGCACTGCGTGCAGAGCAATTCCGTGTTCCACATCAAACGAAAAAAAAGCCTTGATTTCCTTGATGGCACTCCAGAGAATAGCCAAGATCAGTGTCTCAAGTCTAGAGGGATCCTGAGGTCACTGTAGCAACAGTAAAGGGCTCTGTGGACCACAAATCAACTCGAGATGAGAGCTTAGTCCCTGGCTTTGACTCAAGAGGAATACCAACTTTCCACAAGCACCTCAAGAGGAGGCTTCTCTCAGCTACAGGTATGTGAGAGGGACCCTGAGTTTGTGGCCTCAAGTAGAATGGACACCGAGATGCTCTGACTCGAATTAAGGCCGGATATCCCTGCAGTGAATTGAATGCAGGCTCGTCTTGCATCTCCCAAGACGAAGGGATGTCTGAATCCGCTGTGGAGACCACAGAGAAAGACTTAGTCCTCCGCCTCATCGCGACCGGAGGCCACACATCCTTTGAAAAATCGAGAGGTCTGCGCAGATCAATGATTACAAAGGAGACGATGCCTGACTCCTCTTGAAAATGGATAGGAGTCCCAGGATCTCTGTGGCACGTGGAAAGGGACACTGGGTCTCCCGCCTCACGTGGAGACGCGTCCCAATTGCCATGCCAAGACTCGAGGAGAATCCCGAGGTGTCCCTCGCACCTAGGCAGGAGTCCTGATGTCGCTGATCAAACACGTGTCTGGAAGGGCCCTCCCCGTCGTAAGTCGAGAATACACCCCAGGTTCCGGCCGCAACTCGAGAAAAACCATGAGACTTCCCCCTCGCCGCGAGATGAGGCCCGATTCCCCTTCACTGCGTGCAGAGCAATTCCGTGTTCCACATCAAACGTGAAAGGAGCCTTGATTTCCTTGATGGCACTCCAGAGAAAACCCAACATCACTGTCTCAAGTCTAGAGGGATCCTGAGGTCACTGGAGCAATAAGGAAGGGCTCCGGGGACCCCAAATCTACTCGAGATGAGAGCTTAGTCCCTGGCTTCGACTCAAGAGGAATACCAACTTTTCACAAGCACCTCAAGGGGAGGCTTCTCTCCGCTACAGCTATGTGAGAGGGACCGTGAGTTTGTGGCCTCAAGTGGAATGGACACCGAGATGCTCTGACTCGAATTAAGGCCGGATATCCCTGCAGTGAATTGAATGCAGGCTCGTCTTGCATCTCCCAAGACGAAGGGATGTCTGAATCCCCTGTGGAGACGACAAAGAAAGACCTAGTCCTCCACCTCATTGCGACCGGAGACATCACATCCTTTGAAAAATCGAGAGGTCTGCGCAGATCAATGCTTACAAAGGAGACGATGCCTGACTCCTCTTGAAAATGGATAGGAGTCCCAGGATCCCTGTGGCACGTGGATTGGGACCCTGGGTCTCCCGCCTCACGTGGAGACGCATCCCAAATGCCATGCCAAGACTCGAGGAGAAACCCGAGGTGTCCCTCGCACCTAGGCAGGAGTCCTGACGTCGCTGAAGAAACACGTGTCTGGAAGGTCCCTCCCCGTCGTAACTCGAGAATATACCTAAGGTTCCAGCCGCAATTCGAGAAAAACCATGAGACTTCCCCCTCGCCGCGAGATGAGGCCCGATTCCCCTGCACTGCGTGCAGAGCAATTCCGTGTTCCACATCAAACGTGAAAGGAGACTTGATTTCCTTGATGGCACTCCAGAGAAAACCCAAAATCACTGTCTCAAGTCTAGAGGGATCCTGAGGTCACTGGAGCAACACAAAAGGGCTCCGTGGACCCCAAATCAACTCGAGATGAGATCTTAGTCCTTGGATTCGACTCAAGAGGAATACCAACTTTCCACAAGCACCTCAAGAGGAGGCTTCTCTCAGCTAAAGGTACGTGAGAGGGACCCTGAGTTTGTGGCCTCAAGTGGAATGGACACCGTGATGCTCTGACTCGAAGTAAGTCCGGATATCCCTGCAGTGAATTGAATGCAGGCTCGTCTTGCATCTCCCAAGACGAAGGGATGTCTGAATCCCCGGTGGAGACGACACAGAAAGAACTAGTCCTCAGCCTCATTGCGACCGGAGACATCACATCCTTTGAAAAATCGAGAGGTCTGCGCAGATCAATGCTTACAAAGGAGACGATGCCTGACTCCTCCTGAAAATGGATAGGATTCCCAGGATCCCTGTGGCACGTGTAAAGGGACCCTGGGTCTCCCACCTCACGTGGAGACGCGTCCAAATTGCCATGCCAAGACTCGAGGAGAATCCCGAGTTGTACCTCGCACCTAGGCAGGACTCCTGACGTCGCTGAACAAACACGTGTCTCGAAGGGCCCTCCCCGTAGTAACTCGCGAATATACCCCAGGTTCCGGCCGCAACTCGAGAAAAACCATGAGACTTCCCCCTTGGCGCGAGATGAGGCCCGAATCCCCTGCACTGCGTGCAGAGCAATTCCGTGTTCCACATCAAACGTGAAAGGACCCTTGATTTCCTTGGTGGCACTCCAGAGAAAACCCAAGATCATTGTCTCAAGTCTAGAGGGATCCTGAGGTCACTGTAGCATCACGAAAGGGCTCCGTGGACCCCAAATCAACTCGAGATGAGAGCTTAGTCCCTGGCTTCGACTCAAGAGGAATACCAACTTTCCACAAGCACCTCAAGAGGAGGCTTCTCTCAGCTACATGTATGTGAGAGGGACCCTGTGTTTGTGGCCTCAAGTGGAATGGACACCGACATGCTCTGACTCGAAGTAAGGCCGGATATCCCTGCAGTGAATTGAATGCAGGCTCGTCTTGCATCTCCCAAGAAGAAGGGATATCTGAATCCCGTGTGGAGACCACAGAGAAAGACCTAGTTCTCCGCCTCATCGCGACCGGAGGCCTCACATCCTTTGAAAACTCGAGAGGTCCGCGGAGATCAATGCTTCCAAAGGAGACGATGCCTGAGTCTTCTTGAAAATTGATAGGAGTCCCACGATCCCTGTGGCACGTGGAAAGGGACCCGGGGTCTCCCGCCTCACGTGGAGACGCGTCCCAATTGCCATGCCAAGACTCGAGGAGAATCCCGAGGTGTCCCTCGCACCTAGGCAGGAGTCCTGACGTCGCTGAACAAACACGTGTCTGGAAGGGCCCTCCCCGTCGTAACTCGAGAATATACCCCAGGTTCCGGCCGCAGCTCGAGAAAAACCATGAGCCTTCCCACTCGCTGTGAGGTGAGGCCCGATTTCCCTGCTGCGTGCAGAGCAATTCCGGGTTCCACATCAAACGTGAAAGGAGCCTTGATTTCCTTGATGGCACTCCAGAGAAAACCCAAGATCACTGTCTCAAGTCTAGATGGATCCTGAGGTCCCTGTAGAAACACGAAAGGGCTCTGTGGACCCCAAATCAACTCGAGATGAGAGCTTAGTCCCTGGCTTCGACTCAAGAGGAATACCAACGTTCCACAAGCACCTCAAGAGGAGGCTTCTCTCAGCTACAGGTTTGTGAGAAGGCCCCTGAGTTTGTGGCCTCAAGTGGAATGGACACCGAGATGCTCTGACTCGAAGTTAGGCCGGATATCCCTGCAGTGAATTGAATGCAGGCTCGTCTTGCATCTCCCAAGACGAAGGGATGTCTGAATCCCCTGTGGAGACCACAGAGAAAGAACTAGTTCTCCGCCTCATCGCGACCGGAGGCCTCACATCCTTTGAAAACTCGAGAGGTATGCGGAGATCAATGCTTCCAAAGGAGAGGATGCTTGACTCCTCTTGAATATGGATAGGAGTCCCAGGATCCCTGTGGCACGTTATAAGGAAACCTGGGTCTCCCGCCTCACGTGGAGACGCGTCCCAATTGCCATGCCAAGACTCAAGGAGAATCCCGAGGTGTCCCTCACACCTAGGCAGGAGTCCTGACGTCGCTGAGCAAACACGTGTCTGGAAGGGCCCTCCCCATCGTAACTCAAGAATATACCCCAGGTTCCGGCCGCAGCTCGAGAAAAACCATGAGACTTCCCACTCCCTGTGAGGTGAGGCCAGATTCCCCTGCACTGCGTGCAGAGCAATTCCGGGTTCCACATCAAACGAAAAAAAAGCCTTGATTTCCTTGATGGCACTCCAGAGAATAGCCAAGATCAGTGTCTCAAGTCTAGAGGGATCCTGAGGTCACTGTAGCAACAGGAAAGGGCTCTGTGGACCACAAATCAACTCGAGATGAGAGCTTAGTCCCTGGCTTTGACTCAAGAGGAATACCAACTTTCCACAAGCACCTCAAGAGGAGGCTTCTCTCAGCTACAGGTATGTGAGAGGGACCCTGAGTTTGTGGCCTCAAGTAGAATGGACACCGAGAAGCTCTGCCTCGAATTTAGGCCGGATATCCCTGCAATGAATTGAATGCAGGCTTGTCTTGCATCTCCCAAGACGAAGGGATGTCTGCATCCCCTGTGGAGACCATAGAGAAAGACCTAGTTCTCCGACTCATTGCGACCGGAAGCCTCACATCCTTTGAAAACTCGAGAGGTCCGCGGAGATCAATGCTTCCAAAGGAGACGATGCCTGACTCCTCTTGAAAATGGATAGGAGTCCTAGAATCGGTGTGGCACGTGGAAAGGGAACCTGGGTCTCCCGCCTCACGTGGAGACGCGTCCCAATTGCCATGTCAAGACTCGAGGAGAATCCCGAGGTTTCCCTCGCTCCTAGGCAGGAGTCCTGACGTCGCTGAACAAACACGTGTCTGGAAGGGCCCTCCCCGTCGTAAGTCGAGAATATACCCCAGGTTCCGGCCGCAACTCGAGAAAAACCATGAGACTTCCCACTCGCTGTCAGGTGAGGCCGGATTCCTCTGCACTGCGTGCAGAGCAATTCCGTGTTCCACATCAAACGTGAAAGGAGCCTTGATTTCCTTGATGGCACTCCAGAGAAAACCCAAGATCACTGTCTCAAGTCTAGAGGGATCCTGAGGTCACTGTAGCAACACCAAAGTGCTCTGTGGACCACAAATCAACTCGAGATGAGAGCTTAGTCCCTGGCTTCGACTCAAGAGGAATACCAACTTTCCACAAGCACCTCAAGAGGAGGCTTCTCTCAGCTACAGGTATGTGAGAGGGACCCTGAGTTTGTGGCCTCAAGTGGAATGGACACCGAGAAGCTCTGCCTCGAAGTTAGGCCGGATATCCCTGCAGTGAATTGAATGCAGGCTCATCTTGCATCTCCCAAGACGAAGGGATGTCTGAATCCCCTGTGGAGACCACAGAGAAATACCTCTTTCTCCGCCTCATCGCGACCGGAAGCCTCACATCCTTTGAAAACTCGAGAGGTCCGCGGAGATCAATGCTTCCAAAGGAGACGATTCTTGAGTCCTCTTGGAAATGGATAGGATTCCCAGGATCCCTGTGGCAAGTGCAAAGGGACCCTGGGTCTGCCGCCTCATGTGGAGACGCGTCCCAATTGCCATTCCAAGACTCGAAGAGAATCCCGAGTTGTCCCTCGCACCTAGGCAGGAGTCCTGACTTCGCTGAACAAACACGTGTCTGGAAGGGCCCTCCCCGTCGTAACTCGCGAATATACCCCAGGTTCCGGCCGCAACTCGAGAAAAACCATGAGACTTCCCCCTTGGCGCGAGATGAGGCCCGATTTCCCTGCAGTGCGTGCAGAGCAATTCCGTGTTCCACATCAAACGTGAAAGGAGCCTTGATTTCCTTGGTGGCACTCCAGAGAAAACCCAAGATCATTGTCTCAAGTCTAGAGGGATGCTGAGGTCACTGAAGCAATACGAAAGGGCTCCGTGGACCCGAAATCAAGTTAAGATGAGGGCTTAGTCCCTGGCTTCGACTCAAGAGGAATACCAACTTTCCACAAGCACCTCAAGAGGAGGCTTCTTTCAGCTACTTGTATGTGAGAGGGACCCTGTGTTTGTGGCCTCAAGTGGAATGGACACCGAGATGCTATGACTCGAAGTAAGGCCGGATATCCCTGCAGTGAATTGAATGCAGGCTCGTCTTGCATCTCCCAAGACGAAGGGATGTCTGAATCTCGTGTGGAGACAACAGAGAAAGACCTAGGTCTCCGTATCATCGCGACCGGAGGCCTCACATCCTTTGAAAACTCGAGAGGTCCCCGGAGATCAATGCTTCCAAAGGAGACAATGCCTGAGTCCTCTTGAAAATGAATAGGAGTACCAGGATCACTCTTGCACGTAGAAAGGGACCCTGGGTCTCCCGCCTCACGTGGAGACGCGTCCCAATTGCCATGCCAAGACTCGAGGAGAATTACGAGGTGTCCCTCGCAACTAGGCAGGAGTCCTGACGTCGCTGAACAAACACGTGTCTGGAAGGGCCGTCCCAGTCGTAACTCGAGAATATACCCAGGATCCGTCCGCAACTCGAGAAAAACAATGAGACTTCCCCCTAACCGCGAGATGAGGCCCGATTCCAGTGCACTGTGTGCAGACCCATTCCGTATCCCACATCAAACGTGAAAGGAGCCTTGATTTCCTTGATGGCACTCAAGAGAAAACCCAAGATAACTTTCTCAAGTCTAGAGGGATCCTGAGGTCACTATAGCAACACGAAACGGCTCCTGACCCCAAATCAACTCGAGATGAGAGCTTAGTCCCTGGCTTCGACTCAAGAGGCATACCAACTTTCCACAAACACCTCAAGAGGAGGCTTCTCTCAGCTACAGATATGTGAGAGGGACCCAGAGTTTGTGGTCTCAAGTGGAATGGACACCGAGATGCTCTGACTCGAAGTAAGGCCGGATATCCCTGCAGTGAATTGAATGCAGGCTCGTCTTGCATCTGCCAAGACGAAGGGCGGTCTGAATCCCCTGTGGAGACCACAGATAAAGACCTAGTTCTCCGCCTCATCGCGACCGGAGGCCTCACACCCTTTGAAAACTCGAGAGGTCTGCGGAGATCAATGCCTCCAAAGGAGACGATGCCTGACTCCTCTTGAAAATGGATAGGAGTCCCAGGATCCCTGTGGCACGTGGAAAGGGACCCTGGGTATCCCGCCTCACGTGGAAACACGTCCCAATTGCCCTGACAAGACTCGAGGAAAATCCAGGGGTGTCCCTCGCACCTTGGCAGGAGTCCTGATGTCGCTGAAAAACACGTGTCTGGAAGGGACCTCCCCGAGGTAACTCGAGAATATACCCCAGGTTCCGGCCGCAACTCGAGAAAAACCATGAGACTTCCCCCTCGGCGCGAGATGAGGCCCGATTCCCCTGCATTGCATGCAGAGCAATTCCGTGTTCCACATCAAACGTGAAAGGAGCCTTGATTTCCTTGGTGGCACTCCAGAGAAAACCCAAGATCACTGTCTCAAGTCTAGAGGGATCCTGAGGTCACGGGAGCAACACGAAAGGGCTCCGTGGACCCCAAATCAACTCGACATGAGAGCTTAGGCCCTGTCTTCGACTCAAGAAGAATACCAACTTTCCACAAGCACCTCAAGAGGAGGCTTCTCTCAGCTACAGGTATGTGAGAGGGACCCTGAGTTTGTGGCCTCAAGTGGAATGGACACCGAGATGCTCTGACTCGAAGTAAGGCCGGATATCCCTGCAGTGAATTTAATGCAGGCTTGTCTTGCATCTCCCAAGACGAAGGGATGTCTGAATCCCCTGTGGAGACCACAGAGAAAGACTTAGTCCTCCGCCTCATCGGGACCAGAGGCCTCACATTATTTGAAAACTCGAGAGGTCTGCGGAGATCAATGCTTCCAAAGGAGACGATGCCTGACTCCTCTTGAAAATGGATAGGAGTCCCAGCATCCCTGTGGCACGTGGGAAGGGACCCTGGTTCTCCCGCCTCACGTGGAGACGCGTCCCAATTGCCATGCCAAGACTCGAGGAGAATCCCGAGGTGTCCCTCCCACCTAGGCAGGAGTCCTGACGTCGCTGAACAAACACATGTCTGGAAGGGCCCTCCCCGTCGTTACTCGAGAATATACCCCAGGTTCCGCCGCAACTCGAGGAAAACCATGAGACTTCCCCCTCGCCGGGAGATGAGGCCCGATGCCCCTGCACTGCGTGCAGAACAATTTCGTGTTCCACATCAAACGTGAAAGGAGCCTTGATTTCCTTGATGGCACTCCAGAGAAAACTCAAGATCACTGTCTCAAGTCTAGAGGGATCCTGAAGTCACTGGAGCAACACGAACGGGCTCCTTGGACCCAAAATCAACTCGAGATGAGAGCTTAGTCCCTGGCTTCCACTCAAGAGGAATACCAACTTTCCACAAGCACCTCAAGAGGAGGCTTCTCTCAGCTACAAGTTTTGAGAGGGACCCGGAGTTTGTGGCCTCAAGTGGAATGGACACCGAGATGCTCTGACTCGAAGTAAGGCCGGATATCTCTGCAGTGAATTGAATGCAGGCTCGTCTTACATCTCCCAAGACAAAGGGATGTCTGAATCCCCTGGGGAGACCACAGAGAAAGACCTAATCCTCCGCCTCAACGCGATCGGAGGCCTCACATCCTTTGAAAACTCGAGAGGTCCACGGAGATCATTGCTTCCAAAGCAGACGATGCCTGACTCCTCTTGAAAATGGATAGGAGTACCAGGATCCCTGTGGCACGTGCAAAGGGACCCTGGGTCTCCCGCCTCACGTGGAGACGCGTCCCAATTGCCATGCCAAGACTCGAGGAGAATCACGAGGTGTCCCTCGCACCTAGGCAGGAGTCCTGACTTCGCTGAACAAACACGTGTCTGGAAGGGCCCTCCCCGTCGTAACTCGCGAATATACCCCAGGTTCCGGCCGCAACTCGAGAAAAACCATGAGACTTCCCCCTTGGCGCGAGATGAGGCCCGATTTCCCTGCAGTGCGTGCAGAGCAATACCGTGTTCCACATCAAACGTGAAAGGAGCCTTGATTTCCTTGGTGGCACTCCAGAGAAAACCCAAGATCATTGTCTCAAGTCTAGAGGGATCCTGAGGTCACTGTAGCAATACGAAAGGGCTCCGTGGACCCCAAATCAACTTAAGATGTGGGCTTAGGCCTGGCTTCGACTCAAGACGAATACCAACTTTCCACAAGCACCTCAAGAGGAGGCTTCTTTCAGCTACTTGTATGTGAGAGGGACCCTGAGGTTGTGGCCTCAAGTGGAATGGACACCGAGATGCTAGGACTCGAAGTAAGGCCGGATATCCCTGCAGTGAATTGAATGCAGGCTCGTCTTGCATCTCCCAAGACGAAGGGATGTCTGAATCCCGTGTGGAGACAACAGAGAAAGACCTAGGTCTCCGTATCATCGCGACCGGAGGCCTCACATCCTTTGAAAACTCGAGGGGTCCGCGGAGATCAATGCTTCCAAAGGAGACAATGCCTGAGTCCTCTTGAAAATGGATAGGAGTACCAGGATCACTCTGGCACGTAGAAAGGGACCCTGGGTCTCCCGCCTCACGTGGAGACGCGTCCCAATTGCCATGCCAAGACTCGAGGAGAATTACGAGGTGTCCCTCGCAACTAGGCAGGAGTCCAGACGTCGCTGAACAAACACGTGTCTGGAAGGGCCGACCCAGTCGTAACTCGAGAATATACCCAGCATCCGGCCGCAACTCGAGAAAAAAAAATGAGACTTCCCCCTTACCGCGAGATGAGCCCCGATTCCAGTGCACTGTGTGCAGAGCCATTCCGTATCCCACATCAAACGTGAAAGGAGCCTTGATTTCCTTGATGGCACTCCAGAGAAAACCCAAGATAACTTTCTCAAGTCTAGAGGGATCCTGGGGTCACTATAGCAACACGAAATGGCTCCTGACCCCAAATCAACTCGAGATGAGAGCTTAGTCCCTGGCTTCGACTCAAGAGGCATACCAACTTTCCACAAACACCTCAAGAGGAGGCTTCTCTCAGCTACAGATATGTGAGAGGGACCCTGAGTTTGTGGCCTCAAGTGGAATGGACACCGAGAGGCTCTGACTCGAAGTAAGGCCGGATATCCATGCAGTGAATTGAAGGCAGGCTCGTGTTGCATCTCCCAAGACGAAGGGATGTCTGAATCCCCTATGGAGACCACAGAGAAAGACTTAGTTCTCCGCCTCATCGCGACCGGAGGCCTCACATCATTTGAAAATTCGAGAGGTCCGTGGAGATCAATGCTTCCAAAGGAGACGATGCCTGACTCCTCTTGAAAATAGATAGGAGTCCCAGGATCCCTGTGGCACGTGGAGAGGGACCCTGTGTCTCACACCTCACGTGGAGACGCGTCCCAATTGCCATGCCAAGACTCGAGGAGAATCCTGAGGTGTCCCTCGCACCTAGGCAGGAGTCCTGACGTCGCTGAACAAACACGTGTCTGGAAGGGCCCTCCCCGTCGTAACTCGAGAATATACCCCAGGTTCCGGCCACAACTCGAGAAAAACAATGAGACTTCCCACTTGCCGCGAGATGAGGCCCGATTCCCCTGCACTGCGTGCAGAGGAATTCCGTGTTCCACATCAAACGTGAAAGGAGCCTTGATTTCCTTGGTGGCACTCCAGAGAAAACCCAAGATCACTGTCTCAAGTCTAGAGGGATCCTGAGGTCACTGTAGCAACACAAAAGGGCTCTGTGGACCCCAAATCAACTCGAGATGAGAGCTTAGTCCCTGGCTTCGACTAAAGAGGAATACCAACTTTCCACAAGCACCTCAAGAGGAGGCTTCTCTCAGCTACATGTATGTGAGAGGGACCCTGAGGTTGTGGCCTCAACTTGAATGGACACCGAGATGCTCTGACTCGAAGTAAGGCCGGATATCCCTGCAGTGAATTGAATGCAGGCTCGTCTTGCATCTCCCAAGAAGAAGGGATGTCTGAATCCCGTGTGGAGACCACAGAGAAAGACTTAGTCCTCCGCCTCATCCGAACCGGAGGCCTCACATCCTTTGAAAACTCGAGAGGTCCGCGGAGATCAATGCTTCCAAAGGAGACGATGCCTGAGTCCTCTTGAAAATTGATAGGAGTCCCACGATCCCTGTGGCACGTGGAAAGGGACCCGGGGTCTCCCGCCTCACGTGGAGACGCGTCCCAATTGCCATGCCAAGACTCGAGGAGAATCCCGAGGTGTCCCTCGCACCTAGGAAGGAGTCCTGACGTCACTGAACAAACACGTGTCTGGAAGGGCCCTCCCCGTCGTAACTCGAGAATATACCCCAGGTTCCGGCCGCAGCTCGAGAAAAACCATGAGCCTTCCCACTCGCTGTGAGGTGAGGCCGGATTTCCGTGCACTGCGTGTAGAGCAATTCCGTGTTCCACAACTAACGAAAAAAAAGCCTTGATATCCTTGATGGCACTTCAGAGAAAACCCAACATCACTGTCTCAAGTCTAGAGGGATCCTGAGGTCACTGGAGCAACACGAAAGGGCTATGTCGACCACAAATCAACTCGAGATGAGAGCTAAGTCCCTGGCTTCGACTCAAGAGGAATACCAACTTTCCACAAGCACCTCAAGAGGAGGCTTCTCTCAGCTACAGGTATGTGAGAGGGACCCTGAGTTTGTGGCCTCAAGTGGAATGGACATCGAGAAGCTCTGCCTCGAAGTTAGGCCGGTTATCCCTGCAGTGAATTGAATGCAGGCTTGTCTTGCATCTCCCAAGACGAAGGGATGTCTGAATCCCCGGTGGAGACGACACAGAAAGAACTAGTTCTCCGCCTCATCGCGACCGGAAGCCTCACATCCTTTGAAAACTCGAGAGGTCCGCGGAGATCAATGCTTCCAAAGGAGACGATTCTTGAGTCCTCTTGGAAATGGATAGGATTCCCAGGATCCCTGTGGCAAGTGCAAAGGGAACCTGGGTCTCCCGCCTCATGTGGAGACGCGTCCCAATTGCCATGTCAAGACTCGAGGAGAATCCCGAGGTGTCCCTCGCACCTAGGCAGGAGTCCTGACGTCACTGAACAAACACGTGTCTGGAAGGGCCCTCCCCGTCGTAACTCGCGAATATACCCCAGGTTCCGGCCGCAACTCGAGAAAAACCATGAGACTTCCCCCTCGGCGCGAGATGAGGCCCGATTCCCCTGCATTGCATGCAGAGAAATTCCGTGTTCCACATCAAACGTGAAAGGAGCCTTGATTTCCTTGGTGGCACTCCAGAGAAAACCCAAGATCACTGTCTCAAGTCTAGATGGATCCTGAGGTCCCTGTAGAAACACGAAAGGGATCCGTGGACCCCAAATCAACTCGAGATGAGAGCTTAGTCCCTTTCTTCGACTCAAGAGGAATACCTACTTTCCACAAGCACCTCAAGAGAAGGCTTCTCTCAGCTACAGGTATGTGAGAGGGACCCTGAGTTTGTGGCCTCAAGTTGAATGGACACCGAGATGCTCTGACTCGAAGTAAGGCCGGATATCCCTGCAGTGAATTGAATGCAGGCTCGTCTTGCATCTCCCAAGACGAAGGGGTGTCTGAATCCCGTGTGGAGACCACAGAGAAAGACCTCTTTCTCCGCCTCATCGCGACCGGAAGCCTCACATCCTTTGAAAACTCGAGAGGTCCGCGGAGATCAATGCTTCCAAAGGAGACGATTCTTGAGTCCTCTTGGAAATGGATAGGATTCCCAGGATCCCTGTGGCACGTGGAACGGGACCCTGGGTCTCCCGGCTCACGTGGAGTGGGGTCCCAATGGCAATGCCAATACTCGAGGAGAATCCCGAGGTGTCCCTGGCACCTAGGCAGGAGTCCTGACGTTGCTCAACAAACACGTGTCTGAAAGGGCCCTCCCCGTCGTAACTCGAGAATATACCCCAGGTTCCGGCCGCAACTCGAGAAAAACCATGAGACTTCCCACTCGCTGTCAGGTGAGGCCGGATTCCTCTGCACTGCGTGCAGAGCAATTCCGTGTTCCACATCAAACGTGAAAGGAGCCTTGATTTCCTTGATGGCACTCCAGAGAAAACCCAAGATCACTGTCTCAAGTCTAGAGGGATCCTGAGGTCACTGTAGCAACACGAAAGTGCTCTGTGGACCACAAATCAACTCGAGATGAGAGCTTAGTCCCTGGCTTCGACTCAAGAGGAATACCAACTTTCCACAAGCACCTCAAGAGGAGGCTTCTCTCAGCTACAGGTATGTGAGAGGGACCCTGAGTTTGTGGCCTCAAGTGGAATGGACACCGAGAAGCTCTGCCTCGAAGTTAGGCCGGATATCCCTGCAGTGAATTGAATGCAGGCTCATCTTGCATCTCCCAAGACGAAGGGATGTCTGAATCCCCTGTGGAGACCACAGAGAAATACCTCTTTCTCCGCCTCATCGCGACCGGAAGCCTCACATCCTTTGAAAACTCGAGAGGTCCGCGGAGATCAATGCTTCCAAAGGAGACGATTCTTGAGTCCTCTTGGAAATGGATAGGATTCCCAGGATCCCTGTGGCAAGTGCAAAGGGACCCTGGTTCTGCCGCCTCATGTGGAGACGCGTCCCAATTGCCATTCCAAGACTCGAAGAGAATCCCGAGTTGTCCCTCGCACCTAGGCAGGAGTCCTGACTTCGCTGAACAAACACGTGTCTGGAAGGGCCCTCCCCGTCGTAACTCGCGAATATACCCCAGGTTCCGGCCGCAACTCAAGAAAAACCATGAGACTTCCCCCTTGGCGCGAGATGAGGCCCGATTCCCCTGCACTGCGTGCAGAGCAATTCCGTGTTCCACATCAAACGTGAAAGGAGCCTTGATTTCCTTGGTGACACTCCAGAGAAAACCCAAGATCATTGTCTCAAGTCTAGAGGGATGCTGAGGTCACTGTAGCAATACGAAAGGGCTCCGTGGACCCGAAATCAACTTAAGATGAGGGCTTAATCCCTGGCTTCGACTCAAGAGGAATACCAACTTTCCACAAGCACCTCAAGAGGAGGCTTCTTTCAGCTACTTGTATGTGAGAGGGACCCTGTGTTTGTGGCCTCAAGTGGAATGGACACCGAGATGCTATGACTCGAAGTAAGGCCGGATATCCCTGCAGTGAATTGAATGCAGGCTCATCTTGCATCTCCCAAGACGAAGGGATGTCTGAATCCCGTGTGGAGACAACAGAGAAAGACCTAGGTCTCCTTATCATCGCGACCGGAGGCCTCACATCCTTTGAAAACTCGAGAGGTCCCCGGAGATCAATGCTTCCAAAGGAGACAATGCCTGAGTCCTCTTGAAAATGGATAGGAGTACCAGGATCACTCTTGCACGTAGAAAGGGACCCTGGGTCTCCCGCCTCACGTGGAGACGCGTCCCAATTGCCATGCCAAGTCTCGAGGAGAATTACGAGGTGTCCCTCGCAACTAGGCAGGAGTCCTGACGTCGCTGAACAAACACGTGTCTGGAAGGGCCGTCCCAGTCGTAACTCGAGAATATACCCAGGATCCGGCCGCAACTCGAGAAAAACAATGAGACTTCCCCCTAACCGCGAGATGAGGCCCGATTCCAGTGCACTGTGTGCAGAGCCATTCCGTATCCCACATCAAACGTGAAAGGAGCCTTGATTTCCTTGATGGCACTCAAGAGAAAACCCAAGATAACTTTCTCAAGTCTAGAGGGATCCTGAGGTCACTATAGCAACACGAAACGGCTCCTGACCCCAAATCAACTCGAGATGAGAGCATAGTCCCTGGCTTCGACTCAAGAGGCATACCAACTTTCCACAAACACCTCAAGAGGAGGCTTCTCTCAGCTACAGATATGTGAGAGGGACCCAGAGTTTGTGGTCTCAAGTGGAATGGACACCGAGATGCTCTAACTCGAAGTAAGGCCGGATATCCCTGCAGTGAATTGAATGCAGGCTCGTCTTACATCTCCCAAGACGAAGGGAGGTCTGAATCCCCTGTGGAGACCACAGATAAAGACCTAGTTCTCCGCCTCATCGCGACCGGAGGAATCACATCCTTTGAAAACTCGAGAGGTCTGCGGAGATCAATGCCTCCAAAGGAGACGATGCCTGACTCCTCTTGAAAATGGATAGGAGTCCCAGGATCCCTGTGGCACGTGGAAAGGGACCCTGGGTATCCCGCCTCACCTGGAAACACGTCCCAATTGCCCTGACAAGACTCGAGGAAAATCCAGGGGTGTCCCTCGCACCTTGGCAGGAGTCCTGATGTCGCTGAAAAACACGTGTCTGGAAGGGACCTCCCCGAGGTAACTCGAGAATATACCCCAGGTTCCGGCCGCAACTCGAGAAAAACCATGAGACTTCCCCCTCACCGTGAGATGAGGCCCAATTCCCCTGCACTGCGTGCAGAGCAATTCCGTGTTCCACATCAAACGTGAAAGGAGCCTTGATTTCCTTGATGGCACTCCAGAGAAAACCCAAGATCACTGTCTCAAGTCTAGAGGGATCCTGAGGTCACTGGAGCAACACGAAAGGGCTCCGTGGACCCCAAATCAGCTCGAGATGAAAGGTTAATCCCTGGCTCAACTCAAGAGGAATCCCAACTTTCCACAAGCACCTCAAGAGGAGGCTTCTCTCAGCTACAAGTATGTGAGAGGGACCCTGAGTTTGTGGCCTCAAGTGGAATGGACACCGAGATGCTCTGACTCGAAGTAAGGCCGATATCCCAGCAGTGAATTGCATGCAGGCTCGTCTTGCATCTCCCAAGACGAAGGGATGTCTGAATCCCCTGTGGACACCACAGAGAAAGACCTAGTTCTCCGCCTCATCGCGACCGGAGGCCTCACATCCTTTGAAACCTCGAGAGGTCCGCGCAGATGAGTGCTTCCAAAGGAGACGATGCCTGACTCCTCTTGAAAATGGATAAGAGTCCCAGGATCCCTTTGGCACGTGGAAAGGGACACTGGGTCTCCCGCCTCACGTGGAGACGCGTCCCAATTGCCATGCCAAGACTTTAGGAGAATCCGAAGGTGTCCCTCGCACCTATCACGTGTCTGGAAGGGCCCTCCATGTCGTAACTCGAGAATATATCCCAGGTTCGGCCGCAACTCGAGAAAACCCATGAGACTTCCCACTCGCCGCAAGATGAGGCCTGATTCCCCTGCACTGCGTGCAGAGCAATTCCGTATTCCACATAAAAAGTGAAAGGAGCCTTGATTTCCTTGATGGCACTCCAGAGAAAACCCAAGATCACTGTCTCAAGTCTAGAGGGATCCTGAGGTCACTGGAGCAACACGAAAGGGCTCCGTGGACCACAAATCAACTCGAGATGACAGCTTAGTCCCTGGCTTCGACTCAAGAGGAATACCAACTTTCCACAAGCACCTCAAGAGGAGGCTTCTCTCAGCTACAGGTATGTGAGAGGGACCCTGAGTTTGTGGCCTCAAGTGCAATGGGCACCGAGATGCTCTGACTCGAAGTAAGGCCGGATATCCCTGCAGTGAATTGAATGCAGGCTCGTCTTGCATCTCCCAAGACGAAGGGATGTCGGAATCCCCTGTGGAGACCACAGAGAAAGAACTAGTTCTCCTCCTCATCGCGACCGGAGGCCTCACATCCTTTGAAAACTCGAGAGGTCCGCGGAGATCAATGCTTCCAAAGGAGACGATGCCTGACTCCTCTTGAAAATGGATAGGAGTCCCAGGATCCCTGTGGCACGTCGAAAGGGACCCTGGGTCTCCCACCTCACGTGGAGTCGCGACCCAATTGCCATGCCAAGACTCGAGGAGAATCCCGAGGTGTCCCTCGCACCTAGGCAGGAGTCCTGACGTTGCTGAACAAACACGTGTCTGGAAGGGCCCTCCCCGTCGTAACTCGATAATATACCCCAGGTTCCGGCCGCAACTCGAGAAAAACCTTGAGACTTGCCCCTCGCCGCGAGATGAGGCCCGATTCCCCTGCCCTGCGTGCAGAGCAATTCCGTGTTCCACATCAAACGTGAAAGTAGCCTTGATTTCCTTGATGGCACTCCAGAGAAAACCCAAGATCACTGTCTCAAGTCTAGAGGGATCCTGAGGTCACTGTAGCAACACGAAAGGGCTCCGTGGTCCCCAAATCAGCTCGAGATGAAAGGTTAATCCTTGGCTCAACTCAAGAGGAATCCCAACTTTCCACAAGCACCTCAAGAGGAGGCTTCTCTCAGCTACAGGTATGTGAGAGGGACCCTGAGTTTGTGGCCTCAAGTGGAATGGACACCGAGATGCTCTGACTCGAATTAAGGCCGATATCCCAGCAGTGAATTGCATGCAGGCTCGTCTTGCATCTCCCAAGACGAAGGGATGTCTGAATCCCCTGTGGAGACCAGAGAGAAAGACCTAGTCCTCCGCCTCAACGCGAACGGAGGCCTCACATCCTTTGAAAATTCGAGAGGTCCGCGGAGATCAATGCTTCCAAAGAGACGATGCCTGACTCCTCTTGAAAATGGATAGGAGTCCCAGGATTCCTGTGGCACGTGGATAGGGACCCTGGGTCTCCCGCCTCACGTGGAGACGCGTCCCAATTGCCATGCCAAGACTCGAGGAGATTCCCGAGGTGTCCCTCGCACCTAGGCAGGAGTCCTGACGTCGCTGAACAAACACGTGTCTGGAAGGGCCCTCCCCATCGTAACGCGAGAATATACCCCAGGTTCCGGCCGCAACTCGAGAAAAACCATGAGATTTCCCCCTCGCCGCGAGATGAGGCCCGATTCCCCTGCACTGCGTGCAGAGCAATTCCGTGTTCCACATCAAGCCTGAAAGGAGCCTTGATTTCCTTGATGGCACTCCAGAGAAAACCCAAGATCACTGTCTGAAGTCTAGAGGGATCCTGAGGTCACTGGAGCAACACAAAAGGGCTCCGTGGACCCCAAATCAACTCGAGATGAGAGCTTAGTCCCTGGCTTCGACTCAAGAGGAATACCAACTTTCCACAAGCACCTCAAGAGGTGGCTTCTCTCAGCTACAGGTATGTGAGAGGGACCCTGAGTTTGTGGCCTCATATGGAATGGACACCGAGATGCTCTGACTCGAAGTAAGGCCGGATATCCCTGCAGTGAATTGAATTCAGGCTCGACTTGCATCTCCTAAGACGAAGGGATGTCTGAATCCCCTGTGGAGACCAGAGAGAAAGACCTAGTCCTCCGCCTCAACGCGACAGGAGGCCTCACATCCTGTGAAAACACGAGAGGTCCGCGGAGATCAATGCTTCCAAAGGAGACGATGCCTGACTCCTCTTGAAAATGGATAGGAGTCCCAGGATCCCTGTGGCACGTGGATAGGTACCCTGGGTCTCCCGCCTCACGTGGAGACGCGTCCCAATTGCCATGCCAAAACTCGAGGAGAATCCCGAGGTGTCCCTCGCACCTAGGCAGGAGTCCTGACGTCGCTGAACAAACACGTGTTTGGAAGGGCCCTCCCCGTTGTACCTCGAGAATATACCACAGGTTCTGGCCGCAACTCGAGAAAAACCATGAGACTTCCCCCTCGCCGCGAGATGAGGCCCGATTCCCCTGCACTGCGTGCAGAGCAATTCCGTGTTCCACATCAAACGTGAAAGGAGCCTTGATTTCCTAGATGGCACTCCAGAGAAAACCCAAGATCACTGTCTCAAGTCTAGAGGGATCCTGAGGTCACTGGAGCAACACGAAAGTGCTCCGTGGAACCCAAATCAACTCGAGATGAGAGCTTAGTCCCTGGCTTCGACTCAAGAGGAATACCAACTTTCCACAAGCACCTCAAGAGGCGGCTTCTCTCACCTACAGGTATGTGAGAGGGACCCTGAGTTTGTGGCCTCAAATGGAATGGACACCGAGATGCTCTGACTCGAAGTAAGGCCGGATATCCCTGCAGTGAATTTAATGCAGGCTCGTCCTGCATCTCCCAAGACGAAGGGATGTCTGAATCCCCTGTGGAGACCACAGAGAAAGACCTAGTCCTCACCCTCAATGCGACCGGAGGCCTCACATCCTTTGAAATTTCGAGAGGTCCGCAGAGATCAATGCTTCCAAAGGAGACGATTCCTGACTCCTCTTGAAAATGGATAGGAGTCCCAGGATCCCTGTGTCACGTGGAAAGGGACCCTGGGTCTCCCGCCTCACGTGGAGACACGTCCCAATTGCCATGCCAAGACTCGAGGAGAATCCCGAGTTGTCCCTCACACCTAGGCAGGAGTCCTGACGTCGCTGAACAAACACGTGTCTGGAAGGGCCCTCCCCGTCGTAACTCGAGAATATACCCCAGGTTCCGGCCGCAACTCGAGAAAAACCATGAGACTTCCCCCTCACCGCGAGATGAGGCCCGATTCCCCTGCACTGCGTGCAGAGCAATTCCGTGTTCCACATCAAACGTGAAAGGAGGCTTGATTTCCTTGATGGCACTCCAGAGAAAACCCAAGATCACTGTCTCAAGTCTAGAGGGATCCTGAGGTCACTGGAGCAAAACGAAAGGGCTCCGTGGACCCAATTCAACGCTAGATGAGAGCTTAGTCCCTGGCTTCGACTCAAGAGGAATACCAACTTTCCACAAGCACCTCAAGAGGAGGCTTCTCTAAACTACAGGTATGTGAGAGGGACCCTGAGTTTGTGGCCTCAAGTGGAATGGACACCGAGATGTTCTGACTCGAAGTAAGGCCGGATATCCCTGCAGTGAATTGAATGCAGGCTCGTCTTGCATCTCCCAAGACGAAGGGATGTCTGAATCCCCTGTGGAGACCAGAGAGAAAGACCTAGTCCTCGGCCTCAACGCGAACGGAGGCCTCACATCCTTTGAAAATTCGACAGGTCCACGGAGATCAATGCTTCCAAAGAGACGATGCCTGACTCCACTTGAAAATGGATAGGAGTCCCAGGATCCCTGTGGCACGTGGATAGGGACCCTGGGTCTCCCGCCTCACGTGGAGACGCGTCCCAATTGCCATGCCAAGACTCGAGGAGATTCCCGAGGTGTCCCTCGCACCTAGGCAGGAGTCCTGACGTCGCTGAACAAACACGTGTCTGGAAGGGCCCTCCCCATCGTAACGCGAGAATATACCCCAGGTTCCGGCCGCAACTCGAGAAAAACCATGAGATTTCCCCCTCGCCGCGAGATGAGGCCCGATTCCCCTGCACTGCGTGCAGAGCAATTCCGGGGTCCACATCAAGCCTGAAAGGAGCCTTGATTTCCTTGATGGCACTCCAGAGAAAACCCAAGATCACTGTCTCAAGTCTAGAGGGATCCTGAGGTCACTGGAGCAACACAAAAGGGCTCCGTGGACCCCAAATCAACTCGAGATGAGAGCTTAGTCCCTGGCTTCGACTCAAGAGGAATACCAACTTTCCACAAGCACCTCAAGAGGTGGCTTCTCTCAGCTACAGGTATGTGAGAGGTACCCTGAGTTTGTGGCCTCATGTGGAATGGACACCGAGATGCTCTGACTCGAAGTAAGGCCGGATATCCCTGCAGTGAATTGAATTCAGGCTCGACTTGCATCTCCCAAGACGAAGGGATGTCTGAATCCCCTGTGGAGACCACAGAGAAAGACCTAGTCCTCCGCCTCAACGCGACAGGAAGCCTCACATCCTGTGAAAACACGAGAGGTCCGCGGAGATCAATGCTTCCAAAGGAGACGATGCCTGACTCCTCTTGAAAATGGATAGGAGTCCCAGGATCCCTGTGGCACGTGGATAGGTACCCTGGGTCTCCCGCCTCACGTGGAGACGCGTCCCAATTGCCATGCCAAAACTCGAGGAGAATCCCGAAGTGTCCCTCGCACCTAGGCAGGAGTCCTGACGTCGCTGAACAAACACGTGTTTGGAAGGGCCCTCCCCGTTGTACCTCGAGAATAAACCACAGGTTCCGGCCGCAACTCGAGAAAAACCATGAGACTTGCCCCTCGCCGCGAGATGAGGCCCGATTCCCCTGCCCTGCGTGCAGAGCAATTCCGTGTTCCACATCAAACGTGAAAGTAGCCTTGATTTCCTTGATGGCACTCCAGAGAAAACCCAAGATCACTGTCTCAAGTCTAGAGGGATCCTGAGGTCACTGTAGCAACACGAAAGGGCTCCGTGGTCCCCAAATCAGCTCGAGATGAAAGGTTAATCCCTGGCTCAACTCAAGAGGAATCCCAACTTTCCACAAGCACCTCAAGAGGAGGCTTCTCTCAGCTACAGGTATGTGAGAGGGACCCTGAGTTTGTGGCCTCAAGTGGAATGGACACCGAGATGATCTGACTCGAATTAAGGCCGATATCCCAGCAGTGAATTGCATGCAGGCTCGTCTTGCATCTCCCAAGACGAAGGGATGTCTGAATCCCCTGTGGAGACCAGAGAGAAAGACCTAGTCCTCCGCCTCAACGCGAACGGAGGCCTCACATCCTTTGAAAATTCGAGAGGTCCGCGGAGATCAATGCTTCCAAAGAGACGATGCCTGACTCCTCTTGAAAATGGATAGGAGTCCCAGGATTCCTGTGGCACGTGGATAGGGACCCTGGGTCTCCCGCCTCACGTGGAGACGCGTCCCAATTGCCATGCCAAGACTCGAGGAGATTCCCGAGGTGTCCCTCGCACCTAGGCAGGAGTCCTGACGTCGCTGAACAAACACGTGTCTGGAAGGGCCCTCCCCATCGTAACGCGAGAATATACCCCAGGTTCCGGCCGCAACTCGAGAAAAACCATGAGATTTCCCCCTCGCCGCGAGATGAGGCCCGATTCCCCTGCACTGCGTGCAGAGCAATTCCGTGTTCCACATCAAGCCTGAAAGGAGCCTTGATTTCCTTGATGGCACTCCAGAGAAAACCCAAGATCACTGTCTCAAGTCTAGAGGGATCCTGAGGTCACTGGAGCAACACAAAAGGGCTCCGTGGACCCCAAATCAACTCGAGATGAGAGCTTAGTCCCTGGCTTCGACTCAAGAGGAATACCAACTTTCCACAAGCACCTCAAGAGGTGGCTTCTCTCAGGTACAGGTATGTGAGAGGGACCCTGAGTTTGTGGCCTCATATGGAATGGACACCGAGATGCTCTGACTCGAAGTAAGGCCGGATATCCCTGCAGTGAATTGAATTCAGGCTCGACTTGCATCTCCTAAGACGAAGGGATGTCTGAATCCCCTGTGGAGACCAGAGAGAAAGACCTAGTCCTCCGCCTCAACGCGACAGGAGGCCTCACATCCTGTGAAAACACGAGAGGTCCGCGGAGATCAATGCTTCCAAAGGAGACGATGCCTGACTCCTCTTGAAAATGGATAGGAGTCCCAGGATCCCTGTGGCACGTGGATAGGTACCCTGGGTCTCCCGCCTCACGTGGAGACGCGTCCCAATTGCCATGCCAAAACTCGAGGAGAATCCCGAGGTGTCCCTCGCACCTAGGCAGGAGTCCTGACGTCGCTGAACAAACACGTGTTTGGAAGGGCCCTCCCCGTTGTACCTCGAGAATATACCACAGGTTCTGGCCGCAACTCGAGAAAAACCATGAGACTTCCCCCTCGCCGCGAGATGAGGCCCGATTCCCCTGCACTGCGTGCAGAGCAATTCCGTGTTCCACATCAAACGTGAAAGGAGCCTTGATTTCCTAGATGGCACTCCAGAGAAAACCCAAGATCACTGTCTCAAGTCTAGAGGGATCCTGAGGTCACTGGAGCAACACGAAAGTGCTCCGTGGAACCCAAATCAACTCGAGATGAGAGCTTAGTCCCTGGCTTCGACTCAAGAGGAATACCAACTTTCCACAAGCACCTCAAGAGGCGGCTTCTCTCACCTACAGGTATGTGAGAGGGACCCTGAGTTTGTGGCCTCAAATGGAATGGACACCGAGATGCTCTGACTCGAAATAAGGCCGGATATCCCTGCAGTGAATTTAATGCAGGCTCGTCCTGCATCTCTCAAGACGAAGGGATGTCTGAATCCCCTGTGGAGACCACAGAGAAAGACCTAGTCCTCACCCTCAATGCGACCGGAGGCCTCACATCCTTTGAAATTTCGAGAGGTCCGCAGAGATCAATGCTTCCAAAGGAGACGATTCCTGACTCCTCTTGAAAATGGATAGGAGTCCCAGGATCCCTGTGTCACGTGGAAAGGGACCCTGGGTCTCCCGCCTCACGTGGAGACACGTCCCAATTGCCATGCCAAGACTCGAGGAGAATCCCGAGTTGTCCCTCGCACCTAGGCAGGAGTCCTGACGTCGCTGAACAAACACGTGTCTGGAAGGGCCCTCCCCGTCGTAACTCGAGAATATACCCCAGGTTCCGGCCGCAACTCGAGAAAAACCATGAGACTTCCCCCTCGCCGCGAGATGAGGCCCGATTCCCCTGCACTGCGTGCAGAGCAATTCCGTGTTCCACATCAAACGTGAAAGGAGGCTTGATTTCCTTGATGGCACTCCAGAGAAAACCCAAGATCACTGTCTCAAGTCTAGAGGGATCCTGAGGTCACTGGAGCAAAACGAAAGGGCTCCGTGGACCCAATTCAACGCTAGATGAGAGCTTAGTCCCTGGCTTCGACTCAAGAGGAATACCAACTTTCCACAAGCACCTCAAGAGGAGGCTTCTCTAAACTACAGGTATGTGAGAGGGACCCTGAGTTTGTGGCCTCAAGTGGAATGGACACCGAGATGTTCTGACTCGAAGTAAGGCCGGATATCCCTGCAGTGAATTGAATGCAGGCTCGTCTTGCATCTCCCAAGACGAAGGGATGTCTGAATCCCCTGTGGAGACCAGAGAGAAAGACCTAGTCCTCGGCCTCAACGCGAACGGAGGCCTCACATCCTTTGAAAATTCGACAGGTCCACGGAGATCAATGCTTCCAAAGAGACGATGCCTGACTCCACTTGAAAATGGATAGGAGTCCCAGGATCCCTGTGGCACGTGGATAGGGACCCTGGGTCTCCCGCCTCACGTGGAGACGCGTCCCAATTGCCATGCCAAGACTCGAGGAGATTCCCGAGGTGTCCCTCGCACCTAGGCAGGAGTCCTGACGTCGCTGAACAAACACGTGTCTGGAAGGGCCCTCCCCATCGTAACGCGAGAATATACCCCAGGTTCCGGCCGCAACTCGAGAAAAACCATGAGATTTCCCCCTCGCCGCGAGATGAGGCCCGATTCCCCTGCACTGCGTGCAGAGCAATTCCGGGGTCCACATCAAGCCTGAAAGGAGCCTTGATTTCCTTGATGGCACTCCAGAGAAAACCCAAGATCACTGTCTCAAGTCTAGAGGGATCCTGAGGTCACTGGAGCAACACAAAAGGGCTCCGTGGACCCCAAATCAACTCGAGATGAGAGCTTAGTCCCTGGCTTCGACTCAAGAGGAATACCAACTTTCCACAAGCACCTCAAGAGGTGGCTTCTCTCAGCTACAGGTATGTGAGAGGTACCCTGAGTTTGTGGCCTCATGTGGAATGGACACCGAGATGCTCTGACTCGAAGTAAGGCCGGATATCCCTGCAGTGAATTGAATTCAGGCTCGACTTGCATCTCCCAAGACGAAGGGATGTCTGAATCCCCTGTGGAGACCACAGAGAAAGACCTAGTCCTCCGCCTCAACGCGACAGGAAGCCTCACATCCTGTGAAAACACGAGAGGTCCGCGGAGATCAATGCTTCCAAAGGAGACGATGCCTGACTCCTCTTGAAAATGGATAGGAGTCCCAGGATCCCTGTGGCACGTGGATAGGTACCCTGGGTCTCCCGCCTCACGTGGAGACGCGTCCCAATTGCCATGCCAAAACTCGAGGAGAATCCCGAGGTGTCCCTCGCACCTAGGCAGGAGTCCTGACGTCGCTGAACAAACACGTGTTTGGAAGGGCCCTCCCCGTTGTACCTCGAGAATAAACCACAGGTTCCGGCCGCAACTCGAGAAAAACCATGAGACTTCCCCCTCGCCGCGAGATGAGGCCCGATTCCCCTGGACTGCGTGCAGAGCAATTCCGTGTTCCACATCAAACGTGAAAGTAGCCTTGATTTCCTTGATGGCACTCCAGAGAAAACCCAAGATCACTGTCTCAAGTCTAGAGGGATCCTGAGGTACTGGAGCAACACGAAAGGGCTCCGTGGACCCCAAATCAACTCGAGATGAGAGCTTAGTCCCTGTCTTCGACTCAATAG
Organism: Dama dama; assembly: GCF_033118175.1. Lineage (NCBI taxonomy): Eukaryota > Metazoa > Chordata > Mammalia > Artiodactyla > Cervidae > Dama > Dama dama. The sequence goes on along the minus strand of NW_026870928.1, from coordinate 4,945,563 downwards.
GAATACCAACTTTCCACAATCTCCTCAAGAGGAAACTTCTCTCAGCTACAGGTGAGTGAGAGGGACCCTGAGTTTGTGGCCTGAATTCGAATGGACACCGAGATGCTCTGACTCGAAATAAGGCCGGATATCCCTGCAGTGAATTGAATGCAGGCTCGTCTTGCATCTCCCAAGACGAAGGGATGTCTGAATCCCCTGTGGAGACCACAGAGAAAGACCTAGTCCTCCGCGTCAACGCGAACGGAGGCCTCACATCCTTTGAAAACTCGAGAGGTCCGCGGAGATCAATGCTTCCAAAGGAGACGATGCCTGACTCCTCTTGCAAATGGATAGGAGTCCCAGGATCCCTGTGGCACGTGGAAAGGGAAGCTGGGTCTCCCGCCTCACGTGGAGACGCGTCCCAATTGCCATGCCAAGACTCGAGGAGAATCCTGAGCTGTCCCTCGCACCTAGGCAGGAGTCCTGACGTCGCTGAACAAACACGTGTATGGAAGGGCCCTCCCCGTCGTAACTCGAGAATGTACCCCAGGTTCCAGCCGCAACTCGAGAAAAACCATGAGACTTCCCCCTCGCCGAGAGATGAGGCCCGATTCCCCTGCACTGCGTGCAGAGCAATTTCGTGTTCCACATTAAACGTGAAAGGAGCCTTGATTTCCTTGATGGCACTCCAGAGAAAACCCAAGATCACTGTCTCAAGTCTAGAGGGATCATGAGGTTACTGGAGCAACTCGAAAGAGCTCCGTGGACCCCAAATCAACTCGAGATGAGAGCTTAGTCCCTGGCTTCGACTCAAAAGGAATACCAACTTCCCACAAGCACCTCAAGAGGAGGCTTCTCTCAGCTACAGGTATGTGAGAGGGACCCTGAGTTTGTGGCCTCAAGTGGAATGGACACCGAGATGCTCTGACTCGAAGTAAGGTCGGATATCCCTGCAGTGAATTGATTGCAGCCTCGTCTTGCATCTCCCAAGACGAAGGGATGTCTGAATCCCCTGTGGAGACCACAGAGAAAGACCTAGTCCTCCGCCTCAACGCCACCGGAGGCCTCACATCCTTTGAAAATTCGAGAGGTCCGCGGAGATCAATGCTTCCAAAGGAGACGATGCCTGACTCCTCTTGAAAATGGATAGGAGTCCCAGGATCCCTTTGGCACGTGGAAATGGACCCTGGGTCTCCCGCCTCACGTGGAGACGCGTCCCAATTGCCATGCCAAGACTCCTGTAGAATCCCCAGGTGTCCCTCGCACCTAGGCAGGAGTCCTGACGTCGCTGAACAAACACGTGTCTGGAAGGGCCCTCCCCTTCGTAACTCGAGAATATACCCCAGGTTCCGGCCGCAACTCGAGAAAAACCATGAGACTTCCCCCTCGTCGCGAGATGAGGCCCGATTTCCCTGCACTGGGTGCAGAGCAATTCCGTGTTCCACATCAAACGTGAAAGGAACCTTGATTTCCTTGATGGCACTCCAGAGAAAACCCAAGATCACTGTCTCAAGTCTAGAGGGATCCTGAGGTCACTGGAGCAACACGAAAGGGCTCCGTGGACCCCAAATCAACTCGAGATGAGAGCTTAGACCCTGGCTTCGACTCAAGAGGAATACCAACTTTCCACAAGCACCTCAAGAGGAGGCTTCTCTCAGCTACAGGTATGTGAGAGGGCCCCTGAGTTTGTGGCCTCAAGTGGAATGGACACCGAGATGCTCTGACTCGAAGTAAGGCCGGATATCCCTGCAGTGAATTGAAAGCAGGCTCGTGGGTTGAATGCCCCAACCAAAAGACAAAGATTGGCTGAATGGATACAAAATCAAGACCCCTATATATGCTGTCTACAAGAGACCCACCTCAAAACAAGAGACACATACAGACTAAAAGTGTAGGGCTGGAAAAAAGTATTTCATGCAAACGGAGACCAAAAGAAAGCAGGAGTCACAATACTCATATCAGATAAAATAGACTTTCAAATAAAGGAAGTGAAAAGAGACAAAGAAGGACACTACATAATGATCAAAGGATCAATCAAAAAAGAAGATATAACAATTATAAATATATATGCACCCAACATAGGAGCACCGCAATATGTACGGCAAACGCTAACAAGTATGAAAGAGGAAATTAATAGTAACACAATAATAGTGGGAGACTTTAATACCCCACTCACAACTATGGATAGATCAACTAAACAGAAAATTAACAAGGAAACACAAACCTTAAATGACACAATGGACCAGCTAGACCTAATTGATACCTATAGGACATTTCACCCCAAAACAATCAACTTCACCTTTTTCTCAAGTGCACACGGAACATTCTCCAGAATAGATCACATCCTGGGCCATAAATCTGGTCTTGGAAAATTCAAAAAAATTGAAATCATTCCAGTCATCTTTTCTGACCACAGTGCAGTAAGATTACATCTCAATTACAGGGAAAAAATTGTTAAAACTTCAAACATATGGAGGCTAAATAACACGCTTCTGAATAACCAACAAATCATAGAAGAAATCAAAAAAGAAATCAAAATATGTATAGAAATGAATGAAAATGAAAACACAACAACCCAAAACCTATGGGACACTGTAAAAGCAGTGCTAAGGGGAAGGTTCATAGCATTACAGGCTTACATCAAGAAACAGGAAAAAAACCAATTAAATAACCTAACTCTACACCTAAAGCAATTAGAGAAGGAAGAAATGAAGAACCCCAGAGTTAGCAGAAGGAAAGAAATCTTAAAAATCAGGGCAGAAATAAATGCAAAAGAAACTAAAGAGACCATAGCAAAAATCAACAAAGCTAAAAGCTGGTTTTTTGAAAAAATAAACAAAATTGACAAACCATTAGCAAGACTCATTAAGAAACAAAGAGAGAAAAACCAAATTAACAAAATTAGAAATGAAAATGGAGAGATCACAACAGACAACACTGAAATACAAAGGATCATAAGAGACTACTACCAGCAGCTCTATGCCAATAAAATGGACAACTTGGATGAAATGGACAAATTCTTAGAAAAGTATAACTTTCCAAAACTGAACCAGGAAGAAATAGAAGATCTTAACAGACCCATCACAAGCAAGGAAATCGAAACTGTCATCAAAAATCTTCCAGCAAACAAAAGCCCAGGACCAGATGGCTTCACAGCTGAATTCTACCAAAAATTTAGAGAAGAGCTAACACCTATCTTACTCAAACTCTTCCAGAAAATTGCAGAAGAAGGTAAGCTTCCAAACTCATTCTATGAGGCCACCATCACCCTAATTCCAAAACCAGACAAAGATGCCACAAAAAAAGAAAACTACAGGCCAATATCACTGATGAACATAGATGCAAAAATCCTTAACAAAATTCTAGCAAACAGAATCCAACAACATATTAAAAAAATCATACACCATGACCAAGTGGGCTTTATACCAGGAATGCAAGGATTCTTTAATATCCGCAAATCAATCAATGTAATACACCACATTAACAAATTGAAAGATAAAAACCATATGATTATCTCAATAGATGCAGAGAAAGCCTTTGACAAAATTCAACACTCATTTATGATTAAAACTCTCCAAAAAGCAGGAATAGAAGGAACATACCTCAACATAATAAAAGCTATATATGACAAACCCACAGCAAGCATCACCCTCAATGGTGAAAAATTGAAGGCATTTCCCCTGAAATCAGGAACAAGACAAGGGTGCCCACTCTCACCACTACTATTCAACATAGTGTTGGAAGTGCTGGCCACAGCAATCAGAGCAGAAAAAGAAGTAAAAGGAATCCAGATAGGAAAAGAAGAAGTAAAACTCTCACTGTTTGCAGATGACATGATCCTCTACATAGAAAACCCTAAAGATTCTACCAGAAAATTACTAGAGCTAATCAATGAATATAGTAAAGTTGCAGGATATAAAATTAACACACAGAAATCCCTTGCATTCCTATATACTAACAATGAAAAAACAGACAGAGAAATTAAGGAAACAATACCATTCACCATTGCAACAAAAAGAATAAAATACTTAGGAGTATATCTACCTAAAGAAACAAAGGACCTATACATAGAAAACTATAAAACACTGATGAAAGAAATCAAAGAGGACACAAACAGATGGAGAAACATACCGTGTTCATGGATTGGAAGAATTAATATTGTCAAAATGGCTATTCTACCCAAAGCAGTCTATAGATTCAATGCAATCCCTATCAAGCTACCAACGGTATTTTTCACAGAAGTAGACCAAAGAATTTCACAATTTGTATGGAAATACAAAAAACCTCGAATAGCCAAAGTAATCTTGAGAAAGAAGAATGGAACTGGAGGAATCAACCTGCCTGACTTCAGACTCTACTACAAAGCCACAGTCATCAAGACAGTATGGTACTGGCACAAAGACAGAAATATAGATCAATGGAACAGAATAGAAAGCCCAGAGATAAATCCACGAACCTATGGACACCTTATTTTTGACAAAGGAGGCAAGGATATACAATGGAAAAAAGACAACCTCTTTAACAAGTGGTGCTGGGAAAACTGGTCAACCACTTGTAAAAGAATGAAACTAGAACACTTTCTAACACCATACACAAAAATAAACTCAAAATGGATTAAAGATCTAAATGTAAGACCAGAAACTATAAAACTCCTAGAGGAGAACATAGGCAAAACACTCTCCGACATAAATCAAAGCAAGATCCTCTATGACCCACCTCCCAGAATATTGGAAATAAAAGCAAAACTAAACAAATGGGACCTAATGAAACTTAAAAGCTTTTGCACTACAAAGGAAACTATAAGTAAGGTGAAAAGACAGCCCTCAGATTGGGAGAAAATAATATCAAATGAAGAAACAGACAAAGGATTAATCTCAAAAATATACAAGCAGCTCAATTCCAGAAAAATAAATGACCCAATCAAAAAATGGGCCAAAGAACTAAACAGACATTTCTCCAAAGAAGACATACAGATGGCTAACAAACACATGAAAAGATGCTCAACATCACTCATTATTAGAGAAATGCAAATCAAAACCACAATGAGGTCCCATTACACGCCAGTCAGGATGGCTGCTATCCAAAAGTCTACAAGCAATAAATGCTGGAGAGGGTGTGGAGAAAAGGGAACCCTCTTACACTGTTGGTGGGAATGCAAACTAGTACAGCCGCTATGGAAAACAGTGTGGAGATTTCTTAAAAAACTGGAAATAGAACTGCCATATGACCCAGCAATCCCACTTCTGGGCATACACACTGAGGAAACCAGATGTGAAAGAGACACGTGCACCCCAATGTTCATCGCAGCACTGTTTATAATAGCCAGGACATGGAAGCAACCTAGATGCCCATCAGCAGATGAATGGATAAGGAAGCTGTGGTACATATACACCATGGAATATTACTCAGCCATTAAAAAGAATTCATTTGAACCAGTCCTAATGAGATGGATGAAGCTGGAGCCCATTATACAGAGTGAAGTAAGCCAGAAAGATAAAGAACATTACAGCATACTGACACATGTATATGGAATTTAGAAAGGTGATAACAATAACCCTATATGCAGAACAGAAAAAGAGACACAGAAACAGAGAACAGACTTTTGAACTTTGTGGGAGAATGTGAGGGTGGGATATTTGAAAAGAACAGCATGTATACTATCTAAGGTGAAACAGATCACCAGCCCAGGTGGGATGCACGAGACAAGTGCTCGGGCCTGGTGCACTGGGAAGACCCAGAGGAATCGGGTGGAGAGGGAGGTGGGAGGGGGGATCGGGATTGGGAATACATGTAAATCCATGGCTGATTCATATCAATGTATGACAAAACCCACTGGGAAAAAAAATAATAATAATAAAAATTAAAAAAGAAAAAAAGAAAGAAAACAAAAAAAAAAAAAAAAAGAAAGCAGGCTCATCTTGCATCTCCCAAGACAAAGGGATGTCTGAATCCCCTGTGGAGACCACAGAGAAAGACCTAGTTCTCACCCTCAATGCGACCGGAGGCCTCACATCCTTTGAAAACTCGAGAGGTCCGCGGAGATCAATGCTTCCAAAGGAGACGATGCCTGACTCCTCTTGAAAATGGATAGGAGTCTCAGGATCCCTGTGGCACGTGGAAAGGGACGCTGGGTCTCCCGCTTCACGTGGAGACGCGTCCCAATTGCCATGCCAAGACTCGAGGAGAATCCCGAGGTGTCCCTCGCACCTAGGCAGGAGTCCTGACGTCGCTGAACAAACACGTGTATGGAAGCGCCCTCCCCGTCGTACCTCGAGAATATACCCCAGGTTCCGGCCGCAACTCGAGAAAAACCATGAGACTTCCCCCTCGCTGCGAGATGAGGCCCGATTCCCCTTCACTGCGTGCAGAGCAATTCCGTGTTCCACATCAAACGTGAAAGGAGCCTTGATTTCCTTGATGGCACTCCAGAGAAAACCCAAGATCACTGTCTCAAGTCTGGAGGGATCCTGAGGTCACTGGAGCAACACGAAAGGGCTTCGAGGAGCCCAAATCAACTCGAGATGAGAGCTTAGTCCCTGGCTTCGACTCAAGAGGAATACCAACTTTCCTCAAGCAACTCAAGAGTAGGCTTCTCTCAGCTACAGGTATGTGAGAGGGACCCTGAGTTTGTGGCCTCAAGTGGAATGGACACCGAGATGCTCTGACTCGAAGTAAGGCCGGATATCCCTGCAGTGAATTGATTGCAGGCTCGTCTTGCATCTCCCAAGACGAAGGGATGTCTGAATCCCCTGTGGAGACCACAGAGAAAGACCTAGTCCTCCGCCTCAATGCGAACGGAGCCTCACTTCCTTTGAAAATTCGAGAGGTCCGCGGAGATCAATGCTTCCAAAGGAGACGATGCCTGACTCCTCTTGAAAATGGATAGGAGTCCCAGGATCCCTGTGGCACGTGGATAGGTACCCTGGGTCTCCCGCCTCACGTGGAGACGCGTCCCAATTGCCATGCCAAAACTCGAGGAGAATCCCGAGGTGTCCCTCGCACCTAGGCAGGAGTCCTGACGTCGCTGAACAAACACGTGTTTGGAAGGGCCCTCCCCGTTGTACCTCGAGAATAAACCACAGGTTCCGGCCGCAACTCGAGAAAAACCATGAGACTTCCCCCTCGCCGCGAGATGAGGCCCGATTCCCCTGGACTGCGTGCAGAGCAATTCCGTGTTCCACATCAAACGTGAAAGTAGCCTTGATTTCCTTGATGGCACTCCAGAGAAAACCCAAGATCACTGTCTCAAGTCTAGAGGGATCCTGAGGTACTGGAGCAACACGAAAGGGCTCCGTGGACCCCAAATCAACTCGAGATGAGAGCTTAGTCCCTGTCTTCGACTCAATAGGAATACCAACTTTCCACAATCTCCTCAAGAGGAAACTTCTCTCAGCTACAGGTGAGTGAGAGGGACCCTGAGTTTGTGGCCTGAATTCGAATGGACACCGAGATGCTCTGACTCGAAATAAGGCCGGATATCCCTGCAGTGAATTGAATGCAGGCTCGTCTTGCATCTCCCAAGACGAAGGGATGTCTGAATCCCCTGTGGAGACCACAGAGAAAGACCTAGTCCTCCGCGTCAACGCGAACGGAGGCCTCACATCCTTTGAAAACTCGAGAGGTCCGCGGAGATCAATGCTTCCAAAGGAGACGATGCCTGACTCCTCTTGCAAATGGATAGGAGTCCCAGGATCCCTGTGGCACGTGGAAAGGGAAGCTGGGTCTCCCGCCTCACGTGGAGACGCGTCCCAATTGCCATGCCAAGACTCGAGGAGAATCCTGAGCTGTCCCTCGCACCTAGGCAGGAGTCCTGACGTCGCTGAACAAACACGTGTATGGAAGGGCCCTCCCCGTCGTAACTCGAGAATGTACCCCAGGTTCCAGCCGCAACTCGAGAAAAACCATGAGACTTCCCCCTCGCCGAGAGATGAGGCCCGATTCCCCTGCACTGCGTGCAGAGCAATTTCGTGTTCCACATTAAACGTGAAAGGAGCCTTGATTTCCTTGATGGCACTCCAGAGAAAACCCAAGATCACTGTCTCAAGTCTAGAGGGATCATGAGGTTACTGGAGCAACTCGAAAGAGCTCCGTGGACCCCAAATCAACTCGAGATGAGAGCTTAGTCCCTGGCTTCGACTCAAAAGGAATACCAACTTCCCACAAGCACCTCAAGAGGAGGCTTCTCTCAGCTACAGGTATGTGAGAGGGACCCTGAGTTTGTGGCCTCAAGTGGAATGGACACCGAGATGCTCTGACTCGAAGTAAGGTCGGATATCCCTGCAGTGAATTGATTGCAGCCTCGTCTTGCATCTCCCAAGACGAAGGGATGTCTGAATCCCCTGTGGAGACCACAGAGAAAGACCTAGTCCTCCGCCTCAACGCCACCGGAGGCCTCACATCCTTTGAAAATTCGAGAGGTCCGCGGAGATCAATGCTTCCAAAGGAGACGATGCCTGACTCCTCTTGAAAATGGATAGGAGTCCCAGGATCCCTTTGGCACGTGGAAATGGACCCTGGGTCTCCCGCCTCACGTGGAGACGCGTCCCAATTGCCATGCCAAGACTCCTGTAGAATCCCCAGGTGTCCCTCGCACCTAGGCAGGAGTCCTGACGTCGCTGAACAAACACGTGTCTGGAAGGGCCCTCCCCTTCGTAACTCGAGAATATACCCCAGGTTCCGGCCGCAACTCGAGAAAAACCATGAGACTTCCCCCTCGTCGCGAGATGAGGCCCGATTTCCCTGCACTGGGTGCAGAGCAATTCCGTGTTCCACATCAAACGTGAAAGGAACCTTGATTTCCTTGATGGCACTCCAGAGAAAACCCAAGATCACTGTCTCAAGTCTAGAGGGATCCTGAGGTCACTGGAGCAACACGAAAGGGCTCCGTGGACCCCAAATCAACTCGAGATGAGAGCTTAGACCCTGGCTTCGACTCAAGAGGAATACCAACTTTCCACAAGCACCTCAAGAGGAGGCTTCTCTCAGCTACAGGTATGTGAGAGGGCCCCTGAGTTTGTGGCCTCAAGTGGAATGGACACCGAGATGCTCTGACTCGAAGTAAGGCCGGATATCCCTGCAGTGAATTGAAAGCAGGCTCGTGGGTTGAATGCCCCAACCAAAAGACAAAGATTGGCTGAATGGATACAAAATCAAGACCCCTATATATGCTGTCTACAAGAGACCCACCTCAAAACAAGAGACACATACAGACTAAAAGTGTAGGGCTGGAAAAAAGTATTTCATGCAAACGGAGACCAAAAGAAAGCAGGAGTCACAATACTCATATCAGATAAAATAGACTTTCAAATAAAGGAAGTGAAAAGAGACAAAGAAGGACACTACATAATGATCAAAGGATCAATCAAAAAAGAAGATATAACAATTATAAATATATATGCACCCAACATAGGAGCACCGCAATATGTACGGCAAACGCTAACAAGTATGAAAGAGGAAATTAATAGTAACACAATAATAGTGGGAGACTTTAATACCCCACTCACAACTATGGATAGATCAACTAAACAGAAAATTAACAAGGAAACACAAACCTTAAATGACACAATGGACCAGCTAGACCTAATTGATACCTATATGACATTTCACCCCAAAACAATCAACTTCACCTTTTTCTCAAGTGCACACGGAACATTCTCCAGAATAGATCACATCCTGGGCCATAAATCTGGTCTTGGAAAATTCAAAAAAATTGAAATCATTCCAGTCATCTTTTCTGACCACAGTGCAGTAAGATTACATCTCAATTACAGGGAAAAAATTGTTAAAACTTCAAACATATGGAGGCTAAATAACACGCTTCTGAATAACCAACAAATCATAGAAGAAATCAAAAAAGAAATCAAAATATGTATAGAAATGAATGAAAATGAAAACACAACAACCCAAAACCTATGGGACACTGTAAAAGCAGTGCTAAGGGGAAGGTTCATAGCATTACAGGCTTACATCAAGAAACAGGAAAAAAACCAATTAAATAACCTAACTCTACACCTAAAGCAATTAGAGAAGGAAGAAATGAAGAACCCCAGAGTTAGCAGAAGGAAAGAAATCTTAAAAATCAGGGCAGAAATAAATGCAAAAGAAACTAAAGAGACCATAGCAAAAATCAACAAAGCTAAAAGCTGGTTTTTTGAAAAAATAAACAAAATTGACAAACCATTAGCAAGACTCATTAAGAAACAAAGAGAGAAAAACCAAATTAACAAAATTAGAAATGAAAATGGAGAGATCACAACAGACAACACTGAAATACAAAGGATCATAAGAGACTACTACCAGCAGCTCTATGCCAATAAAATGGACAACTTGGATGAAATGGACAAATTCTTAGAAAAGTATAACTTTCCAAAACTGAACCAGGAAGAAATAGAAGATCTTAACAGACCCATCACAAGCAAGGAAATCGAAACTGTCATCAAAAATCTTCCAGCAAACAAAAGCCCAGGACCAGATGGCTTCACAGCTGAATTCTACCAAAAATTTAGAGAAGAGCTAACACCTATCTTACTCAAACTCTTCCAGAAAATTGCAGAAGAAGGTAAGCTTCCAAACTCATTCTATGAGGCCACCATCACCCTAATTCCAAAACCAGACAAAGATGCCACAAAAAAAGAAAACTACAGGCCAATATCACTGATGAACATAGATGCAAAAATCCTTAACAAAATTCTAGCAAACAGAATCCAACAACATATTAAAAAAATCATACACCATGACCAAGTGGGCTTTATACCAGGAATGCAAGGATTCTTTAATATCCGCAAATCAATCAATGTAATACACCACATTAACAAATTGAAAGATAAAAACCATATGATTATCTCAATAGATGCAGAGAAAGCCTTTGACAAAATTCAACACTCATTTATGATTAAAACTCTCCAAAAAGCAGGAATAGAAGGAACATACCTCAACATAATAAAAGCTATATATGACAAACCCACAGCAAGCATCACCCTCAATGGTGAAAAATTGAAGGCATTTCCCCTGAAATCAGGAACAAGACAAGGGTGCCCACTCTCACCACTACTATTCAACATAGTGTTGGAAGTGCTGGCCACAGCAATCAGAGCAGAAAAAGAAGTAAAAGGAATCCAGATAGGAAAAGAAGAAGTAAAACTCTCACTGTTTGCAGATGACATGATCCTCTACATAGAAAACCCTAAAGATTCTACCAGAAAATTACTAGAGCTAATCAATGAATATAGTAAAGTTGCAGGATATAAAATTAACACACAGAAATCCCTTGCATTCCTATATACTAACAATGAAAAAACAGACAGAGAAATTAAGGAAACAATACCATTCACCATTGCAACAAAAAGAATAAAATACTTAGGAGTATATCTACCTAAAGAAACAAAGGACCTATACATAGAAAACTATAAAACACTGATGAAAGAAATCAAAGAGGACACAAACAGATGGAGAAACATACCGTGTTCATGGATTGGAAGAATTAATATTGTCAAAATGGCTATTCTACCCAAAGCAGTCTATAGATTCAATGCAATCCCTATCAAGCTACCAACGGTATTTTTCACAGAAGTAGACCAAAGAATTTCACAATTTGTATGGAAATACAAAAAACCTCGAATAGCCAAAGTAATCTTGAGAAAGAAGAATGGAACTGGAGGAATCAACCTGCCTGACTTCAGACTCTACTACAAAGCCACAGTCATCAAGACAGTATGGTACTGGCACAAAGACAGAAATATAGATCAATGGAACAGAATAGAAAGCCCAGAGATAAATCCACGAACCTATGGACACCTTATTTTTGACAAAGGAGGCAAGGATATACAATGGAAAAAAGACAACCTCTTTAACAAGTGGTGCTGGGAAAACTGGTCAACCACTTGTAAAAGAATGAAACTAGAACACTTTCTAACACCATACACAAAAATAAACTCAAAATGGATTAAAGATCTAAATGTAAGACCAGAAACTATAAAACTCCTAGAGGAGAACATAGGCAAAACACTCTCCGACATAAATCAAAGCAAGATCCTCTATGACCCACCTCCCAGAATATTGGAAATAAAAGCAAAACTAAACAAATGGGACCTAATGAAACTTAAAAGCTTTTGCACTACAAAGGAAACTATAAGTAAGGTGAAAAGACAGCCCTCAGATTGGGAGAAAATAATATCAAATGAAGAAACAGACAAAGGATTAATCTCAAAAATATACAAGCAACTCCTGCAGCTCAATTCCAGAAAAATAAATGACCCAATCAAAAAATGGGCCAAAGAACTAAACAGACATTTCTCCAAAGAAGACATACAGATGGCTAACAAACACATGAAAAGATGCTCAACATCACTCATTATTAGAGAAATGCAAATCAAAACCACAATGAGGTCCCATTACACGCCAGTCAGGATGGCTGCTATCCAAAAGTCTACAAGCAATAAATGCTGGAGAGGGTGTGGAGAAAAGGGAACCCTCTTACACTGTTGGTGGGAATGCAAACTAGTACAGCCGCTATGGAAAACAGTGTGGAGATTTCTTAAAAAACTGGAAATAGAACTGCCATATGACCCAGCAATCCCACTTCTGGGCATACACACTGAGGAAACCAGATGTGAAAGAGACACGTGCACCCCAATGTTCATCGCAGCACTGTTTATAATAGCCAGGACATGGAAGCAACCTAGATGCCCATCAGCAGATGAATGGATAAGGAAGCTGTGGTACATATACACCATGGAATATTACTCAGCCATTAAAAAGAATTCATTTGAACCAGTCCTAATGAGATGGATGAAGCTGGAGCCCATTATACAGAGTGAAGTAAGCCAGAAAGATAAAGAACATTACAGCATACTGACACATGTATATGGAATTTAGAAAGGTGATAACAATAACCCTATATGCAGAACAGAAAAAGAGACACAGAAACAGAGAACAGACTTTTGAACTTTGTGGGAGAATGTGAGGGTGGGATATTTGAAAAGAACAGCATGTATACTATCTAAGGTGAAACAGATCACCAGCCCAGGTGGGATGCACGAGACAAGTGCTCGGGCCTGGTGCACTGGGAAGACCCAGAGGAATCGGGTGGAGAGGGAGGTGGGAGGGGGGATCGGGATTGGGAATACATGTAAATCCATGGCTGATTCATATCAATGTATGACAAAACCCACTGGGAAAAAAAATAATAATAATAAAAATTAAAAAAGAAAAAAAGAAAGAAAACAAAAAAAAAAAAAAAAAGAAAGCAGGCTCATCTTGCATCTCCCAAGACAAAGGGATGTCTGAATCCCCTGTGGAGACCACAGAGAAAGACCTAGTTCTCACCCTCAATGCGACCGGAGGCCTCACATCCTTTGAAAACTCGAGAGGTCCGCGGAGATCAATGCTTCCAAAGGAGACGATGCCTGACTCCTCTTGAAAATGGATAGGAGTCTCAGGATCCCTGTGGCACGTGGAAAGGGACGCTGGGTCTCCCGCTTCACGTGGAGACGCGTCCCAATTGCCATGCCAAGACTCGAGGAGAATCCCGAGGTGTCCCTCGCACCTAGGCAGGAGTCCTGACGTCGCTGAACAAACACGTGTATGGAAGCGCCCTCCCCGTCGTACCTCGAGAATATACCCCAGGTTCCGGCCGCAACTCGAGAAAAACCATGAGACTTCCCCCTCGCTGCGAGATGAGGCCCGATTCCCCTTCACTGCGTGCAGAGCAATTCCGTGTTCCACATCAAACGTGAAAGGAGCCTTGATTTCCTTGATGGCACTCCAGAGAAAACCCAAGATCACTGTCTCAAGTCTGGAGGGATCCTGAGGTCACTGGAGCAACACGAAAGGGCTTCGAGGAGCCCAAATCAACTCGAGATGAGAGCTTAGTCCCTGGCTTCGACTCAAGAGGAATACCAACTTTCCTCAAGCAACTCAAGAGTAGGCTTCTCTCAGCTACAGGTATGTGAGAGGGACCCTGAGTTTGTGGCCTCAAGTGGAATGGACACCGAGATGCTCTGACTCGAAGTAAGGCCGGATATCCCTGCAGTGAATTGATTGCAGGCTCGTCTTGCATCTCCCAAGACGAAGGGATGTCTGAATCCCCTGTGGAGACCACAGAGAAAGACCTAGTCCTCCGCCTCAATGCGAACGGAGCCTCACTTCCTTTGAAAATTCGAGAGGTCCGCGGAGATCAATGCTTCCAAAGGAGACAATGCCTGACTCCTCTTGAAAATGGATAGGAGCCCCAGGATCCCTGTGGCACGTGGAAAGGGACCCTGGGTCTCCCGCCTCCCGTGGAGACGCGTCCCAATTGCCATGCCAAGACTCGAGGAGAATCCCGAGGTGTCCCTCGCACCTAGGCAGGAGTCCAGACGTCGCTGAACAAACACGTGTCTGGATGGGCCCTGCCCGTCATAACTCGAGAATATAACACAGGTTCCAGGCGCGAATCGAGAAAAACCATGAGAATTCCCCCTCGCCGCGAGATGAGGCCCGATTCCCCTGCACTGCGTGCAGAGCAATTCCGTGTTCCACATGAAACGTGAAAGGAGCCTTGATTTCCTTGATGGCACTCCAGAGAAAACCCAAGATCACTGTTTCAAGTCTAGGGGGATCCTGAGGTCACTGGAGCAACACGAAAGGGCTCCGTGGACCCCAAATCAACTTGAGATGAGAGCTTAGTCCCTGGCTTCGACTCAAGGGGAATACCAACTTTCCACAAGCACCTCAAGAGGAGGTTTCTCTCAGCTACAGGTATGTGAGAGGGACCCTGAGTTTGTGGCCTCAAGTGGAATGGACACCGAGATGCTCTGACTCGAGGTAAGGCCGGATATCCCTGCAGTGAATTGAATGTAGGCTCGTCTTGCATCTCCCAAGACGAAGGGATGTCTGAATCCCCTGTGGAGACCACAGAGAAAGACCTACTCCTCCGCCTCTACGCGACCGGAGGCCTCACATCCTTTGAAAACTCGAGAAGTCCACGGAGATCAATGCTTCCAGAGGAGACGATGCCTGACTCCTCTTGCAAATGGATAGGAGTCCCAGGATCCCTGAGGCACGTGGAACGGGACCCTGGGTCTCGCGCCTCACGTGGAGACGCGTCACAATTGCCATGCCAAGACTCGAGGAGAATCCCGAAGTGTCCCTCGCACCTAGGCAGGAGTCCTGACGTCGCTGAACAAACAGGTGTATGGAAGCGCCCTCCCCGTCGTAACTCGAGAATATACCCCAGGTTCCGGCCCAACTCGAGAAAAACCATGAGACTTCCCCCTCGCCGCGAGATGAGGCCCGATTCCCCTGCACTGCGTGCAGAGCAATTCCGTGTTCCACATCAAACGTGAAAGGAGCCTTGATTTCCTTGATGGCACTCCAGAGAAAACCCAAGATCACTGTCTCAAGTCTAGAGGGATCCTGAGGTCACTGGAGCAACACGAAAGGGCTCCGTGGACCCCAAATCAACTCGAGATGAGAGATTAGTCCCTGGCTTCGACTCAAGAGGAATACCAACTTTCCACAAACACCTCAAGAGGAGGCTTCTCTCAGCTACAAGTATGTGAGAGGGACCCTGAGTTTGTGGCCTCAAGTGGAATGGACACAGAGATGCTCTGACTCGAAGTAAGGCCGGATATCACTGCAGTGTATTGAATGCAGGCTCGTCTTGCATCTCCCAAGACGAAGGGATGTCTGAATCCCCTGTGGAGACCACAGAGAAAGACCGAGTTCTCCGCCTCATCGCGACCGGAGGCCTCACATCCTTTGAAAACTCGAGAGGTCCGCGAAGATCAATGCTTCCAAAGGAGACGATGCCTGACTCCTCTTGAAAATGGATAGGAGTCCCAGGATCCCTGTGGCACGTGGAAAGGGACCCTGGGTCTCCCGCCTCACCTGGAGACGCGTCCAAATTGCCATGCCAAGACTCGAGGAGAATCACAAGGTGTCCCTCGCACCTAGGCAGGAGTCCTCATATCGCTGAACAAACCCGTGTCTGGAAGGGCCCTCCCCGTCGTAACTCGAGAATATACCCCAGCTTCCGGCCGCAACTCGAGAAAAACCATGAGACTTCCCCCTCGCCGCGAGATGAGGCCCGATTCCCCTGCACTGCGTGGAGAGCAATTCCGTGTTCCACATCAAACGTGAAAGGAGCCTTCATTTTCTTGATGGCACTCCAGAGAAAACCCAAGATCACTGTCTCAAGTCTAGAGGGATCCTGAGGTCACTGGAGCAACACGAAAGGGCTCCGTGGACCCCAAATCAACTCGAGATGAGAGCTTAGTCCCTGGCTTCGACTCAAGAGGAATAAGAACTTTCCACAAGCACCTCAAGAGGAGGTTTCTCTGAGCTACAGGTATATTTGCGGGACCCTGAGTTTGTGGCCTCAAGTGGAATGGACACCGAGATGCTCTGACTCGAAGTAAGGCCAGATATCCCTGCAGTGAATTGAATGCAGACTTGTCTTGTATCTCCCAAGACGAAGGGATGTCTGAATCCCCTGTGGAGACCACAGAGAAAGACCTACTCCTCCGCCTCTACGCGACCGGAGGCCTCACATCCTTTGAAAACTCGAGAAGTCCACGGAGATCAATGCTTCCAGAGGAGACGATGCCTGACTCCTCTTGCAAATGGATAGGAGTCCCAGGATCCCTGAGGCACGTGGAACGGGACCCTGGGTCTCGCGCCTCACGTGGAGACGCGTCACAATTGCCATGCCAAGACTCGAGGAGAATCCCGAAGTGTCCCTCGCACCTAGGCAGGAGTCCTGACGTCGCTGAACAAACAGGTGTATGGAAGCGCCCTCCCCGTCGTAACTCGAGAATATACCCCAGGTTCCGGCCCAACTCGAGAAAAACCATGAGACTTCCCCCTCGCCGCGAGATGAGGCCCGATTCCCCTGCACTGCGTGCAGAGCAATTCCGTGTTCCACATCAAACGTGAAAGGAGCCTTGATTTCCTTGATGGCACTCCAGAGAAAACCCAAGATCACTGTCTCAAGTCTAGAGGGATCCTGAGGTCACTGGAGCAACACGAAACGGCTCTGTGGACCCCAAATCAACTCGAGATGAGAGCTTAGTCCCTGGCTTCGACTCAAGAGGAATACCAACTTTCCACAAACACCTCAAGAGGAGGCTTCTCTCAGCTACAGGTATGTGAGAGGGACCCTGAGTTTGTGGCCTCAAGTGGAATGGACACAGAGATGCTCTGACTCGAAGTAAGGCCGGATATCACTGCAGTGTATTGAATGCAGGCTCCTCTTGCATCTCCCAAGACGAAGGGATGTCTGAATCCCCTGTGGAGACCACAGAGAAAGACCGAGTTCTCCGCCTCATCGCGACCGGAGGCCTCACATCCTTTGAAAACTCGAGAGGTCCGCGGAGATCAATGCTTCCAAAGGAGACGATGCCTGACTCCTCTTGAAAATGGATAGGAGTCCCAGGATCCCTGTGGCACGTGGAAAGGGACCCTGGGTCTCCCGCCTCACCTGGAGACGCGTCCAAATTGCCATGCCAAGACTCGAGGAGAATCACAAGGTGTCCCTCGCACCTAGGCAGGAGTCCTCATATCGCTGAACAAACCCGTGTCTGGAAGGGCCCTCCCCGTCGTAACTCGAGAATATACCCCAGCTTCCGGCCGCAACTCGAGAAAAACCATGAGACTTCCCCCTCGCCGCGAGATGAGGCCCGATTCCCCTGCACTGCGTGGAGAGCAATTCCGTGTTCCACATCAAACGTGAAAGGAGCCTTCATTTTCTTGATGGCACTCCAGAGAAAACCCAAGATCACTGTCTCAAGTCTAGAGGGATCCTGAGGTCACTGGAGCAACACGAAAGGGCTCCGTGGACCCCAAATCAACTCGAGATGAGAGCTTAGTCCCTGGCTTCGACTCAAGAGGAATAAGAACTTTCCACAAGCACCTCAAGAGGAGGTTTCTCTGAGCTACAGGTATATTTGCGGGACCCTGAGTTTGTGGCCTCAAGTGGAATGGACACCGAGATGCTCTGACTCGAAGTAAGGCCGGATATCCCTGCAGTGAATTGAATGCAGGCTCGTCTTGTATCTCCCAAGACGAAGGGATGTCTGAATCCCCTGTGGAGACCACATAGAAAGACCTAATTCTCCGCCTCATAGCGACCGGGGGCCTCACATCCTTTGAAAATTCGAGAGGTCCGCGGAGATCAATGTTTCCAAAGGAGACGATGCCTGACTCCTCTTGAAAATGGATAGGAGTCCCAGGATCCCTGTGGCACGTTGAAAGGGACCCTGGGTCTCCGGCCTCACGTGGAGACGTGTCCCAATTGCCATGCCAAGACTCGAGGAGAATCCCGAGGTGTCCCTCGCCCCTAGGCAGGAGTCCTGACGTCGCTGAACAAACACGTGTCTGGAAGGGCCCTCCCCGTCGTAACTCGAGAATATACCCCAGGTTCCGTCCGCACCTCGAGAAAAACCATGAGATTTCCCCCTCGCCGCGAGTTGAGGCCCGATTCCCCTGCACTGCGTGAAGAGCAGTTCCGTGTTCCACATCAAACGTGAAAGGAGCCTTGACTTCCTTGATGGCACTCCAGAGAAAACCCAAGATCACTGTCTCAAGTCTAGAGGGATGCTGAGGTCACTGGAGCAACACGAAATTTCCCCTTGGACCCCAAATCAACTCGAGATGAGAGCTTAATCCCTGGCTTCGACTCAAGAGGAATACCAACTTTCCATAAGCCCCTCAAGAGAAGGCTTCTCTCAGCTACAGGTATGTGAGAGGGACCCTGAGTTTGTGGCCTCAAGTGGAATGGACACCGAGGTGCTCTGACTCGAAGTAAGGCCAAATATCCCTGCAGTGAATTGAATGCAGGCTCGTCTTGCATCTCCCAAGACGAAGGGATGTCTGAATCCCCTGTGGAGACCACAGAGAAAGACCGAGTTCTCCGCCTCATCGCGACCGGAGGCCTCACATCCTTTGAAAACTCGAGAGGTCCGCGGAGATCAATGCTTCCAAAGGAGACGATGCCTGACTCCTCTTGAAAATGGATAGGAGTCCCAGGATCCCTGTGGCACGTGGAAAGGGACCCTGGGTATCCCGCCTCACCTGGAGACGCGTCCAAATTGCCATGCCAAGACTCGATGAGAATCCTGAGGTGTCCCTCGCACCTAGGCAGGAGTCCTGACGTCGCTGAACAAACACGTGTCTGGAAGGGCCCTCCCCGTCGTAACTTGAGAATATACCCCAGGTTCCGGCCACAACTCGAGAAAAACCATGAGATTTCCCTCTCGCCACGAGTTGAGGCCCGATTGCCCTGCACTGCGTGCAGACCAATTCCGTGTTCCACATCAAACGTGAAAGGAGCCTTGATTTCCTTGATGGCACTCCAGAGAAAACCCAAGATCACTGTCTCAAGTCTAGAGGGATCCTGAAGTCACTGGACCAACAGGAAAGGGCTTCGTGGACCCCAAATCAACTCGAGATGAGAGCTTAGACCGTGGCTTAGACTCAAGAGGAATACCAACTTTCCACAAGGACCTCAAGAGGAGGCTTCTCTCAGCTACAGGTATCTTTGAGGGACCCTGAGTTTGTGGCCTCAAGTGGAATGGACACCGAGATGCTCTGACTCGAAGTAAGGCCGGATATCCCTGCAGTGAATTGAATGCAGGCTCGTCTTGCATCTCCCAAGACGAAGGGATGTCTGAATCCCCTGTGGAGACCACAGAGAAAGACCTAATTCTCCGCCTCATAGCGACCGGGGGCCTCACATCCTTTGAAAATTCGAGAGGTCCGCGGAGATCAATGCTTCCAAAGGAGACGAAGGCTGACTCCTCTTAAAAATGGATAGGAGTCCCAGGATCCGTGTGGCACGTGGAAAGGGACCCTGGGTCTCCCGCCTCAGGTGGAGAAGCGTCCCAATTGCCATGTCAGGACTCGAGGAGAATCCAGAGGTGTCCCTCACACCTAGGTAGGAGTCCTGACGTCGCTGAACAAACACGTGTCTGGAAGGGCCGTCCCCGTCGTAAGTCGAGAATATACCCCATGTTCCGGCCGCAACTTGATAAAAACCATGAGACATAACCCTTGCCGCGAGATGAGGCCCGATTCCCCTGCACTGCATGCAGAGCAATTCCGTGTTCCACATCAAACGTGAAAGGAGCCTTGATTTCCTCTATGGCACTCCAGAGAAAACCCAAGATGACTGTCTCAAGTCTAGAGGGATCCTGAGGTCACTGGAGCAACACGAAAGGTCTCCCTGGACCCCAAATTAACTCGAGATGAGAGCTTAGTCCCTGGCTTCGACTCAAGAGGAATACCAACTTTCCACAAGCACGTCAAGAGGAGGCTTCTCTCAGCTACAGGTATGTGAGAGGGACCCTGAGTTTGTGGCCTCAAGTGGAATGGACACCGAGATGCTCTGACTCGAAGTAAGGCCGGATATCACTGCAGTGTATTGAATGCAGGCTCGTCTTGCATCTCCCAAGACGAAGGTATGTCTGAATCCCCTGTGGAGACCACAGAGAAATACCGAGTTCTCCGCCTCATCGCGACCGGAGGCCTCACATCCTTTGAAAACTCGAGAGGTCCGCGGAGATCAATGCTTCCAAAGGAGACGATGCCTGACTCCTCTTGAAAATGGATAGGAGTACCAGGATCCCTGTGGCACGTGGAAAGGGACCCTGGGTATCCCGCCTCACCTGGAGACGCGTCCAAATTGCCATGCCAAGACTCGAGGAGAATCCTGAGGTGTCCCTCGCACCTAGGCAGGAGTCCTGACGTCGCTGAACAAACACGTGTCTGGAAGGGCCCTCCCCGTCGTAACTCGAGAATATACCCCAGGTTCCGGCCACAACTCGAGAAAAACCATGAGATTTCCCTCTCGCCACGAGTTGAGGCCCGATTGCCCTGCACTGCGTGCAGACCAATTCCGTGTTCCACATCAAACGTGAAAGGAGCCTTGATTTCCTTGATGGCACTCCAGAGAAAACCCAAGATCACTGTCTCAAGTCTAGAGGGATCCTGAAGTCACTGGACCAACAGGAAAGGGCTTCGTGGACCCCAAATCAACTCGAGATGAGAGCTTAGACCGTGGCTTAGACTCAAGAGGAATACCAACTTTCCACAAGGACCTCAAGAGGAGGCTTCTCTCAGCTACAGGTATCTTTGAGGGACCCTGAGTTTGTGGCCTCAAGTGGAATGGACACCGAGATGCTCTGACTCGAAGTAAGGCCGGATATCCCTGCAGTGAATTGAATGCAGGCTCGTCTTGCATCTCCCAAGACGAAGGGATGTCTGAATCCCCTGTGGAGACCACAGAGAAAGACCTAATTCTCCGCCTCATAGCGACCGGGGGCCTCACATCCTTTGAAAATTCGAGAGGTCCGCGGAGATCAATGCTTCCAAAGGAGACGAAGGCTGACTCCTCTTAAAAATGGATAGGAGTCCCAGGATCCGTGTGGCACGTGGAAAGGGACCCTGGGTCTCCCGCCTCAGGTGGAGAAGCGTCCCAATTGCCATGTCAGGACTCGAGGAGAATCCAGAGGTGTCCCTCACACCTAGGTAGGAGTCCTGACGTCGCTGAACAAACACGTGTCTGGAAGGGCCGTCCCCGTCGTAAGTCGAGAATATACCCCATGTTCCGGCCGCAAATTGATAAAAACCATGAGACATAACCCTTGCCGCGAGATGAGGCCCGATTCCCCTGCACTGCATGCAGAGCAATTCCGTGTTCCACATCAAACGTGAAAGGAGCCTTGATTTCCTCTATGGCACTCCAGAGAAAACCCAAGATGACTGTCTCAAGTCTAGAGGGATCCTGAGGTCACTGGAGCAACACGAAAGGTCTCCCTGGACCCCAAATTAACTCGAGATGAGAGCTTAGTCCCTGGCTTTGACTCAAGAGGAATACCAACTTTCCACAAGCACGTCAAGAGGAGGCTTCTCTCAGCTACAGGTATGTGAGAGGGACCCTGAGTTTGTGGCCTCAAGTGGAATGGACACCGAGATGCTCTGACTCGAAGTAAGGCCGGATATTCCTGCAGTGAATTGAATGCAGGCTCGTCTTGCATCTCCCAAGACGAAGGGATGTCTGAATCCCCTGTGGAGACCACAGAGAAGACCTAGTTCTCACCTCTTCACGACTGGAGGCCTCACATCCTTTGAAAACTCGAGAGGTATGCGGAGATCAATGCTTCCAAAGAGAGGATGCTTGACTCCTCTTGAATATGGATAGGAGTCCCAGGATCCCTGTGGCACGTTATAAGGGACTCTGGGTCTCCCGCCTCACGTGGAGACGCGTCCCAATTGCCATGCCAAGACTCGAGGAGAATCCCGAGGTGTCCCTCGCACCTAGGCAGGAGTCCTGACGTCCCTAAACAAACACGTGTCTGGAAGGGCCCTCCCCGTCGTAACTCGAGAATATACAACAGGTTCTGGCCGCAACTCGAGAAAAACCATGAGACTTCCCCCTCGCCTCGAGATGAGGCCCGAATCCCCTGCACTGCGTGTAGAGCAATTCCGTGTTCCACATCAAACTTGAAAGGAGCCTTGATTTCCTTGATGGCACTCCAGAGAAAACCCAACATCACTGGCTCAAGTCTATAGGGATCCTGAGGTCACTGGAGCAACACGAAAGGGCTCCGGGGACCCCAAATCAACTCGAGATGAGAGCTTAGTCCCTGGCTTCGACTCAAGAGGAATACCAACTTTCCACAAGCACCTCAAGAGGAGGTTTCTCTCAGCTACAGGTATGTGAGAGGGACCCTGAGTTTGTGGCCTCAAGTGGAATGGACACCGAGATGCTATGACTCGAAGTAAGGCCGGATATCCCTGCAGTGAATTGAATGCAGGCTCGTCTTGCATCTCCCAAGACGAAGGGATGTCTGCATCCCCTGTGGAGACCATAGAGAAAGACCTAGTTCTCCGCCTCATCGCGACCGGAAGCCTCACATCCTTTGAAAACTCGAGAGGTCCGCGGAGATCAATGCTTCCAAAGGAGACGATGCCTGACTCCTCTAGAAAATAGATAGGAGTCCCAGGATCCCTGTGGCACATGCAAAGGGACCCGGGGTCTCCCGCCTCACGTGGAGACGCGTCCCAATTGCCATGCCAAGACTCGAGGAGAATCCCGAGGTGTCCCTCACACCTAGGCAGGAGTCCTGACGTCGCTGAGCAAACACGTGTCTGGAAGGGCCCTCCCCATCGTAACTCAAGAATATACCCCAGGTTCCGGCCGCAGCTCGAGAAAAACCATGAGACTTCCCACTCGCTGTGAGGTGAGGCCCGATTTCCCTGCACTGCGTGCAGAGCAATTCCGTGTTCCACATCAAACGAAAAAAAAGCCTTGATTTCCTTGATGGCACTCCAGAGAATACCCAAGATCAATGTCTCAAGTCTAGAGGGATCCCGAGGCCACTGTAGCAGCATGAAAGGGCTCCTTGGACCCCAAATCAACTCGAGATGAGAGCTTAGTCCCTGGCTTCGACTTAAGAGGAATACCAACTTTCCACAAACACCTCAAGAGGAGGCTTCTCTCAGCTACAGGTATGTGAGAGGGACCCTGAGTTTGTGGCCTCAAGTGGAATGAATACCGAGATGCTCTGACTCGAAGTAAGGCCGGATATCCCTGCAGTGAATTAAATGCAAGCTCGTCTTGCATCTCTCAAGACGAAGGGATGTCTGAATCCCCTGTGGAGACCACAGAGAAAGACCTAGTTCCCCGCCACATCGCGACCGGAGGCCTCACATCCTTTGAAAACTCGAGAGGTACGCGGAGATCAATGCTTCCAAAGGAGATGATGCCTGATTCCTCTTGAAAATGGTTAGGAGTCCCAGGATCCCTGTCCACATGGACGGAGACTCTGGGTCTCCCGCTTCACGTGGAGACACGTCCAAATTGCCATGCCAAGACTCGAGGAGAATCCTGAGGTGTCCCTCGCACCTAGGCAGGAGTCCTGACGTCGCTGAACAAACACGTGTCTGGAAGGGCCCTCCCCGTCATCACTCGAGAATATACCCCAGGTTCCGGCCGCAACTCGAGAAAAACCATGAGACTTCCCCCTCGTCGCGAGATGAGGCCCGATTCCCCTGCACTGCATGCAAAGCAATTCCGTATTCCACATCAAACGTGAAAGGAGCCTTGATTTCCTTGATGGCACTCCAGAGAAAACCCAAGATCAGTGTCTCAAGTCGAGAGGGATCCTGAGGTCACTGGAGCAACACGAAAGGGCTCCGTGGACCCCAAATCAACTCGAGATGAGAGCTTAGTCCCTGGCTTCGACTCAAGAGGAATACCAACCTTCCACAAGCACCTCAAGAGGAGGCTTCTCTCAGCTACAGGTATGTGAGAAGGACCCTGAGTTTGTGGCCTCAAGTGGAATGGACACCGAGAAGCTCTGACTCGAAGTAAGGCCGGATATCCCTGCAGTGAATTGAATGCAGGCTCGTCTTACATCTCCCAAGATGAAGGGATGTCTGAATCCCCAGTGGTGACCACAGAGAAAGACCTAGTCCTCCGCCTCTTCGCCACCGGAGGCCTCATATCCTTTGAAAACTAGAGATCTCCGCGGAGATCAATGCTTCCAAAGGAGACGATGCCTGACTCCTCTTGAAAATGGATAGGAGTCCCAGGATCTCTGTGGCACATGGAAAGGGACCCTCGGTCTCCCGCCTCACGTGGAGACGCCTCCCAATTGCCATGCCAAGACTCGAGGAGAATCCCGAGGTGTCCCTCGCACCTAGGCAGGAGTCCTGACGTCGCTGAACAAACACGTGTCTGGAAGTGCCCTCCCCGTCGTAACTCGAGAATATACCCCAGGTTCCGGCTGCAACTCGATAAAAACCATGAGACTTCCCCCTCGCCGCAAAATGAGGCCCGATTCCCCTGCACTGCGTGCAGAGCAATTTCGTGTTCCACATCAAACGTGAAAGAAGCCTTGATTTCCTTGAGGGCACTCCAGAGAAAACCCAAGATCACTGTCTCAAGTCTAGAGCGATCCTGAGGTAACTGGAGCAACACGAAATTTCTCCGTGGACCCCAAATCAACTCGGGATGAGAGCTTAGTCCCTGGCTTCGAATCAAGAGGAATACCAACTTTCCACAAGCACCTCAAGAGGAGGCTTCTCTCAGCTACAGGTATGTGAGAGGGACCCAGAGTTTGTGGCCTCAAGTGGAATGGACACCTAGATGCTCTGACTCGAAGTAAGGCCGGATATCCCTGCAGTGAATTGAATGCAGGCTCGTCTTGCATCTCCCAAGACGAAGGGATGTCTTAATCCCCTGTGGAGACCACAGAGAAAGACCTAGTTCTCCGTCTCATCGCGACCGGAGGCCTCACATCCTTTGAAAACTCGAGAGGTATGCAGAGATCAATGCTTCCAAAGGAGACGATGCCCGACTCCTCCTGAAAATGGATAGGAGTCCCAGGATCCCTGTGGCACGTGGAAAGGTACCCTGGGTCTCCTGCCTCACGTGGAGACGCATCCCAATTGCCATGCCAAGACTCGAGGAGAATCCCGAGGTGTCCCTCGCACTTAGGCAGGAGTCCTGACGTCGCTGAACAAACACGTGTCTGGAAGGGGCCTCCCCGTCGTAACTCGACAATATACCCCAGGTTCCGGCCGCCACTCGAGAAAAACCATGAGACTTCCCCCTCGCCGCCAGATTAGGCCCGATTCCGCTGCTCTGCGTGCAGAGCAATTCCGTATTCCACATCAAAAGTGAAAGGAGCCTTGATTTCCTTGATGGCACTCCAGAGAAAACCCAAGATCACTGTCTCTAGTCTAGAGGGATCCTGAGGTCACTGTAGCAACACGAAAGGGCTCCGTGGACCCCAAATCAACTCGAGATGAGAGATTAGTCCCTGGCTTCGACTCAAGAGGAAAACCAACTTTCCACAAGCACCTCAAGAGGAGGCTTCTCTCAGCTACAGGTATGTGAGAGGGACCCTGAGTTTGTGGCCTCAAGTGGAATGGACACCGAGATGCTCTGACTCGAAGTAAGGCCGGATATCCCTGCAGTGAATTGAATGCAGGCTCGTCTTGCATCTCCCAAGACGAAGGGATGTCTGAATCCCCTGTGGAGACCCCAGAGAAAGACCTAGTCTTCCGCCTCATCGCGACCGGAGGCCTCACATCCTTTGAAAACTCGAGAGGTCCGCGGAGATCAATGCTTCCAAAGGAGACGATGCCTGACTCCTCTAGAAAATGGATAGGAGTCCCAGGATCCCTGTGGCACGTGGAAAGGGACCCTGGGTCTCCCGCCTCACGTGGAGACGCGTCCCAATTGCCATGCCAAGACTCGAGGAGAATCCCGAGGTGTCCCTCGCACCTAGGCAGGAGTCCTGACGTCGCTGAACAAACACGTGTCTGGAAGGGGCCTCCCCGTCGTAACTCGAGAATATACAACAGGTTCCGGCCGAACCTCGAGAAAAACCATGAGACTTCCCCCTCGCCGCGAGATGAGGCCCGATTCCCCTGCACTGTGTGCAGAGCAATTCCGTGTTCCACATCAAACGTGAAAGGAGCCTTGATTTCCTTGATGGCACTCCAGAGAAAACCCAAGATCACTGTCTCAAGTCTAGAGGGATCCTGAGGTCACTGGAGCAACACGAAAGGCTCCGTGGACCCCAGATCTACTCGAGATGAGAGCTTAGTCCCTGGCTTCGAATCAAGAGGAATACCAACTTTCCACAATCACATCAAGAGGAGGTTTCTCTCAGCTACAGGTATGTGAGAGGGACCCTGAGTTTGTGGCTTCAATTGGAATGGACACCTAGATGCTCTGACTCAAAAAAGGCCGGATATCCCAATAGTGAATTGAATGCATGCTCGTCTTGCATCTCCCAAGATGAAGGGATGTCTGAATCCCCTGTGGAGACCACAGAGAAAGACCTAGTCCTCCGCCTCATCGAGACCGGAGGCATCACATCCTTTGAAAACTCGAGAGGTCGGCGGAGGTCAATGCTTCCAAAGGAGACGATGCCTGACTCTTCTTGGAAATGGATAGGAGTCCCAGGATCTCTGTGGCACGTGGAAAGGGTACCTGGGTCTCCCGCCTCACGTGGAGACGCATCCCAATTGCCATGCCAAGACTCGAGGAGAATCCCGAGGTGTCCCTCGCACCTAGGCAGGAGTCCTGACGTCGCTGAACAAACACGTGTCTGGAAGGGCCCTCCCCGTCGTAACTCGAGAATATACCCCAGGTTCCGGCCGCAACTCGAGAAAAACCATGAGACTTCCCCCTCGCCGCGAGATGAGGCCCGATTCCTCTGCACTGCGTGCAGAGCAATTCCGTGTTCCACATCAAACATGAAAGGAGCCTTGATTTCCTTGAGGGCACTCCAGAGAAAACCCAAGATCACTGTCTCAAGTCTAGAAGGATCCTGAGGTCACTGGAGCAACACGAAATTTCTCCGTGGACCCCAAATCTACTCGAGATGAGAGCTTAGTCCCTGGCTTCGAATCAAGAGGAATACCAACTTTCCACAAGCACCTCAAGAGGAGGCTTCTCTCAGCTACAGGTATGTGAGAGGGACCCTGAGTTTGTGGCCTCAAGTAGAATGGACACCGAGAAGCTCTGCCTCGAAGTTAGGCCGGATATCCCTGCAATGAATTGAATGCAGGCTTGTCTTGCATCTCCCAAGACGAAGGGATGTCTGCATCCCCTGTGGAGACCACAGAGAAAGACCTAGTTCTCCGACTCATCGCGACCGGAAGCCTCACATCCTTTGAAAACTCGAGAGGTCCGCGGAGATCAATGCTTCCAAAGGAGACGATGCCTGACTCCTCTTGAAAATGGATAGGAGTCCTAGAATCGGTGTGGCACGTGGAAAGGGAACCTGGGTCTCCCGCCTCACGTGGAGACGCGTCCCAATTGCCATGTCAAGACTCGAGGAGAATCCCGAGGTTTCCCTCGCACCTAGGCAGGAGTCCTGACGTCGCTGAACAAACACGTGTCTGGAAGGGCCCTCCCCGTCGTAAGTCGAGAATATACCCCATGTTCCGGCCGCAACTGGAGAAAAACAATGAGACTTCCCACTCGCCGCCAGATGAGGCCCAATTCCCCTGCACTGCGTGCAGAGCAATTCTGGGTTCCACATCAAACGTAAAAGGAGCTTTGATTTCCTTGATGGCACTCCAGAGAAAACCCAAGATCACTGTCTCAAGTCTAGATGGATCCTGAGGTCCCTGTAGAAACACGAAAGGGATCCGTGGACCCCAAATCAACTCGAGATGAGAGCTTAGTCCCTTTCTTCGACTCAAGAGGAATACCTACTTTCCACAAGCACCTCAAGAGAAGGCTTCTCTCAGCTACAGGTATGTGAGAGGGACCCTGAGTTTGTGGCCTCAAGTTGAATGGACACCGAGATGCTCTGACTCGAAGTAAGGCCGGATATCCCTGCAGTGAATTGAATGCAGGCTCTCTTGCATCTCCCAAGACGAAGGGGTGTCTGAATCCCGTGTGGAGACCACAGAGAAAGACCTCTTTCTCCGCCTCATCGCGACCGGAAGCCTCACATCCTTTGAAAACTCGAGAGGTCCGCGGAGATCAATGCTTCCAAAGGAGACGATTCTTGAGTCCTCTTGGAAATGGATAGGATTCCCAGGATCCCTGTGGCACGTGGAACGGGACCCTGGGTCTCCCGGCTCACGTGGAGTGGGGTCCCAATGGCAATGCCAATACTCGAGGAGAATCCCGAGGTGTCCCTGGCACCTAGGCAGGAGTCCTGACGTTGCTGAACAAACACGTGTCTGAAAGGGCCCTCCCCGTCGTAACTCGAGAATATACCCCAGGTTCCGGCCGCAACTCGAGAAAAACCATGAGACTTCCCACTCGCTGTCAGGTGAGGCCGGATTCCTCTGCACTGCGTGCAGAGCAATTCCGTGTTCCACATCAAACGTGAAAGGAGCCTTGATTTCCTTGATGGCACTCCAGAGAAAACCCAAGATCACTGTCTCAAGTCTAGAGGGATCCTGAGGTCACTGTAGCAACACGAAAGTGCTCTGTGGACCACAAATCAACTCGAGATGAGAGCTTAGTCCCTGGCTTCGACTCAAGAGGAATACCAACTTTCCACAAGCACCTCAAGAGGAGGCTTCTCTCAGCTACAGGTATGTGAGAGGGACCCTGAGTTTGTGGCCTCAAGTGGAATGGACACCGAGAAGCTCTGCCTCGAAGTTAGGCCGGATATCCCTGCAGTGAATTGAATGCAGGCTCATCTTGCATCTCCCAAGACGAAGGGATGTCTGAATCCCCTGTGGAGACCACAGAGAAATACCTCTTTCTCCGCCTCATCGCGACCGGAAGCCTCACATCCTTTGAAAACTCGAGAGGTCCGCGGAGATCAATGCTTCCAAAGGAGACGATTCTTGAGTCCTCTTGGAAATGGATAGGATTCCCAGGATCCCTGTGGCAAGTGCAAAGGGACCCTGGGTCTGCCGCCTCATGTGGAGACGCGTCCCAATTGCCATTCCAAGACTCGAAGAGAATCCCGAGTTGTCCCTCGCACCTAGGCAGGAGTCCTGACTTCGCTGAACAAACACGTGTCTGGAAGGGCCCTCCCCGTCGTAACTCGCGAATATACCCCAGGTTCCGGCCGCAACTCGAGAAAAACCATGAGACTTCCCCCTTGGCGCGAGATGAGGCCCGATTCCCCTGCACTGCGTGCAGAGCAATTCCGTGTTCCACATCAAACGTGAAAGGAGCCTTGATTTCCTTGGTGACACTCCAGAGAAAACCCAAGATCATTGTCTCAAGTCTAGAGGGATGCTGAGGTCACTGTAGCAATACGAAAGGGCTCCGTGGACCCGAAATCAACTTAAGATGAGGGCTTAGTCCCTGGCTTCGACTCAAGAGGAATACCAGCTTTCCACAAGCACCTCAAGAGGAGGCTTCTTTCAGCTACTTGTATGTGAGAGGGACCCTGTGTTTGTGGCCTCAAGTGGAATGGACACCGAGATGCTATGACTCGAAGTAAGGCCGGATATCCCTGCAGTGAATTGAATGCAGGCTCATCTTGCATCTCCCAAGACGAAGGGATGTCTGAATCCCGTGTGGAGACAACAGAGAAAGACCTAGGTCTCCTTATCATCGCGACCGGAGGCCTCACATCCTTTGAAAACTCGAGAGGTCCCCGGAGATCAATGCTTCCAAAGGAGACAATGCCTGAGTCCTCTTGAAAATGGATAGGAGTACCAGGATCACTCTTGCACGTAGAAAGGGACCCTGGGTCTCCCGCCTCACGTGGAGACGCGTCCCAATTGCCATGCCAAGACTCGAGGAGAATTACGAGGTGTCCCTCGCAACTAGGCAGGAGTCCTGAGGTCGCTGAACAAACACGTGTCTGGAAGGGCCGTCCCAGTCGTAACTCGAGAATATACCCAGGATCCGGCCGCAACTCGAGAAAAACAATGAGACTTCCCCCTAACCGCGAGATGAGGCCCGATTCCAGTGCACTGTGTGCAGAGCCATTCCGTATCCCACATCAAACGTGAAAGGAGCCTTGATTTCCTTGATGGCACTCAAGAGAAAACCCAAGATAACTTTCTCAAGTCTAGAGGGATCCTGAGGTCACTATAGCAACACGAAACGGCTCCTGACCCCAAATCAACTCGAGATGAGAGCATAGTCCCTGGCTTCGACTCAAGAGGCATACCAACTTTCCACAAACACCTCAATGGGAGGCTTCTCTCAGCTACAGATATGTGAGAGGGACCCAGAGTTTGTGGTCTCAAGTGGAATGGACACCGAGATGCTCTGACTCGAAGTAAGGCCGGATATCCCTGCAGTGAATTGAATGCAGGCTCGACTTCCATCTGCCAAGACGAAGGGAGGTCTGAATCCCCTGTGGAGACCACAGATAAAGACCTAGTTCTCCGCCTCATCGCGACCGGAGGAATCACATCCTTTGAAAACTCGAGAGGTCTGCGGAGATCAATGCCTCCAAAGGAGACGATGCCTGACTCCTCTTGAAAATGGATAGGAGTCCCAGGATCCCTGTGGCACGTGGAAAGGGACCCTGGGTATCCCGCCTCACGTGGAAACACGTCCCAATTGCCCTGACAAGACTCGAGGAAAATCCAGGGGTGTCCCTCGCACCTTGGCAGGAGTCCTGATGTCGCTGAAAAACACGTGTCTGGAAGGGACCTCCCCGAGGTAACTCGAGAATATACCCCAGGTTCCGGCCGCAACTCGAGAAAAACCATGAGACTTCCCCCTCACCGTGAGATGAGGCCCAATTCCCCTGCACTGCGTGCAGAGCAATTCCGTGTTCCACATCAAACGTGAAAGGAGCCTTGATTTCCTTGATGGCACTCCAGAGAAAACCCAAGATCACTGTCTCAAGTCTAGAGGGATCCTGAGGTCACTGGAGCAACACGAAAGGGCTCCGTGGACCCCAAATCAGCTCGAGATGAAAGGTTAATCCCTGGCTCAACTCAAGAGGAATCCCAACTTTCCACAAGCACCTCAAGAGGAGGCTTCTCTCAGCTACAAGTATGTGAGAGGGACCCTGAGTTTGTGGCCTCAAGTGGAATGGACACCGAGATGCTCTGACTCGAAGTAAGGCCGATATCCCAGCAGTGAATTGCATGCAGGCTCGTCTTGCATCTCCCAAGACGAAGGGATGTCTGAATCCCCTGTGGACACCACAGAGAAAGACCTAGTTCTCCGCCTCATCGCGACCGGAGGCCTCACATCCTTTGAAACCTCGAGAGGTCCGCGCAGATGAGTGCTTCCAAAGGAGACGATGCCTGACTCCTCTTGAAAATGGATAAGAGTCCCAGGATCCCTTTGGCACGTGGAAAGGGACACTGGGTCTCCCGCCTCACGTGGAGACGCGTCCCAATTGCCATGCCAAGACTTTAGGAGAATCCGAAGGTGTCCCTCGCACCTATCACGTGTCTGGAAGGGCCCTCCATGTCGTAACTCGAGAATATATCCCAGGTTCGGCCGCAACTCGAGAAAACCCATGAGACTTCCCCCTCGCCGCAAGATGAGGCCTGATTCCCCTGCACTGCGTGCAGAGCAATTCCGTGTTCCACATCAAACGTGAAAGGAGCCTTGATTTCCTTGATGGCACTCCAGAGAAAACCCAAGATCACTGTCTCAAGTCTAGAGGGATCCTGAGGTCACTGGAGCAACACGAAAGGGCTCCGTGGACCACAAATCAACTCAAGATGACAGCTTAGTCCCTGGCTTCGACTCAAGAGGAATACCAACTTTCCACAAGCACCTCAAGAGGAGGCTTCTCTCAGCTACAGGTATGTGAGAGGGACCCTGAGTTTGTGGCCTCAAGTGCAATGGGCACCGAGATGCTCTGACTCGAAGTAAGGCCGGATATCCCTGCAGTGAATTGAATGCAGGCTCGTCTTGCATCTCCCAAGACGAAGGGATGTCGGAATCCCCTGTGGAGACCACAGAGAAAGAACTAGTTCTCCTCCTCATCGCGACCGGAGGCCTCACATCCTTTGAAAACTCGAGAGGTCCGCGGAGATCAATGCTTCCAAAGGAGACGATGCCTGACTCCTCTTGAAAATGGATAGGAGTCCCAGGATCCCTGTGGCACGTCGAAAGGGACCCTGGGTCTCCCACCTCACGTGGAGTCGCGACCCAATTGCCATGCCAAGACTCGAGGAGAATCCCGAGGTGTCCCTCGCACCTAGGCAGGAGTCCTGACGTTGCTGAACAAACACGTGTCTGGAAGGGCCCTCCCCGTCGTAACTCGATAATATACCCCAGGTTCCGGCCGCAACTCGAGAAAAACCTTGAGACTTGCCCCTCGCCGCGAGATGAGGCCCGATTCCCCTGCCCTGCGTGCAGAGCAATTCCGTGTTCCACATCAAACGTGAAAGTAGCCTTGATTTCCTTGATGGCACTCCAGAGAAAACCCAAGATCACTGTCTCAAGTCTAGAGGGATCCTGAGGTCACTGTAGCAACACGAAAGGGCTCCGTGGTCCCCAAATCAGCTCGAGATGAAAGGTTAATCCCTGGCTCAACTCAAGAGGAATACCAACTTTCCACAAGCACCTCAAGAGGAGGCTTCTCTCAGCTACAGGTATGTGAGAGGGACCCTGAGTTTGTGGCCTCAAGTGGAATGGACACCGAGATGCTCTGACTCGAATTAAGGCCGATATCCCAGCAGTGAATTGCATGCAGGCTCGTCTTGCATCTCCCAAGACGAAGGGATGTCTGAATCCCCTGTGGAGACCAGAGAGAAAGA
This sequence comes from Dama dama, assembly GCF_033118175.1. Taxonomy (NCBI): domain Eukaryota; kingdom Metazoa; phylum Chordata; class Mammalia; order Artiodactyla; family Cervidae; genus Dama; species Dama dama. The sequence continues at coordinate 4,912,419 of NW_026870928.1, read as the reverse complement.
CCTAGTCCTCCGCCTCAACGCGAACGGAGGCCTCACATCCTTTGAAAATTCGAGAGGTCCGCGGAGATCAATGCTTCCAAAGAGACGATGCCTGACTCCTCTTGAAAATGGATAGGAGTCCCAGGATTCCTGTGGCACGTGGATAGGGACCCTGGGTCTCCCGCCTCACGTGGAGACGCGTCCCAATTGCCATGCCAAGACTCGAGGAGATTCCCGAGGTGTCCCTCGCACCTAGGCAGGAGTCCTGACGTCGCTGAACAAACACGTGTCTGGAAGGGCCCTCCCCATCGTAACGCGAGAATATACCCCAGGTTCCGGCCGCAACTCGAGAAAAACCATGAGATTTCCCCCTCGCCGCGAGATGAGGCCCGATTCCCCTGCACTGCGTGCAGAGCAATTCCGTGGTCCACATCAAGCCTGAAAGGAGCCTTGATTTCCTTGATGGCACTCCAGAGAAAACCCAAGATCACTGTCTCAAGTCTAGAGGGATCCTGAGGTCACTGGAGCAACACAAAAGGGCTCCATGGACCCCAAATCAACTCGAGATGAGAGCTTAGTCCCTGGCTTCGACTCAAGAGGAATACCAACTTTCCACAAGCACCTCAAGAGGCGGCTTCTCTCACCTACAGGTATGTGAGAGGGAACCTGAGTTTGTGGCCTCAAATGGAATGGACACCGAGATGCTCTGACTCGAAGTAAGGCCGGATATCCCTGCAGTGAATTTAATGCAGGCTCGTCCTGCATCTCCCAAGACGAAGGGATGTCTGAATCCCCTGTGGAGACCACAGAGAAAGACCTAGTCCTCACCCTCAATGCGACCGGAGGCCTCACATCCTTTGAAATTTCGAGAGGTCCGCAGAGATCAATGCTTCCAAAGGAGACGATTCCTGACTCCTCTTGAAAATGGATAGGAGTCCCAGGATCCCTGTGTCACGTGGAAAGGGACCCTGGGTCTCCCGCCTCACGTGGAGACACGTCCCAATTGCCATGCCAAGACTCGAGGAGAATCCCGAGGTGTCCCTCGCACCTAGGCAGGAGTCCTGACGTCGCTGAACAAACACGTGTCTGGAAGGGCCCTCCCCGTCGTAACTCGAGAATATACCCCAGGTTCCGGCCGCAACTCGAGAAAAACCATGAGACTTCCCCCTCGCCGCGAGATGAGGCCCGATTCCCCTGCACTGCGTGCAGAGCAATTCCGTGTTCCACATCAAACTTGAAAGGAGCCTTGATTTCCTTGATGGCACTCCAGAGAAAACCCAAGATCACTGTCTCAAGTCTAGAGGGATCCTGAGGTCACTGGAGCAAAACGAAAGGGCTCCGTGGACCCAATTCAACGCGAGATGAGAGCTTAGTCCCTGGCTTCGACTCAAGAGGAATACCAACTTTCCACAAGCACCTCAAGAGGAGGCTTCTCTAAACTACAGGTATGTGAGAGGGACCCTGAGTTTGTGGCCTCAAGTGGAATGGACACCGAGATGTTCTGACTCGAAGTAAGGCCGGATATCCCTGCAGTGAATTGAATGCAGGCTCGTCTTGCATCTCCCAAGACGAAGGGGTGTCTGAATCCCCTGTGGAGACCAGAGAGAAAGACCTAGTCCTCCGCCTCAACGCGAACGGAGGCCTCACATCCTTTGAAAATTCGACAGGTCCGCGGAGATCAATGCTTCCAAAGAGACGATGCCTGACTCCACTTGAAAATGGATAGGAGTCCCAGGATCCCTGTGGCACGTGAATAGGGACCCTGGGTCTCCCGCCTCACGTGGAGACGCGTCCCAATTGCCATGCCAAGACTCGAGGAGATTCCCGAGGTGTCCCTCGCACCTAGGCAGGAGTCCTGACGTCGCTGAACAAACACGTGTCTGGAAGGGCCCTCCCCATCGTAACGCGAGAATATACCCCAGGTTCCGGCCGCAACTCGAGAAAAACCATGAGATTTCCCCCTCGCCGCGAGATGAGGCCCGATTCCCCTGCACTGCGTGCAGAGCAATTCCGGGGTCCACATCAAGCCTGAAAGGAGCCTTGATTTCCTTGATGGCACTCCAGAGAAAACCCAAGATCACTGTCTCAAGTCTAGAGGGATCCTGAGGTCACTGGAGCAACACAAAAGGGCTCCGTGGACCCCAAATCAACTCGAGATGAGAGCTTAGTCCCTGGCTTCGACTCAAGAGGAATACCAACTTTCCACAAGCACCTCAAGAGGTGGCTTCTCTCAGCTACAGGTATGTGAGAGGTACCCTGAGTTTGTGGCCTCATGTGGAATGGACACCGAGATGCTCTGACTCGAAGTAAGGCCGGATATCCCTGCAGTGAATTGAATTCAGGCTCGACTTGCATCTCCCAAGACGAAGGGATGTCTGAATCCCCTGTGGAGACCACAGAGAAAGACCTAGTCCTCCGCCTCAACGCGACAGGAAGCCTCACATCCTGTGAAAACACGAGAGGTCCGCGGAGATCAATGCTTCCAAAGGAGACGATGCCTGACTCCTCTTGAAAATGGATAGGAGTCCCAGGATCCCTGTGGCACGTGGATAGGTACCCTGGGTCTCCCGCCTCACGTGGAGACGCGTCCCAATTGCCATGCCAAAACTCGAGGAGAATCCCGAGGTGTCCCTCGCACCTAGGCAGGAGTCCTGACGTCGCTGAACAAACACGTGTTTGGAAGGGCCCTCCCCGTTGTACCTCGAGAATAAACCACAGGTTCCGGCCGCAACTCGAGAAAAACCATGAGACTTCCCCCTCGCCGCGAGATGAGGCCCGATTCCCCTGGACTGCGTGCAGAGCAATTCCGTGTTCCACATCAAACGTGAAAGTAGCCTTGATTTCCTTGATGGCACTCCAGAGAAAACCCAAGATCACTGTCTCAAGTCTAGAGGGATCCTGAGGTACTGGAGCAACACGAAAGGGCTCCGTGGACCCCAAATCAACTCGAGATGAGAGCTTAGTCCCTGTCTTCGACTCAATAGGAATACCAACTTTCCACAATCTCCTCAAGAGGAAACTTCTCTCAGCTACAGGTGAGTGAGAGGGACCCTGAGTTTGTGGCCTGAAATCGAATGGACACCGAGATGCTCTGACTCGAAATAAGGCCGGATATCCCTGCAGTGAATTGAATGCAGGCTCGTCTTGCATCTCCCAAGACGAAGGGATGTCTGAATCCCCTGTGGAGACCACAGAGAAAGACCTAGTCCTCCGCGTCAACGCGAACGGAGGCCTCACATCCTTTGAAAACTCGAGAGGTCCGCGGAGATCAATGCTTCCAAAGGAGACGATGCCTGACTCCTCTTGCAAATGGATAGGAGTCCCAGGATCCCTGTGGCACGTGGAAAGGGAAGCTGGGTCTCCCGCCTCACGTGGAGACGCGTCCCAATTGCCATGCCAAGACTCGAGGAGAATCCTGAGCTGTCCCTCGCACCTAGGCAGGAGTCCTGACGTCGCTGAACAAACACGTGTATGGAAGGGCCCTCCCCGTCGTAACTCGAGAATGTACCCCAGGTTCCAGCCGCAAATCGAGAAAAACCATGAGACTTCCCCCTCGCCGAGAGATGAGGCCCGATTCCCCTGCACTGCGTGCAGAGCAATTTCGTGTTCCACATTAAACGTGAAAGGAGCCTTGATTTCCTTGATGGCACTCCAGAGAAAACCCAAGATCACTGTCTCAAGTCTAGAGGGATCATGAGGTTACTGGAGCAACTCGAAAGAGCTCCGTGGACCCCAAATCAACTCGAGATGAGAGCTTAGTCCCTGGCTTCGACTCAAAAGGAATACCAACTTCCCACAAGCACCTCAAGAGGAGGCTTCTCTCAGCTACAGGTATGTGAGAGGGACCCTGAGTTTGTGGCCTCAAGTGGAATGGACACCGAGATGCTCTGACTCGAAGTAAGGTCGGATATCCCTGCAGTGAATTGATTGCAGCCTCGTCTTGCATCTCCCAAGACGAAGGGATGTCTGAATCCCCTGTGGAGACCACAGAGAAAGACCTAGTCCTCCGCCTCAACGCCACCGGAGGCCTCACATCCTTTGAAAATTCGAGAGGTCCGCGGAGATCAATGCTTCCAAAGGAGACGATGCCTGACTCCTCTTGAAAATGGATAGGAGTCCCAGGATCCCTTTGGCACGTGGAAATGGACCCTGGGTCTCCCGCCTCACGTGGAGACGCGTCCCAATTGCCATGCCAAGACTCCTGTAGAATCCCCAGGTGTCCCTCGCACCTAGGCAGGAGTCCTGACGTCGCTGAACAAACACGTGTCTGGAAGGGCCCTCCCCTTCGTAACTCGAGAATATACCCCAGGTTCCGGCCGCAACTCGAGAAAAACCATGAGACTTCCCCCTCGTCGCGAGATGAGGCCCGATTTCCCTGCACTGCGTGCAGAGCAATTCCGTGTTCCACATCAAACGTGAAAGGAACCTTGATTTCCTTGATGGCACTCCAGAGAAAACCCAAGATCACTGTCTCAAGTCTAGAGGGATCCTGAGGTCACTGGAGCAACACGAAAGGGCTCCGTGGACCCCAAATCAACTCGAGATGAGAGCTTAGACCCTGGCTTCGACTCAAGAGGAATACCAACTTTCCACAAGCACCTCAAGAGGAGGCTTCTCTCAGCTACAGGTATGTGAGAGGGCCCCTGAGTTTGTGGCCTCAAGTGGAATGGACACCGAGATGCTCTGACTCGAAGTAAGGCCGGATATCCCTGCAGTGAATTGAAAGCAGGCTCGTGGGTTGAATGCCCCAACCAAAAGACAAAGATTGGCTGAATGGATACAAAATCAAGACCCCTATATATGCTGTCTACAAGAGACCCACCTCAAAACAAGAGACACATACAGACTAAAAGTGTAGGGCTGGAAAAAAGTATTTCATGCAAACGGAGACCAAAAGAAAGCAGGAGTCACAATACTCATATCAGATAAAATAGACTTTCAAATAAAGGAAGTGAAAAGAGACAAAGAAGGACACTACATAATGATCAAAGGATCAATCAAAAAAGAAGATATAACAATTATAAATATATATGCACCCAACATAGGAGCACCGCAATATGTACGGCAAACGCTAACAAGTATGAAAGAGGAAATTAATAGTAACACAATAATAGTGGGAGACTTTAATACCCCACTCACAACTATGGATAGATCAACTAAACAGAAAATTAACAAGGAAACACAAACCTTAAATGACACAATGGACCAGCTAGACCTAATTGATACCTATAGGACATTTCACCCCAAAACAATCAACTTCACCTTTTTCTCAAGTGCACACGGAACATTCTCCAGAATAGATCACATCCTGGGCCATAAATCTGGTCTTGGAAAATTCAAAAAAATTGAAATCATTCCAGTTATCTTTTCTGACCACAGTGCAGTAAGATTACATCTCAATTACAGGGAAAAAATTGTTAAAACTTCAAACATATGGAGGCTAAATAACACGCTTCTGAATAACCAACAAATCATAGAAGAAATCAAAAAAGAAATCAAAATATGTATAGAAATGAATGAAAATGAAAACACAACAACCCAAAACCTATGGGACACTGTAAAAGCAGTGCTAAGGGGAAGGTTCATAGCATTACAGGCTTACATCAAGAAACAGGAAAAAAACCAATTAAATAACCTAACTCTACACCTAAAGCAATTAGAGAAGGAAGAAATGAAGAACCCCAGAGTTAGCAGAAGGAAAGAAATCTTAAAAATCAGGGCAGAAATAAATGCAAAAGAAACTAAAGAGACCATAGCAAAAATCAACAAAGCTAAAAGCTGGTTTTTTGAAAAAATAAACAAAATTGACAAACCATTAGCAAGACTCATTAAGAAACAAAGAGAGAAAAACCAAATTAACAAAATTAGAAATGAAAATGGAGAGATCACAACAGACAACACTGAAATACAAAGGATCATAAGAGACTACTACCAGCAGCTCTATGCCAATAAAATGGACAACTTGGATGAAATGGACAAATTCTTAGAAAAGTATAACTTTCCAAAACTGAACCAGGAAGAAATAGAAGATCTTAACAGACCCATCACAAGCAAGGAAATCGAAACTGTCATCAAAAATCTTCCAGCAAACAAAAGCCCAGGACCAGATGGCTTCACAGCTGAATTCTACCAAAAATTTAGAGAAGAGCTAACACCTATCTTACTCAAACTCTTCCAGAAAATTGCAGAAGAAGGTAAGCTTCCAAACTCATTCTATGAGGCCACCATCACCCTAATTCCAAAACCAGACAAAGATGCCACAAAAAAAGAAAACTACAGGCCAATATCACTGATGAACATAGATGCAAAAATCCTTAACAAAATTCTAGCAAACAGAATCCAACAACATATTAAAAAAATCATACACCATGACCAAGTGGGCTTTATCCCAGGAATGCAAGGATTCTTTAATATCCGCAAATCAATCAATGTAATACACCACATTAACAAATTGAAAGATAAAAACCATATGATTATCTCAATAGATGCAGAGAAAGCCTTTGACAAAATTCAACACTCATTTATGATTAAAACTCTCCAAAAAGCAGGAATAGAAGGAACATACCTCAACATAATAAAAGCTATATATGACAAACCCACAGCAAGCATCACCCTCAATGGTGAAATATTGAAGGCATTTCCCCTGAAATCAGGAACAAGACAAGGGTGCCCACTCTCACCACTACTATTCAACATAGTGTTGGAAGTGCTGGCCACAGCAATCAGAGCAGAAAAAGAAGTAAAAGGAATCCAGATAGGAAAAGAAGAAGTAAAACTCTCACTGTTTGCAGATGACATGATCCTCTACATAGAAAACCCTAAAGACTCTACCAGAAAATTACTAGAGCTAATCAATGAATATAGTAAAGTTGCAGGATATAAAATTAACACACAGAAATCCCTTGCATTCCTATATACTAACAATGAAAAAACAGACAGAGAAATTAAGGAAACAATACCATTCACCATTGCAACAAAAAGAATAAAATACTTAGGAGTATATCTACCTAAAGAAACAAAGGACCTATACATAGAAAACTATAAAACACTGATGAAAGAAATCAAAGAGGACACAAACAGATGGAGAAACATACCGTGTTCATGGATTGGAAGAATTAATATTGTCAAAATGGCTATTCTACCCAAAGCAGTCTATAGATTCAATGCAATCCCTATCAAGCTACCAACGGTATTTTTCACAGAACTAGACCAAAGAATTTCACAATTTGTATGGAAATACAAAAAACCTCGAATAGCCAAAGTAATCTTGAGAAAGAAGAATGGAACTGGAGGAATCAACCTGCCTGACTTCAGACTCTACTACAAAGCCACAGTCATCAAGACAGTATGGTACTGGCACAAAGACAGAAATATAGATCAATGGAACAGAATAGAAAGCCCAGAGATAAATCCACGAACCTATGGACACCTTATTTTTGACAAAGGAGGCAAGGATATACAATGGAAAAAAGACAACCTCTTTAACAAGTGGTGCTGGGAAAACTGGTCAACCACTTGTAAAAGAATGAAACTAGAACACTTTCTAACACCATACACAAAAATAAACTCAAAATGGATTAAAGATCTAAATGTAAGACCAGAAACTATAAAACTCCTAGAGGAGAACATAGGCAAAACACTCTCCGACATAAATCAAAGCAAGATCCTCTATGACCCACCTCCCAGAATATTGGAAATAAAAGCAAAACTAAACAAATGGGACCTAATGAAACTTAAAAGCTTTTGCACTACAAAGGAAACTATAAGTAAGATGAAAAGATAGCCCTCAGATTGGGAGAAAATAATACCAAATGAAGAAACAGACAAAGGACTAATCTCAAAAATATACAAGCAACTCCTGCAGCTCAATTCCAGAAAAATAAATGATCCAATCAAAAAATGGGCCAAAGAACTAAACAGACATTTCTCCAAGGAAGACATACAGATGGCTAACAAACACATGAAAAGATGCTCAACATCACTCATTATTAGAGAAATGCAAATCAAAACCACAATGAGGTACCATTACACGCCAGTCAGGATGGCTGCTATCCAAAAGTCTACAAGCAATAAATGCTGGAGAGGGTGTGGAGAAAAGGGAACCCTCTTACACTGTTGGTGGGAATGCAAACTAGTACAGCCGCTATGGAAAACAGTGTGGAGATTTCTTAAAAAACTGGACATAGAACTGCCATATGACCCAGCAATCCCACTTCTGGGCATACACACTGAGGAAACCAGATCTGAAAGAGACACGTGCACCCCAATGTTCATTGCAGCACTGTTTATAATAGCCAGGACATGGAAGCAACCTAGATGCCCATCAGCAGGTGAATGGATAAGGAAGCTGTGGTACATATATACCATGGAATATTACTCAGCCATTAAAAAGAATTCATTTGAACCAGTCCTAATGAGATGGATGAAGCTGGAGCCCCTTATACAGAGTGAAGTAAGCCAGAAAGATAAAGAACATTACAGCATACTGACACATGTATATGGAATTTAGAAAGGTGATAATGATAACCCTATATGCAGAACAGAAAAAGAGACACAGAAATACAGAACAGACTTTTGAACTTTGTGGGAGAATGAGAGGGTGGGATATTTCAAAAGAACAGCATGTATACTATCTATGGTGAAACAGACCACCAGCCCAGGTGGGATGCACGAGACAAGTGCTCCGGCCTGGTGCACTGGGAAGACCCAGAGGAATCGGGTGGAGAGGGAGGTGGGAGGGGGGATCGGGATTGGGAATACATGTAAATCCATGGCTGATTCATATCAATGTATGACAAAACCCACTGGAAAAAAAAATAATAATAATAAAAATTAAAAAAAAAATAAAAAAAAAATAAAAAAAAAAAAAAAAAAAGAAAATGGATAGGAGTCCCAGGATCCCTGTGGCACGTGGAAAGGGACCCTGGGTCTCCTGCCTCACGTGGAGACGCGTCCCAATTGCCATGCCAAGACCTGAGGAGAATCCCGAGGTGTCCCTCGCACCTAGGCAGGAGTCCTGACGTCGCTGAACAAACAAGTGTCGGGAAGGGCCCTCCCCGTCGTAACTCGAGAACATACCCCAGGTTCCGGACGCAACTCGAGAAAAACCATGAGACTTCCCCCTCGCCGCGAGATGAGGCCCGATTCCGCTGCACTGCGTGCAGAGCAATTCCGTGTTCCACATCAAACGTGAAAGAAGCCTTGATTTCCTTGATGGCACTCCAGAGAAAACCCAAGATCACTGTCTCAAGTCTAGAGGGATCCTGAGGTCACTGGAGCAAAAGAAAAGGGCTCCGTGGACCCCAAATCAACTCGAGATGAGAGCTTAGTCCCTGGCTTCGACTCAAGAGGAATACCAACTTTCCACAAGCAGCTCAAGAGGAGGCTTCCCTCAGCTACAGGTATGTGAGAGGGACCCTGAGTTTGTGGCCTCAAGTGGAATGGACACCGAGATGCTCTGACTCGAAGTAAGGCCGGATATCCCAACAGTGAATTGAATGCAGGCTCGTCTTGCATCTCCCAAGACGAAGGGATGTCTGAATCCCCTGTGGAGACGACAGAGAAAGTACTAGTCCTCCGCCTCATCGCGACCGGGGGCCTCACATCCTTTGAAAACTCGAGAGGTATGCGGAGATCAATGCTTCCAAAGGAGACGATGCCTGACTCTTCTTGAAAATGGATAGGAGTCCCAGGATCCCTGTGGCACGTGGAAAGGGACCCTGGGTTTACCGCTTCACGTGGAGACACGTCCCAAATGCCATGCCAAGACTCGAGGAGAATCCCGAGGTGTCCCTCGCACCTAGGCAGGAGTCCTGACGTCGCTGAACAAACACGTGTCTGGAAGGGCCCTCCCCGTCGTAACTCGAGAATATACCCCAGGTTCCGGCCGCAACTCGAGAAAAACCATGAGATTGCCCCCTCGCGGCGAGATGAGGCCCGATTCCCCTGCACTGTGTGCAGAGTAATTCCATGTTCCACATCAAACGTGAAAGGAGCCTTGAGTTCCTTGATGGCACTCCAGAGAAAACCCAAGATCACTGTCTCAAGTCTAGAGGGATCCTGAGGTCACTGGAGCAACAGGAAATTTCCCCTTGGACCCCAAATCAACTCGAGATGAGAGCTTAGTCCCGGGCTTCGACTCAAGAGGAATACCAACTTTCCACAAGCACCTCAAGAGGAGGCTTCTCTCAGCTACAGGTATGTGAGAGGGACCCTGAGTTTGTGGCCTCAAGTGGAATGGACACCGAGATGCTCTGACTCGAAGTAAGGCCGGATATCCCAACAGTGAATTGAATGCAGGCTCGTCTTGCATCTCCCAAGACGAAGGGTTGTCTGAATCCCCTGTGGAGACCACAGAGAAAGACCTAGTCCTCCGCCTCAACTCGACCGGAGGCCTCACATCCTTTGAAAACCCGAGAGGTCCGCGGAGATCAATGCTTCCAAAGGAGACGATGCCTGACTCCTCTTGAAAATGGATAGGACTCCCAGGATCCCTGTGGCACGGGGAAAGGGACCCTGGGTCTCCCGCCTCACGTGGAGACGCGTCCCAATTGCCATGCCAAGACTCGAGGAGAATCAGGAGGTGTCCCTCGCACCTAGGCAGGAGTCCTGACGTCGCTGAACAAACACGTGTCTGGAAGGGCTCTCCCCGTCGTAATTCGAGAATATACCCCAGGTTCCGGCCGCAACTCGAGAAAAACCATGAGATTTCCCCCTCGCCGCGAGATGAGGTCCGATTCCCCTGCACTGCATGCAGAGCAATTCCGTGTTCCACATCAAACGTGAAAGGAGCCTTGATTTCCTTGATGGCACTCCAGAGAAAACCCAAGATCACTGTCTCAAGTCTAGAGGGATCCTGAGGTCACTGGAGCAACACGAAAGGGCTCCGTGGACCCCAAATCAACTCGAGATGAGAGCTTAGTCCCTGGCTTCGACTCAAGAGGAATACCAACTTTTCACAAGCACCTCAAGAGGAGGCTTCTCTCAGCTACAGGTATGTGAGAGGGACCCTGAGTTTGTGGCCTCACGTGGAATAGACACCGAGATGCTCTGACTCGAAGTAAGGCCGGATATTTCTGCAGTGAATTGAATGCAGGCTCGTCTTGCATCTCCCAAGACGAAGGGATGTCTGAATCCCCTGTGGAGACCACAGAGAAAGACCTAATTCTCCGCCTCATAGCGACCGGGGGCCTCACATCCTTTGAAAATTCGAGAGGTCCGCGGAGATCAATGCTTCCAAAGGAGACGATGCCTGACTCCTCTTGAAAATGGGTAGGAGTCCCAGGATCCCTGTGGCACGTGGAAAGGGACCCTGGGTCTCCCGCCTCACGTGGAGACGCTTCCCTATTGCCATGCCAAGACTCGAGGAGAATCCCGAGGTGTCCCTCGCACCTAGGCAGGAGTCCTGACGTCGCTGAACAAACACGTGTCTGGAAGGGCCCTCCCCGTCGTAACTCGAGAATATACCCCAGGTTCCGGCCGCAACTCGAGAAAAAACATGAGATTTCCCCCTCGCCGCGAGTTGAGGCCCGATTCCCCTGCACTGCATGCAGAGCAATTCCGTGTTCTACATCAAACGTGAAAGGAGCCTTGATTTCCTTGATGGCACTCCAGAGAAAACCCAAGATCACTGTCTCAAGTTTAGAGGGATCCTGATGTCACTGGAGCAACACGAAATTTACCCTTGGACCCCAAATCAACTCAAGATGAGAGCTTAGTCCCTGGTTTCGACTCAAGAGGAATAGCAACTTTCCATTAGCACATCAAGAGGAGGCTTCTCTCAGCTACAGGTATGTGAGAGGGACTCTGAGTTTGTGGCCTCAAGTGGAATGGACACCGAGATGCTCTGACTCGAAGTAAGGCCGGATATCCCTGCAGTGAATTGAATGCAGGCTCGTCTTGCATCTCCCAAGACGAAGGGATGTCTCAATCCCCTGTGGAGACCTCAGAGAAATACCGACTTCTCCACCTCATCGCGACCGGGGGCCTCACATCCTTTGAAAACTCGAGAGGTCCGCGGAGATCAATGCTTCCAAAGGAGCCGATGCCTGAATCCTCTTGAAAATGGATAGGAGTCCCAGGATCCCTGTGGCACGTGGAAAGGGACCCTGGGTCTCCCGCCTCACGTGGAGACGCTTCCCCATTGCCATGCCAAGGCTCGAGGAGAATCCCGAGGTGTCCCTTGCACCTAGGCAGGAGTCCTGACGTCGCTGAACAAACACGTGTCTGGAAGGGCCCTCTCCGTCGTAACTCGAGAACATACCCCAGGTTCCGGCCGCAACTGGAGAAAAACCATGAGATTTCCCCCTCGCCGCGAGTTGAGGCCCGATTCCCATGGACTGCGTGCAGAGTATTTCCGTGTTCCACATCAAACGTGAAAGGAGCCTTGATTTCCTTGATGGCACTCCAGAGAAAACCCAAGATCACTGTCTCAAGTCTAGAGGGATGCTGAGGTCACTAAACAACAGGAAATTTCCCCTTGGACCCCAAATCAACTCGAGATGAGAGCTTAGTCCCTGGCTTCGACTCAAGAGGGATACCAACTTTCCATAAGCACCACAAGAGGAGGCTTCCCTCAGCTACATGTATGTGACAGGGACCCTGAGTTTGTGGCCTCAAGTGGAATGGACACCGAGATGCTCTGACTCGAAGTATGGCCGGATATCCCTGCAGTGAATTGAATGCAGGCTCGTCTTGCATCTCCCAAGACGAAGGGATGTCTGAATCCCCTGTGGAGACCACAGAGAAAGACCTAGTCCTCCGCCTCAACTCGACCGGAGGCCTCACATCCTTTGAAAACCCGAGAGGTCCGCGGAGATCAATGCTTCCAAAGGAGACGATGCCTGACTCCTCTTGAAAATGGATAGGACTCCCAGGATCCCTGTGGCACGGGGAAAGGGACCCTGGGTCTCCCGCCTCACGTGGAGACGCGTCCCAATTGCCATGCCAAGACTCGAGGAGAATCAGGAGGTGTCCCTCGCACCTAGGCAGGAGTCCTGACGTCGCTGAACAAACACGTGTGTGGAAGGGCTCTCCCCGTCGTAATTCGAGAATATACCCCAGGTTCCGGCCGCAACTCGAGAAAAACCATGAGATTTCCCCCTCGCCGCGAGATGAGGTCCGATTCCCCTGCACTGCATGCAGAGCAATTCCGTGTTCCACATCAAACGTGAAAGGAGCCTTGATTTCCTTGATGGCACTCCAGAGAAAACCCAAGATCACTGTCTCAAGTCTAGAGGGATCCTGAGGTCACTGGAGCAACACGAAAGGGCTCCGTGGACCCCAAATCAACTCGAGATGAGAGCTTAGTCCCTGGCTTCGACTCAAGAGGAATACCAACTTTTCACAAGCACCTCAAGAGGAGGCTTCTCTCAGCTACAGGTATGTGAGAGGGACCCTGAGTTTGTGGCCTCACGTGGAATAGACACCGAGATGCTCTGACTCGAAGTAAGGCCGGATATTTCTGCAGTGAATTGAATGCAGGCTCGTCTTGCATCTCCCAAGACGAAGGGATGTCTGAATCCCCTGTGGAGACCACAGAGAAAGACCTAATTCTCCGCCTCATAGCGACCGGGGGCCTCACATCCTTTGAAAATTCGAGAGGTCCGCGGAGATCAATGCTTCCAAAGGAGACGATGCCTGACTCCTCTTGAAAATGGGTAGGAGTCCCAGGATCCCTGTGGCACGTGGAAAGGGACCCTGGGTCTCCCGCCTCACGTGGAGACGCTTCCCTATTGCCATGCCAAGACTCGAGGAGAATCCCGAGGTGTCCCTCGCACCTAGGCAGGAGTCCTGACGTCGCTGAACAAACACGTGTCTGGAAGGGCCCTCCCCGTCGTAACTCGAGAATATACCCCAGGTTCCGGCCGCAACTCGAGAAAAAACATGAGATTTCCCCCTCGCCGCGAGTTGAGGCCCGATTCCCCTGCACTGCATGCAGAGCAATTCCGTGTTCTACATCAAACGTGAAAGGAGCCTTGATTTCCTTGATGGCACTCCAGAGAAAACCCAAGATCACTGTCTCAAGTTTAGAGGGATCCTGATGTCACTGGAGCAACACGAAATTTACCCTTGGACCCCAAATCAACTCAAGATGAGAGCTTAGTCCCTGGTTTCGACTCAAGAGGAATAGCAACTTTCCATTAGCACATCAAGAGGAGGCTTCTCTCAGCTACAGGTATGTGAGAGGGACTCTGAGTTTGTGGCCTCAAGTGGAATGGACACCGAGATGCTCTGACTCGAAGTAAGGCCGGATATCCCTGCAGTGAATTGAATGCAGGCTCGTCTTGCATCTCCCAAGACGAAGGGATGTCTCAATCCCCTGTGGAGACCTCAGAGAAATACCGACTTCTCCGCCTCATCGCGACCGGGGGCCTCACATCCTTTGAAAACTCGAGAGGTCCGCGGAGATCAATGCTTCCAAAGGAGCCGATGCCTGAATCCTCTTGAAAATGGATAGGAGTCCCAGGATCCCTGTGGCACGTGGAAAGGGACCCTGGGTCTCCCGCCTCACGTGGAGACGCTTCCCCATTGCCATGCCAAGGCTCGAGGAGAATCCCGAGGTGTCCCTTGCACCTAGGCAGGAGTCCTGACGTCGCTGAACAAACACGTGTCTGGAAGGGCCCTCTCCGTCGTAACTCGAGAACATACCCCAGGTTCCGGCCGCAACTGGAGAAAAACCATGAGATTTCCCCCTCGCCGCGAGTTGAGGCCCGATTCCCATGGACTGCGTGCAGAGTATTTCCGTGTTCCACATCAAACGTGAAAGGAGCCTTGATTTCCTTGATGGCACTCCAGAGAAAACCCAAGATCACTGTCTCAAGTCTAGAGGGATGCTGAGGTCACTAAACAACAGGAAATTTCCCCTTGGACCCCAAATCAACTCGAGATGAGAGCTTAGTCCCTGGCTTCGACTCAAGAGGGATACCAACTTTCCATAAGCACCACAAGAGGAGGCTTCCCTCAGCTACATGTATGTGACAGGGACCCTGAGTTTGTGGCCTCAAGTGGAATGGACACCGAGATGCTCTGACTCGAAGTATGGCCGGATATCCCTGCAGTGAATTGAATGCAGGCTCGTCTTGCATCTCCCAAGACGAAGGGATGTCTGAATCCCATGTGGAGACCTCAGAGAAAGACCTAGTCCTCCGCCTCATCGCGACCGGAGGCCTCACATCCTTTGAAAACTCGAGAGGTCCGCGGAGATCAATGCTTCCAAAGGAGACGATGCCTGACTCCTCTTGAAAATGGATAGGAGTCCCAGGATCCCTGTGGCACGTGGAAAGGGACCCTGGGTCTCCCGCCTCACGTGGAGACGCGTCCAAATTGCCATGCCAAGACTCGAGGAGAATCCCGAGGTGTCCCTCGCACCTAGGCAGGAGTCCTGATGTCGCTGAACAAACACGTGTCTGGAAGGGCCATCCCCGTCGTAACTCGAGAATATACCCCAGGTTCCGGCCGCAACTCGAGAAAAACCATGAGATTTCCCCCTCACCACGAGTTCAGGCCCGATTCCCCTGCACTGAATGCAGAGCAATTCCGTGTTCCACATCAAACGTGAAAGGAGCCTTGATTTCCTTGATGGCACTCCAGAGAAAACCCAAGATCACTGTCTCAAGTCTAGAGGGATCCTGAAGTCACTGGACCTACAGGAAAGGGCTTCGTGGACCCCAAATCAACTCGAGATGAGAGCATAGACCCTGGCTTAGACTCAAGAGGAATACCAACTTTCCACAAGGACCTCAAGAGGAGGTTTCTCTCAGCTACAGGTATATTTGAGGGACCCTGAGTTTGTGGCCTCAAGTGGAATGGACACCGAGATGCTCTGACTCGAAGTAAGGCCGGATATCCCTGCAGTGAATTGAATGCAGGCTCGTCTTGCATCTCCCAAGACGAAGGGATGTCGGAATCCCCTGTGGAGACCACAGTGAAAGACCTAATTCTCCACCTCATAGCGACCGGGGGCCTCACATCCTTTGAAAATTCGAGAGGTCCGCGGAGATCAATGCTTCCAAAGAAGACGATGCCTGACTCCTCTTGAAAATGGATAGGAGTCCCAGGATCCCTGTGGCACGTGGAAAGGGACCCTGGGTCTCCCGCCTCACGTGGAGACGCTTCCCCATTGCCATGCCAAGACTCGAGGAGAATCCCGAGGTGTCCCTCGCACCTAGGCAGGAGTCCTGACGTCGCTGAACAAACACGTGTCTGGAAGGGCCCTCCCCGTCGTAACTCGAGAATATACCCCAGGTTCCGGCCGCATCTCTAGAAAAACCATGAGATATCCCCCTCGCCGCGAGTTGAGGCCCAATTCCCCTGCACTGCATGCAGAGCAATTCCGTGTTCCACATCAAACGTGAAAGGAGCCTTGATTTCCTTGATGGCACTCCAGAGAAAACCCAAGATCACTGTATCAAGTCTAGAGGGATGCTGAGGTCACTGGAGCAACACGAAATTTCCCCTTGGAGCCCAAATCAACTCGAGATGAGAGCTTAGTCCCTGGCGTCGACTCAAGAGGAATACCAACTTTCCACAAGCACCTCAAGAGGAGGCTTCTCTCAGCTACAGGTATGTGAGAGGGACCCTGAGTGTGTGGCCTCAAGTGGAATGGACACCGAGATGCTCTGACTCGAAGTAAGGCCGGATATCCCAACAGTGAATTGAATGCAGGCTCGTCTTGAATCTCCCAAGATGAAGGGTTGTCTGAATCCCCTGTGGAGATGACAGAGAAAGACCTAGTCCTCCGCCTCATCGCGACCGGTGGCCTCACATCCTTTGAAAACTTGACAGGTCTGCGGAGATCAATGCTTTCAAAGGAGACGATGCCTGACTCCTCTTGAAAATGGATAGGAGTCCCAGGATCCCTGTGGCACGTGGAAAGGGACCCTGTGTCTCCCGCCTCACGTGGAGACGCGTCGCAATTGCCATGCCAAGACTCGAGGAGAATCCCGAGGTGTCCCTCGCACCTAGGCAGGAGTCCTGACATCGCTGAAGAAACACGTCTCTGGAAGGGCCCTCCCCGTCGTAACTCGAGAATATACCCCAGGTTCCGGCCGCAACTCGAGAAAAACCATGAGACTTCCCCCTCGCCGCGAGATGAGGCCCGATTCCCCTGCACTGCGTGCAGAGCAATTCCGTGTTCCACATCAAACGTGAAAGGAGCCTTGATTTCCTTGATGGCACTCCAGAGAAAACCCAAGATCACTGTCTCAAGTCTAGAGGGATCCTGAGGTCACTGGAGCAACACGAAAGGGCTCCGTGGACCCCAAATCAACTGGAGATGAGAGATTAGTCCCTGGCTTCGACTCAAGAGGACTACCAACTTTCCACAAGCACCTTAAGAGGAGGCTTCTCTCAGCTACAGGTATGTGAGAGGGACCCAGAATTTGTGGCCTCAAGTGGAATGGACACCGAGATGCTCTGACTCGAAGTAAGGCCAGATATCCCTTCAGTGAATTGAATGCAGGCTCGTCTTGCATCTCCCAAGACGACGGGATGCCTGAATCCCCTGTAGAGACCACAGAGAAAGTCCTAGTCCTCTGCCTCATCGCGACCGGAGGCCTCACATCCTTTGCAAACTCAAGAGGTCCGCGGAGATCAATGCTTCCAAAGGAGACGATGCCTGACTCCTCTTGAAAATGGATAGGAGTCCCAGGATCCCTGTGGCACGTGGAAAGGGACACTGGGACTCCCGCCTCACGTGGAGACGCGTCCCAATTGCCATGCCAAGACTCGAGGAGAATCCCGAGGTGTCCCTCGCACCTAGGCAGGAGTCCTGACGTCGCTGAACAAACTCGTGTCTGGAAGGGCCCTCCCCGTCGTAACTCGAGAATATACCCCAGGTTCTGGCCGCAACTCGAGAAAAACCATGAAATTTCCCCCTCGCCACGAGTTGAGGCCCGATTCCCCTGCACTGAATGCAGAGCAATTCCCTGTTCCACATCAAACGTGAAAGGAGCCTTGATTTCCTTGATGGCACTCCAGAGAAAACCCAAGATCACTGTCTCAAGTCTAGAGGGATCCTGAGGTCCTTGGAGGAACACGAAAAGTTTCCTTGGACCCCAAATCAACTCGAGATGAGAGCTTAGTCCCTGGCTTCGACTCAAGAGGAATACCAACTTTCCACAAGCACCTCAAGCGGAGGCTTCTCTCAGCTACAGGTATGTGAGAGGGACCCTGAGTTGCTGGCCTCACGTGGAATGGACACCGAGATGGTCTGACTCGAAGTAAGGCCAGATATCCCTGCAGTGAATTGAATGCAGGCTCGTCTTGCATCTCCCAAGACGAAGGGATGTCTGAATCCCCTGTGGAGACCACAGAGAAAGACCTAATTCTCCGCCTCATCGCGACCGGAGGCCTCACATCCTTTGAAAACTTCAGAGGTCCGCGGAGATCAATGCTTCCAAAGGAGACGATGCCTGACTCCTCTTGAAAATAGATAGGAGTCCCAGGATCCCTGTGGCAGGTGGAAAGGGACCGTGGGTCTCCCGCCTCACGTGGAGACGCTTCCCCATTGCCATTCCAAGACTCGAGGAGAATCCGGAGGTGTCCCTCGGACCTAGGCAGGAGTCCTGACGTCGCTGAACAAACACGTGTCTGGAAGGGCCCTCCCCGTCGTAACTCGAGAATATACCCCAGGTTGCGGCCGCAACTCGACAAAAATCATGAGACTTCCCCCTCGCCGCGAGATGAGGCCCGATTCCCCTGCACTGCGTGCAGAGCAATTCCGTGTTCCACATCAAACGTGAAAGGAGCCTTGATTTCCTTGATGGCACACCAGAGAAAACCCAAGATCACTGTCTCAAGTCTAGAGGGATCCTGAGGTCACTGGAGCAACACGAAACGGCTCCGTGGACCCCAAATCAACTCTAGATGAGAGCTTAGTCCCTGGCTTCGCCTCAAGAGGAATACCAACTTTTCACAAGCACCTCAAGAGGAGGCTTCTCTCAGCTGCAGGTATGTGAGAGGGACCCTGAGTTTGTGGCCTCAAGTGGAATGGACACCGAGATGCTCTGACTCGAAGTAAGGCCGGATATCCCTGCAGTGAATTGAATGCAGGCTCGTCTTACATCTCCCAAGACGACGGGATGTCTGAATCCCCTGTGGAGACCACAGAGAAAGACCTAGTCCTCCGCCTCATCAAGACCGGAGGCCTCACATCCTTTGAAAATTCGAGAGGTCTGCGGAGATCAATGCTTCCAAAGGAGACGATGCCTGACTCCTCTTGAAAATGAATAGGAGTCCCAGGATCCCTGTGGCACGTGGAAAGGGACCCAGGGTCTCCCGCCTCACGTGGAGACGCATCCCAATTGCCATGCGAAGACTCGAGGAGAATCTCGAGGTGTCTCTCGCACCTAGGCAGGACTCCTGACGTCGCTGAACAAACACGTGTCTGGAAGGGCCCTCTCCGTCGTTACTCGAGAATATATCCCAGGTTCCGGCCGCAACTCGAGAAAAGCCATGAGACTTCCCCCTCGCCGCGACATGAGGCCCGATTCCCCTGCACTGCGTGCAGAGCAATTCCGTGTCCACATCAAACGTGAAAGGAGACTTGATTTCGTTGATGGCACTCCAGAGAAAACCCAAGATCACTGTCTCAAGTCTAGAGGGATCCTGAGGTCACTGTAGCAACACGAAAGGGCTCCGTAGTCCCCAAATCAACTCGAGATGAGAGCTTAGTCCCTGGCTTCGACTCAAGGGGAATGCCAACTTTCCACAAGCACCTCAAGAGGAGGCTTCTCTCAGCTACAGGTATGTCAGACGGACCCTGAGTTTGTGGCCTCAAGAGTAATGGACACCGAGATGCTCTGACTCGAAGTAAGGCCGGATATCCCTGCAGTGAATTGAATGCAGGCTCGTCTTGCATCTCCCAAGACGAAGGGTTGTATGAATCCCCTGTGGAGACCACAGAGAAAGACCTAGTCCACCGCCTCCTCGCGAACGGAGGCCTCATATCCTTTGAAAACTCGAGAGGTCCGCTGAGATCAATACTTCCGAAGGAGACGATGCCTGACTCCTCTTGAAAATGGATAGGAGTACCAGGATCCCTGTGGCACGTGGAAAGGGACCCTGGGTCTCCCGCCTCACGTGGAGACGCGTCCAAATTGCCATGCCAAGACTCCAGGAGAATCCCGAAGTGTCCCTCGCACCTAGGCAGGAGTCCTGACGTCGCTGAACAAACACGTGTCTGGAAGGGCCCTCCCGGTCGTAACTCGAGAATATACCCCAGGTTCGGGCCGCAACTCGAGAAAAACCATGAGACTTCCCCCTCGCCGCGAGATGAGGCCCGATTCCCCTGCACTGCGTGCAGAGCAATTCCGTGTTCCACATCAAACGTGAACGGAGCCTTGATTTCCTTGATGACACTCCAGAGAAAACCCAAGATCACTGTCTCAAGTCTAGAGGGATCCTGAGGTCACTGGACCAACAGGAAAGGGCTCCGTGGACCCCAAATCACCTCGAGATGAGAGCTTAGTCCCTGGATTCGACTCAAGAGGTATACCAACTTTCCACAAGCACCTCAAGAGGAGGCTTCTCTCAGCTACAGGTATGTGAGAGGGCCCCTGAGTTTGTTGCCGCAAGTGGAATGGACACCGAGATGCTCTGACTCGAAGTAAGGCCGGATATCCCTGCAGTGAATTGAATGCAGGCTCGTCTTGCATCTCCCAAGACGAAGGGATGTCTGAATCCCCTGTGGAGATGACAGAGAAAGACCGAGTTCTCCGCCTCATCGCGAGCGGAGGCCTCACATCCTTTGAAAACTCGAGAGGTCCACGGAGATCAATGCTTCCAAAGGAGACGATGCCTGACTCCTCTGGAAATTGGATAGGAGTCCCAGGATCCGTGTGGCACGTGGAAAGGGACCCTAGGTCTCCCGCCTCACGTGGAGACGCGTCCCAATTGCCATGCCAAGACTCGAGGAGAATCCCGAGGTTTCCCTCGCACCTAGGCAGGAGTCCTGACGTCGTTGAAAAAACACGTATCTGGAAGGGCCCTCCCCGTCATAACTCGAGAATATACCCCTGGTTCTGGCTGCAACTCGAGAAAAGCCATGAGATTTCCCCCTCGCCGCGAGTTGAGGCCCGATTCCCCTGCACTGCACGCAGAGCAATTCCGTGTTCCACATCAAACGTGAAAGGAGCCTTGATTTCCTTAATGGCACTACAGAGAAAACCCAAGATCACTGTCTCAAGTCTAGAGGGATCCTGAGGTCACTGGACCAACAGGAAAGGGCTCCGTGGACCCCAAATCAACTCGAGATGAGAGCTTAGTCCCTGGCTTCGACTCAAGAGGAATACCAACTTTCCACAAGCACCTCAAGAGGAGGCTTCTCTCTGCTACAGGTATGTGAGACGGACCCTGAGTTTGTGGCCTCAAGTGGAATGGACACCGAGATGCTCTGACTCGAAATAAGGCCGGATATCCCTGCAGTGAATTGAATGCAGGCTCGTCTTGCATCTCCCAAGACGAAGGGATGTCTGAATCCCCTGTGGAGACGACAGAGAAAGAAGTAGTCCTCCGCCTCATCGCGACCAGAGGCCTCATATCCTTTGAAAACTCGAGAGGTCCGCTGAGATCAATACTTCCGAAGGAGACGATGCCTGACTCCTCTTGAAAACGGATAGGAGTCCCAGGATCCCTGTGGCACGTGGAAAGGGACCCTAGGTCTCCCGCCTCACGTGGAGACGCGTCCAAATTGCCATCCAAGACTCCAGGAGAATACCGAGGTGTCCCTGGCACCTAGGGAGGAGTCCTGACGTCGCTGAAGAAACACGTGTCTGGAAGGGCCTCCCCCGTCGTAACTCGAGAATATACCCCAGGTTCGGGCCGCAACTCGAGAAAAACCATGAGACTTCCCCCTCGCCGCGAGATGAGGCCCGATTCCCCTGCACTGCGTGCAGAGCAATTCCGTGTTCCACATCAAACGTGATAGGAGCCTTGATTTCCTTGACGGCACTACAGAGAAAACCCAAGATCACTGTCTCAAGTCTAGAGGGATCCTGAGGTCACTGGACCAACAGGAAAGGGCTCCGTGAACCCCAAATCAACTCGAGATGAGAGCTTAGTCCCTGGCTTCGACTCAAGAGGAATACCAACTTTCCACAAGCACCTCAAGAGGAGGCTTCTCTCAGCTACAGGTATGTGAGACGGACCCTGAGTTTGTGGCCTCAAGTGGAATGGACACCGAGATGCTCTGACTCGAAGTAAGGCCGGATATCCCTGCAGTGAATTGAATGCAGGCTCGTCTTGCATCTCCCAAGACGAAGGGATGTCTGAATCCCCTGTGGAGACGACAGAGAAAGAAGTAGTCCTCCGCCTCATCGCGTCCGGAGAACTCACATCCTTTGAAAACTCGAGAGGTCTGCGGAGATCGATGCTTCCAAAGGAGACGATGCCTGACTCTTCTTGAAAATGGATAGGAGTCCCACGATCCCTGTGGCACGTTGAAAGGGAGCCTGGGTCTCCCGGCTCCCGTGGAGACGCGTCCCCATTGCCATGCCAAGACTCGAGGAGAATCAGGAGGTGTCCCTCGCACCTAGGGAGGAGTCCTGACGTCGCTGAACAAACACGTGTCTGGAAGGGCCCTCCCCGTCGTAACTCGAGAATATACCCCAGGTTCCGGCCGCAACTCGAGAAAAACCATGAGACTTCCCCCTCGCCGCGACATGAGGCCCGATTCCCCTGCACTGCGTGCAGAGCGATTCCGTGTTCCACATCAAACGTGAAAGGAGCCTTGATTTCCTTGATGGCACTCCAGAGAAAACCCAAGATCACTGTCTCAAGTCTAGCGCGATCCTGAGGTCACTGGAGCAACAAGAAAGGGCTTCGTGGACCCCAAATCAACTCGAGATGAGAGCTTAGTCCCTGGCTTCGACTCAAGAGGAATACCAACTTTCCACAAGCACCTCAAGAGGAGGCTTCTCTCAGCAACAGGTATGTGAGCTGGACCCTGAGTTTGTGGCCTCAAGTTGAATGGACACCGAGATGCTCTGACTCGAAGTAAGGCCGGATATCCCTGCAGTGAATTGAATGCAGGCTCGTCTTGCATCTCCCAAAAGGAAGGGATGTCTGAATCCCCTGCGGAGACCACAGAGAACGTCCTAGTTCTCCGCCTCAACGCTGACGGAGGCCTCACATCCTTTGAAAACTCGAGAGGTCCGCGGAGATCAATGCTTCCAAAGGAGACGATGCCTGACTCCTCTTCAAAATGGATAGGAGTCCCAGGATCCCTGTGGCACTTGGAAAGGGACCCTGGGTCTCCCGCCTCCCGTGGAGACGCGTCCCAATTGCCATGCCAAGAATCGAGGAGAATCCCGAAGTGTCCCTCGCACCTAAGCCCGAGTCCTGACGTCGCTGAACAAACACGCGTCTGGAAGGGCCCTCCCCGTCGTAACTCGAGAATATACCCCAGGTTCCGGCCGCAACTCGAGAAAAACCATGAGACTTCCCCCTCGCCGCGAGATGAGGCCCGATTCCCCTGCACTGCGTGCAGAGCAATTCCGTAATCCACATCAAAATTGAAAGGAGCCTTGATTTCCTTGATGGCACTCCAGAGAAAACCCAAGATCACTGTCTCAAGTCTAGACGGATCCTGAAGTCACTGTAGCAACACAAAAGGGCTCCGTGGACCCCAAATTAACTCGAGATGAGACCTTAGTCCCTGGCTTCTACTCAAGAGGAATACCAACTTTCCACAAGCACCTCAAGAGCAGGCTTCTCTCAGCCACAGGTATGTGAGAAGGAACTGAGTTTGTGGCCTCAAGTGGAATGGACACCGAGATGCTCTGACTCGAAGTAAGGCCGGATATCCCTGCAGTGAATTGAATGCAGGCTCGTCCTGCATCTACCAAGAGGAAGGGATGTCTGAATCCCCTGTGGAGACCACAGAGAAAGACCTAGTTCTCCGCCTCATCGCGACCAGAGGCCTCACATCCTTTGAAAACTCGAGAGGTCCGCGGAGATCAATGCTTCCAAAGGAGACGATGCCTGACTCCTCTTGAAAATGGATAGGAGTCCCAGGATCCCTGTGGCACGTGAAAAGGGACGCTGGATCTCCCGCCTAACGTGGAGACGCTTCCCAATTGCCATGCGACGATTTGAGGAGAATATGGAGGTGTCCCTTGCACCTAGGCAGGAGTCCTGACGTCGCTGAACAAACACGTGTCTGGAAGGGCCCTCCCCGTCGTAACTCGAGAATATACCCCAGGTTCCGGCCGCAACTGGAGAAAAACCATGAGACTTCCCCCTCGCCGCGAGATGAGGCCCGATTCCCCTGCCCTGCGTGCAGAGCAATTCCGTATTCCACATCAAACGTGAAAGGAGCCTTGATTTCCTTGATGGCACACCAGAGAAAACCCAAGATCACTGTCTCAAGTCTAGAGGGATCCTGAAGTCACTGTAGCAACACAAAAGGGCTCCGTGGACCCCAAATCAACTCGAGATGAGAGCTTAGTCCCTGGCTTCGACTCAAGAGGAATACCAACTTTCAACAAGCACCTCAAGAGGAGGCTTCTCTCAGCCACAGGTATGTGAGAAGGACACTGAGTTTGTGGCCTCAAGTGAAATGGACACCGAGATGCTCTGACTTGAAGTAAGGCCGGATATCCCTGCAGTGAATTGAATGCAGGCTCGTCTTGCATCTCCCAAGACGAAGGGTTGTCTGAATCCCCTGTGGAGACCACAGAGAAAGACCTAGTCCTCCGCCTCAACGCGACCGGAGGCCTCACATCCTTTGAAAACTCGAGAGGTCCGCGGAGATCAATGCTTCCAAAGGAGACGATGCCTGACTCTTCTTGAAAATGGATAGGAGTCCCAGGATCCCTGTGGCACGTCGAAAGGGACCCTGGGTCTCCCGCCTCACGTGGAGACGAGTCCCAATTGCCATGCCAAGACTCGAGGAGAATCCCGAGGTGTCCCTCGTACCTAGGCAGGAGTCCTGACATCGCTGAACAAACACGTGTCTGCAAGGGCCCTCCCCGTCGTAACTCGACAATATACCCCAGGTTCCGGCCGCAACTTGAGAAAAACCATGAGACATCCCCCTTGCTGCTAGATGAGTCCAGATTCCCCTGCACTGCGTGCAGAGCAATTCCGTGTTCCACATCAAACTTGAAAGGAGCCTGGATTTTCTTGATGGCACTCCAGAGAAAACCCAAGATCACTGTCTCAAGTCTAGAGGGATCCTGAGGTCACTGGAGCAACATGAAAGGGCTCCGTGGACCCCAAATCAAGTCGAGATGAGAGCTTAGTCCCTGGCTTCGATTCAAGAGGAATACCAACTTTCCACAAGCACCTCAAGAGGACGCTTCTCTCAGCTACAGGTATGTGAGAGGGACCCTGACTTTGTGGCCTCAAGTGAAATGGACACCGAGATGCTCTGACTCGAAGTAAGGCCGGATATCCCTGCAGTGAATTGAATGCAGGCTCGTCTTGCATCTCCCAAGACGAAGGGATGTCTGAATCCCCTGTGGAGACCACAGAGAAAGACCTAGTCCTCCGCCTCATCGCGACCGGAGGCCTCACATCCTTTGAAAACTCGAGAGGTCTGCGGAGATCAATGCTTCCAAAGAGACGTTGCCTGACTCCTCTTGAAAATGGATAGGAGTCCCAGGATCACTGTGGCACGTGGAAAGGGACCCTGGGTCTCCCGCCTCACGTAGAGACGCATCCCTATTGCCATGTCAAGACTCGAGGAGAATCCCGAGGTGTCCCTCGCACCTAGGCAGGAGTCCTGACGTCGCTGAACAAACACGTGTCTGGAAGGGCCCTCCCCGTCGTAACTCGAGAATATACCCCAGGTTCCGGCCGCAACTCGAGAGAAACCATGAGACTTCCACCTCGCCGCGAGATGAGGCCCGATTCCCCTGCCCTGCCTGCAGAGCAATTCCGGATTCCACATCAAAATTGAAAGGAGCATTGATTTTCTTGATGTCACTCCAGAGAAAACCCAAGATCACTGTCTCAAGTCTAGAGGGATCCTGAGGTCACTGTACCAACAAGAAAGGGCTCCGTGGACCGCAAATCAACTCGAGATGAGAGTTTAGTCCCTGGCTTCGACTCAAGAAAGAATACCAACTTTCCACAAGCACCTCAAGAGGAGGCTTCTCTCAGCTACAGGTATGTGAGAGGGCCCCTGAGTGTGTGGCCTCAAGTGGAATGGACACCGAGATGCTCTGACTCGAAGTTAGGCCGGATATCCCTGCAGTGAATTTAATGCAGGCTCGTCTTGTATCTCCCAAGACGAAGGGTTGTCTGAATCCCCTGCGGAGACCACAGAGAACGACCTAGTTCTCCGCCTCAACGCTGACGGAGGCCTCACATCCTTTGAAAACTCGAGAGGTCCGCGGAGATCAATGCTTCCAAAGGAGACGATGCCTGACTCCTCTTCAAAATGGATAGGAGTCCCAGGATCCCTGTGGCACTTGGAAAGGGACCCTGGGTCTCCCGCCTCCCGTGGAGACGCGTCCCAATTGCCATGCCAAGAATCGAGGAGAATCCCGAGGTGTACCTCGCACCTAAGCCCGAGTCCTGACGTCGCTGAACAAACACGCGTCTGGAAGGGCCCTCCCCGTCGTAACTCGAGAATATACCCCAGGTTCCGGCCGCAACTCGAGAAAAACCATGAGACTTCCCCCTTGCCGCGAGATGAGGCCCGATTCCCCTGCACTGCGTGCAGAGCAATTCCGTAATCCACATCAAAATTGAAAGGAGCCTTGATTTCCTTGATGGCACTCCAGAGAAAACCCAAGATCACTGTCTCAAGTCTAGACGGATCCTGAAGTCACTGTAGCAACACAAAAGGGCTCCGTGGACCCCAAATCAACTCGAGATGAGACCTTAGTCCCTGGCTTCTACTCAAGAGGAATACCAACTTTCCACAAGCACCTCAAGAGCAGGCTTCTCTCAGCCACAGGTATGTGAGAAGGACACTGAGTTTGTGGCCTCAAGTGGAATGGACACCGAGATGCTCTGACTCGAAGTAAGGCCGGATATCCCTGCAGTGAATTGAATGCAGGCTCGTCCTGCATCTCCCAAGAGGAAGGGATGTCTGAATCCCCTGTGGAGACCACAGAGAAAGACCTAGTCCTCCGCCTCATCGCGACCAGAGGCCTCACATCCTTTGAAAACTCGAGAGGTCTGCAGAGATCAATGCTTCCAAAGGAGACGATGCCTGACTCCTCTTGAAAATGGATAGGAGTCCCAGGATCCCTGTGGCACGTGGAAAGGGAACCTGGGTCTCCCGCCTCACATGGAGACGCGTCCCAATTGCCATGCCAAGACTCGAGGAGAATCCCGAGGTGTCCCTCGCACCTAGGCAGGAGTCCTGACGTCGCTGAACAAACACATGTCTGGAAAGGCCCTCCACGTCGTAACTCGATAATATACCCCAGGTTCCGGCCGCAACTCGAGAAAATCCATGAGACTTCCCCCTCGCCGCAAGATGAGGCCGGATTCCCCTGCACTGCGTGCAGTGCATTTCCGTGTTCCACATCAAACGTGAAAGGAGCCTTGATTTCCTTGATGGCACTCCAGAGAAAACCCAAGATCACTGTCTCAAGTCTAGAGGGATCCTGAGGACACTCGAACAACACGAAAAGCCTCCGTGGACCCCAAATCAACTCGAGATGAGAGCTTAGTCCCTGGCTTCGACTCAAGAGGAATACCAACTTTCCACAAGCACCTCAAGAGGACGATTCTCTCAGCTACAGGTATGTGAGAGGGACCCTGAATTTGTGGCCTCAAGTGGAATGGACACCGAGATGTTCTGACTCGAAGTAAGGCCGGATATACCTGCAGTGAATTGAATGCAGGCTCGTCTTGCATCTCCCAAGACGAAGGGATGTCTGAATCCCCTGTGGAGACGACAGAGAAATACCTAGTCCTCCGCCTCATCGCGACCGGAGGCCTCACATCCTTTGAAAACTCGAGAGGTCTGCGGAGATCAATGCTTCCAAAGAGACGTTGCCTGACTCCTCTTGAAAATGGATAGGAGTCCCAGGATCACTGTGGCACGTGGAAAGGGACCCTGGGTCTCCCGCCTCACGTAGAGACGCATCCCAATTGCCATGTCAAGACTCGAGGAGAATCCCGAGGTGTCCCTCGCACCTAGGCAGGAGTCCTACGTAGCTGAACAAACACGTGTCTGGAAGGGCCCTCCAAGTCGTAACTCGAGAATATACCCCAGGTTCCGGCCGCAACTCGAGAAAAACCATGAGACTTCCCCCTCGCCGCGAGATGAGGCCCGATTCCCCTTCCCTGCGTGCAGAGCAATTCCGGATTCCACATCAAAATTGAAAGGAGCATTGATTTCCTTGATGGCACTCCAGAGAAAACCCAAGATCACTGTCTCAAGTCTAGTGGGATCCTGAGGTCACTGTACCAACAAGAAAGGGCTCCGTGGACCCCAAATCAACTCGAGATAAGAGCTTAGTCCCTGGCTTCGACTCAAGAGGAATACCAACTTTCCACAAGCACCTCAAGAGGAGGCTTCTCTCAGCTACAGGAATGTGAGAAGGACACTGAGTTTGTGGCCTCAAGTGGAATGGACACCGAAATGCTCTGACTCGAAGTAAGGCCGGATATCCCTGCAGTGAATTGAATGCAGGCTCGTCTTGCATCTCCCAAGACGAAGGGATGTCTGAATCACCTGTGGAGACCACAGAGAAAGACCTAGTTCTCTGCCTCATCGAGACCGGAGGCCTCATATCCTTTGAAAACTCGAGATGTCAGCGGAGATCAATGCTTCCAAAGGAGACGATGCCTGACTCCTCTTGAAAATGGATAGGAGTCCCAGGATCCCTGTGGCACGTGGAAAGAGACCCTGGGTCTCACGCCTCACGTGGAGACCCATCCCAATTGCCATGCCAAGACTCGAGGAGAATCCCGAGGTGTCCCTCACACCTAGGCAGTAGTCCTGACGTCGCTGAACAAACACGTGTCTGGAAGGGCCCTCCCCATCGTAACTCGAGAATATATCCCAGGTTCCGGCCGCAACTCGAGAAAAACCATGAGACTTCCCCCTTGCTGCGAGATGAGGCCCTATTCCCCTGCACTGCGTGCAGAGCAATTCCGTGTTCCACATCAAACAAGAAAGGAGCCTTGATTTCCTTGATGACACTCCAGAGAAAACCCAAGATCACTGTCTCAAGTCTAGAGGAATCCTGAGGTCACTGTAGCAACAGGAAAGGGCTCTGTGGACCTCAAATCAACTCGAGATGAGATCTTAGGCCCTGGCTTCAACTGAAGAGGAATACCAACTTTCCACAAGCACCTCAAGAGAAGGATTCTCTCAGCTACAGTTATGTGAGAGGGACCCTCAGTTTGTGGCCTCAAGTGGAATGGACATCGAGATGCTCTGACTCGAAGTAAGGCCGGATATCCCTGCAGTGAATTGAATGCAGGCTCGGCCTGCATCTCCCAAGACGAAGGGATGTCTGAATCCCATGTTTAGACAACAGAGAAAGACCTAGTTCTCTGCGTCATCGCGACCGGAGGCCTCACATCCTTTGAAAACTCGAGTGGTCCGCGGAGATCAATGTTTCCAAAGGAGACGATGCCTGACTCTTCTTGAAAATGGATAGGAGTCCCAGGATCCCTGTGGCCCGTGGAAAGGGACACTGGGTCTCCCGCCTGACATGGAGTTGCGTCCCAATTTCCACGCCAAGACTCGAGGAGAATCCCGAGGTGTCCCTCGCACCTAGGAAGGAGTCCTGACGTCGCTGAACAAACACGTGTCTGGAAGGGCCCTCCCCGTCGTAACTCGAGAATATACCCCAGGTTCCGGCCGCAACTCGAGAAAAACCATGATACTTCCCCCTGGCCGCGAGATGAGGCCCGATTCCCCTGCACTGCGTGCAGAGCAATTCCGTGTTCCACATCAAACGTGAAAGGAGCCTTGATTTCCTTGATGGCACTCCAGAGAAAACCCAAGATCACTGTCTCAAGTCTAGAGGGATCCTGAGGTCACTGGAGCAACACGAAAGCGCTCCGTGGACCCCAAATCTACTAGAGATGAGATCTTCGTCCCTGGCTTCGACTCAAGAGGAATACCAACTTTCCACAAGCACCTCAAGAGGAGGCTTCTCTCAGCTACAGGTATGTGAGAAGGACCCTGAGTTTGTGGCCTCAAGTGGAAAGAACACCGAGATACTCTGACTCAAAGTAAGGCCGGATATCCCTGCAGTGAATTGAATGCAGGCTCGTCTTGCATCTCCCAAGACGAAGGGATGTCTGAATCCCCTGTGGAGACCACAGAGAAAGACCTAGTCCTTCGCCTCATCGCGACTGGAGGCCTCACATCCTTTGAAAACTCGAGAGGTCTGCGGAGATCAATGCTTCCAAAGGAGACGATGCCTGACTGTTCTTGAAAATGGATAGGAGATCCAGGATCCCTGTGGCCCGTGGAAAGGGACCCTGGGTCTCCTGCTTCACGTGGAGACGCGTCCCAATTGCCATGCCAAGACTCGAGGAGAATCCCGAGGTGTCCCTCGCACCTAGGCAGGAGTCCTGACGTCGCTGAACAAACACGTGTCTGGAAGGGCCCTCCCCGTCGTAACTCGAGAATATACCCCAGGTTCCGGCCGCAACTCGAGAAAAACCATGAGACTTCCCCCTCGCCGCGAGATGAGGCCCGATTCCCCTGCACTGCGTGCAGAGCAATTCCGTGTTCCACATCAAACGTGAAAGGAGCCTTGATTTCCTTGATGGCACTCCAGAGAAAACCCAAGATCACTGTCTCAAGTCTGGAGGGATCCTGAGGTCACTGGAGCAACACGAAAGGGCTCCGTGGACCCCAAATCTACTCGAGATGAGAGCTTAGTCCCTGGCTTCGACTCAAGAGGAATACCAACTTTCCACAAGCACCTCAAGAGGAGGCTTCTCTCAGCTACAGGTATGTGAGAGTGACCCTGAGTTTGTGGCCTCAAGTGGAATGGACACCGAGATGCTCTGACTCGAAGTAAGGCCGGATATCCCTGCAGTGAATTGAATGCAGGCTCGTCTTTCATCTCCCAAGACGAAGGGTTGTCTGAATCCCCTGTGGAGATGACAGAGAAAGACCTAGTCCTCCACCTCAATGCAACCGGAGGCCTCATATCCTTTGAAAACTCGAGAGGTCCACGGAGATCAATACTTCTGAAGGAGACGATGCCTGACTCCTCTTGAAAATGGATAGGAGTCCCAGGATCCCAGTGGCACGTGGAAAGGGACCCTGGGTCTCCCTCCTCACGTGGAGACGCGTCCCAATTGCCATGCCAAGACTCGAGGAGAATCCCGAGGTGTCCCTCGCACCTAAGCGGGAGTGCTGACGTCGCTGAACAAACACGTGTCTGGAAGGGCCCTCCCCGTCATAACTCGAGAATATACCCCAGGTTCCGGCCGCAACTCGAGAAAAACCATGAGACATCCCCCTCGCCGCGAGATGAGGCCCGATTCCCCTGCACTGATTGCAGAGCAATTCCGTTTTCCACATCAAACGTGAAAGGAGCCTTGATTTCCTTGATGGCACTCCAGAGAAAACCCAAGTTCACTGTCTCAAGTCTAGAGGGTTCCTGAGGTAACTGGAGCAACACGAAAGGGCTCCGTGGACCCCAAATCAACTCGAGATGAGAGCTTAGTCCCTGGCTTCGACTCAAGAGGAATACCAACTTTCCACAAGCACCTCAAGAGGAGGCTTCTCTCAGCTACATGTATGTGAGAGGGCCCCTGAATTTGTGGCCTCAAGTGGAATGGACACCGAGATGCTCTGACTCGAAGTAAGGCCGGATATCCCTGCAGTGAATTGAATGCAGGCTCGTCTTGCTTCTCCCAAGAAGAAGGGATGTCTGAATCCCCTGTGGAGACCACAGAGAAAGACTTAGTCCTCCGCCTCATCGCGCCAGAGGCCTCACATCCTTTGAAAACTCGAGAGGTCTGCAGAGATCAATGCTTCGAAAGGAGACGATGCCTGTCTCCTCTTGAAAATGGATAGGAGTCCCAGGATCCCTGTGGCACGTGGAAAGGGACCCTGGGTCTCCCGCCTCACGTGGATACGTGTCCCAATTGCCAAGCCAAGACTCCAGGAGAATCCCGAGGTGTCCCTCGCACCTAGGCAGGAGTCCTGACGTCGCTGAACAAACACGTGTCTGGAAGAGCTCTCCCCGTCGTAACTCGAGAATATACCCCAGGTTCCGTCCGCAACTCGAGAAAAACCATGAGACTTCCCCCTTGCCACGAGATGAGACCCGATTCCCCTGCACTGCGTGCAGAGCAATTCCGTGTTCCACATCAAACGTGAAAGGAGCCTTGATTTCCTTGATGGCACTCCAGAGAAAACCCAAGATAACTGTCTCAAGTCGAGAGGGATCCTGAGGTCACTGGAGCAACAGGAAAGGGCTCCGTGGACCCCAAATCTACTCGAGATGAGAGCTTAGTCCCTGGCTTCGACTCAAGAGGAATACCAACTTTCCACAAGCACCTCAACAGGAGGCTTCTCTCAGCTACAGGTATGTGAGAGGGACCCTGAGTTTGTGGCCTCAAATGGAATGGACACCGAGATGCTCTGACTCAAAATAAGGCCGGATATCCCTGCAGTGAATTGAATGCAGGCTCGGCTTACATATCCCAAGACGAAGGGATGTCTGAATGACCTTTGGAGACCACAGAGAAAGACCTAGTCCTCCGCCTCATCGCGACCGGAGGCCTCACATCCTTTGAATATTCGAGAGGTATGCGGAAATCAATGCTTCCAAAGGAGACGATGCCTGACTCCTCTTGAAAATGGGTAGGAGTCCCAGGATCCCTGTGGCACGTGGAAAGGGACCCTGGGTCTCCCGCCTCAGGTCGAGACGCGTCCAAATTGCCATGCCAAGACTCGAGGAGAATCCCGAGGTGTCCCTCGCACCTAAGCAGGAGTCCTGATGTCGCTGAACAAACACGCGTCTGGAAGGGCCCTCCCCGACGTAACTCGAGAATATACCCCAGGTTCCTGCCGCAACTCGAGAAAAGCCATGAGACTTCCCCCTCCCCGCGAGATGAGGCCCGATTCCCCTGCACTGCGTGCAGAGCAATTCCGCGTTCCACATCAAACGTGAAAGGAGGCTTGATTTCCTTGATGGCACTCCAGAGAAAACCCAAGATCACTGTCTCAAGTCTAGAGGGATCCTGAGGTCACTGGAGCAACACGAAAGGGTTCCATGGACCCCAAATCAACTCGAGATGAGAGCTTAGTCCCTGGCTTCGACTCAAGAGGAATACCAACTTTCCACAAGCACCTCAAGAGGAGGCTTCTCTCAGCTACAGGTATGTGAGAGTGACCCTGAGTTTGTGGCCTCAAGTGGAATGGACACCGAGATGCTCTGACTCGAAGTAAGGCCGGATATCCCTGCAGTGAATTGAATGCAGGCTCGTCTTTCATCTCCCAAGACGAAGGGTTGTCTGAATCCCCTGTGGAGATGACAGAGAAAGACCTAGTCCTCCACCTCAATGCAACCGGAGGCCTCATATCCTTTGAAAACTCGAGAGGTCCACGGAGATCAATACTTCTGAAGGAGACGATGCCTGACTCCTCTTGAAAATGGATAGGAGTCCCAGGATCCCAGTGGCACGTGGAAAGGGACCCTGGGTCTCCCGCCTCACGTGGATACGTGTCCCAATTGCCATGCCAAGACTCCAGGAGAATCCCGAGGTGTCCCTCGCACCTAGGCAGGAGTCCTGACGTCGCTGAACAAACACGTGTCTGGAAGGGCCCTCCCCGTCGTAACTCGAGAATATACCCCAGGTTCCGTCCGCAACTCGAGAAAAACCATGAGACTTCCTCCTTGCCACGAGATGAGACCCGATTCCCCTGCACTGCGTGCAGAGCAATTCCGTGTTCCACATCAAACGTGAAAGGAGCCTTGATTTCCTTGATGGCACTCCAGAGAAAACCCAAGATCACTGTCTCAAGTCTAGAGGGATCCTGAGGTCACTGGAGCAACATGAAAGGGCTCCATGGACCCCAAATCAACTCGAGATGAGAGCTTAGTCCCTGGCTTCGACTCAAGAGGAATACCAACTTTTCATAAGCACCTCAAGAGGAGGCTTCTCTCAGCTACAGGTATCTGAGAGGGACCCTGAGTTTGTGGCCTCAAGTGGAATGGACACCTAGATGCTCTGACTCGAAGTAAGGCCGGATATCCCTACAGTGAATTGAATGCAGGCTCGTCTTGCATCTCCCAAGACGAAGGAATGTCTGAATCCCCTGTGGAGACCACAGAGAAAGACCTAGTCCTCCGCCTCAACGCGACCGGAGGCCTCACATACTTTGAAAATTCGAGAGGTCCACGGAGATCAATGCTTCCAAAGGAGACGATGCCTGACTCCTCTTGAAAATGGATAGGAGTCCCAGGATCCCTTTGGCACGTGGAAAGGGACCCTGGGTCTCCCGCCTCACGTGGAGACGCGTCCAAATTGCCATGCCAAGACTCGAGGAGAATCCCGAGTTGTCCCTCGCACCTAGGCAGGAGTCATGACGTCGCTGAACAAACACGTGTCTGGAAGGTCCCACCCCGTCGTAACTCGAGAATATACCCCAGGTTCCGGCCGCAACTCGAGAAAAACCATGAGACTTCCCCCTCGACGCGAGATGAGGCCCAATTCCCCTGCACTGCGTGCAGAGCCATTCCATGTTCCACATCATACGTGAAAGGAGCCTTGATTTCCTTGATGGAACTGCAGAGAAAACCCAAGATCACTGTCTCAAGTCTAGAGGGATCCTGAGGTCACTGGAGCAACATGAAAGGGCTGCCTGGTTCCCAAATCAACTCGAGATGAGAGCTTCGTCCCTGGCTTCGACTGAAGAGGTATACCAAGTTTCCACAAGCACTTCAAGAGGAGCCTTCTCTCAGCTACAGTTATGTGACAGGGAACCTGAGTTTTTGGCCTCAAGTGGAATGGACACCGAGATGCTCTGACTCGAAGTAAGGCCAGATATCCCTGCAGTGAATTGAATGCAGACTTGTCTTGCATCTCCCAAGACGAAGGGATGTCTGAATCCCCTGTGGAGACGTCAGAGAAAGTACTAGTCCTCCGCCTCATCGCACCGGGGGCCTCACATCCTTTGAAAACTCGAGAGGTATGCGGAGATCAATGCTTCCAAAGGAGACGATGCCTGACTCCTCTTGAAAATGGATAGGAGTCCCAGGATCCCTGTGGCACGTGGAAAGGGACCCTGGGTCTCCCGCCTCACGTGGAGACGCCTCCCAATTGCCATGCGAAGACTCGAGGGGAATCCCGAGGTGTCCCTCGCACCTAGGCAGGAGTCCTGACGTCACTGAACAAACACGTGTATGGAAGGGCCCTCCCCGTCGTAACTCGAGAATATACCCCAGGTTCCGGCCGCAACTCGAGAAAAACTATGAGACTTCCCCCTCGCTGCGAGATGAGGCCCGCTTCCCCTGCACTGCGTGCACAGCAATTCCGTGTTCCACATCAAACGTGAAAGGAGCCTTGATTTCCTTGATGGCACTCCAGAGAAAACCCAAGATCACTCTCTCAAGTCTAGAGCGATCCTGAGGTCGATGGAGCAACACGAAAAGGCTCCATGGACCCCAAATCAACTCGAGATGAGAGCTTAGTCCCTGGCTTCGACTCAAGAGGAATTCCAACTTTCCACAAGCACCTCAAGGGGAGGCTACTCTCAGCTACAGGTAAGAGAGAGGGTCTCTGAGTTTGTGGCCTCAAATGGAATGGACACCGAGATGCTCTGACTCGAAGTAAGGCCGGATATCCCTGCAGTGAATTGAATGCAGGCTCGTGTTGCATCTCCCAAGACGAAGGGATGTCTGAATCCGCTGTGGAGACCACAGAGAAAGACCTAGTCCTCGGCCTCTTCGAGACCGGAGGCATCACATCCTTTGAAAACTCGAGAGGTCCGCGGAGATCAATGCTTCCAAAGGAGACGATGCCTGACTCCTCTTGAAAAAGGATAGGAGTCCCAGGATCCCTGTGGCACGTGGAAAGGGACCCTGGGTCTCCCGCCTCACGTGGAGACGCGTCCCAATTGCCATGCCAAGACTCGAGGAGAATCCCGAGCTGTCCCTCGCACCTAGGCAGGAGTCCTGACGTAGCTGAACAAACACGTGTCTGGAAGGGCCCTCCCCGTCGTAACTCGAGAATATACCGCAGGTTCCGGCCGCAACTCGAGAAAAACCATGAGACTTCCCCCTCGCCGCGAGATGAGGCCCAATTCCCCTGCACTGCTTGCAGAGCAATTCGTGTTCCACTTTAAACGTGAAAGGAGACTTGATTTCCTTGACGGCACTCCAGAGAAAACCCAAGATCACTGTCTCAAGTCTAGAGGGATCCTGAGGTCACTGGAGCAACACGAAATTTCTCCGTGGACCCCAAATCAACTTGAGATGAGAGCTTAGTCCCTGGCTTTGACTCAAGAGGAATACCAACTTTCCACAAGCACCTCAAGAGGAGGCTTCTTCCAGCTACACAGATGTGAGAGGGACCCTGACTTTGTGACCTCAAGTGGAATGGATACCGAGATGCTCTGACTCGAATTAAGGCCGGATATCCCTGCAGTGAATTCCATGCAAGCTCGTCTTGCATCTCCCAAGACGAAGGGATGTCTGAATCCCCTGTGGAGACCAGAGAGAAAGACCTAGTTCTCCGCCTCTTCGTGACCGGAGGCTTCACATCCTTTGAAAACTCGAGAGGTCTGCGGAGATAAATGCTTCCAAGGAGACGATGCCTGACTCATCCTTAAAATGGATAGGAGTCCCAGGATTCCTGTGGCACGTGGAAAGGGACCCTGGGTCTCCCGCCTCACGTGGAGACGCGTTCCAATTGCCATGCCAAGACTCGAGGAGAATCCTGAAGTGTCCCTCGCACCTAGGCAGGAATCCTGACGTCGCTGAACAAACACGAGTCTGGAAGGGTCCTCCCCGTCGTAACTCGAGAATATACCCCAGGTTCCGGCCGCAACTCGAGAAAAAGCATGAGAATTCCCCCTCGCCGCGAGAGGAGGACCGATTCCCCTGCACTGCGTGCAGAGCAATTCCGTGTTCCACATCAAACGTGAAAGGAGCCTTGATTTCCTTGATGGCACTCCAGAGAAAACCCAAGATCACTGTCTCAAGTCTAGAGGGATCCTGAGGTCACTGGAGCAACAAGAAAGTGCTCAGTGGAGCCCAAATCAACTCGAGATGAGAGCTTAGTCCCTGGCTTCCACTCAAGAGGAATACCAACTTTCCACAGGCACCTCATGAGAAGGCTTCTCTCAGCTACAGGTATGTGAGAGGGACCCTGAGTTTGTGGCCTCAAGTGGAATGGACACCGAGATGCTCTGAGTCGAAGTAAAGCCGGATATCCCTGCAGTGAATTGAATGCAGGCTCGTCTTGCATCTCCCAAGACGAAGGGATGTCTGAATCCCCTGTGGAGACCACAGAGAAAGACCTAGTCCTCCGCCTCATCGCTACCGGAGGCCTCACATCCTTTGAAAACTCGAGAGGTCCGCGGAGATCAATGCTTCCAAAGGAGACGATGCCTGACTCCTCTTGAAAATGGTTAGGAGTCCCAGGATCCCTGTGGCACATGGAATGGGACCCTGGGTCTCCTGCCTCACGTGGAGACGTGTCCCATTTGCCATGTCAAGACTCGAGGAGAATCCCGAGGTGTCCCTCGCACCTAGGCAGGAGTCCTGACGTCGCTGAACAAACACGTTTCTGGAAGGGCCCTCCCCGTCGTAACTCGAGAATATAGCCCAGGTTCCGGCCGCAACTCGAGAAAAACCATGAGACTTCCCCCTCGCCGAGAGATGAGGCCCGAATCCCCTGCACTGCGTGCAGAGCAATTCCGTGTTCCACATCAAACTTGAAAGGAGCCTTGATTTCCTTGATGGCACTCCAGAGAAAACCCAAGATCACTGTCTCAAGTCTAGAGGGATCCTGAGGTCACTGGAGCAACAAGAAAGGCTCAGTGGACCCCAAATGAACTCGAGATGAGAACTTAGTCCCTTGCTTCGACTCAAGAGGAATACCAACTTTCCACAATCACCTCAAGATGAGGCTTCTCTCAGCTACAGGTATGTGAGAGGGCCCCTGAGTTTGTGGCCTCAAGTGGAATGGACACCGTGATGCTCTGTCTTGAAGTAAAGCCGGATATCCTGCAGTGAATTGAATGCAGGCTCGTCTTGCATCTCGCAAGACGAAGGGTTGTCTGAATACCCTGTGGAGTCCACAGAGAAAGACCTAGTCCTCCGCCTCAATGCGAACGGAGGCCTCACGTCCTTTGAAAATTCGAAAGGTCCGCGGAGATCAATGCTTCCAAAGGTGACGATGACTTGGAAATGGATAGGAGTTCCAAGGTCCCTGTGGCACGTGGAAAGGGACCCTGGGTCTCCCGCCTCACGTGGAGACGCGTCCCAATTGCCATGCCAAGACTCGAGGAGAATCCTGAAGTGTCCCTCGTACCTAGGCAGGAATCCTGACGTCGCTGAACAAACACGAGTCTGGAAGGGTCCTCCCCGTCGTAACTCGAGAATATACCCCAGGTTCCGGCCGCAACTCGAGAAAAAGCATGAGAATTCCCCCTCGCCGCGAGAGGAGGACCGATTCCCCTGCACTGCGTGCAGAGCAATTCCGTGTTCCACATCAAACGTGAAAGGAGACTTGATTTCCTTGATGGCACTCCAGAGAAAACCCAAGATCACTGTTTCAAGTCTAGAGGGATCCTGAGGTCACTGTAGCAACACGAAAGGGCTCTGTGGACCCCAAATCAACTCGAGATGAGAGCTTAGTCCCTGGCTTCGACTCAAGAGGAATACCAACTTTCCACAAGCACCTCAAGAGGAGGCTTCTCTCAGCTACAGGTATGTGAGAGGGACCCTGAGTTTGTGGCCTCAAGTGGAATGGACACCGAGATGCTCTGACTCACGGTAAGGCCGGATATCCCTGCAGTGAATTGAATGCAGGCTCGTCTTGCATCTCCCAAGACGAAGGGATGTCTGAATCCCCTGTGGAGACCACAGAGAAAGACCTAGTCCTCCGCCTCATCGCGACCGGAGGCCTCACATCCTTTGAAAACTCGAGAGGTCTGCGGAGATCAATGCTTCCAAAGGAGACGATGCCCGACTCCTCTTGAAAATGGGTAGGAGTCCCAGGATCCCTGTGGCACGTGGAAAGGGACCCTGGGTCTCCCGCCTCACGTGGAGACGCCTCCCAATTGCCATGCGAAGACTCGAGGGGAATCCCGAGGTGTCCCTCGCACCTAGGCAGGAGTCCTGACCTCGCTGAACAAACACGAGTCTGGAAGGGACCTCCCCGTCGTAACTCGAGAATATACCCCAGGTTCTGGCCGCAACTCGAGAAAAAGCATGAGAATTCCCCCTCGCCGCGAGAGGAGGCCCGATTCCCCTGCACTGCGTGCAGAGCAATTCCGTGTTCCACATGCAACGTGAAAGGAGACTTGATTTCCTTGATGGCACTCCAGAGAAAACCCAAGATCACTGTCTCAAGTCTAGAGGGATTCTGAGGTCACTGGAGCAACAAGAAAGTGCTCAGTGGAGCCCAAATCAACTCGAGATGAGAGCTTAGTCCCTGGCTTCCACTCAAGAGGAATACCAACTTTCCACAAGCACCTCATGAGAAGGCTTCTCTCAGCTACAGGTATGTGAGAGGGACCCTGAGTTTGTGGCCTCAAGTGGAATGGACACCGAGATGCTCTGAGTCGAAGTAAAGCCGGATATCCCTGCAGTGAATTGAATGCAGGCTCGTCTTGCATCTCCCAAGACGAAGGGATGTCTGAATCCCCTGTGGAGACCACAGAGAAAGACCTAGTCCTCCGCCTCATCGCGACCGGAGGCCTCACATCTTTTGAAATCTCGAGAGGTCCGCGGAGATCAATGCTTCCAAAGGAGACGATGCCTGACTCCTCTTGAAAATGGTTAGGAGTCCCAGGATCCCTGTGGCACATGGAATGGGACCCTGGGTCTCCCGCCTCACGTGGAGACGCGTCCCAATTGCCATGCCAACACTCGAGGAGAATCCCGAGGTGTCCCTCGCACCTAGGCAGGAGTCCTGACGTCGCTGAACAAACACGTTTCTGGAAGGGCCCTCCCCGTCGTAACTCGAGAATATAGCCCAGGTTCCGGCCGCAACTCGAGAAAAACCATGAGACTTCCCCCTCGCCGAGAGATGAGGCCCGAATCCCCTGCACTGCGTGCAGAGCAATTCCGTGTTCCACATCAAACTTGAAAGGAGCCTTGATTTCCTTGATGGCACTCCAGAGAAAACCCAAGATCACTGTCTCAAGTCTAGAGGGATCCTGAGGTCACTGGAGCAACAAGAAAGGCTCAGTGGACCCCAAATGAACTCGAGATGAGAACTTAGTCCCTTGCTTCGACTCAAGAGGAATACCAACTTTCCACAATCACCTCAAGATGAGGCTTCTCTCAGCTACAGGTATGTGAGAGGGCCCCTGAGTTTGTGGCCTCAAGTGGAATGGATACCGTGATGCTCTGTCTTGAAGTAAAGCCGGATATCCTGCAGTGAATTGAATGCAGGCTCGTCTTGCATCTCGCAAGACGAAGGGTTGTCTGAATACCCTGTGGAGTCCACAGAGAAAGACCTAGTCCTCCGCCTCAATGCGAACGGAGGCCTCACGTCCTTTGAAAATTCGAAAGGTCCGCGGAGATCAATGCTTCCAAAGGTGACGATGACTTGGAAATGGATAGGAGTTCCAAGGTCCCTGTGGCACGTGGAAAGGGACCCTGGGTCTCCCGCCTCACGTGGAGACGCGTCCCAATTGCCATGCCAAGACTCGAGGAGAATCCTGAAGTGTCCCTCGCACCTAGGCAGGAATCCTGACGTCGCTGAACAAACACGAGTCTGGAAGGGTCCTCCCCGTCGTAACTCGAGAATATACCCCAGGTTCCGGCCGCAACTCGAGAAAAAGCATGAGAATTCCCCCTCGCCGCGAGAGGAGGACCGATTCCCCTGCACTGCGTGCAGAGCAATTCCGTGTTCCACATCAAACGTGAAAGGAGACTTGATTTCCTTGATGGCACTCCAGAGAAAACCCAAGATCACTGTTTCAAGTCTAGAGGGATCCTGAGGTCACTGTAGCAACACGAAAGGTCTCCGTGGACGCCAAATCAACTCGAGATGAAAGCTTAGTCCCTGGCTTCGACTCAAGAGGAATACCAACTTTCCAGAAGCACCTCAAGAGGAGGCTTCTCTCAGCTACAGGTATGTGAGAGGGACCCTGAGTTTGTGGCCTCAAGTGGAATGGACACCGAGATGCTCTGACTCACGGTAAGGCCGGATATCCCTGCAGTGAATTGAATGCAGGCTCGTCTTGCATCTCCCAAGACGAAGGGATGTCTGAATCCCCTGTGGAGACCACAGAGAAAGACCTAGTCCTCCGCCTCATCGCGACCGGAGGCCTCACATCCTTTGAAAACTCGAGAGGTCTGCGGAGATCAATGCTTCCAAAGGAGACGATGCCCGACTCCTCTTGAAAATGGGTAGGAGTCCCAGGATCCCTGTGGCACGTGGAAAGGGACCCTGGGTCTCCCGCCTCACGTAGAGACGCCTCCCATTTGCCATGCGAAGACTCGAGGGGAATCCCGAGGTGTCCCTCGCACCTAGGCAGGAGTCCTGACCTCGCTGAACAAACACGAGTCTGGAAGGGACCTCCCCGTCGTAACTCGAGAATATACCCCAGGTTCCGGCCGCAACTCGAGAAAAAGCATGAGAATTCCCCCTCGCCGCGAGAGGAGGCCCGATTCCCCTGCACTGCGTGCAGAGCAATTCCGTGTTCCACATGCAACGTGAAAGGAGACTTGATTTCCTTGATGGCACTCCAGAGAAAACCCAAGATCACTGTCTCAAGTCTAGAGGGATCCTGAGGTCTCTGGAGCAACAAGAAAGTGCTCAGTGGAGCCCAAATCAACTCGAGATGAGAGCTTAGTCCCTGGCTTCGACTCAAGAGGAATACCAACTTTCCACAAGCACCTCATGAGAAGGCTTCTCTCAGCTACAGGTATGTGAGAGGGACCCTGAGTTTGTGGCCTCAAGTGGAATGGACACCGAGATGCTCTGAGTCGAAGTAAAGCCGGATATCCCTGCAGTGAATTGAATGCAGGCTCGTCTTGCATCTCCCAAGACGAAGGGATGTCTGAATCCCCTGTGGAGACCACAGAGAAAGACCTAGTCCTCCGCCTCATCGCGACCGGAGGCCTCACATCTTTTGAAATCTCGAGAGGTCCACGGAGATCAATGCTTCCAAAGGAGACGATGCTTCACTCCTCTTGAAAATGGTTAGGAGTCCCAGGATCCCTGTGGCACGTGGAATGGGACCCTGGGTCTCCCGCCTCACGTGGAGACATGTCCCATTTGCCATGTCAAGACTCGAGGAGAATCCCGAGGTGTCCCTCGCACCTAGGCAGGAGTCCTGACGTCGCTGAACAAACACGTGTCTGGAAGGGCCCTCCCCGTCGTAACTCGAGAATATAGCCCAGGTTCCGGCCGCAACTCGAGAAAAACCATGAGACTTCCACCTCGCCGAGAGATGAGGCCCGAATCCCCTGCACTGCGTGCAGAGCAATTCCGTGTTCCACATCAAACTTGAAAGGAGCCTTGATTTCCTTGATGGCACTCCAGAGAAAACCCAAGATCACTGTCTCAAGTCTAGAGGGATCCTGAGGTCACTGGAGCAACAAGAAAGGCTCAGTGGACCCCAAATGAACTCGAGATGAGAACTTAGTCCCTTGCTTCGACTCAAGAGGAATACCAACTTTCCACAATCACCTCAAGATGAGGCTTCTCTCAGCTACAGGTATGTGAGAGGGCCCCTGAGTTTGTGGCCTCAAGTGGAATGGACACCGTGATGCTCTGTCTTGAAGTAAAGCCGGATATCCTGCAGTGAATTGAATGCAGGCTCGTCTTGCATCTCGCAAGACGAAGGTTTGTCTGAATACCCTGTGGAGTCCACAGAGAAAGACCTAGTCCTCAGCCTCAATGCGAACGGAGGCCTCACGTCCTTTGAAAATTCGAAAGGTCCGCGGAGATCAATGCTTCCAAAGGTGACGATGACTTGGAAATGGATAGGAGTTCCAGGATCCCTGTGGTACGTGGAAAGGGACCCTGGGTCTCCCGCCTCACGTGGAGACGCGTCCCAATTGCCATGCCAAGACTCGAGGAGAATCCTGAAGTGTCCCTCGCACCTAGGCAGGAATCCTGACGTCGCTGAACAAACACGAGTCTGGAAGGGTCCTCCCCGTCGTAACTCGAGAATATACCCCAGGTTCCGGCCGCAACTCGAGAAAAAGCATGAGAATTCCCCCTCGCCGCGAGAGGAGGTCCGATTCCCCTGCACTACGTGCAGAGCAATTCCGTGTTCCACATCCAACGTGAAAGGAGCCTTGATTTCCTTGATGGCACTCCAGAGAAAACCCAAGATCACTGGCTCAAGTCTAGAGGGATCCTGAGGTCACTGGAGCAACATGAAAGGGCTCCGTGAAACCCAAATAAACTCGAGATGAGAGCTTAGTCCCTGGCTTCGACTCAAGAGGAATACCAACTTTCCACAAGCACCTCAACAGGAGGCTTCTCTCAGCTACAGGTATGTGAGAGGGACCCTGAGTTTGTGGCCTCAAATGGAATGGACACCGAGATGCTCTGACTCAAAGTAAGGCCGGATATCCCTGCAGTGAATTGAATGCAGGCTCGGCTTACATATCCCAAGACGAAGGGATGTCTGAATCCCTTTTGTAGACCACAGAGAAAGACCTAGTCCTCCGCCTCATCGCGACCGGAGGCCTCACATCCTTTGAATATTCGAGAGGTATGCGGAAATCAATGCTTCCAAAGGAGATGATGCCTGACTCCTCTTGAAAATGGGTAGGAGTCCCAGGATCCCTGTGGCACGTGGAAAGGGACCCTGGGTCTCCGGCCTCAGGTCGAGACGCGTCCAAATTGCCATGCCAAGACTCGAGGAGAATCCCGAGGTGTCCCTCGCACCTAAGCAGGAGTCCTGACGTCGCTGAACAAACACGTGTCTGGAAGGGCCCTCCCCGTCGTAACTCGAGAATATACCCCAGGTTCCTGCCGCAACTCGAGAAAAGCCATGAGACTTCCCCCTCGCCGCGAGATGAGGCCCGATTCCCCTGCACTGCGTGCAGAGCAGTTCCGCGTTCCACATCAAACGTGAAAGGAGGCTTGATTTCCTTGATGGCACTCCAGAGAAAACCCAAGATCACTGTCTCAAGTCTAGAGGGATCCTGAGGTCACTGGAGCAACACGAAAGGGTTCCATGGACCCCAAATCAACTCGAGATGAGAGCTTAGTCCCTGGCTTCGACTCAAGAGGAATACCAACTTTCCACAAGCACCTCAAGAGGAGGCTTCTCTCAGCTACAGGTATGTGAGAGTGACCCTGAGTTTGTGGCCTCAAGTGGAATGGACACCGAGATGCTCTGACTCGAAGTAAGGCCGGATATCCCTGCAGTGAATTGAATGCAGGCTCGTCTTTCATCTCCCAAGACGAAGGGTTGTCTGAATCCCCTGTGGAGATGACAGAGAAAGACCTAGTCCTCCACCTCAATGCAACCGGAGGCCTCATATCCTTTGAAAACTCGAGAGGTCCACGGAGATCAATACTTCTGAAGGAGACGATGCCTGACTCCTCTTGAAAATGGATAGGAGTCCCAGGATCCCAGTGGCACGTGGAAAGGGACCCTGGGTCTCCCTCCTCACGTGGAGACGCTTCCCAATTGCCATGCCAAGACTCGAGGAGAATCCCGAGGTGTCCCTCGCACCTAGGCGGGAGTGCTGACGTCGCTGAACAAACA
The DNA here is from genome assembly GCF_033118175.1 of Dama dama. Classification (NCBI taxonomy): domain Eukaryota; kingdom Metazoa; phylum Chordata; class Mammalia; order Artiodactyla; family Cervidae; genus Dama; species Dama dama. The sequence goes on along the minus strand of NW_026870928.1, from coordinate 4,867,628 downwards.
CGTGTCTGGAAGGGCCCTCCCCGTCATAACTCGAGAATATACCCCAGGTTCCGGCCGCAACTCGAGAAAAACCATGAGACATCCCCCTCGCCGTGAGATGAGGCCCGATTCCCCTGCACTGATTGCAGAGCAATTCCATTTTCCACATCAAACGTGAAAGGAGCCTTGATTTCCTTGATGGCACTCCAGAGAAAACCCAAGTTCACTGTCTCAAGTCTAGAGGGTTCCTGAGGTAACTGGAGCAACACGAAAGGGCTCCGTGGACCCCAAATCAACTCGAGATGAGAGCTTAGTCCCTGGCTTCGACTCAAGAGGAATACCAACTTTCCACAAGCACCTCAAGAGGAGGCTTCTCTCAGCTACATGTGTGTGAGAGGGCCCCTGAATTTGTGGCCTCAAGTGGAATGGACACCGAGATGCTCTGACTCGAAGTAAGGCCGGATATCCCTGCAGAGAATTGAATGCAGGCTCGTCTTGCATCTCCCAAGACGAAGGGATGTCTGAATCCCCTGTGGAGATGACAGAGAAAGACCTAGTTCTCCGCCTCATCGCGACCGGAGGCATCATATCCTTTGAAAACTCGAGAGGTCTGCGGAGGTCAATGCTTCCAAAGGAGACGATGCCTGACTCTTCTTGAAAATGGATAGGAGTCCCAGGATCCCTGTGGCACGTGGAAAGGGACCCTGGGTCTCCCGCCTCACGTGGAGACGCGTTCCAATTGCCATGCCAAGACTCGAGGAGAATCCTGAGGTGTCCCTCGCCCCTAGGCAGGAGTCCTGACGTCGCTGAACAAACACGTGTCTGGAAGGGCCCTCCCCGTCGTAACTCGAGAATATACCCCAGGTTCCGTCCGCAACTCGAGAAAAACCATGACACTTCCCCCTCGCCGCGAGATGAGGCCCGATTCCCCTGCACTGCGTGCAGAGCAATTCCGTGTTCCACATCAAACGTGAAAGGAGCCTTGATTTCCTTGATGGCACTGCAGAGAAAACCGAAGATCACTGTCTCAAGTCTAGAGGGATCCTGAGGTCACTGGAGCAACAAGAAAGGCTCAGTGGACCCCAAATGAACTCGAGATGAGAACTTAGTCCCTTGCTTCGACTCAAGAGGAATACCAACTTTCCACAATCACCTCAAGATGAGGCTTCTCTCAGCTACAGGTATGTGAGAGGGCCCCTGAGTTTGTGGCCTCAAGTGGAATGGACACCGTGATGCTCTGTCTTGAAGTAAAGCCGGATATCCTGCAGTGAATTGAATGCAGGCTCGTCTTGCATCTCGCAAGACGAAGGGTTGTCTGAATACCCTGTGGAGTCCACAGAGAAAGACCTAGTCCTCCGCCTCAATGCGAACGGAGGCCTCACGTCCTTTGAAAATTCGAAAGGTCCGCGGAGATCAATGCTTCCAAAGGTGACGATGACTTGGAAATGGATAGGAGTTCCAGGATCCCTGTGGCACGTGGAAAGGGACCCTGGGTTCCCGCCTCACGTGGAGACGCGTCGCAATTGCCATGCCAAGACTCGAGGAGAATCCTGAAGTGTCCCTCGCACCTAGGCAGGAATCCTGACGTCGCTGAACAAACACGAGTCTGGAAGGGTCCTCCCCGTCGTAACTCGAGAATATACCCCAGGTTCCGGCCGCAACTCGAGAAAAAGCATGAGAATTCCCCCTCGCCGCGAGAGGAGGTCCGATTCCCCTGCACTGCGTGCAGAGCAATTCCGTGTTCCACATCCAACGTGAAAGGAGCCTTGATTTCCTTGATGGCACTCCACAGAAAACCCAAGATCACTGTCTCAAGTCTAGAGGGATCCTGAGGTCACTGGAGCAACATGAAAGTGCTCCGTGGAACCCAAATAAACTCGAGATGAGAGCTTAGTCCCTGGCTTCGACTCAAGAGGAATACCAACTTTCCACAAGCACCTCAACAGGAGGCTTCTCTCAGCTACAGGTATGTGAGAGGGACCCTGAGTTTGTGGCCTCAAATGGAATGGACACCGAGATGCTCTGACTCAAAGTAAGGCCGGATATCCCTGCAGTGAATTGAATGCAGGCTCGGCTTACATATCCCAAGACGAAGGGATGTCTGAATCCCCTTTGTAGACCACAGAGAAAGACCTAGTCCTCCGCCTCATCGCGACCGGAGGCCTCACATCCTTTGAATATTCGAGAGGTATGCGGAAATCAATGCTTCCAAAGGAGATGATCCCTGACTCCTCTTGAAAACGGGTAGGAGTCCCAGGATCCCTGTGGCACGTGGAAAGGGACCCTGGGTCTCCCGCCTCAGGTCGAGAGGCGTCCAAATTGCCATGCCAAGACTCGAGGAGAATCCCGAGGTGTCCTTCGCACCTAAGCAGGAGTCCTGACGTCGCTGAACAAACACGTGTCTGGAAGGGCCCTCCCCGTCGTAACTCGAGAATATACCCCAGGTTCCTGCCGCAACTCGAGAAAAGCCATGAGACTTCCCCCTCGCCGCGAGATGAGGCACGATTCCCCTGCACTGCGTGCAGAGCAATTCCGCGTTCCACATCAAACGTGAAAGGAGGCTTGATTTCCTTGATGGCACTCCAGAGAAAACCCAAGATCACTGTCTCAAGTCTAGAGGGATCCTGAGGTCACTGGAGCAACACGAAAGGGTTCCGTGGACCCCAAATCAACTCGAGATGAGAGCTTAGTCCCTGGCTTCGACTCAAGAGGAATACCAACTTTCCACAAGCACCTCAAGAGGAGGCTTCTCTCAGCTACAGGTATGTGAGAGTGACCCTGAGTTTGTGGCCTCAAGTGGAATGGACACCGAGATGCTCTGACTCGAAGTAAGGCCGGATATCCCTGCAGTGAATTGAATGCAGGCTCGTCTTTCATCTCCCAAGACGAAGGGTTGTCTGAATCCCCTGTGGAGATGACAGAGAAAGACCTAGTCCTCCACCTCAATGCAACCGGAGGCCTCATATCCTTTGAAAACTCGAGAGGTCCACGGAGATCAATACTTCTGAAGGAGACGATGCCTGACTCCTCTTGAAAATGGATAGGAGTCCCAGGATCCCAGTGGCACGTGGAAAGGGACCCTGGGTCTCCCTCCTCACGTGGAGACGCGTCCCAATTGCCATGCCAAGACTCGAGGAGAATCCCGAGGTGTCCCTCGCACCTAGGCGGGAGTGCTGACGTCGCTGAACAAACACGTGTCTGGAAGGGCCCTCCCCGTCATAACTCGAGAATATACCCCAGGTTCCGGCCGCAACTCGAGAAAAACCATGAGACATCCCCCTCGCCGCGAGATGAGGCCCGAATCCCCTGCACTGATTGCAGAGCAATTCCGTTTTCCACATCAAACGTGAAAGGAGCCTTGATTTCCTTGATGGCACTCCAGAGAAAACCCAAGTTCACTGTCTCAAGTCTAGAGGGTTCCTGAGGTAACTGGAGCAACACGAAAGGGCTCCGTGGACCCCAAATCAACTCGAGATGAGAGCTTAGTCCCTGGCTTCGACTCAAGAGGAATACCAACTTTCCACAAGCACCTCAAGAGGAGGCTTCTCTCAGCTACATGTGTGTGAGAGGGCCCCTGAATTTGTGGCCTCAAGTGGAATGGACACCGAGATGCTCTGACTCGAAGTAAGGCCGGATATCCCTGCAGTGAATTGAATGCAGGCTCGTCTTGCATCTCCCAAGACGATGGGATGTCTGAATCCCCTGTGGAGACCACAGAGAAAGACCTAGTCCTCCGCCTCATCGCGACGGGAGGCCTCACATCCTTTGAAAACTCAGGAGGTCTGCGGAGATCAATGCTTCCAAAGGAGACGATGCCTGACTCCTACTGAAAATGGATAGGAGTCCCAGGATCCCTGTGGCACGTGGAAAGGGACCCTGGGTCTCCCGCCTCACGTGGAGACGCCTCCCAATTGCCATGCGAAGACTCGAGGGGAATCCCGAGGTATCCCTCGCACCTAGGCAGGAGTCCTGACCTCGCTGAACAAACACGATTCTGGAAGGGACCTCCCCGTCGTAACTCGAGAATATACCCCAGGTTCCGGCCGCAACTCGAGAAAAAGCATGAGACTTCCCCCTCGCCGCGAGATGAGGCCTGATTCCCCTTCCCTGCGTGCAGAGCAATTCCGGATTCCACATCAAACGTGAAAGGAGCCTTGATTTCCTTGATGGCACTCCAGAGGAATCCCAAGATCACTGTCTCAAGTCTAGAGGGATCCTGAGGTCACTGGAGCAACAGGAAATTTCCCCTTGGACCCCAAATCAACTCGAGGTGAGAGCTTAGTCCCTGGCTTCGACTCAAGAGGAATACCAACTTTCCACAAGCACCTCAAGAGGAGGCTTCTCTCAGCTACAGGTATGTGAGAGGGACCCTGAGTTTGTGGCCTCAAGTGGAATGGACAGCGAGATGCTCTGACTCGAAGTAAGGCCGGATATCCCTGCAGTGAATTGAATGCAGGCTCGTCTTGCATCTCCCAAGACGAAGGGATGTCTGAATCCACTCTGTAGGCCACAGAGAAAGACCTAGTCCTCCGCCTCATCGCGACCGGAGGCCTCACATCCTTTGAAAACTCGAGAGGTCCGCGGAGATCAATGCTTCCAAAGGAGACGATGGCTGACTCCTCTTGAAAATGGATAGGAGTCCCAGGATCCCTGGGGCACGTGGAAAGGGACCCTGGGTCTCCCGCCTCACGTGGATACGCGTCCCCATTGCCATGCCAAGACTCGAGGAGAATCCGGAGGTGTCCCTCGTACCTAGGCAGGAGTCCTGACGTCGCTGATCAAACACGTGTCTGGAAGGGCCCTCCCCGTCGTAACTCGAGAATATACCCCAGGTTCCGGCCGCAACTCGAGAAAAACCATGAGACTTCCCCCTCGCCGCGAGATGAGGCCCGATTCCCCTGCACTGCGTGCAGAGCAATTCTGTGTTCCACATCAAACGTGAAAGGAGCCTTGATTTCCTTGATGGCACTCCAGAGAAAACCCAAGATCACTGTCTCAAGTCTAGAGGGATCCTGAGGTCACTGGAGCAACAAGAAAGGGCTCCGTGGACCTCAAATAAACTCGAGATGAGAGCTTAGTCCCTGGCTTCGACTCAAGAGGAATACCAACTTTTCACAAGCACCTCAAGAGGAGGCTTCTCTCAGCTACAGGTATGTGAGAGGGACCCTGAGTTTGTGGCCTCAAGTGGAATGGACACCGAGATGCTCTGACTCGAAGTAAGGCTGGATATTCCTGCAGTGAATTGAATGCAGGCTCGTCTTGCATCTCCCAAGACGAAGGGATGTCTGAATCCCCTGTGGAGACCTCAGAAACAGACCGACTTCTCCGCCTCATCACGACCGGAGGCCTCACATCCTTTGAAAATTCGAGAGGTATGCGGAGATCAATGCTTCCAAAGGAGACGATGCCTGACTCCTCTTAAAAATGGATAGGAGTCCCAGGATCCCTGTGGCACGTGGAAAGAGACCCTGGGTCTCCCGGCTCACGTGGAAACGCCTCCAAATTGCCATGCCAAGACTCGAGGAGAATCCCGAGGTGTCCCTCAACCTAGGCAGGAGTCCTGACGTTGCTGAACAAACACGTGTCTGGAAGGGCCCTCCCCGTCGTAACTCGAGAATATACCCCATGTTCCGGCCGCAACTCGAGGAAAACCATGAGACTTCCCCCTCGCCGCGAGATGAGACCCGATTCCCCTGCACTGCGTGCAGAGCAATTGGGTGTTCCACATCAAACGTGAAAGGAGCCTTGATTTCCTTGATGGCACTCCAGAGAAAACCCAAGATCACTGTCTCAAGTCTAGAGGGATTCTGAGGTCACTGGAGCAACAAGAAAGGGCTCCGTGGACCCCAAATCAACTCGAGATGAGAGCTTAGTCCCTGGCTTCGACTCAAGAGGAATACCAACTTTCCACAATCACCTCAAGATGAGGCTTCTCTCAGCTACAGGTATGTGAGAGGGCCCCTGAGTTTGTGGCCTCAAGTGGAATGGACACCGTGATGCTCTGTCTTGAAGTAAAGCCGGATATCCTGCAGTGAATTGAATGCAGGCTCGTCTTGCATCTCGCAAGACGAAGGTTTGTCTGAATACCCTGTGGAGTCCACAGAGAAAGACCTAGTCCTCAGCCTCAATGCGAACGGAGGCCTCACGTCCTTTGAAAATTCGAAAGGTCCGCGGAGATCAATGCTTCCAAAGGTGACGATGACTTGGAAATGGATAGGAGTTCCAGGATCCCTGTGGTACGTGGAAAGGGACCCTGGGTCTCCCGCCTCACGTGGAGACGCGTCCCAATTGCCATGCCAAGACTCGAGGAGAATCCTGAAGTGTCCCTCGCACCTAGGCAGGAATCCTGACGTCGCTGAACAAACACGAGTCTGGAAGGGTCCTCCCCGTCGTAACTCGAGAATATACCCCAGGTTCCGGCCGCAACTCGAGAAAAAGCATGAGAATTCCCCCTCGCCGCGAGAGGAGGTCCGATTCCCCTGCACTGCGTGCAGAGCAATTCCGTGTTCCACATCCAACGTGAAAGGAGCCTTGATTTCCTTGATGGCACTCCAGAGAAAACCCAAGATCACTGGCTCAAGTCTAGAGGGATCCTGAGGTCACTGGAGCAACATGAAAGGGCTCCGTGAAACCCAAATAAACTCGAGATGAGAGCTTAGTCCCTGGCTTCGACTCAAGAGGAATACCAACTTTCCACAAGCACCTCAACAGGAGGCTTCTCTCAGCTACAGGTATGTGAGAGGGACCCTGAGTTTGTGGCCTCAAATGGAATGGACACCGAGATGCTCTGACTCAAAGTAAGGCCGGATATCCCTGCAGTGAATTGAATGCAGGCTCGGCTTACATATCCCAAGACGAAGGGATGTCTGAATCCCTTTTGTAGACCACAGAGAAAGACCTAGTCCTCCGCCTCATCGCGACCGGAGGCCTCACATCCTTTGAATATTCGAGAGGTATGCGGAAATCAATGCTTCCAAAGGAGATGATGCCTGACTCCTCTTGAAAATGGGTAGGAGTCCCAGGATCCCTGTGGCACGTGGAAAGGGACCCTGGGTCTCCGGCCTCAGGTCGAGACGCGTCCAAATTGCCATGCCAAGACTCGAGGAGAATCCCGAGGTGTCCCTCGCACCTAAGCAGGAGTCCTGACGTCGCTGAACAAACACGTGTCTGGAAGGGCCCTCCCCGTCGTAACTCGAGAATATACCCCAGGTTCCTGCCGCAACTCGAGAAAAGCCATGAGACTTCCCCCTCGCCGCGAGATGAGGCCCGATTCCCCTGCACTGCGTGCAGAGCAGTTCCGCGTTCCACATCAAACGTGAAAGGAGGCTTGATTTCCTTGATGGCACTCCAGAGAAAACCCAAGATCACTGTCTCAAGTCTAGAGGGATCCTGAGGTCACTGGAGCAACACGAAAGGGTTCCATGGACCCCAAATCAACTCGAGATGAGAGCTTAGTCCCTGGCTTCGACTCAAGAGGAATACCAACTTTCCACAAGCACCTCAAGAGGAGGCTTCTCTCAGCTACAGGTATGTGAGAGTGACCCTGAGTTTGTGGCCTCAAGTGGAATGGACACCGAGATGCTCTGACTCGAAGTAAGGCCGGATATCCCTGCAGTGAATTGAATGCAGGCTCGTCTTTCATCTCCCAAGACGAAGGGTTGTCTGAATCCCCTGTGGAGATGACAGAGAAAGACCTAGTCCTCCACCTCAATGCAACCGGAGGCCTCATATCCTTTGAAAACTCGAGAGGTCCACGGAGATCAATACTTCTGAAGGAGACGATGCCTGACTCCTCTTGAAAATGGATAGGAGTCCCAGGATCCCAGTGGCACGTGGAAAGGGACCCTGGGTCTCCCTCCTCACGTGGAGACGCTTCCCAATTGCCATGCCAAGACTCGAGGAGAATCCCGAGGTGTCCCTCGCACCTAGGCGGGAGTGCTGACGTCGCTGAACAAACACGTGTCTGGAAGGGCCCTCCCCGTCATAACTCGAGAATATACCCCAGGTTCCGGCCGCAACTCGAGAAAAACCATGAGACATCCCCCTCGCCGTGAGATGAGGCCCGATTCCCCTGCACTGATTGCAGAGCAATTCCATTTTCCACATCAAACGTGAAAGGAGCCTTGATTTCCTTGATGGCACTCCAGAGAAAACCCAAGTTCACTGTCTCAAGTCTAGAGGGTTCCTGAGGTAACTGGAGCAACACGAAAGGGCTCCGTGGACCCCAAATCAACTCGAGATGAGAGCTTAGTCCCTGGCTTCGACTCAAGAGGAATACCAACTTTCCACAAGCACCTCAAGAGGAGGCTTCTCTCAGCTACATGTGTGTGAGAGGGCCCCTGAATTTGTGGCCTCAAGTGGAATGGACACCGAGATGCTCTGACTCGAAGTAAGGCCGGATATCCCTGCAGAGAATTGAATGCAGGCTCGTCTTGCATCTCCCAAGACGAAGGGATGTCTGAATCCCCTGTGGAGATGACAGAGAAAGACCTAGTTCTCCGCCTCATCGCGACCGGAGGCATCATATCCTTTGAAAACTCGAGAGGTCTGCGGAGGTCAATGCTTCCAAAGGAGACGATGCCTGACTCTTCTTGAAAATGGATAGGAGTCCCAGGATCCCTGTGGCACGTGGAAAGGGACCCTGGGTCTCCCGCCTCACGTGGAGACGCGTTCCAATTGCCATGCCAAGACTCGAGGAGAATCCTGAGGTGTCCCTCGCCCCTAGGCAGGAGTCCTGACGTCGCTGAACAAACACGTGTCTGGAAGGGCCCTCCCCGTCGTAACTCGAGAATATACCCCAGGTTCCGTCCGCAACTCGAGAAAAACCATGACACTTCCCCCTCGCCGCGAGATGAGGCCCGATTCCCCTGCACTGCGTGCAGAGCAATTCCGTGTTCCACATCAAACGTGAAAGGAGCCTTGATTTCCTTGATGGCACTGCAGAGAAAACCGAAGATCACTGTCTCAAGTCTAGAGGGATCCTGAGGTCACTGGAGCAACAAGAAAGGCTCAGTGGACCCCAAATGAACTCGAGATGAGAACTTAGTCCCTTGCTTCGACTCAAGAGGAATACCAACTTTCCACAATCACCTCAAGATGAGGCTTCTCTCAGCTACAGGTATGTGAGAGGGCCCCTGAGTTTGTGGCCTCAAGTGGAATGGACACCGTGATGCTCTGTCTTGAAGTAAAGCCGGATATCCTGCAGTGAATTGAATGCAGGCTCGTCTTGCATCTCGCAAGACGAAGGGTTGTCTGAATACCCTGTGGAGTCCACAGAGAAAGACCTAGTCCTCCGCCTCAATGCGAACGGAGGCCTCACGTCCTTTGAAAATTCGAAAGGTCCGCGGAGATCAATGCTTCCAAAGGTGACGATGACTTGGAAATGGATAGGAGTTCCAGGATCCCTGTGGCACGTGGAAAGGGACCCTGGGTTCCCGCCTCACGTGGAGACGCGTCGCAATTGCCATGCCAAGACTCGAGGAGAATCCTGAAGTGTCCCTCGCACCTAGGCAGGAATCCTGACGTCGCTGAACAAACACGAGTCTGGAAGGGTCCTCCCCGTCGTAACTCGAGAATATACCCCAGGTTCCGGCCGCAACTCGAGAAAAAGCATGAGAATTCCCCCTCGCCGCGAGAGGAGGTCCGATTCCCCTGCACTGCGTGCAGAGCAATTCCGTGTTCCACATCCAACGTGAAAGGAGCCTTGATTTCCTTGATGGCACTCCACAGAAAACCCAAGATCACTGTCTCAAGTCTAGAGGGATCCTGAGGTCACTGGAGCAACATGAAAGTGCTCCGTGGAACCCAAATAAACTCGAGATGAGAGCTTAGTCCCTGGCTTCGACTCAAGAGGAATACCAACTTTCCACAAGCACCTCAACAGGAGGCTTCTCTCAGCTACAGGTATGTGAGAGGGACCCTGAGTTTGTGGCCTCAAATGGAATGGACACCGAGATGCTCTGACTCAAAGTAAGGCCGGATATCCCTGCAGTGAATTGAATGCAGGCTCGGCTTACATATCCCAAGACGAAGGGATGTCTGAATCCCCTTTGTAGACCACAGAGAAAGACCTAGTCCTCCGCCTCATCGCGACCGGAGGCCTCACATCCTTTGAATATTCGAGAGGTATGCGGAAATCAATGCTTCCAAAGGAGATGATCCCTGACTCCTCTTGAAAACGGGTAGGAGTCCCAGGATCCCTGTGGCACGTGGAAAGGGACCCTGGGTCTCCCGCCTCAGGTCGAGACGCGTCCAAATTGCCATGCCAAGACTCGAGGAGAATCCCGAGGTGTCCTTCGCACCTAAGCAGGAGTCCTGACGTCGCTGAACAAACACGTGTCTGGAAGGGCCCTCCCCGTCGTAACTCGAGAATATACCCCAGGTTCCTGCCGCAACTCGAGAAAAGCCATGAGACTTCCCCCTCGCCGCGAGATGAGGCACGATTCCCCTGCACTGCGTGCAGAGCAATTCCGCGTTCCACATCAAACGTGAAAGGAGGCTTGATTTCCTTGATGGCACTCCAGAGAAAACCCAAGATCACTGTCTCAAGTCTAGAGGGATCCTGAGGTCACTGGAGCAACACGAAAGGGTTCCGTGGACCCCAAATCAACTCGAGATGAGAGCTTAGTCCCTGGCTTCGACTCAAGAGGAATACCAACTTTCCACAAGCACCTCAAGAGGAGGCTTCTCTCAGCTACAGGTATGTGAGAGTGACCCTGAGTTTGTGGCCTCAAGTGGAATGGACACCGAGATGCTCTGACTCGAAGTAAGGCCGGATATCCCTGCAGTGAATTGAATGCAGGCTCGTCTTTCATCTCCCAAGACGAAGGGTTGTCTGAATCCCCTGTGGAGATGACAGAGAAAGACCTAGTCCTCCACCTCAATGCAACCGGAGGCCTCATATCCTTTGAAAACTCGAGAGGTCCACGGAGATCAATACTTCTGAAGGAGACGATGCCTGACTCCTCTTGAAAATGGATAGGAGTCCCAGGATCCCAGTGGCACGTGGAAAGGGACCCTGGGTCTCCCTCCTCACGTGGAGACGCGTCCCAATTGCCATGCCAAGACTCGAGGAGAATCCCGAGGTGTCCCTCGCACCTAGGCGGGAGTGCTGACGTCGCTGAACAAACACGTGTCTGGAAGGGCCCTCCCCGTCATAACTCGAGAATATACCCCAGGTTCCGGCCGCAACTCGAGAAAAACCATGAGACATCCCCCTCGCCGCGAGATGAGGCCCGATTCCCCTGCACTGATTGCAGAGCAATTCCGTTTTCCACATCAAACGTGAAAGGAGCCTTGATTTCCTTGATGGCACTCCAGAGAAAACCCAAGTTCACTGTCTCAAGTCTAGAGGGTTCCTGAGGTAACTGGAGCAACACGAAAGGGCTCCGTGGACCCCAAATCAACTCGAGATGAGAGCTTAGTCCCTGGCTTCGACTCAAGAGGAATACCAACTTTCCACAAGCACCTCAAGAGGAGGCTTCTCTCAGCTACATGTGTGTGAGAGGGCCCCTGAATTTGTGGCCTCAAGTGGAATGGACACCGAGATGCTCTGACTCGAAGTAAGGCCGGATATCCCTGCAGTGAATTGAATGCAGGCTCGTCTTGCATCTCCCAAGACGATGGGATGTCTGAATCCCCTGTGGAGACCACAGAGAAAGACCTAGTCCTCCGCCTCATCGCGACGGGAGGCCTCACATCCTTTGAAAACTCAGGAGGTCTGCGGAGATCAATGCTTCCAAAGGAGACGATGCCTGACTCCTACTGAAAATGGATAGGAGTCCCAGGATCCCTGTGGCACGTGGAAAGGGACCCTGGGTCTCCCGCCTCACGTGGAGACGCCTCCCAATTGCCATGCGAAGACTCGAGGGGAATCCCGAGGTATCCCTCGCACCTAGGCAGGAGTCCTGACCTCGCTGAACAAACACGATTCTGGAAGGGACCTCCCCGTCGTAACTCGAGAATATACCCCAGGTTCCGGCCGCAACTCGAGAAAAAGCATGAGACTTCCCCCTCGCCGCGAGATGAGGCCTGATTCCCCTTCCCTGCGTGCAGAGCAATTCCGGATTCCACATCAAACGTGAAAGGAGCCTTGATTTCCTTGATGGCACTCCAGAGGAATCCCAAGATCACTGTCTCAAGTCTAGAGGGATCCTGAGGTCACTGGAGCAACAGGAAATTTCCCCTTGGACCCCAAATCAACTCGAGGTGAGAGCTTAGTCCCTGGCTTCGACTCAAGAGGAATACCAACTTTCCACAAGCACCTCAAGAGGAGGCTTCTCTCAGCTACAGGTATGTGAGAGGGACCCTGAGTTTGTGGCCTCAAGTGGAATGGACAGCGAGATGCTCTGACTCGAAGTAAGGCCGGATATCCCTGCAGTGAATTGAATGCAGGCTCGTCTTGCATCTCCCAAGACGAAGGGATGTCTGAATCCACTCTGTAGGCCACAGAGAAAGACCTAGTCCTCCGCCTCATCGCGACCGGAGGCCTCACATCCTTTGAAAACTCGAGAGGTCCGCGGAGATCAATGCTTCCAAAGGAGACGATGGCTGACTCCTCTTGAAAATGGATAGGAGTCCCAGGATCCCTGGGGCACGTGGAAAGGGACCCTGGGTCTCCCGCCTCACGTGGATACGCGTCCCCATTGCCATGCCAAGACTCGAGGAGAATCCGGAGGTGTCCCTCGTACCTAGGCAGGAGTCCTGACGTCGCTGATCAAACACGTGTCTGGAAGGGCCCTCCCCGTCGTAACTCGAGAATATACCCCAGGTTCCGGCCGCAACTCGAGAAAAACCATGAGACTTCCCCCTCGCCGCGAGATGAGGCCCGATTCCCCTGCACTGCGTGCAGAGCAATTCTGTGTTCCACATCAAACGTGAAAGGAGCCTTGATTTCCTTGATGGCACTCCAGAGAAAACCCAAGATCACTGTCTCAAGTCTAGAGGGATCCTGAGGTCACTGGAGCAACAAGAAAGGGCTCCGTGGACCTCAAATAAACTCGAGATGAGAGCTTAGTCCCTGGCTTCGACTCAAGAGGAATACCAACTTTTCACAAGCACCTCAAGAGGAGGCTTCTCTCAGCTACAGGTATGTGAGAGGGACCCTGAGTTTGTGGCCTCAAGTGGAATGGACACCGAGATGCTCTGACTCGAAGTAAGGCTGGATATTCCTGCAGTGAATTGAATGCAGGCTCGTCTTGCATCTCCCAAGACGAAGGGATGTCTGAATCCCCTGTGGAGACCTCAGAAACAGACCGACTTCTCCGCCTCATCACGACCGGAGGCCTCACATCCTTTGAAAATTCGAGAGGTATGCGGAGATCAATGCTTCCAAAGGAGACGATGCCTGACTCCTCTTAAAAATGGATAGGAGTCCCAGGATCCCTGTGGCACGTGGAAAGAGACCCTGGGTCTCCCGGCTCACGTGGAAACGCCTCCAAATTGCCATGCCAAGACTCGAGGAGAATCCCGAGGTGTCCCTCAACCTAGGCAGGAGTCCTGACGTTGCTGAACAAACACGTGTCTGGAAGGGCCCTCCCCGTCGTAACTCGAGAATATACCCCATGTTCCGGCCGCAACTCGAGGAAAACCATGAGACTTCCCCCTCGCCGCGAGATGAGACCCGATTCCCCTGCACTGCGTGCAGAGCAATTGGGTGTTCCACATCAAACGTGAAAGGAGCCTTGATTTCCTTGATGGCACTCCAGAGAAAACCCAAGATCACTGTCTCAAGTCTAGAGGGATTCTGAGGTCACTGGAGCAACAAGAAAGGGCTCCGTGGACCCCAAATCAACTCGAGATGAGAGCTTAGTCCCTGGCTTCGACTCAAGAGGAATACCAACTTTTCACAACACCTCAAGAGGAGGTTTCTCTCAGATACAGGTATGTGAGAGGGACCCTGAGTTTGTGGCCCCAACTGGAATGGACACCGAGATGTTCTGACTCGAAGTAAGGCCGGATATCCCAACAGTGAATTGAATGTAGGCTCGTCTTGCATCTCCCAAGATGAAGGGATGTCTGAATCCCCTGTGGAGACGACAGAGAAAGTACCAGTCCTCCTCCTCATCTCGACCGGAGACCTCACATCCTTTGAAAACTCGAGAGGTATGCGGAGATCAATGCTTCCAAAGGAGACGATGCCTGACTCCTCTTAAAAATGGATAGGAGTCCCAGGATCCCTGTGGCACGTGGAAAGGGACCCTGGGTCTCCCGCCTCACGTGGAGACGCGTCCCCATTGCCATGCCAAGACTCCAGGAGAATCCCGAGGTGTCCATCGGACCTAGGCAGGAGTCCTGACGTCGCTGAACAAACACGTGTCTGGAAGGGCCCTCCCCGTCGTAACTCGAGAATATACCCCAGATTCCGGCCGCAACTCGAGAAAAACCATGAGACTTCCCCCTCGCCGCGAGATGAGGCCCGATTCCCCTGCACTGCGTGCAGAGTAATTCCGTGTTCCACATCAAACGTGAAAGGAGCCTTGATTTCCTTGATGGCATTCCAGAGAAAACCCAAGATCACTGTCTCAAGTCTAGAGGGATCCTGAGGTCACTGGAGCAACACGAAACGGCTCCGTGGACCCCAAATCAACTCGAGATGAGAGCTTAGTCCCTGGCTTCGACTCAAGAGGAATACCAACTTTTCACAAGCACCTCAAGAGGAGGCTTCTCTCAGCTACAGGTATGTGAGAGGGACCGTGAGTTTGTGGCCTCAAGTGGAATGGACAACGAGATGCTCTGACTCGAAGTAAGGCCGGATATCCCTGCAGTGAATTGAATGCAGGCTCTTCTTGCATCTCCCAAGACGACGGGATGTCTGAATCCCCTGTGGAGACCACAGAGAAAGTCCTAGTCCTCCGCCTCATCGCGACCGGAGGCCTCACATCCTTTGAAAACTCAAGAGGTCCGCGGAGATCAATGCTTCCAAAGGAGACGATGCCTGACTCCTCTTGAAAATGGATCGGAGTCCCAGGATCCCTGTGGCATGTGGAAAGGGACCCTGGGTCTCCCGCCTCACGTGGAGACGCGTCCCAATTGCCATGCCAAGACTCGAGGAGAATCCCGAGGTGTCCCTCGCCCCTAGGCAGGAGTCCTGACGTCGCTGAACAAAAACGTGTCTGGAAGGGCCCTCCCCGTCGTAACTCGAGAATATACCACAGGTTCCGTCCGCAACTCGAGAAAAACCATGAGATTTCCCCCTCGCCGCGAGATGAGGCCCGATTCCCCTGGAATGCGTGCAGAGCAATTCCGTGTTCCACATCAAACGTGAAAGGAGCCTTGATTTCCTTGATGGCACTCCAGAGAAAACCCAAGATCACTGTTTCAAGTCTAGAGGGATCCTGAGGTCACTGGAGCAAGAAGAAAGGGCTCCGTGGAACCCAAATCAACTCGAGATGAGAGCTTAGTCCCTGGCTTCGACTCAAGAGGAATACCAACTTTCCACAAGCACCTCAAGAGGAGGCTTCTCTCAGCTACAGGTATGTGAGAGGGACCCTGAGTTTGTGGCCTCAAGTGGAATGGACACCGAGATGCTCTGACTCGAAGTAAGGCCGGATATCCCTGCAGTGAATTGAATGCAGGCTCGTCTTGCATCTCCCAAGACGAAGGGATGTCTGAATCCCCTGTGGACACCACAGAGAAAGACCTAGTCCTCCGCCTCATCGCGACCGGAGGCCTCACATCCTTTGAAAACTCGAGAGGTCTGCGGAGATCAATGCTTCCAAAGGATACGATGCCTGACTTCTCTTGAAAATGGATAGGAGTCCCAGGATCCCTGTGGAACGTGAAAAGGGACCCTGGGTCTCCCGCCTCACGTGGAGACGCCTCCCAATTGCCATGCGAAGACTCGAGGGGAATCCCGAGGTATCCCTCGCACCTAGGCAGGAGTCCTGACCTCGCTGAACAAACACGAGTCTGGAAGGGACCTCCCCGTCGTAACTCGAGAATATACCCCAGGTTCCGGCTGCAACTCGAGAAAAAGCATGAGAATTCCCCCTCGCCGCGAGAGGAGGCCCGATTCCCCTGCACTGCGTGCAGAGCAATTCCGTGTTCCACATGCAACGTGAAAGGAGACTTGATTTCCTTGATGGCACTCCAGAGAAAACCCAAGATCACTGTCTCAAGTTTAGAGGGATCCTGAGGTCACTGGAGCAACAAGAAAGTGCTCAGTGGAGCCCAAATCAACTCGAGATGAGAGCTTAGTCCCTGGCTTCGACTCAAGAGGAATACCAACTTTCCACAAGCACCTCATGAGAAGGCTTCTCTCAGCTACAGGTATGTGAGAGGGACCCTGAGTTTGTGGCCTCAAGTGGAATGGACACCGAGATGCTCTGACTCGAAGTAAAGCCGGATATCCCTGCAGTGAATTGAATGCAGGCTCGTCTTGCATCTCCCAAGACGAACGGTTGTCTGAATACCCTGTGGAGTCCACAGAGAAAGACCTAGTCCTCCGCCTCAACGCGAACGGAGGCCTCACGTCCTTTGAAAATTCGAGAGGTCCGCGGAGATCAATGCTTCCAAAGGTGACGATGACTTGAAAATGGATAGGAGTCCCAGGATCCCTGTGGCATGTGGAAAGGGACCCTGGGTCTCCCGCCTCACGTCGAGACGCGTCCCAATTGCCATGCCAAGACTCGAGGAGAATCCTGAAGTGTCCCTCACACCTAGGCAGAAATCTTGACGTCGCTGAACAAACACGAGTCTGGAAGGGTCCTCCCCGTCGTAACTCGAGAATATACCCCAGGTTCCGGCCGCAACTCGAGAAAAACCATGAGAATTCCCCCTCGCCGCGAGAGGAGGCCCGATTCCCCTGCACTGCGTGCAGAGCCATTCCGTGTTCCACATCAAACGTGAAAGGAGACTTGATTTCCTTGATGGCACTCCAGAGAAAACCCAAGATCACTCTTTCAAGTCTAGAGGGATCGTGAGGTCACTGGAGCAACAGTAAAGGGCTCCATGGACCCCAAATCAACTCGAGATGAGAGCTTAGTCCCTGGCTTCGACTCAAGAGGAATACCAACTTTCCACAAGCACCTCAAGAGGAGGCTTCTCTCAGCTACAGTGATGTGAGAGAGACCCTGAGTTTGTGGCCTCAAGTGGAATGGACACCGAGATGCTCTGACTCGAAGTAAGGCTGGATATCCCTGCAGTGAATTGAATGCAGGCTCGTCTTGCATCTCCCAAGACGAAGGGATGTCTGAACCACCTGTGGAGACCACAGAGAAGACCTAGTTCTCCACCTCTTCACTACTGGAGGCCTCACATCCCTTGAAAACTCGAGAGGTCTGCGGAGATAAATGCTTCCAAAGGAGATGATGCCTGACTACCCTTGAAAATGGATAGGAGTCCCAGGATTCCTGTGGCACGTGGAAAGGGACCCTGGGTCTCCCGCCTCACGTGGAGACGCGTCCCAATTGCCATGCCAAGACTCGAGGAGAATCCCGAGGTGTCCCTTGCACCTAGGCAGGAGTCCTGACCTCGCTGAACAAACACGTGTCTGGAAGGGACCTCCCCGTCATAACTCGAGAATATACCCCAGGTTCCGGCCTCAACTCGAGAAAAACCATGAGACTTCCCCCTCGCCGCGAGAGGAGGCCCGATTCCCCTGCACTGCGTGCAAAGAAATTCTGTTTTCAACATCCAACGTGAAAGGAGCCTTGATTTCCTTGATGGCACTCCAGAGAAAACCCAAGATCACTGGCTCAAGTCTAGAGGGATCCTGAGGTCACTGGAGCAACATGAAAGGGCTCCGTGGAACCCAAATAAACTCGAGATGAGAGCTTAGTCCCTGGCTTCGACTCAAGAGGAATACCAACTTTCCACAAGCACCTCAAGAGAAGGCTTCCCTCAGCTACATGTATGTGAGAGGGACCCTGAGTTTGTGGCCTCAAGTTGAATGGACACCGAGATGCTCTGACTCGAAGTAAGGCCGGATATCCCTGCAGTGAATTGAATGCAGGCTCGTCTTGCATCTCCCAAGACGAAGGGATGTCTGAATCCCCTGTGGAGACGACAGAGAAAGACCTAGTCCTCCGCCTCAATGAGACCGGAGGCCTCACATCCTTTGAAAACTCGAGAGGTCCGCGGAGATCAATGCTTCCAAAGGAGACGATGCCTGACTCCTCTTGAAAATGGATAGGAGTCCCAGGATCCCTGTGGCACGTGGAAAGGGACCCTGGGTCTCCCGCCTCACGTGGATACGCCTCCCAATTGTCATGCCAAGACTCGAGGGGAATCGCGAGGTGTCCCTCGCACCTAGCCAGGAGTCCTGACGTCGCAGAACAAACACGTGTATGGAAGGGCCCTCCCCGTCGTAACTCGAGAATATACCCCAGGTTTCGGCCGAAACTCGAGAAAAACCATGAGACTTCCCCCTCGCCGCGAGATGAGGCCCGATTCCCCTGCACTGTGTGCAGAGCAATTCCGTGTTCCACATCAAACGTGAAAGGAGCCTTGATTTCCTTGATGGCACTCCAGAGAAAACCCAAGATCACTGTCTCAAGTCTAGAGGGATCCTGAGGTCACTGGAGCAACAAGAATGTGCTCAGTGGAGCCCAAATCAACTCGAGATGAGAGCTTAGTCCCTGGCTTCGACTCAAAAGGAATACCAACTTTCCACAAGCACCTCATGAGAAGGCTTCTCTCAGCTACAGGTATGTGACAGGGACCCTGAGTTTGTGGCCTCAAGTAGAATGGAAACCGAGATGCTCTGACTCGAAGTAAAGCCGGATATCCCTGCAGTGAATTGAATGCAGGCTCGTCTTGCATCGCCCACGACGAACGGTTGTCTGAATACCCTGTGGAGTCCACAGAGAAAGACCTAGTCCTCCGCCTCAACGCGAACGGAGGCCTCACGTCCTTTGAAAATTCGAGAGGTCCACGGAGATCAATGCTTCCAAAGGTGACGATGACTTGAAAATGGATAGGAGTCCCAGGATACCTGTGGCATGTGGAAAGGGACCCTGGGTCTCCCGCCTCACGTGGAGACGCGTCCCAATTGCCATGCCAAGACTCGTGGAGAATCCTGAAGTGTCCCTCACACCTAGGCAGGAATCTTGAAGTCGCTGAACAAACACGAGGCTGGAAGGGTCCTCCCCGTTGTAACTCGAGAATATACCCCAGGTTCCGGCCGCAACTCGAGAAAAACCATGAGAATTCCCCCTCGCCGCGAGAGGAGGCCCGATTCCCCTGCACTGCGTGCAGAGCAATTCCGTGTTCCACATCAAACGTGAAAGGAGCCTTGATTTCCTTAATGGCACCCCAGAGAAAACCCAAGATCACTGTTTCAAGTCTAGAGGGATCCTGAGGTCACTGGAGCAACACTAAAGGGCTCCATGGACCCCAAATCAACTCAAGATGAGAGCTTAGTCCCTGGCGTCGACTCAAGAGGAATACCAACTTTGCACAAGCACCTCAAGAGGAGGCTTCTCTCAGCTACAGGTATGTGAGAGGGACCCTGAGTTTGTGGCCTCAAGTGGAATGGACACCGAGATGCTCTGACTCGAGGTAAGGCCGGATATCCCTGCAGTGAATTGAATGCAGGCTCGTCTTGCATCTCCCAAGACGATGGGATGTCTGAATCGCCTGTGGAGACCACAGAGAAAGACCTAGTCCTCCGCCTCATCGCGACCGGAGGCCTCACATCCTTTGAAAATTCGAGAGGTCCGTGGAGATCAATGCTTCCAAAGGAGACGATGCCTGACTCCTCTTGAAAATGGATAGGAGTCCCAGGATCCCTGTGGCACGTGGAAAGGGACCCTGGGTCTCCCGCATCACGTGGAGACGCGTCCCAATTGCCATGCCAAGACTCGAGGAGAATCCCGAGGTGTCCCTCGCACCTAGGCAGGAGTCCTGACGTCGCTGAACAAACACGTGTCTGGAAGGGCCCTCCCCGTCGTAACTCGAGAATATACCCCAGGTTCCGGCCGCAACTCGAGAAAAACCATGAGACTTCCCCCTCGCCGAGAGATGAGGCCCGAATCCCCTGCACTGCGTGCAGAGCAATTCCGTGTTCAACATCAAACGTGAAAGGAGCCTTGATTTCCTTGATGGCACTCCAGAGAAAACCCAAGATCACTGGCTCAAGTCTAGAGGGATCCTGAGGTCACTGGAGCAACACGAAAGGGATCCGTGGACCCCAAATCAACTCGAGATGAGAGCTTAGTCCCTGGCTTCGACTCAAATGGAATACCAACTTTAAACAAGCACCTCAAGAGGAGGCTTCTCTCAGCTACAGTGATGTGAGAGAGACCCTGAGTTTGTGGCCTCAAGTGGAATGGACACCGAGATGCTCTGACTCGAAGTAAGGCTGGATATCCCTGCAGTGAATTGAATGCAGGCTCGTCTTGCATCTCCCAAGACGAAGGGATGTCTGAACCACCTGTGGAGACCACAGAGAAGACCTAGTTCTCCACCTCTTCACTACTGGAAGCCTCACATCCTTTGAAAACTCGAGAGGTCTGCGGAGATAAATGCTTCCAAAGGAGACGATGCCTGACTACCCTTGAAAATGGATAGGAGTCCCAGGATTCCTGTGGCACGTGGAAAGGGACCCTGGGTCTCCCGCCTCACGTGGAGACGCGTCCCAATTGCCATGCCAAGACTCGAGGAGAATCCCGAGGTGTCCCTTGCACCTAGGCAGGAGTCCTGACCTCGCTGAACAAACACGTGTCTGGAAGGGACCTCCCCGTCATAACTCGAGAATATACCCCAGGTTCCGGCCTCAACTCGAGAAAAACCATGAGACTTCCCCCTCGCCGCGAGATGAGGCCCGATTCCCCTGCACTGCGTGCAAAGAAATTCTGTGTTCAACATCCAACGTGAAAGGAGCCTTGATTTCCTTGATGGCACTCCAGAGAAAACCCAAGATCACTGGCTCAAGTCTAGAGGGATCCTGAGGTCACTGGAGCAACATGAAAGGGCTCCGTGGAACCCAAATAAACTCGAGATGAGAGCTTAGTCCCTGGCTTCGACTCAAGAGGAATACCAACTTTCCACAAGCACCTCAAGAGAAGGCTTCCCTCAGCTACATGTATGTGAGAGGGACCCTGAGTTTGTGGCCTCAAGTTGAATGGACACCGAGATGCTCTGACTCGAAGTAAGGCCGGATATCCCTGCAGTGAATTGAATGCAGGCTCGTCTTGCATCTCCCAAGACGATGGGATGTCTGAATCCCCTGTGGAGACGACAGAGAAAGACCTAGTCCTCCGCCTCAATGAGACCGGAGGCCTCACATCCTTTGAAAACTCGAGAGGTCCGCGGAGATCAATGCTTCCAAAGGAGACGATGCCTGACTCCTCTTGAAAATGGATAGGAGTCCCAGGATCCCTGTGGCACGTGGAAAGGGACCCTGGGTCTCCCGCCTCACGTGGATACGCCTCCCAATTGCCATGCCAAGACTCGAGGGGAATCGCGAGGTGTCCCTCGCACCTAGCCAGGAGTCCTGACGTCGCAGAACAAACACGTGTATGGAAGGGCCCTCCCCGTCGTAACTCGAGAATATACCCCAGGTTTCGGCCGAAACTCGAGAAAAACCATGAGACTTCCCCCTCGCCGCGAGATGAGGCCCGATTCCCCTGCACTGTGTGCAGAGCAATTCCGTGTTCCACATCAAACGTGAAAGGAGCCTTGATTTCCTTGATGGCACTCCAGAGAAAACCCAAGATCACTGTCTCAAGTCTAGAGGGATCCTGAGGTCACTGGAGCAACAAGAATGTGCTCAGTGGAGCCCAAATCAACTCGAGATGAGAGCTTAGTCCCTGGCTTCGACTCAAAAGGAATACCAACTTTCCACAAGCACCTCATGAGAAGGCTTCTCTCAGCTACAGGTATGTGACAGGGACCCTGAGTTTGTGGCCTCAAGTAGAATGGAAACCGAGATGCTCTGACTCGAAGTAAAGCCGGATATCCCTGCAGTGAATTGAATGCAGGCTCGTCTTGCATCGCCCACGACGAACGGTTGTCTGAATACCCTGTGGAGTCCACAGAGAAAGACCTAGTCCTCCGCCTCAACGCGAACGGAGGCCTCACGTCCTTTGAAAATTCGAGAGGTCCACGGAGATCAATGCTTCCAAAGGTGACGATGACTTGAAAATGGATAGGAGTCCCAGGATACCTGTGGCATGTGGAAAGGGACCCTGGGTCTCCCGCCTCACGTGGAGACGCGTCCCAATTGCCATGCCAAGACTCGTGGAGAATCCTGAAGTGTCCCTCACACCTAGGCAGGAATCTTGAAGTCGCTGAACAAACACGAGGCTGGAAGGGTCCTCCCCGTTGTAACTCGAGAATATACCCCAGGTTCCGGCCGCAACTCGAGAAAAACCATGAGAATTCCCCCTCGCCGCGAGAGGAGGCCCGATTCCCCTGCACTGCGTGCAGAGCAATTCCGTGTTCCACATCAAACGTGAAAGGAGCCTTGATTTCCTTAATGGCACCCCAGAGAAAACCCAAGATCACTGTTTCAAGTCTAGAGGGATCCTGAGGTCACTGGAGCAACACTAAAGGGCTCCATGGACCCCAAATCAACTCAAGATGAGAGCTTAGTCCCTGGCGTCGACTCAAGAGGAATACCAACTTTGCACAAGCACCTCAAGAGGAGGCTTCTCTCAGCTACAGGTATGTGAGAGGGACCCTGAGTTTGTGGCCTCAAGTGGAATGGACACCGAGATGCTCTGACTCGAGGTAAGGCCGGATATCCCTGCAGTGAATTGAATGCAGGCTCGTCTTGCATCTCCCAAGACGATGGGATGTCTGAATCCCCTGTGGAGACCACAGAGAAAGACCTAGTCCTCCGCCTCATCGCGACCGGAGGCCTCACATCCTTTGAAAATTCGAGAGGTCCGTGGAGATCAATGCTTCCAAAGGAGACGATGCCTGACTCCTCTTGAAAATGGATAGGAGTCCCAGGATCCCTGTGGCACGTGGAAAGGGACCCTGGGTCTCCCGCATCACGTGGAGACGCGTCCCAATTGCCATGCCAAGACTCGAGGAGAATCCCGAGGTGTCCCTCGCACCTAGGCAGGAGTCCTGACGTCGCTGAACAAACACGTGTCTGGAAGGGCCCTCCCCGTCGTAACTCGAGAATATACCCCAGGTTCCGGCCGCAACTCGAGAAAAACCATGAGACTTCCCCCTCGCCGAGAGATGAGGCCCGAATCCCCTGCACTGCGTGCAGAGCAATTCCGTGTTCAACATCAAACGTGAAAGGAGCCTTGATTTCCTTGATGGCACTCCAGAGAAAACCCAAGATCACTGGCTCAAGTCTAGAGGGATCCTGAGGTCACTGGAGCAACACGAAAGGGATCCGTGGACCCCAAATCAACTCGAGATGAGAGCTTAGTCCCTGGCTTCGACTCAAATGGAATACCAACTTTAAACAAGCACCTCAAGAGGAGGCTTCTCTCAGCTACAGTGATGTGAGAGAGACCCTGAGTTTGTGGCCTCAAGTGGAATGGACACCGAGATGCTCTGACTCGAAGTAAGGCTGGATATCCCTGCAGTGAATTGAATGCAGGCTCGTCTTGCATCTCCCAAGACGAAGGGATGTCTGAACCACCTGTGGAGACCACAGAGAAGACCTAGTTCTCCACCTCTTCACTACTGGAAGCCTCACATCCTTTGAAAACTCGAGAGGTCTGCGGAGATAAATGCTTCCAAAGGAGACGATGCCTGACTACCCTTGAAAATGGATAGGAGTCCCAGGATTCCTGTGGCACGTGGAAAGGGACCCTGGGTCTCCCGCCTCACGTGGAGACGCGTCCCAATTGCCATGCCAAGACTCGAGGAGAATCCCGAGGTGTCCCTTGCACCTAGGCAGGAGTCCTGACCTCGCTGAACAAACACGTGTCTGGAAGGGACCTCCCCGTCATAACTCGAGAATATACCCCAGGTTCCGGCCTCAACTCGAGAAAAACCATGAGACTTCCCCCTCGCCGCGAGATGAGGCCCGATTCCCCTGCACTGCGTGCAAAGAAATTCTGTGTTCAACATCCAACGTGAAAGGAGCCTTGATTTCCTTGATGGCACTCCAGAGAAAACCCAAGATCACTGGCTCAAGTCTAGAGGGATCCTGAGGTCACTGGAGCAATATGAAAGGGCTCCGTGGAACCCAAATAAACTCGAGATGAGAGCTTAGTCCCTGGCTTCGACTCAAGAGGAATACCAACTTTCCACAAGCACCTCAAGAGAAGGCTTCCCTCAGCTACATGTATGTGAGAGGGACCCTGAGTTTGTGGCCTCAAGTTGAATGGACACCGAGATGCTCTGACTCGAAGTAAGGCCGGATATCCCTGCAGTGAATTGAATGCAGGCTCGTCTTGCATCTCCCAAGACGAAGGGATGTCTGAATCCCCTGTGGAGACCACAGAGAAAGACCTAGTCCTCCGCCTCAATGAGACCGGAGGACTCACATCCTTTGAAAACTCGAGAGGTCCGCGGAGATCAATGCTTCCAAAGGAGACGATGCCTGACTCCTCTTGAAAATGGATAGGAGTCCCAGGATCCCTGTGGCACGTGGAAAGGGACCCTGGGTCTCCCGCCTCACGTGGATACGCCTCCCAATTGCCATGCCAAGACTCGAGGGGAATCGCGAGGTGTCCCTCGCACCTAGCCAGGAGTCCTGACGTCGCAGAACAAACACGTGTATGGAAGGGCCCTCCCCGTCGTAACTCGAGAATATACCCCAGGTTTCGGCCGAAACTCGAGAAAAACCATGAGACTTCCCCCTCGCCGCGAGATGAGGCCCGATTCCCCTGCACTGTGTGCAGAGCAATTCCGTGTTCCACATCAAACGTGAAAGGAGCCTTGATTTCCTTGATGGCACTCCAGAGAAAACCCAAGATCACTGTCTCAAGTCTAGAGGGATCCTGAGGTCACTGGAGCAACAAGAATGTGCTCAGTGGAGCCCAAATCAACTCGAGATGAGAGCTTAGTCCCTGGCTTCGACTCAAAAGGAATACCAACTTTCCACAAGCACCTCATGAGAAGGCTTCTCTCAGCTACAGGTATGTGACAGGGACCCTGAGTTTGTGGCCTCAAGTAGAATGGAAACCGAGATGCTCTGACTCGAAGTAAAGCCGGATATCCCTGCAGT
The DNA here is from genome assembly GCF_033118175.1 of Dama dama. Classification (NCBI taxonomy): domain Eukaryota; kingdom Metazoa; phylum Chordata; class Mammalia; order Artiodactyla; family Cervidae; genus Dama; species Dama dama. The sequence goes on along the minus strand of NW_026870928.1, from coordinate 4,842,565 downwards.
GAATTGAATGCAGGCTCGTCTTGCATCGCCCACGACGAACGGTTGTCTGAATACCCTGTGGAGTCCACAGAGAAAGACCTAGTCCTCCGCCTCAATGCGAACGGAGGCCTCACGTCCTTTGAAAATTCGAGAGGTCCGCGGAGATCAATGCTTCCAAAGGAGACGATGCCTGACTCCTCTCGAAAATGGATAGGAGTCCCAGGATCCCTGTGGCACGTGGAAAGGGACCCTGGGACTCGCGCCTCACGTGGAGACGCGTCCAAATAGCCATGCCAAGACTCGAGGAGAATCCCGAGGTGTCCCTCGCACCTAGGCAGGAGCCCTGACATCACTGAACAAACACGTGTCTGGAAGGGCCCTCCCCGTCCTAACTCGAGAATATAGCCCAGGTTCCGGCCGCAACTCGAGAAAAACCATGAGACTTCCCCCTCGACGCGAGATGAGGCCCGATTCCCCTGCACTGCGTGCAGAGCAGTTCCGTGTTCCACATCAAACGTGAAAGGAGCCTTGATTTCCTTGATGGCACTCCAGAGAAAACCCAAGATCACTGTCTCAAGTCTAGAGGGATCCTGAGGTCACTGTAGCAACAGGAAAGGGCTCCGTGGACCCCCAATCAACTCGAGATGAGAGCTTAGTCCCTGGCTTCGACTCAAGAGGAATACCAACTTTCCACAAGCTCCTCAAGAGGAGGCTTCTCTCAGCTACAGGTATGTGAGAGGAACCCTGAGTTTGTGGCCTCAAGTGGAATGGACACCGAGATGCTCTGACTCGAAGTAAGGCCGGATATCCCTCCAGTGAATTGAATGCCCGCTCGTCTTGCATCTCCCAAGACGAAGGGATGTCTGAATCCCCAGTGGAGACCACAGAGAAAGACCGAGTTCTCCGCCTCATCACGACCGGAGGCCTCACATCCATTGAAGACTCGAGAGGTCCGCGGAGATCAATGCCTCCAAAGGAGACGATTCCTGAGTCCTCTTGGAAATGGATAGGATTCCCAGGATCCCTGTGCCACGCGTAAAGGGACCCTGGGTCTCCCGCCTCACTTGGCGACGCCTCCCAATTGCCATTCCAAGACTCGTGGAGAATCCCGAGGTGTCCCTCGCACCTAGGCAGGAGTCGTGACGTCGCTGAACAAACACGTGTCTGGAAGGGCCCTCCCCGTCGTAACTCGAGAATATACCCCAGGTTCCGGCCGCAACTCGAGAAAAACCATGAGACGTCCACCTCGCCGCGAGAAGAGGCCCGATTCCCCTGCACTGCGTGCAGAGCAATTCCGTTTTACACATCAAACCTGAAAGGAGCCTTGATTTCCTTGATGGCACTCCAGAGAAACCCAAGATCACTGTCTCAAGTCTAGAAGGATCCTGAGGTCACTGTAGCAACACGAAAGGGCTCCGTGGACCTCAAATCAACTCGAATTGAGAGCTTATTCCCTGGCTTCGACTCAAGAGGAATACCAACTTTCCACAAGCAACCTCAAGAGGAGGCTTCTCTCAGCTCCAGTTATGTGAGAGGGACCCTGAGTTTTTGGCCTCAAGTGGAATGGACACCGAGATGCTCTCACTCGAAGTAAGGCCGGATATCCCTGCAGTGAATTGAATGCAGGCTCGTCTTGCATCTCCCAAGACGAAGGGATGTCTGAATCCCCTGTGGTGACCACAGAGAAAGACCTAGTTCTCCACCTCATCGCGACCGGGGGCCTCACATCCTTTGAAAATTCGAGAGGTCCTCGGAGATCAATGCTTCCAAAGGAGACGATGCCTGACTCCTCTTGAAAATGGATAGGAGTCCCAGGATCCCTCTGGCACGTGGAAAGGGACCCTGGGTCTCCCTCCTCTCGTGAAGACGCGTCCCAATGGCAACGCCAAGACTTGAGGAGTATCCCGAGGTGTCCCTCGCACCTAGGCAGGAGTCCTGACGTCGCGGAACAAACACGTGTCTGGAAGGGCCCTCCCCGTCGTAACTCGAGAATATACCACAGGTTCCGGCCGCAACTCGAGAAAAACCATGAGACTTCCCCCTCAACGCGAGATGAGGCCCGATTCCTCTGCACTGCATGCAGAGCAATTCCGTGTTCCACATCAAACGAGAAAAAAGCCTTGATTTCCTTGATGGCACTCCAGAGAAAACCCAAGATCACTGTCTCAAGTCTAGAGGGATCCTGAGGTCACTGTAGCAAAACGAAAGGGCTCCGTGGACCCCAAATCATCTCGAGATGAGAGCTTAGAACCTGGTTTCGACTCAACAGGAATACCAACTTTCAACAAGCACCCCAAGAGGAGGCTTCTCTCAGCTACAGGTATGTGAGAGGGACCCTGAGTTTGTGGCCGCAAGTATAATGGACACCGAGAAGATCTGACTCGAAGTTAGGCCAGATATCCCTGCAGTGAATTGAATGCAGGCTCGTCTTGCATCTCCCAGGACGAAGGGATGTCTGAATCCCCTGTGGAGACCACAGAGAAAGACCTAGTTCTCCGCCTCATCGCGACCGGAGGCCTCACATCCGTTGAAAACTCGAGAGGTCCGTGGAGATTAATGCTTCCAAAGAAGACGATGCCTGACTCCTATTGAAAATGGATAGGAGTCCCAGGATGCCTGTGGCACGTGGAAACGGACACTGGGTCTCCGGCCTCACGTGGAGACGTGTCCCAATTGCCATGCCAAGACTCGAGGAGAATTCCGAGGTGTCCCTCGCACCTAGGCAGGAGTCCTGACGTCGCTGAACAAACACGTGTCTGGAAGGGCCCTCCCCATTGTAATCCAGAATATACCCCAGATTCTGGCCGCAACTCGAGAAAAAACATGAGACTTCCCCCTCGCCGCGAGATGAGGCCCGATTCCCCTACTCTACGTGCAAAGCAATTCCGTGTTCCACAACAAACGTGATAGGACCCTTGATTTCCTTGATGGCACTCCAGAGAAAACCCAAAGTCACTGTCTCAAGTCTAGAGGGATCCTGAGGGCACTGGGGCAAAAAGAAAGGGCTCCGTGGAGCCCAAATCAACCCGAGATGAGAGCTTAGTCCCTGGCTTCGACTCAAGAGGAATACCAACTTTCCACAAGCACCTCAAGAGGAGGCTTCTCTCAGCTACAGGTATGTGAGAGGGACCCTGAGTTTGTGGCCTCAAGTGGAATGGACACCGAGATGCTCTGACTCGAAATAACGCCGGATATCCCTGCAGTGAATTGAATGCAGGCTCGTCTTGCATCTCCCAAGACGAAGGGTTGTCTGAATCCCCTGTGGAGACCACAGAGAAAGACCTAGTCCTCCGCCTCAATGCGAACGGAGGCCTCACATCCTTTGAAAACTCGAGAGGTCCACGGAGATCAATGCTTCCAAAGGAGACGATGCCTGACTCCTCTTCAAAATGGATAGGAGTCCCAGGATCCTCGTGGCACGTGGAAAGGGACCCTGGGTCTCCCTCCACATATGGAGACGAGTCCCAATTGCCATGCCAAGACTCGAGGAGAATCCCGAGTTGTCCCTGGCACCTAGGCCCGAATCCTGACGTCGCTGAACAAACACGTGTCTGGAAGGGCCCTCCCCGTTGTAACTCGAGAATATACCCCAGGTTCCGGCCGCAACTCGAGAAAAACCATGAGACTTCCCCCTCGCCGCGAGATGAGGCCCGATTCCCCTGCACTGCGTGCAGACCAATTCCGTCTTACACATCAAACGTGAAAGGAGCCTTGATTTCCTTCATGTCACTGCAGAGAAAACCGAAGATCACTGTCTCAAGTCTAGAGGGATCTTGAGGTTACTGGAGCAGGACGAAAGGGCTCCATGGACCTCAAATCAACTCGAGATGAGAGCTTCGTCGCTCGCTTCGACTCAAGAGGAATACCAACTTTCCACAAGCACCTCAAGAGGAGGCTTCTCTCAGCTACAGGTATGTGAGAGGGACCCTGAGTTTGTGGCCTCAAGTGGAATGGACACAGATATGCTCTGACTCGAAGTAAGGCCGGATATCCCTGTATTGAATTGAATGCAGGCTTGTCTTGCATCTCCCAAGACGAATGGATGTCTGAATCCCCTGTGGAGACTACAGAGAAAGACCTAGTTCTCCGCCTCATCGCGACCGGAGGCCTCACATCCTTTGAAATCTCGAGAGGTCCGCGGAGATCAATGCTTCCAAAGGAGACGATGCCTGACTCCTCTTGAAAATGGATAGGAGTCCCAGGATCCCTGTGGCACGTGGAAAGGGACCCTGGGTCTCCCGCCTCACGTGGAGATGCATCCCAATTGCCATGCCAAGACTCGAGGAGAATCCCGAGGTGTCCCTCGCACCTAGGCAGGAGTCCTGACTTCGCTGAACAAACACGTGTCTGGAAGGGCCCTCCCCATCGTAACTCGAGAATATACCCCAGGTTCCGGCCGCAACACGAGAAAAACCATGAGACTTCCCCCTCGCCGCGAGATGAGGCCCGATTCCCCTGCACTGTGTGCAGAGCAATTCTGTGTTCCACATCAAATATGAAAGGAGCCTTGATTTCCTTGATGGCACTCCAGATAAAACTGAAGATCACTGTCTCAAGTCTAGAGGGATCCTGAGGTAATTGGAGCAACACGAAAGTTCTCCGTGGACCCCAAATCAACTCGAGATGAGAGCTTAGTCCTTGGCTTCGACTGAAGAGGAATACCAACTTTCCACAACCACCTCAAGAGGAGCTTTCTCTCAGCTACAGGTATGTGAGAGGGACCCTGAGTTTGTGGCCTGTAGTGGAATGGACACCGAGATGCTCTGACTCGAAGTAAGGCCGGATATCCCTGCAGTGAATTGAAAGCAGGCTCGTCTTTCATCTCCCAAGACGAAGGGATATTTGAATCCCCAGTGGAGACCACAGAGAAAGAACTAGTTCTCCGCCTCATTGCGACCGGAGGCCTCACATCCTTTGAAAACTCGAGAGGTCCGCGGAGATCAATGCTTCCAAAGGAGACGATGCCTGACTCCTCTTGAAAATGGACAGGAGTCCCAGGATACCTGTGGCACGTGGAAAGGGACCCTGGGTCTCCCGCCTCACGTGGAGACGAGTCCCAATTGCCATGCCAAGACTCGAGGAGAATCCCGAGGTGTCCCTCGCACCTAGGCCCGAGTCCTTGCGTCGCTGAACAAACACGTCTCTGGAAGGGCCCTCCCCGTCGTAACTCGAGAATATACCCCAGGGTCCTTCCGCAACTGGAGAAAAACCATGAGACTTTCCCCTCGCCGCGAGATGAGGCCCGATTCCCCTGCACTGCCTGCAGAGCAATTCCGTGTTCAACCTCAAACGTGAAAGGAGCCTTGATATCCTTGATGGCACTCCAGAGAAAACCCAAGATCACTGTCTCAAGTCTAGAGTGAGCCTGAGGTCACTGGAGCAACACGAAAGGGCTCCGTGGACCCCATATCAACTCGAGATGAGAGCTTAGTCCTTGGATTCGACTCAAGAGGAATACCAACTTTCCACAAGCACCTCAAGAGGAGGCTTCTCTCAGCTACAGGTATGTGAGAGGGACCCTGAGTTTGTTGTCTCAAGTGGAATGGACATCGAGATGCTCTGATTCAAAGTAAGGCCGGATATCCCTGGAGTGAATTGAATGCAGGCTCCTCTTCCATCTCCCAAGACGAAGGGATGTCTGAATCCCCTGTGGAGACCACAGAGAAAGACCTAGTTCTCCGCCGCATCTCGACCGGAGGCCTTCCATCCTTTGAAAACTCGAGAGGTCCACGGAAATCAATGCTTCCAAAGGAGACGATGCCTGACTACTCTTGAAAATGGATAGGAGTCCCAGAATCCCTGTGGCACGTGGAAAGGGACACTGGGTGTCCCGCCTCACTTGGAGACGCATCCCAATTGCCATGCCAAGACTCCAGGAGAATCCCGAGTTGTCCCTCGCACCTAGGCAGGAGTCCAGACGTCGCTGAACAAACACGTGTCTGGAAGGGCACTCCCCGTCGTAACTCGAGAATATACCCCAGTTTCCGGCCACAACTTGAGAAAAACCATGAGACTTCCCCCTCGCCGCGAGATGAGGCCCGATTCCCCTGCACTGCGTGCAGAGCAATTCCGTGTTCCACATTAAACGTGAAAGGAGCCTTGATTTCCTTGATGGCACTCCAGAGAAAACCCAAGATCACTGTCTCAAGTCTAGAGAGATCCTGAGGTCACTTTAGCAACAGGAAAGGGCTCCGTGGAAACCAAATCAACTCGAGATGAGAGCTTAGTCCCTGGCTTCGACTCAAGAGGAATACCAACTTTCCACAACCACCTCAAGAGGGGCTTCTCTCAGATACAGTTATGTGAGAGGGACCCTGAGTTTGTGGCCTCAAGTGGAATGGACACCGAGATGCTCTGACTCGAAGTAAGGCCGGATATCCCTGCAGTGAATTGAATGCAGGCTCGTCTTGCATCTCCCAAGACGAAGGGATGTCTGAATCCCCTGTTGAGACCACAGAGAAAGACCTAGTTCTCCGCCTCATCGCTGACGGAGGCCTCACATCCTTTGAAAACGCGAGAGGTCCCCGGAGATCAATAGTTCCAAAGGAGACGATGCCTGACTCCTCTTGAAAATGGATAGGAGTCCCAGGATCCCTGTGGCACGTGGAAAGGGACCCTGGGTCTCCCGCCACACGTGGAGACGAGTCCCAATTGCCATGCCAAGACTCGAGGAGAATCCCGAGGTGTCCCTTGCACCTAGGCAGGAGTCCTGACGTCGCTGAACAATCACGTGTCTGGAAGGGCCCTCCCCTTCGTAACTCGAGAATATACCCCAGGTTCCGGCCGCAACTCGAGAAAAACCATGAGACTTCCCCCTCGCCGCGAGATGAGGCACGATTCCCCTGCACTGCGTGCAGAGCAATTCCGTGTTCCACATCAAACGTGAAAGGAGCCTTGATTTCCTTGATGGCACTCCAGAGAAAACCCAAAATCACTGTCTCAAGTCTAGAGGGATCCTGAGGTCACTGTATCAACACGAAAGGGCTACGTGGAGCGCAAATCAACTCGAGATGAGAGCTTAGTCCCTGGCTTTGACTCAAGAGGAATACCAACTTTCCACAAGCACCTCAAGGGGAGGCTTCTCTCAGCTACAGGTATGTGAGAGGGACCCTGAGTTTGTGGCCTCAAGTGGAATGGACACCGAGATGCTCTGACTCGAAGTAAGGCCGGATATCCCTGTAGTGAATTGAATGCAGGCTCGTCTTCCATCTCCCAAGACGAAGGGATGTCTGAATCCCCTGTTGAGACCACAGAGAAAGACGTAGTTCTCCGCCTCATCGCTGACGGAGGCTTCACATCCTTTGAAAACGCGAGAGGTCCGCGGAGATCAATGCTTCCAAAGGAGACGATGCCTGACTCCTCTTGAAAATGGATAGGAGTCCCAGGATCCCTGTGGCACGTGGAAAGGGACCCTGGGTCTCCCGCCACACGTGGAGACGAGTCCCAATTGCCATGCCAAGACTCGAGAAGAATCCCGAGGTGTCCCTGGCACCTAGGCAGGAGTCCTGACGTTGCTGATCAATCACGTGTCTGGAAGGGCCCTCCCCTTCGTAACTCGAGAATATACCCCAGGTTCCGGCCGCAACTCGAGAAAAACCATGAGACTTCCCCCTCGCCGCGAGATGAGGCACGATTCCCCTGCACTGCGTGCAGAGCAATTCCGTGTTCCACATCAAACGTGAAAGGCGCCTTGATTTCCTTGATGGCACTCCAGAGAAAACCCAAGATCACTGTCTCAAGTCTAGAGGGATCCTGAGGTCACTGTATCAACACGAAAGGGCTACGTGGAGCGCAAATCAACTCGAGATGAGAGCTTAGTCCCTGGCTTCGACTCAAGAGGAATACCAACTTTCCACAAGCACCTCAAGAGGAGGCTTCTCTCAGCTACAGGTATGTGAGAGGGACCCTGAGTTTGTGGCCTCAATTGGAATGGACACCGAGATGCTCTGACTCGAAGTAAGGCCAGATATCCCTTCAGTGAATTGAATGCAGGCTCGTCTTGCATCTCCCAAGACGAAGGGATGTCTGAATCCCCTGTGGAGACCACAGAGAAAGTCCTAGTTCTCCGCCTCAACGCGACCGGAGGCCTCACATCCTTTGAAAACTCGAGAGGTCCGTGGAGATCAATGCTTCCAAAGGAGACGATGCCTGACTCCTCTTGATAATGGATAGGAGTCCCAGGATCCCTGTGGCACGTGGAAAGGGACACTGGGTCTCCCGCCTCACGTGGAGACGCGTCCCAATTGCCATGCCAAGACTCGAGGAGAATCCCGAGGTGTCCCTCGCACCTAGGCAGGAGTCCTGACGTCGCTGAACAAACACTTGTCTGGAAGGGCCCTCCCCGTCGTAACTCGAGAATATACCCCAGGTTCCGGCCAGAACTCGTGAAAAACCATGAGACTTCCCCCTCGCCGCGAGAGGAGGCCCGATTCCCCTGCACTGCGAGCAGAGCAATTCCGTGTTCCACATCAAACTTGAAAGGAGCCTTGATTTCCTTGATGGCACTCCAGAGAAATCCCAAGATCACTGTCTCAAGTCTAGAGGGATCTTGAGGTCACTGGAGCAACACCAAAGTGCACCGGGGACCCCAAATCAACTGGAGATGAGAGATTAGTCCCTGGCTTCGACTCAAGAGGAATACCAACTTTCCACAATCACCTCAAGAGGAGGCTTCTCTCAGCTACAGGTATGTGAGAGGGACCCTGAATTTGTGGCCTCAAGTGCAATGGACACCGAGATGCTCTGACTCGAAGTATGGCCGGATATCCCTGCAGTGAATTGAATGCAGGCTCGTCTTGCATCTCCCAAGACGAAGGGATGTCTGAATCCCCTGTGGAGACCACAGAGAAAGACCTAGTCCTCCGCCTCATCGTGACCGGAGGCCTCACATCCTTTGAAAACTCGAGAGGTCTGCAGAGATCAATGTTTCCAAAGGAGACGATGCCTGACTCCTCTTGAAAATGAATAGGAGTCCCAGGATCCCTGTGGCACGTGGAAAGGGACCCTGGGTCAACCGCCTGACATGGAGTCGCGTCCCAATTGCCATGCCAAGACTCGAGGAGAATCCCGAGGTGTCCCTCGCACCTAGGCAGGAGTCCTGACGTCGCTGAACAAACACGTGTCTGGAAGGGCCTTCCCCGTCGTACCTCGAGAATATACCCCAGGTTCAGGCCGCAAGTTGAGAAAAACCATGAGACTTCCCCCTCGCCACGAAATGAGGCCCGATTCCCCTGCCTGCGTGCAGAGCAATTCCGTGTTCGACATCAAACGTGAAAGGAGCCTTGATTTCCTTGATGGCACTCCAGAGAATACCCAAGATCACTGTCTCAAGTCTAGAGGGATCCTGAGGTCACTGGAGCAACACGAAAGGGCTCCGTGGACCCCAAATCAATTCGAGATGAGAGCTTAGTCCCTGGCTTCGACTCAAGAGGAATACCAACTTTCCACAAGCACCTCAAGAGGAGGCTTCTCTCAGCTACAGGTATGTGAGAGGGACCCTGAGTTTGTGGCCTCAAGTGGAATGGACACCGAGATGCTCTGACTCGAAGTAAGGCCGGATATCCCTGCAGTGAATTGAATGCAGGCTCGTCTTGCATCTCCCAAGACGAAGGGATGTCTGAATCCCCTGTGGAGACCACAGAGATAGACCTAGTTCTCCGCCTCATCGCGACCGGAGGCCTCACATCCTTTGAAAACTCGAGAGGTCCGCGGAGATCAATGCTTCCAAAGGAGACGATGCCTGACTCCTCTTGAAAATGGATAGGAGTCCCAGGATCCCTGTGGCACGTGGAAAGGGACACTGGGTCTCCCGCCTCACGTGGAGACGCGTCCCGATTGCCATGCCAAGACTCGAGGAGAATCCCAAGGTGTCCCTCGCTCCTAGGCAGGAGTCCTGACGTCGTGGAACAAACACGAGTCTGGAAGGGCGCTCCCCGTCGTTACTCGAGAAAATACCCCAGTTTGGGCCGCAACTCGAGAAAAACAATGAGACTTCCCCCTCGCCGCGAGATGAGGCCCGTGTCCCATGCAATGCGTGCAGAGCAATTCTGTGTTCCACATCAAACGTGAAGGGAGCCTTGATTTCCTTGATGGCACTCCAGAGAAAACCCAAGATCACTGTCTCAAGTCTAGAGAGATCCTGAGGTCACTGTAGCAACATGAAAGGTCTCCGTGGACCCCAAATCAACTCGAGATGAGAGCTTAGTCCCTGGCTTCGACTCAAGAGGAATACCAACTTTCCACAAGCACTTCACGAGGAGGCTTCTCTCAGCTACATGTATGTGAGAGGGACCCTGAGTTTGTGGCCTCAAGCGCAATGGACACTGAGATGCTCTCACTCAAAGTAAGGCCGGATATCCCTGCAGTGAATTGAATGCAGGCTCGTCTTGCATCTCCCAAGATGAAGGGATGTCTGATTCCCCTATAGAGACCACAGAGAAAGACCTAGTTCTCTGCTTCATCGCGAGGGGAAGCCTCACATCCTTTGAAAACTGGAAAGGCCACGGAGATCAATGCTTCCAAAGGAGACGATGCCTGACTCCTCTTGAAAATGGATAGGAGTCCCAGGATCCCTGTGGCATGTGGAAAGGGACACTGGGTCTCCCGCCTCACGTGGAGACGCGTCCCAATTGCCATGCCAAGACTCGAGGAGAATCTCGAGGTGTACCTCGCACCTAGGCAGGAGTCCTGACGTCGCTGAACAAACACGTGTCCGGAAGGGCCCTCCTCATCGTAACTCGAGAATATACCACAGGTTCCGGCCGCAACTCGAGAAAAACCATGAGACTTCCCCGTCGCCGCGAAATGAGGCCCGATTTCCCTGCACTGCGTGCAGAGCAATTCCGTGTTCCACATCAAACGTGAAAGGAGCCTTGATTTCCTTGATGGCACTCCAGAGAAAACCCAAGATCACTGTCTCAAGTCTAGAGGGATCCTGAGGTCACTGGAGCAACACGAAAGGGCTCCGTGGACCCCAAATCAACTCGAGATGAGAGCTTAGTCCCTGGCTTCGACTCAAGAGGAATACCAATTTTCCACAAGCACCTCAAGAGGAGGCTTCTCTCAGCTACAGGTATGTGAGAGGGACCCTGAGTTTGTGGCCTCAAGTGGAATGGACACCGAGATGCTCTGACTCGAAGTAAGGCCAGATATCCCTGCAGTGAATTGAATGCAGGCTCGTCTTGCATCTCCCAGACGAAGGGATGTCTGAATCCCCTGTGGAGACCACAGAGAAAGACCTAGTTCTCCGCCTCATCGCGACCGGAGGCCTCACATCCTTTGAAAACTCGAGAGGCCACGGAGATCAATGCTTCCAAAGGAGACGATGCCTGACTCCTCTTGTAAATGGCTAGGAGTCCCAGGATCCCTGTGGCACGTGTAAAGAGACCCTGGGTCTCCCGCCTCACGTGGAGACGCGTTCCAAATTCCATGTCAAGACTCGAGGAGACCCCGATGTGTCCCTCGCACCTAGGCAGGAGTCCAGACGTCGCTGAACAAACACGTGTCTGGAAGGGCCCTCCCCGTCGGAACTCGAGAATATACCCCAGGTTCCGGCCGCAACTCGAGAAAAACCATGAGACTTCCCCCTCGCCGCAAGATGAGGCCCGATTCCCCTGCACTGCGTGCAGAGCAATTCTGTCTTCCACATCAAACGGGAAAGGAGCTTTGATTTCCTTGATGGCACTGAAGAGAAAACCCAAGATCACTATTTCAAGTCTAGAGGTATCCTGAGGTCACTGGCGCAACAAGAAAGGCTCCGTGGACCCCAAATCAACTCGAGATGAGAGCTTAGTCCCTGGCTTCGACTCAAGAGGAATACCAACTTTCCACAAGCACCTCAAGAGGAGGCTTCTCTCAGCTACAGGTATGTGAGAGGGACCCTGAGTTTGTGGCCTCAAGTGGAATAGACACCGAGATGCTCTGACTCGAAGTAAGGCCGGATATCCCTGCAGTGAATTGAATGCAGGATTGTCTTGCATCTCCCAAGACGAAGGGTTGTCTGAATCCCCTGTGGAGACCACAGAGAAAGACCTAGTCCTCCGCCTCATCGCGACCGGAGGCCTCACATCCTTTGAAAACTCGAGAGGTCCGCGGAGATCAATGCTTCCAAAGGAGACGATGCCTGACTCCTCTCGAAATGGATAGGAGTCCCAGGATCCCTGTGGCACGTGGAAAGGGACCCTGGGTCCCCCGCCTCACGTGGAGACGCGTCCCAATTGCCATGCCAAGACTCGAGGAGAATCCAGAGGTGTTCCTCGCACCTAGGAAGGAGTCCTGACGTCGCTGAACAAACACGTGTCTGGAAGGGCCCTCCCCGTCGTAACTCGAGAATCTACCCCAGGTTCCGGCCGCAACTCGAGAAAAACCATGAGACTTCCCCCTCGCCCCGAGATGAGGCTCGATTTCCCTGCACTGCGTGCAGAGCAATTCCGTGTTCCACATCAACCAGAAAGGAGCCTTGATTTCCTTGATGGCACTCCAGAGAAAACCCAATATCACTGTCTCAAGTCTAGAGGGATCCTGAGGTCACTGTAACAACATAAAAGGCCTCCGTGGACCCCAAATCAACTCGAGATGAGAGCTTAGTTCCTGGCTTCGAATCAAGAGGAATACCAAATTTCCACAAGCACCTCAAGAGGAGGCTTCTCACAGCCACAGGTATGTGAGAGGGACCCTGAATTTGTGGCCTCACGTGGAATGGACACCGAGATGTTCTGACTCGAAGTAAGGCCAGATATCCCTGCAGTGAATTGAATGCATGCTCGTCCTAAATCTCCGAAGATGAAGGGATGTCTGAATCCCCTGTGGAGACCACAGAGAAAGAATTAGTTCTCCGCCTCTTTGCGACCGGAGGCCGCACATCCTTTGAAAACTCGAGAGGTCCGCGGAGATCAATGCTTCCAAAGGAGACGATGCCTGACTCCTTTTGTAAATGGATGGGAGTCCCAGGATCCCTGTAGCACGTGGAAAGGTAACCTGGGTCTCCCGCCTCACGTGGAGACGCGTCCCAATTGCCATGCCAAGACTTGAGGAGAATCCCGAGGTGTCCCTCGCACCTAGGCAGGAGTCCTGACGTCGCTGAACAAACACGTGTCTGGAAGGGCCCTCCCCGTCGGAACTCGAGAATATACCCCAGGTTCCGGCCGCAACTCGAGAAAAACCATGAGACTTCCCCCTCGCAGCGACATGAGGACCGATTCCCCTGCACTGCATGCAGAGAAATTCCGTGTTCCACATCAAACATGAAAGGAGCCTTGATTTCCTTGATGGCACTGCAGAGAAAACCCAAGATCACTGTCTCAAGTCTAGAGGGATCCTGAGGTGTTTGGAGCAACACGAAATGGCTCCGTGGACCCCAAATCAACTCGAGATGAGAGCTTAGTCCCTGGCTTCGACTCAAGAGGAATACCAACTTTCCACAAGCACCTCAAGAGGAGGCTTCTCTCAGCTACAGGTATGTGAGAGGGACCCTGAATTTGTGGCCTCAAGTGGAATGGACACCGAGATGCTCTGACTCGAAGTAAGGCCGGATATCCCTGCAGTGAATTGAATGCAGTCTCGTCTTGCATCTCCAAAGACGAAGGGATGTCTGAATCCGCTATGGAGACCACAGAGAAAGACCTAGTCCTCCGCCTCATCGCGACCGGAGGCCTCACATCCTTTGAAAACTCGAGACGTCCACGGAGATCAATGCTTCCAAAGGAGACGACTCCTGACTCCTCTTGAAAATGGATAGGAGTCCCAGGATCCTTGTGGCACGTGGAAAGGGACACTGGGTCTCCCGCCTCACGTGGGGACGCTTCCAAATTGCCATGCCAAGACTCGAGGAGAATCCCGAGCTGTCCCTCGCACCTAGGCAGGAGTCCTCACGTCGCTAAACAAACCTGTGTCTGGAAGGGCCCTCCCCGTCCTAACTCGAGAGTATACCCCAGGTTCCGGCCGCAACTCGAGAAAAACCATGAGACTTCCCCCTCGCCCCTGGATGAGGACCGATTCCCCTGCACTGCGAGCAGAGCAATTCCGTGTTCCACATCAAACGTGAAAGGAGCCTTGATTTCCTTGATGGCACTCCAGAGAATATCCAAGATCACTGTCTCAAGTCTAGAGGGATCCTGAGTTCACTGGAGCAACACGAAAGGGCTCCGTGGACCCCAAATCAACTCGAGATGAGAGCTTAGTCCCTGGCTTCGACTCAAGAGGAATACCAACTTTCCACAAGCACCTCAAGAGGAGGCTTCTCGCAGCCACAGGTATGTGAGAGGGACCCTGAGTTTGTGGCCTCATGTGGAATGGACACCGAGATGCTGTGACTCTAAGTAAGTCGGGATATCCCTGCAGTGAATTGAATGCAGGCTCGTCTTGCATCTCCCAAGACGAAGGGATGTCTGAATCCCCTGTGGAGGCAACAGAGAAAGTCCTAGTCCTCCGCCTCATCGCGACCGGAGGCCTCACATCCTTTGAAAACTCGAGAGGTCCGCGGAGATCAATGCTTCCAAAGGAGACGATGCCTGACTCCTCTTGAAAATAGATAGGAGTCCCAGGATCCCTGTGGCACGTGGAAAGGAACACTTGGTCTCCCGCCTCACGTGGAGACGCGTCCCAATTGCCATGCCAAGACTCGAGGAGAATCCCGAGGTGTCCCTCGCACCTAGGCAGGAGTCCTGACGTCGCTGAACAAACACGTGTCTGGAAGGGCCCTCCCCGTCGTAACTCGAGAATATACCCCAGGTTCCGGTCGCAACTCGAGAAAAACCATGAGATTTCCCCCTCGCCGCGAATTCAGGCTCGATTTCCCTGCACTGCGTGCGCAGAAATTCCGTGTTCCACATCAAGCCTGAAAGGAGCCTTGATTTCCTTGATGGCACTCCAGAGAAAACCCAAGATCACTGTCTCAAGTCTAGAGGGATCCTGAGGTCACTGTAGCAATATGAAAGGTCTCCGTGGACCCCAAATCAACTCGAGATGAGAGCTTAGTCCCTGGCTTCGACTCAAGAGGAATACCAACTTTCCACAAGCACTTCACGAGGAGTCATCTCTCAGCTACAGGTATGTGAGAGGGACCCTGAGTTTGTGGCCTCAAGTGGAATGGACACTGAGATGCTCTGACTCGAAGTAAGGCCGGATATCCCTGCAGTGAATTGAATGCAGGCTCGTCTTGCACCTCCCAAGACGAAGGGATGTCTGAATCCCCTGTGGAGACCACAGAGAAAGACCTAGTTCTCCGCCTCATTGCGACCGGAGGCCTCACATCCTTTGAAAACTCTAGAGGTCCGCGGAGATCAATGTTTCCAAAGGAGACGATGCCTGACTCCTCTTGAAAATGGATAGGAGTCCCAGGATCCTTGTGGCACGTGGAAAGGGACCCTGGGTCTCCCGCCTCACGTGGAGATGCATCCCAATTGCCATGCCAAGACTCGAGGAGAATCCCGAGGTGTCCCTTGCACCTAGGCAGGAGTCCTGACGTCGCTGAACAAACACGTGTCTGGAAGGGCCCTCCCCGTCGTAACTCGAGAATATACCCCAGGTTCGGTCAGCAACTCGAGAAAAACCATGAGACTTCCCCCTCGCAGCGAAATGAGGCCCGATTCCCCTGCACTGCGTTGAGAGCAATGCCGTGTTCCACATCAAACGTGAAAGGAGCCTTGATTTCCTTAATGGCACTCCAGAGAAAACCCAAGATCACTGTCTCAAGTCTAGAGGGATCCTGAGGACACTGTAGCAACACGAAAGGTCTCCGTGGACCCCAAATCAACTCGAGATGAGAGCTTAGTCCCTGGCTTCGACTCAAGAGAAATACCAACTTTCCACAAGCACCTCAGGAGGAGGCTTCTCTCAGCTACAGGTATGTGAGAGTGACCCTGAATTTGTGGCCTCAAGTGGAATGGACACCGAGATGCTCTGACTCGAAGTAAGGCCGGATATCCCAACAGTGAATTGAATGCAGGCTCTTCTTGCATCTCCCAATACGAAGGGATGTCTGAATCCCCTATAGAGACCACAGAGAAAGACCAAGTTCTCAGCTTCATCGCGAGGGGAGGCCTCACATCCTTTGAAAACTCGAGAGGTCCGCAGAGATCAATGCTTCCAAAGGAGACGATGCCTGACTCCTCTTGAAAATGGATAGGAGTCCCAGGATCACTGTGGCACGTGAAAAGGGACACTGGGTTTACCGCCATATGTGGAGACGCGTCCCCATTGCCATGCCAAGACTCGAGGAGAATCCTGAGATGTCCCTCGCACCTACGCCCGAGTCCTGACATCGCTGAACAAACACGTGTCTGGAAGGGCCCTCCCCGTCGTAACTCGAGAATATACCCCAGGTTCCGGCCGCAACTCGAGAAAAACCATGAGACTTCCCCCTCGCTGCGAGATGAGGCCCGATTCCACTGCACTGCGTGCAGAGCAATTCCGTGTTCCACATCAAACGTGAAAGGAGCATTGATTTCCTTCATGGCACTGCACAGAAAACCCAAGATCACTGTCTCAAGTCTAGAGGGATCCTGAGGTCACTGGAGCAACACGAAAGTGCTCCGTGGACCCCAAATCAACTCGAGATGAGAGCTTAGTTCCTGGCTTCGACTCAAGAGGAATACCAACTTTCCACAAGCACCTCAAGAGGAGGCTTCTCTCATCTACAGGTATGTGAGAGGGACCCTGAGTTTGTGGCCTCATGTGGAATGGACACCGAGATGCTCTGACTCGAAGTAAGGCCGGATATCCCTGCAGTGAATTGAATGCAGGCTCGTCTTGCATCTCCCAAGACGAAGGGATGTCTGAATCCGCTGTGGAGACCACAGAGAAAGACCTAGTTCTCCGCCTCATCGCGACCGGAGGCCTCACATCCTTTGAAAACTCGAGAGGTCCGCGGAGATCAATGCTTCCAAAGGAGACGATGCCTGACTCCTCTTGAAAATGGATAGGAGTCCCAGGATCCCTGTGGCACGTGGAAAGGGACACTGGGTCTCCCGCCTCACGTGGAGACGCGTCCCAATTGCCATTGCAAGACTCGAGGAGAATCCCGAGGTGTACCTCGCACCTAGGCAGGAGTCCTGACGTCGCTGAACAAACTCGTGTCTGGAAGGGCCCTCCCCGTCATAACTCGAGAATATACCCCATGTTCCGGCCGCAACTCGAGAAAAACAATGAGACTTCCCCCTTGCCGCGAAATGAGGCCCGATTCCCCTGCACTGCGTGCAGAGCAATTCCGAGTTCCACATCAAACGTGAAAGGAGCCTTGATTTCCTTGATGGCACTCCAGAGAAAACCCAAGATCACTGTCTCAAGTCTAGAGGGATCCTGAGGTCACTGGAGAAACACGAAAGGGCTCCGTGGACCCCAAATCAACTCGAGATGAGAGCTTAGTCCCTGGCTTCGACTCAAGAGGAATACCAACTTTCCACAAGCACCTCAAGAGGAGGCTTCTCTCAGCTACAGGTATGTGAGACGGACCCTGAGTTTGTGGCCTCAAGTGGAATGGACACCGAGATGATCTGACTCGAAGTAAGTCCGGATATCCCTGCAGTGAATTGAATGCAGGCTCGTCTTGCATCTCCCAAGACGAAGGGATGTCTGAATCCCCTGTGGAGACCACAGAGAAAGACCGAGTTCTTCGCCTCATCGCGACCGGAGCCCTCACATCTTTTGAAAACTCGAGAGGCCACGGAGATCAATGCTTCCAAAGGAGACGATGCCTGACTCCTCTTGTAAATGGATAGGAGTCCCAGGATCCCTGTGGCACGTGGAAAGGGACCCTGGGTCTACCGCCTCACGTGGAGACGCGTCCCAAATTCCATGTCAAGACTCGAGGAGACCCCGAGGTGTCCCTCGCACCTAGGCAGGAGTCCTGACGTCGCAGAACAAACACGTGTATGGAAGGGCCCTCCCCGTCGTAACTCGAGAATATACCCCTGGTTCCGGCCGCAACTCGAGAAAAACCATGAGACTTCCCCCTCGCCGCGAGATGAGGCGCGATTCCCCTGCACTGCGTGCAGAGCAATTCTGTCTTCCACATCAAACGTGAAAGGAGCCTTGATTTCCTTGATGGCACTCAAGAGAAAACCCATGATCACTATTTCAAGTCTAGAGGGATCCTGAGGTCACTGGCGCAACAAGAAAGGCTCCGTGGACCCCAAATCAACTCAAGATGAGAGCTTAGTCCCTGGCTTCGACTCAAGAGGAATACCAGGTTTCCACAAGCACCTCAAGAGGAGGCTTCTCTCAGCTACAGGTATGTGAGAAGGACCCTGAGTGTGTGGCCTGAAGTGGAATGGACACCGAGATGCTCTGACTCGAAGTAAGGCCAGATATCCCTGCAGTGAATTGAATGCAGGCTCTTCTTGCATCTCCCAAGACGAAGGGATGTCTGAATCCCCTGTGGAGACTAAAGAGAAAGACCTGGTCCTCCGCCTCAACGCGAACGGAGGCCTCACATCCTTTGAAAACTCGAGAGGCCCGTGGAGATCAATGCTTCCAAAGGAGACGATGGCTGACTCCTCTTGAAAATGGATCGGAGTCCCAGAATCTCTATGGCACGTGGAAAATGACCCTGGATCTCCCGCCTCAGGTGGAGACGAGTCCCAATTGCCATGCCAAGACTCGAGGAGAATCCCGAGGTGTCCCTCGCACCTAGGCAGGAGTCCTGACGTCGCTGAACAAACACGTGTCTGGAAGGGCCCTCCCTGTCGTAACTCGAGAATATACCCCAGGTTGCGGCCGCAACTCGAGAAAAACCATGAGACTTCCCCCTTGCCACGAGGTGAGGCCCGATTCCCCTGCACTGCATGCAGAGCAATTTCGTGTTCCACATCAAACGTGAAAGGAACCTTGATTTCCTTGATGGCACTGCAGAGAAAACCCAAGATCACTGTCTAGAGTCTAGAGGGATCCTGAGGTCACTGGAGCAACACGAAAGGGCTCCGTGGACCCCAAATCAACTCGAGATGAGAGATTAGTCCCTGGCTTCAGACTCAAGGGGAATACCAACTTTCCACAAGCACCTCAAGAGGAGGCTTCTCTCAGCTACAGGTATGTGAGAGGGACCCTGAGTTTGTGGCATCAAGTGAAATGGACACCGAAATGCTCTGACTCGAAGTAAGGCCGGATATCCCTGCAGTGAATTGAATGCAGTCTCGTCTTGCATCTCCAAAGACGAAGGGATGTCTGAATCCACTATGGAGACCACAGAGAAAGACCTAGTCCTCCGCCTCATCGCGACCGGAGGCCTCACATCCTTTGAAAACTCGAGACGTCCACGGAGATCAATGCTTCCAAAGGAGACGACTCCTGACTCCTCTTGAAAATGGATAGGAGTCCCAGGATCCTTGTGGCACGTGGAAAGGGACACTGGGTCTCCCGCCTCACGTGGGGACGCGTCCAAATTGACATGCCAAGACTCGAGGAGAATCCCGAGGTGTCCCTCGCACCTAGGCAGGATTCCTCACGTCGCTAAACAAACCTGTGTCTGGAAGGGCCCTCCCCGTCCTAACTCGAGAATATACCCCAGGTTCCGGCCGCAACTCGAGAAAAACCATGAGACTTCCCCCTCGCCCCTGGATGAGGCCCGATTCCCCTGCACTGCGTGCAGAGCAATTCCATGTTCCACATCAAACGTGAAAGGAGCCTTGATTTCCTTGATGGCACTCCAGAGAAAACCCAAGATCACTGTCTCAAGTCTAGAGGGATCCTGAGTTCACTGGAGCAACACGAAAGGGCTCCGTGGACCCCAAATCAACTCGAGATGAGAGCTTAGTCCCTGGCTTCGACTCAAGAGGAATACCAACTTTCCACAAGCACCTCAAGAGGAGGCTCCTCGCAGCCACAGGTATGTGAGAGGGACCCTGAGTTTGTGGCCTCATGTGGAATGGACACCGAGATGCTGTGACTCTAAGTAAGTCGGGATATCCCTGCAGTGAATTGAATGCAGGCTCGTCTTGCATCTCCCAAGACGAAGGGATGTCTGAATCCCCTGTGGAGACAACAGAGAAAGTCCTAGTCCTCCGCCTCATCGCGACCGGAGGCCTCACATCCTTTGAAAACTCGAGAGGTCCGCGGAGATCAATGCTTCCAAAGGAGACGATGCCTGACTCCTCTTGAAAATAGATAGGAGTCCCAGGATCCCTGTGGCACGTGGAAAGGAACACTTGGTCTCCCGCCTCACGTGGAGACGCGTCCCAATTGCCATGCCAAGACTCGAGGAGAATCCCGAGGTGTCCCTCGCACCTAGGCAGGAGTCCTGACGTCGCTGAACAAACACGTGTCTGGAAGGGCCCTCCCCGTCGTAACTCGAGAATATACCCCAGGTTCCGGCCGCAACTCGAGAAAAACCATGAGACTTCCCCCTCTCCGCGAGTTGAGGCTCGATTTCCCTGCACTGCGTGCGCAGAAATTCCGTGTTCCACATCAAGCCTGAAAGGAGCCTTGATTTCCTTGATGGCACTCCAGAGAAAACCCAAGATCACTGTCTCAAGTCTAGAGGGATCCTGAGGTCACTGGAGCAACACGAAAGGGCTCCGTGGACCCCAAATCAACTCGAGATGAGAGCTTAGTCCCTGGCTTCGACTCAAGAGGAATACCAACTTTCCACAAGCACCTCAAGAGGAGGCTTCTCGCAGCCACAGGTATGTGAGAGGGACCCTGAGTTTGTGGCCTCATGTGGAATGGACACCGAGATGCTGTGACTCTAAGTAAGTCGGGATATCCCTGCAGTGAATTGAATGCAGGCTCGTCTTGCATCTCCCAAGACGAAGGGATGTCTGAATCCCCTGTGGAGACAACAGAGAAAGTCCTAGTCCTCCGCCTCATCACGACCGGAGGCCTCACATCCTTTGAAAACTCGAGAGGTCCGCGGAGATCAATGCTTCCAAAGGAGACGATGCCTGACTCCTCTTGAAAATAGATAGGAGTCCCAGGATCCCTGTGGCACGTGGAAAGGAACACTTGGTCTCCCGCCTCACGTGGAGACGCGTCCCAATTGCCATGCCAAGACTCGAGGAGAATCCCGAGGTGTCCCTCGCACCTAGGCAGGAGTCATGACATCGCTGAACAAACACGTGTCTGGAAGGGCCATCCCCGTCGTAACTCGAGAATATACCCCAGGTTCCGGCCGCAACTCGAGAAAAACCATGAGATTTCCCCCTCTCCGCGAGTTGAGGCTCGATTTACCTGCACTGCGTGCGCAGAAATTCCGTGTTCCACATCAAGCCTGAAAGGAGCCTTGATTTCCTTGATGGCACTCCAGAGAAAACCCAAGATCACTGTCTCAAGTCTAGAGGGATCCTGAGGTCACTGTAGCAATATGAAAGGTCTCCGTGGACCCCAAATCAACTCGAGATGAGAGCTTAGTCCCTGGTTTCGACTCAAGAGGAATACCAACTTTCCACAAGCACTTCACGAGGAGGCATCTCTCAGCTACAGGTATGTGAGAGGGACCCTGAGTTTGTGGCCTCAAGTGGAATGGACACTGAGATGCTCTGACTCGAAGTAAGGCCGGATATCCCTGCAGTGAATTGAATGCAGGCTCGTCTTGCATCTCCCAAGACGAAGGGATGTCTGAATCCCCTGTGGAGACCACAGAGAAAGACCTAGTTCTCCGCCTCATTGCGACCGGAGGCCTCACATCCTTTGAAAATTCTAGAGGTCCGCGGAGATCAATGTTTCCAAAGGAGACGATGCCTGACTCCTCTTGAAAATGGATAGGAGTCCCAGGATCCTTGTGGCAGGTGGAAAGGGACCCTGGGTCTCCCGCCTCACGTGGAGATGCATCCCAATTGCCATGCCAAGACTCGAGGAGAATCCCGAGGTGTCCCTTGCACCTAGGCAGGAGTCCTGACGTCGCTGAACAAACACGTGTCTGGAAGGGCCCTCCCCGTCGTAACTCGAGAATATACAGCAGGTTCGGTCAGCAACTCGAGAAAAACCATGAGACTTCCCCCTCGCAGCGAGATGAGGCCCGATTCCCCTGCACTGCGTTGAGAGCAATTCCGTGTTCCACATCAAACGTGAAAGGAGACTTGATTTCCTTGATGGCACTCCAGAGAAAACCCAAGATCACTGTCTCAAGTCTAGAGGGATCCTGAGGACACTGTAGCAACATGAAAGGGCTCCGTGGACCCCAAATCAACTCGAGATGAGAGCTTAGTCCCTGGCTTCGACTCAAGAGAAATACCAACTTTCCACAAGCACCTCAGGAGGAGGCTTCTCTCAGCTACAGGTATCTGAGAGGGACCCTGAATTTGTGGCCTCAAGTGGAATGGACACCGAGATGCTCTGACTCGAAGTAAGGCCGGATATCCCAACAGTGAATTGAATGCAGGCTCGTCCTGCATCTCCCAATACGAAGGGATGTCTGAATCCCCTATAGAGACCACAGAGAAAGACCTAGTTCTCAGCTTCATCGCGAGCGGAGGCCTCACATCCTTTGAAAATTCGAGAGGTCCGCAGAGATCAATGCTTAAAAAGGAGACGATGCCTGACTCCTCTTGAAAATGGATAGGAGTCCCAGGATCACTGTGGCACGTGAAAAGGGACACTGGGTTTACCGCCATATGTGGAGACGCGTCCCCATTGCCATGCCAAGACTCGAGGAGAATCCCGAGATGTCCCTCGCACCTACGCCCGAGTCCTGACATCGCTGAACAAACACGTGTCTGGAAGGGCCCTCCCCGTCGTAACTCGAGAATATACCCCAGGTTCCGGCCGCAACTCGAGAAAAACCATGAGACTTCCCCCTCGCTGGGAGATGAGGCCCGATTCCCCTGCACTGCGTGCAGAGCAATTCCTTGTTCCACATCAAACGTGAAAGGAGCATTGATTTCCTTCATGGCACTGCACAGAAAACCCAAGATCACTGTCTCAAGTCTAGAGGGATCCTGAGGTCACTGGAGCAACACGAAAGGGCTCCGTGGACCCCAAATCAACTCGAGATGAGAGCTTAGTCCCTGGCTTCGACTCAAGAGGAATACCAGGTTTCCACAAGCACCTCAAGAGGAGGCTTCTCTCAGGTACAGGTATGTGAGAAGGACCCTGAGTGTGTGGCCTGAAGTGGAATGGACACCGAGATGCTCTGACTCGAAGTAAGGCCGGATATCCCTGCAGTGAATTGAATGCAGGCTCGTCTTGCATCTCCCAAGACGAAGGGATGTCTGAATCCCCTGTGGAGACCACAGAGAAAGACCTAGTTCTCCGCCTCATCGCGACCGGAGGCCTCACATCCTTTGAAACCTCGAGAGGTCCGCGGAGATCAATGCTTCCAAAGGAGACGATGCCTGACTCCTCTTGAAAATGGATAGGAGTCCCAGGATCCCTGTGGCACGTGGAAAGGGATCCTGGGTCTCCCGCCTCACGTGGAGGCGCGTCCCAATTGCCATGCCAAGACTCGAGGAGAATCCCGAGTTGTCCCTCGCACCTAGGCAGGAGTCCTGACCTCGCTGAACAAACTCGTGTCTGGAAGGGCCCTTCCCGTCATAACTCGAGAATATACCCCAGGTTCCGGCCGAAACTTGAGAAAAACCATGAGATTTCCCGCTCGCCGCGAGATGAGGCCCGATTCCCCTGCACTGCGTGCAGAGAAATTCCGTGTTCCACATCAAACGTGAAAGGAGCCTTGATTTCCTTGATGGCACTCCAGAGAAAACCCAAGATCACTGTCTCAAGTCTAGAAGGATCCTGAGGGCACTGGAGCAACAAGAAAGGGCTCCGTGGACCCCAAATCAACTCGAGATGAGAGCTTAGTCCCTGGCTTCGACTCAAGAGCAATACCAACTTTCCACAAGCACCTCAAGAGGAGGCTTCTCTCAGCTACAGGTATCTGAGAGGGACCCTGAATTTGTGGCCTCTAGTGGAATGGACACCGAGATGCTCTGACTCGAAGTAAGGCCGGAATCCCAACAGTGAATTGAATGCAGGCTCGTCTTGCATTTCCCAAGACGTGGGGATGTCTGAATCCCCTGTGGAGACCACAGAGAAAGACCTAGTTTTCTGCTTCATCGCGAGCAGAGGCCTCACATCCTTTGAAAACTCGAGAGGGCCGAGGAGATCAATGCTTCCAAAGGAGACGATGCCTGACTCCTCTTGAAAATGGATAGGTGTCCCAGGATCCCTGTGGCACGTGGAAAGGGACCCTGGGTCTCCCGCCTCACGTGAAGACGGGTCCAAATTGCCATGCCAAGACTCGAGGAGAATCCCGAGGTGTCCCTCGCACCTAGGCAGTAGTCCTGACGTCGCTGAACAAACACGTGTCTGGAAGGGCCCTCCCCGTCGTAACTCGAGAATATACCCCAGGTTCCGGGCGCAACTCGAGAAAAACCATGAGATTTCCCCCTCGCCGCGAGTTGAGGCCCGATTCCCCTGCACTGCATGCAGAGCAATTCCGTGTTCCACATCAAACGTGAAAGGAGCCTTGATTTCCTTGATGGCACTCCAGAGAAAACCCAAGATCACTGTCTCAAGTATAGAGGGATCCTGAGGTCACTGGAGCAACACGAAAGGGCTCCGTGGACCCAAATCAACTCGAGATGAGAGCTTAGTCCCTGGCTTCGACTCAAGAGGAATACCAACTTTCCACAAGCACCTGAAGAGGAGGCTTCTCTCAGCTACAAGTATGTGAGAGGGACCCTGAGTGTGTGGCCTCAAGTGGAATGGACACCGAGATGCTCTGACTCGAAGTAAGGCCGGATATCCCTGCAGTGAATTGAATGCAGGCTGGTCTTGCATCTCCCAAGACGAAGGGATGTCTGAATCCCCTTTGGAGACCACAGAGACAGACCTAGTTCACCGCCTCATCGCAACTGGAGGCCTCCCGTCCTTTGAAAACTCGAGAGGTCCCTGGAGATCAATGCTTCCAAAGGAGAAGATGCCTGACTCCTCTTGAAAAGGGATAGGAGTCCCAGGATCCCTGTGGCACGTGGAAAGGGACCCTGGGTCTCCCGCCTCACGTGGAGTCTCGTCCCAATTGCCATGCCAAGACTCGAGGAGAATCACGAGGTGTCGCTCGCACCTAGGCAGGAGTCCTGACGTCGCTGAACAAACACGTGTCTGGAAGGGCCCACCCCGCTGTAACTCGAGAATATACCCCTGGTTCCAGCCGCAACTCGAGAAAAACCATGAGACTTCCCCCTCGCCATGAGATGTGGCCCGATTCCCCTGCCCTGCGTGCATAGCAATACCTTGTTCCACATTAAGCGTGAAAGGAGCCTTGATTTCCTTCATGGCACTCCAGAGAAAACCCAAGATCACTGTCTCAAGTCAAGAGGGATCCTGAGGTCACTGGAGCAACACGAAAGGGCTCCGTGGACCCCAAATCAACTCGAGATGAGAGCTTAGTCCCTGGCTTCGACTCAAGAGGAATACCAACTTTCCACAAGCACCTCAAGAGGAGGCTTCTCTCAGCTACAAGTATGTGAGAGGGACCCTGAGTTTGTGGCCTCAGGTGGAATGGACACCGAGATGCTCTGACTCGATGTAAGGCCGGATATCCCTGCAGTGAATTGAATGCAGGCTCGTCTTGCATCTCCCAAGCTGAAGGGTTGTCTGAATCCCCTGTGGAGACCACAGAGAAAGACCGAGTTCTCAGCCTCATCGCAACCGGAGGCCTCACATCTTTGAAAACTCGAGAGGTCCGCGGAGATCAATGCATCCAAAGGATACGATGACTGACTCCTCTTGCAAATGGATAGGAGTCCCCGGATCCCTGTGGCACGTCGAAAGGGACACTGGGTCTCCCTCCTCACATGGAGACGCATCCCAATTGTCATGCCAAGACTCGAGGAGAATCCCGAGGTTTCCCTCGCACCTAGGCAGGAGTCCTGACGTCGCTGAACAAACACGTGTCTGGAAGGGGCCTCCCCGTCGTAACTCGAGAATATACCCCAGGTTCCCGCCGCAACTCGAGAAAAACCATGAGACTTACCCCTTGCCGCGAGATGAGGCCCGATTCCCCTGCACTGCGTGCAGAGCAATTCCGTGTTCCACATCAAACGAGAAAGGAACCTTGATTTCCTTGATGGCACTCCAGAGAAACCCAAGATCGCTGTCTCAAGTCTAGAGGGATCCTGAGGTCACTGGAGCAACACGAAAGGGCTCCCTGGACCCCAATTCAACTCGAGATGAGAGATTAGTCCCTGGCTTCGACTCAAGAGGAATACAAACTTTCCACAAGCACCTCAAGAGGAGGCTTCTCTCAGCTACAGTTATGTGAGAGGAACCCTGAGTTTGTGGCCTCAAGTGGAATGGACACCGAGATGCTCTGACTCGAAGTAAGGCCGGATATCCCTGCAGTGAATTGAATGCAGGCTCGTCTTGCATCTCCCAAGGCGAAGGGATGTCTGAATCCCCTGTGGAGACAACAGAGAAAGACCTAGTTCTCCTCCTCATCGCGACCGGAGTTCTCACATCCTTTGAAAACTCGAAGGTCCGCGGAGATCAATGCTTTCAAAAGAGACGATGCCGGACTCCTCTTGAAAATGGATAGGAGTCCCAGTATCCCTGCGCCACATGGAAAGGGACCCTGGGTCTCCCGCCTCACGTGGAGACGCGTCCCAATTGCCATGCCAAGACTCGAGGAGAATCCCGAGGAGTCCCTCGCAGCTAGGCAGGAGTCCTGACGTCGCTGAACAAACTCGTGTCTGGAAGGGCCCTCCCCGTCGTAACTCGAGAATATACCCCAGGTTCCGGCCGCAACTCGAGAAAAACCATGAGACTTCCCCCTCTCTGCGAGATGAGGCCGATTCCCCTGCACTGCATGCATAGCAATTCCGTGTTCCACATCAAATGAGAAAGGAGCCTTGATTTCCTTGATTGCACTCCAGAGAAAACCCAAGATCACTGTCCCAATTCTAGAGGGACCCTGAGGTCACTGGAGCAACAAGAAAGGGCTCCGTGTGCCCCAAATCAACTCGAGATGAGAGCTTAGTCCCTGGCGTCGACTCAAGAGGAATACCAACTTTCCACAAGCACCTCAAGAGGAGGCTTCTCTCAGCTACAGGTATGTGAGAGGGACCCTGAGTTTGTGGCCTCAAGTGGAATGGACACCGAGATGCTCTGACTCGAAGTAAGGCCAGATATCCCTGCAGTGAATTGAATGCAGGCTCGTCTTACATCTCCCAAGACGAAGGGATGTCTGAATCCCCTGTGGAGACCACAGAGAAACACCTACATCTCCGCCTCTTAGCGACCGGAGGCCTCACATCCTTTGAAAACTCGAGAGGTCCGCGGAGATCAATGCTTCCAAAGGAGACGATGCCTGACTCCTCTTGAAAATGGATAGGAGTCCCAGGATCCCTGTGGCACGTGGAAAGGGATTTTGGGTCTCCCGCCTCACGTGGAGGCGCGTCCCAATTGCCATGCCAAGACTCGAGGAGAATCCCGAGGTGTCCCTCGCACCTAGGCAGGAGTCCTGACCTCGCTGAACAAACTCGTGTCTGGAAGGGCCCTTCCCGTCATAACTCGAGAATATACCCCAGGTTCCGGCCGAAACTTGAGAAAAACCATGAGATTTCCCGCTCGCCGCGAGACGAGGCCCGATTCCCCTGCACTGCGTGCAGAGAAATTCCGTGTTCCACATCAAACGTGAAAGGAGCCTTGATTTCCTTGATGGCACTCCAGAGAAACCCCAAGATCACTGTCTCAAGTCTAGAAGGATCCTGAGGGCACTGGAGCAACATGAAAGGGCTCCGTGGACCCCAAATCAACTCGAGATGAGAGCTTAGTCCCTGGCTTCGACTCAAGAGCAATACCAACTTTCCACAAGCACCTCAAGAGGAGGCTTCTCTCAGCTACAGGTATGTGAGAGGGACCCTGAGTTTGTGGCCTCAAGTTGAATGGACACCGAGATGCTCTGACTCGAAGTAAGGCCGGATATCCCTGCAGTGAATTGAATGCAGGCTCGTCTTGCATCTGCCAAGACGAATGGATGTCTGAATACCCTGTGGAGCCCACAGAGAAAGACCTAGTTCTCCGCCTCATCGCGACCGGAGGAATCACATCCTTTGAAAACTCGAGAGGTCTGCGGAGATCAATGCTTCCAAAAGAGACGATGCCGTACTCCTCTTGAAAATGTATAGGAGTCCCAGGATCCCTGTGCCACGTGGAAAGGGACCCTGGGTCTCCGGCCTCACGTGGAGAGGCATCCCAATTGCCATGGGAAGACTCGAGGAGAATCCCGAGGTGTCCCTTGCACCTAGGCAGGAGTACTGACGTCGCTGAACAAACTCGTGTCTGGAAGGGCACCCCCCGTCGTAACTCGAGAATATACCCCAGGTTCCGGCCGCAACTCGAGAAAAACAATGAGACTTCCCCCTCGACGCGAGATGAGGCCTGATTCCCCTGCACTGCGTGCAGAGCAATTCCGTCTTCCACATGAAACGTGAAAGGAGCCTTGATTTCCTTGATGGCATTCCAGAGAAAACCCAAGATCACTGTCTCAAGTCTAGAGGGATCCTGAGGTCACTGGAGCAACACGAAAGGGCTCCGTGGACCGCAAATCAACTCGAGATGAGAGCTTAGTCCCTGGCTTCGACTCAAGAGGAATACCAACTTTCCACAAGCAGCTCAAGAGGAGGATTCTCTCAGCTACAGGTATGTGAGAGGGACCCTGAGTTTGTGGCCTCAAGTGGAATGGACACCGAGATGCTCTGACTCGAAGTAAGGCCGAATGTCCCTGCAGTGAATTGAATGCAGGCTCAACTTGCATCTCCCAAGACGAAGGGATGTCTGAATCCCCTGTGGAGACCACAGAGAAAGACCTAGTTCTCCGCCTCATCGCGACCGGAGGCCTCACATCCTTTGAAACCTCGAGAGGTCCGCGGAGATCAATGCTTCCAAAGGAGACGATGCCTGACTCCTCTTGAAAATGGATAGGAGTCCCAGGATCCCTGTGGCACGTGGAAAGGGATCCTGGGTCTCCCGCCTCACGTGGAGGCGCGTCCCAATTGCCATGCCAAGACTCGAGGAGAATCCCGAGTTGTCCCTCGCACCTAGGCAGGAGTCCTGACCTCGCTGAACAAACTCGTGTCTGGAAGGGCCCTTCCCGTCATAACTCGAGAATATACCCCAGGTTCCGGCCGAAACTTGAGAAAAACCATGAGATTTCCCGCTCGCCGCGAGATGAGGCCCGATTCCCCTGCACTGCGTGCAGAGAAATTCCGTGTTCCACATCAAACGTGAAAGGAGCCTTGATTTCCTTGATGGCACTCCAGAGAAAACCCAAGATCACTGTCTCAAGTCTAGAAGGATCCTGAGGGCACTGGAGCAACAAGAAAGGGCTCCGTGGACCCCAAATCAACTCGAGATGAGAGCTTAGTCCCTGGCTTCGACTCAAGAGCAATACCAACTTTCCACAAGCACCTCAAGAGGAGGCTTCTCTCAGCTACAGGTATCTGAGAGGGACCCTGAATTTGTGGCCTCTAGTGGAATGGACACCGAGATGCTCTGACTCGAAGTAAGGCCGGAATCCCAACAGTGAATTGAATACAGGCTCGTCTTGCATTTCCCAAGACGTGGGGATGTCTGAATCCCCTGTGGAGACCACAGAGAAAGACCTAGTTTTCTGCTTCATCGCGAGCAGAGGCCTCACATCCTTTGAAAACTCGAGAGGGCCGAGGAGATCAATGCTTCCAAAGGAGACGATGCCTGACTCCTCTTGAAAATGGATAGGTGTCCCAGGATCCCTGTGGCACGTGGAAAGGGACCCTGGGTCTCCCGCCTCACGTGAAGACGGGTCCAAATTGCCATGCCAAGACTCGAGGAGAATCCCGAGGTGTCCCTCGCACCTAGGCAGGAGTCCTGACGTCGCTGAACAAACACGTGTCTGGAAGGGCCCTCCCCGTCGTAACTCGAGAATATACCCCAGGTTTCGGCCGCAAATCGAATAAAACCATGAGATTTCCCCCTCACCGCGAGATGAGGCCCGATTCCCCTGCCCTGCGTGCAGAGCAATACCGAGTTCGACATCAAAATTGAAAGGAGCCTTGATTTCCTTGATGGCACTCCAGAGAAAACCCAAGATCACTGTCTCAAGTCTAGAGGGATCCTGAGGTCACTGTAGCAACACGAAAGGGCTCCGTGGACCACAAATCAACTCGAGATGAGAGCTGAGTCCCTGGCTTCGACTCAAGAGGAATACCAACTTTCCACAAGCACCTCAAGAGGAGGCTTCTCTCAGCTACAGGTATATTTGAGGGACCCCGAGTTTGTGGCCTCAAGTGGAATGGACACCGAGATGCTCTGACTCGAAGTAAGGCCGGATATCCCTGCAGTGAATTGAATGCCGGCTGGTCTTGCATCTCCCAAGACGAAGGGATGTCTGAATCACCTGTGGAGACCACAGAGAAAGACCTAGTTATCCGCCTCATCGCGACCGGAGGCCTCACATCCTTTGAAAACTCGAGAGGTCCGTGGAGATCAATGCTTCCAAAGGAGACGATGCCTGACTCCTCTTGAAAATGGATTGGAGTCCCAGGATCCCTGTGGCACGTGGAAAGGGACTCTGGGTCTCCCGCCTCACGTGGAGACGCGTCCCCATTGCCATGCCAAGACTCCAGGAGAATCCCGAGGTGTCCCTCACACCTAGGCAGGAGTGCTGACGTCGCTGAACAAACACGTGTCTGGAAGGGCCCTCCCCGTCGTAACTCGAGAATATACCACAGGTTCCGGCCGCAACTCGAGAAAAACCATGAGATTTCCCCCTCGCGCGAGATGAGGCCCGATTCCCCTGGACTGCGTGCAGAGCAATTCCGTGTTCCACATCAAACATGAAAGCAGCCTTGATTTCCTGGATGGCACTCCAGAGAAAACCCAAGATCATTGTGTCAAGTCTAGAGGGATCCTGAGGTCACTGTAGCAACTCGAAAGGGCTCCGTGGACCCCAAATCCACTTGAGATGAGAGCTTAGTCAATGGCTTCGACTCAAGAGGAATACCAACTTTCCACAAGCACCTCAAGAGGAGGCTTCTCTCAGCAACAGGTATGTGAGAGGGACCCTGAGTTTGTGGCCTCAAGAGGAATGGACAACGAGATGCTCTGACTCGAAGTAAGGCGGGATATCCCTGTAGTGAATTGAATGCAGGCTCGTCTTGCATCTCCCAAGACGAAGGGATGTCTTAATCCCCTGTGGATACCACAGAGAAAGACCTAGTTCTCCGTCTCATCACTACCGGAGGCCTCACATCCTTTGAAAACACGAGAGGTCGGCAGAGATCAATGCTTCCAAAGGAGACGATGCCTGACTCCACTTGAAAATGGATAGGAGTTCCAGGATCCCTGTGGCACGTGGAAAGGGACCCTATGTCTCCCGCCTCAGGTGGAGACGCGTCCCAATTGCCATGCCAAGACTCGAGGAAAATCCCGAAGTGTCCCTCGCACCTAGTCAGGAGTGCTGACGTCGCTGAACAAACACGTGTCTGCAAGGGCCCTCACGATCGTAACTCGAGAATACACCCCAGGTTCAGGCCGCAACTCGACAAAAACCATGAGACTTCCACCTCGCCGCGAGATGAGGCCCGGTTCCCCTGCATTGCATGCAGAGCAATTCCGTGTTCCACATCAAACATGAAAGGAGCCTTGATTTCCTTGATGGCACTCCAGAGAACACCCAAGATCACTGTCTCAATTCTAGAGGGATCCTGAGGTCACTGTAGCAACACGAAAGGGCTCCGTGGACCCCAAATCAACTCGAGATGAGGGCGTCGTCCCTGGCTTCGCTCAAGAGGAATACCCACTTTCCACAAGCACCTCAAGAGGAGGCTTCTCTCAGCTACAGGTATGTGAGAGGGACCCTGAGTTTGTGGCCTCAAGTGGAATGGACACCGAAATGCTCTGACTCGAAGGAAGGCCGGATATCCCTGCAGTGAATTGAATGCAGGCTCGTCTTGCATGTCCCACGACGAAGGGATGTCTGAATCCCCTGTGGAGACCACAGAGAAAGACCTAGTTCTCCGCCTCATCGTGACCGGAGGCCTCACGTCCTTTGAAAACTCGAGAGGTCCGCGGAGATCAATGCTTCCAAAGGAGACGATGCCTGACTCCTCTTGAAAATGGATAGGAGTCCCAGGATCCCTGTGGCACGTGGAAAGGGACCCTGGGTCTCCCGCCTCACGTGGAGACGCGTCCCAATTGCCATGCCAAGACTCGAGGAGAATCCCGAGGAGTCCCTCGCAGCTAGGCAGGAGTCCTGACGTCGCTGAACAAACTCGTGTCTGGAAGGGCCCTCCCCGTCGTAACTCGAGAATATACCCCAGGTTCCGGCCGCAACTCGAGAAAAACCATGAGACTTCCCCCTCTCTGCGAGATGAGGCCGATTCCCCTGCACTGCATGCATAGCAATTCCGTGTTCCACATCAAATGAGAAAGGAGCCTTGATTTCCTTGATTGCACTCCAGAGAAAACCCAAGATCACTGTCCCAATTCTAGAGGGACCCTGAGGTCACTGGAGCAACAAGAAAGGGCTCCGTGTGCCCCAAATCAACTCGAGATGAGAGCTTAGTCCCTGGCGTCGACTCAAGAGGAATACCAACTTTCCACAAGCACCTCAAGAGGAGGCTTCTCTCAGCTACAGGTATGTGAGAGGGACCCTGAGTTTGTGGCCTCAAGTGGAATGGACACCGAGATGCTCTGACTCGAAGTAAGGCCAGATATCCCTGCAGTGAATTGAATGCAGGCTCGTCTTACATCTCCCAAGACGAAGGGATGTCTGAATCCCCTGTGGAGACCACAGAGAAACACCTACATCTCCGCCTCTTAGCGACCGGAGGCCTCACATCCTTTGAAAACTCGAGAGGTCCGCGGAGATCAATGCTTCCAAAGGAGACGATGCCTGACTCCTCTTGAAAATGGATAGGAGTCCCAGGATCCCTGTGGCACGTGGAAAGGGATTTTGGGTCTCCCGCCTCACGTGGAGGCGCGTCCCAATTGCCATGCCAAGACTCGAGGAGAATCCCGAGGTGTCCCTCGCACCTAGGCAGGAGTCCTGACCTCGCTGAACAAACTCGTGTCTGGAAGGGCCCTTCCCGTCATAACTCGAGAATATACCCCAGGTTCCGGCCGAAACTTGAGAAAAACCATGAGATTTCCCGCTCGCCGCGAGACGAGGCCCGATTCCCCTGCACTGCGTGCAGAGAAATTCCGTGTTCCACATCAAACGTGAAAGGAGCCTTGATTTCCTTGATGGCACTCCAGAGAAACCCCAAGATCACTGTCTCAAGTCTAGAAGGATCCTGAGGGCACTGGAGCAACATGAAAGGGCTCCGTGGACCCCAAATCAACTCGAGATGAGAGCTTAGTCCCTGGCTTCGACTCAAGAGCAATACCAACTTTCCACAAGCACCTCAAGAGGAGGCTTCTCTCAGCTACAGGTATGTGAGAGGGACCCTGAGTTTGTGGCCTCAAGTTGAATGGACACCGAGATGCTCTGACTCGAAGTAAGGCCGGATATCCCTGCAGTGAATTGAATGCAGGCTCGTCTTGCATCTGCCAAGACGAATGGATGTCTGAATACCCTGTGGAGCCCACAGAGAAAGACCTAGTTCTCCGCCTCATCGCGACCGGAGGAATCACATCCTTTGAAAACTCGAGAGGTCTGCGGAGATCAATGCTTCCAAAAGAGACGATGCCGTACTCCTCTTGAAAATGTATAGGAGTCCCAGGATCCCTGTGCCACGTGGAAAGGGACCCTGGGTCTCCGGCCTCACGTGGAGAGGCATCCCAATTGCCATGGGAAGACTCGAGGAGAATCCCGAGGTGTCCCTTGCACCTAGGCAGGAGTACTGACGTCGCTGAACAAACTCGTGTCTGGAAGGGCACCCCCCGTCGTAACTCGAGAATATACCCCAGGTTCCGGCCGCAACTCGAGAAAAACAATGAGACTTCCCCCTCGACGCGAGATGAGGCCTGATTCCCCTGCACTGCGTGCAGAGCAATTCCGTCTTCCACATGAAACGTGAAAGGAGCCTTGATTTCCTTGATGGCATTCCAGAGAAAACCCAAGATCACTGTCTCAAGTCTAGAGGGATCCTGAGGTCACTGGAGCAACACGAAAGGGCTCCGTGGACCGCAAATCAACTCGAGATGAGAGCTTAGTCCCTGGCTTCGACTCAAGAGGAATACCAACTTTCCACAAGCAGCTCAAGAGGAGGATTCTCTCAGCTACAGGTATGTGAGAGGGACCCTGAGTTTGTGGCCTCAAGTGGAATGGACACCGAGATGCTCTGACTCGAAGTAAGGCCGAATGTCCCTGCAGTGAATTGAATGCAGGCTCAACTTGCATCTCCCAAGACGAAGGGATGTCTGAATCCCCTGTGGAGACCACAGAGAAAGACCTAGTTCTCCGCCTCATCGCGACCGGAGGCCTCACATCCTTTGAAACCTCGAGAGGTCCGCGGAGATCAATGCTTCCAAAGGAGACGATGCCTGACTCCTCTTGAAAATGGATAGGAGTCCCAGGATCCCTGTGGCACGTGGAAAGGGATCCTGGGTCTCCCGCCTCACGTGGAGGCGCGTCCCAATTGCCATGCCAAGACTCGAGGAGAATCCCGAGTTGTCCCTCGCACCTAGGCAGGAGTCCTGACCTCGCTGAACAAACTCGTGTCTGGAAGGGCCCTTCCCGTCATAACTCGAGAATATACCCCAGGTTCCGGCCGAAACTTGAGAAAAACCATGAGATTTCCCGCTCGCCGCGAGATGAGGCCCGATTCCCCTGCACTGCGTGCAGAGAAATTCCGTGTTCCACATCAAACGTGAAAGGAGCCTTGATTTCCTTGATGGCACTCCAGAGAAAACCCAAGATCACTGTCTCAAGTCTAGAAGGATCCTGAGGGCACTGGAGCAACAAGAAAGGGCTCCGTGGACCCCAAATCAACTCGAGATGAGAGCTTAGTCCCTGGCTTCGACTCAAGAGCAATACCAACTTTCCACAAGCACCTCAAGAGGAGGCTTCTCTCAGCTACAGGTATCTGAGAGGGACCCTGAATTTGTGGCCTCTAGTGGAATGGACACCGAGATGCTCTGACTCGAAGTAAGGCCGGAATCCCAACAGTGAATTGAATACAGGCTCGTCTTGCATTTCCCAAGACGTGGGGATGTCTGAATCCCCTGTGGAGACCACAGAGAAAGACCTAGTTTTCTGCTTCATCGCGAGCAGAGGCCTCACATCCTTTGAAAACTCGAGAGGGCCGAGGAGATCAATGCTTCCAAAGGAGACGATGCCTGACTCCTCTTGAAAATGGATAGGTGTCCCAGGATCCCTGTGGCACGTGGAAAGGGACCCTGGGTCTCCCGCCTCACGTGAAGACGGGTCCAAATTGCCATGCCAAGACTCGAGGAGAATCCCGAGGTGTCCCTCGCACCTAGGCAGGAGTCCTGACGTCGCTGAACAAACACGTGTCTGGAAGGGCCCTCCCCGTCGTAACTCGAGAATATACCCCAGGTTTCGGCCGCAAATCGAATAAAACCATGAGATTTCCCCCTCACCGCGAGATGAGGCCCGATTCCCCTGCCCTGCGTGCAGAGCAATACCGAGTTCGACATCAAAATTGAAAGGAGCCTTGATTTCCTTGATGGCACTCCAGAGAAAACCCAAGATCACTGTCTCAAGTCTAGAGGGATCCTGAGGTCACTGTAGCAACACGAAAGGGCTCCGTGGACCACAAATCAACTCGAGATGAGAGCTGAGTCCCTGGCTTCGACTCAAGAGGAATACCAACTTTCCACAAGCACCTCAAGAGGAGGCTTCTCTCAGCTACAGGTATATTTGAGGGACCCCGAGTTTGTGGCCTCAAGTGGAATGGACACCGAGATGCTCTGACTCGAAGTAAGGCCGGATATCCCTGCAGTGAATTGAATGCCGGCTGGTCTTGCATCTCCCAAGACGAAGGGATGTCTGAATCACCTGTGGAGACCACAGAGAAAGACCTAGTTATCCGCCTCATCGCGACCGGAGGCCTCACATCCTTTGAAAACTCGAGAGGTCCGTGGAGATCAATGCTTCCAAAGGAGACGATGCCTGACTCCTCTTGAAAATGGATTGGAGTCCCAGGATCCCTGTGGCACGTGGAAAGGGACTCTGGGTCTCCCGCCTCACGTGGAGACGCGTCCCCATTGCCATGCCAAGACTCCAGGAGAATCCCGAGGTGTCCCTCACACCTAGGCAGGAGTGCTGACGTCGCTGAACAAACACGTGTCTGGAAGGGCCCTCCCCGTCGTAACTCGAGAATATACCACAGGTTCCGGCCGCAACTCGAGAAAAACCATGAGATTTCCCCCTCGCGCGAGATGAGGCCCGATTCCCCTGGACTGCGTGCAGAGCAATTCCGTGTTCCACATCAAACATGAAAGCAGCCTTGATTTCCTGGATGGCACTCCAGAGAAAACCCAAGATCATTGTGTCAAGTCTAGAGGGATCCTGAGGTCACTGTAGCAACTCGAAAGGGCTCCGTGGACCCCAAATCCACTTGAGATGAGAGCTTAGTCAATGGCTTCGACTCAAGAGGAATACCAACTTTCCACAAGCACCTCAAGAGGAGGCTTCTCTCAGCAACAGGTATGTGAGAGGGACCCTGAGTTTGTGGCCTCAAGAGGAATGGACAACGAGATGCTCTGACTCGAAGTAAGGCGGGATATCCCTGTAGTGAATTGAATGCAGGCTCGTCTTGCATCTCCCAAGACGAAGGGATGTCTTAATCCCCTGTGGATACCACAGAGAAAGACCTAGTTCTCCGTCTCATCACTACCGGAGGCCTCACATCCTTTGAAAACACGAGAGGTCGGCAGAGATCAATGCTTCCAAAGGAGACGATGCCTGACTCCACTTGAAAATGGATAGGAGTTCCAGGATCCCTGTGGCACGTGGAAAGGGACCCTATGTCTCCCGCCTCAGGTGGAGACGCGTCCCAATTGCCATGCCAAGACTCGAGGAAAATCCCGAAGTGTCCCTCGCACCTAGTCAGGAGTGCTGACGTCGCTGAACAAACACGTGTCTGCAAGGGCCCTCACGATCGTAACTCGAGAATACACCCCAGGTTCAGGCCGCAACTCGACAAAAACCATGAGACTTCCACCTCGCCGCGAGATGAGGCCCGGTTCCCCTGCATTGCATGCAGAGCAATTCCGTGTTCCACATCAAACATGAAAGGAGCCTTGATTTCCTTGATGGCACTCCAGAGAACACCCAAGATCACTGTCTCAATTCTAGAGGGATCCTGAGGTCACTGTAGCAACACGAAAGGGCTCCGTGGACCCCAAATCAACTCGAGATGAGGGCGTCGTCCCTGGCTTCGCTCAAGAGGAATACCCACTTTCCACAAGCACCTCAAGAGGAGGCTTCTCTCAGCTACAGGTATGTGAGAGGGACCCTGAGTTTGTGGCCTCAAGTGGAATGGACACCGAAATGCTCTGACTCGAAGGAAGGCCGGATATCCCTGCAGTGAATTGAATGCAGGCTCGTCTTGCATGTCCCACGACGAAGGGATGTCTGAATCCCCTGTGGAGACCACAGAGAAAGACCTAGTTCTCCGCCTCATCGTGACCGGAGGCCTCACGTCCTTTGAAAACTCGAGAGGTCCGCGGAGATCAATGCTTCCAAAGGAGACGATGCCTGACTCCTCTTGAAAATGGATAGGAGTCCCAGGATCCCTGTGGCACGTGGAAAGGGACCCTGGGTCTCCCGCCTCACGTGGAGACGCGTCCCAATGGCCATGCCAAGACTGGAGGAGAATCCCGAGGTGTCCCTCGCACCCAGGCAGGAGTCCTGACATCGCTGAATAAACACGTGTCTGGAAAGGCCCTTCAGGTCGTAACTCGAGAATGTACCCCAGGTTCCGGGCGCAACTCGAGAAAAAACATGGGACTTCCCCCTCGCCGCGAGATGAGGCCCGATTCTCCTGCACTGCATGCCGAGCAATTCCGTGTTCCACATCAAACGTGAAAGGAGCCTTGATTTCCTTGCTGGCACTCCAGAGAAAACCCAAGATCACTCTCTCAAGTCTAGAG
This sequence comes from Dama dama, assembly GCF_033118175.1. Lineage (NCBI taxonomy): Eukaryota > Metazoa > Chordata > Mammalia > Artiodactyla > Cervidae > Dama > Dama dama. The sequence goes on along the minus strand of NW_026870928.1, from coordinate 4,804,615 downwards.
GGTTCCTGAGGTCACTGTAGCAACACGAAAGGGCTCCGTGGACCCAAAATCAACTCGAGGTGAGAGCTTAGTCCCTGGCTTCGACTCAAGAGGAATACCAACTTTCCACAAGCACCTCAAGAGGAGGCTTCTCTCAGCTACAGGTATGTGAGAGTGACCCTGAGTTTGTGGCCTCAAGTGGAATGGACACCGAGATGCTCTGACTCGAAGTAAGGCCGGATATCCCTGCAGTGAATTGAATGCAGGCTCGTCTTTCATCTCCCAAGACGAAGGGTTGTCTGAATCCCCTGTGGAGATGACAGAGAAAGACCTAGTTCTCCCCCTCATCGCGACCGGAGGCCTCATATCCTTTGAAAACTCGAGAGGTCCACGGAGATCAATACTTCTGAAGGAGACGATGCCTGACTCCTCTTGAAAATGGATAGGAGTCCCAGGATCCCTGTGGCACGTGGGAAGGGACCCTGGGTCTCCCGCCTCACGTGGAGACGCGTCCCAATTGCCATGCCAAGACTCGAGGAGAATCCCGAGGTGTCCCTCGCACCTAGGCCGGAGTCCTGACGTCGCTCAACAAACACGTGTCTGGAAGGGCCCTCCCCGTCTTAAATCGAGAATATACCCCAGGTTCCGGCCGCAACTAGAGAAAAACCATGAGACTTCCCCCTCGCCGCGAGATGAGGACCGATTCCCCTGCACTGCGTGCAGAGCAATTCCGTGTTCCACATCAAACGTGAAAGGAGCCTTGATTTCCTTGATGGCACTCCAGAGAAAACCCACGATCACTGTCTCAAGTCTAGAGGGATCCTGAGGTCACTGGAGCAACACGAAAGGGCTCCAGGGACCCCAAATCAACTCGAGATGAGAGCTTAGTCCTTGGCTTCGACTCAAGAGGAACACCAACTTTCCACAAGCACCTCAAGAGTAGGCTTCTCTCAGCTACAGGTATGTGAGAGGGACCATGAGTTTGTGGCCTCAAGTGGAATGGACACCGAGATGCTCTGACTCGAAGTAAGACCGGATATCCCTGAAGTGAATTGAATGCAGGCTCGCCTTGCATCTCCCAAGACGAAGGGATATCTGAATCCCCTGTGGAGACCACAGAAAAAGACCTAGTCCTCCGCTTCATCGCGACCGGAGGCCTCACATCCTTTGAAAACTCGAGAGGTCCGCGGAGATCAATGCTTCCAAAGGAGACGATGCCTGACTTCTCTTGAAAATGGATAGGAGTCCCAGAATCCCTGTGGCACGTGGGAAGGGACCCTGGGTCTCCCTCCTCACGTGGAGACGCGTCCCAATTGCCATGCCAAGACTCGAGGAGAATCCCGAGGTGTCCCTCGCACCTAGGCAGGAGTCCCGACGTCGCTGAACAAACACTTGTCTGGAAGGGCCCTCCCCGTTGTAACTCGAGAATATACCCCAGGTTCCGGCCGCAACTCGAGAAAAACCATGAGACTTCCCTCTCGCCGAGAGATGAGGCCCGAATCCCCTACACTGCGTGCAGAGCAATTCCGTGTTCCACATCAAACTTGAAAGGAGCCTTGATTTCCTTGATGGCACTCCAGAGAAAACCCAGGATCACTGGCTCAAGTCTAGAGGGATAATGAGGTCACTGGAGCAACACGAAAGGGATCCGTGGACCCCAAATCAACTCGAGATGAGAGCTTAGTCCCTGGCTTCGACTCAAGGGGAATACCAACTTTCCACAAGCACCTCAAGAGGAAGCTTCTCTCAGCTACAGGTATGTGAGAGGGACCCTGAGTTTGTGGCCTCAAGTGGAATGGACACCGAGATGCTCTGACTCGAAGTAAGGCCGGATATCCCTGCAGTGAATTGAATGCAGGCTCGTCTTGCATCTCCCAAGACGAAGGGATGTCTGAATCCCCTGTGGAGACCACAGAGAAAGACCTAGTCCTCAGCCTCAACGCGAACGGAGGCCTCACATCCTTTCAAAACTCGAGAGGTCCGAGGAGATCAATGCTTCCAAAGGAGACGATGCCTGACTCCTCTTGAAAGTGGATAGGAGTCCCAGGATCCCGGTGGGACGTGGAAAGGGACCCTGGGTCTCCCGCCTCACGTGGCGACGCATCCCAATTGCCATGCCAAGACTCGAGCAGAAACCCGAGGTGTCCCTCCCACCTAGGCAGGAGTCCTGACATCGCTGAACAAACATGTGTTTGGAAGGGCCCTACCCGTCGTAACTCGAGAATATACCCCAGGTTCCGGCCGCAACTCGAGAAAAACCATGAGACTTCTCCCTCGCCAAGAGATGAGGCCCGATTCCCCTTCACTGCGTGCAGAGCAGTTCCGTGTTCCACATCAAACCTGAACGGAGCCTTGATTTCCTTGATGGTACTCCAGAGAAAACCCAAGATCACTGTCTCAAGTCTAGAGGGATCCTGAGGTCACTGGAGCAACAGGAAAGGGCTCCGTGGACCCCTAATCAACTCGAGATGAGAGCTTAGTCCCTGGCTTCGACTCAAGAGGAATACCAACTTTCCACAAGCACCTCAAGAGGAGGCTTCTCTCAGCTACAGGTATGTGAGAGGGACCCTGAGTTTGTGGCCTCATGTGGAATGGACACCGAGATGCCCTGACTCGAAGTAAGGCCGGATATCCCTCCAGTGAATTAAATGCATTCTCGCCTTGCATCTCCCAAGACGAAGGGATGTCTGAATGCCCTGTGGAGAACACAGAGAAAGACCTAGTTCTCCGCCTCATCATGACCGGAGGCCTCACATACTTTGAAAACTCGAGAGGTCCGCGGAGATCAATGCTTCCAAAGGAGATGATTCCTGACTCCTCTCGAAAATGGATAGGAGTCCCAGGATCCCTGTGGCACGTGGAACGGGACATTGGGTCTCCCGCCTCACGTGGAGACGCGTCCCAATTGCCATGCCAAGACTCGAGGAGAATCCCGAGGTGTCCCTCCCACCTAGGCAGGAGTCCTGACGTCGCTGAACAAACATGTGTTTGGAAGGGCCCTCCCCGTCGTAACTCGAGAATATACCCCAGGTTCCGGCCGCAACTCGAGAAAAACCATGAGACTTCTCCCTCGCCAAGAGATGAGGCCCGATTCCCCTGCACTGCGTGCAGAGCAATTCCGTGATCCTCATCAAACGTGAAAGGAGCCTTGATTTCCTTGATGGCACTCCAGAGAAAACCCAAGATCAATGTCTCAACTCTAGAGGGATCCTGAGGTCACTGTAGCAACACGAAAGGGCTCCGTGGACACCAAATCTACTCGAGATGAGAGCTTAGTCCCTGGCTTCCACTCAAGAGGAATACCGACTTTCCAGAAGCACCTCAAGAGGAGGCTTCTCTCAGCTACAGGTCTGTGAGAGGGACCCTGAGTTTGTGGCCTCAAGTGGAATGGACACCGAGATGCTCTGAATCGAAGTAAGGCTGGATATCCCGGCAGTGAATTGAATGCAGGCTCGTCTTGCATCTCCCAAGACGAAGGGATGTCTGAATCCCCTGTGGAGACCACAGAGAAAGACCTAGTTCTCCGCCTCATCGCGACCGGAGGCCTCACATCCTTTGAAAACTCGAGAGGTCTGCGGAGATAAATGCTTCCAAAGGAGACGATGCCTGACTCCTCTTGAGAATGGATAGGAGTCCCAGGATTCCTGTGGCACGTGGAAAGGGAACCTGGGTCTCCCGCCTCACATAGAGACGCATCCCAATTGCCATGCCAAGACTCGAGGAGAATCCCGAGGTGTCCCTCGCAACTAGGCAGGAGTCCTGACGTCGCTGAACAAGCACGTGTCTGGAAGGGCCCTCCCCGTCGTAACTCCAGAATATACCACAGGTTCGGGCCGCAACTCGAGAAAAACCATGAGTGTTCCCCCTCCCCGCGAGATGAGGCCAGATTCCCCTGCATTGCGTGCAGAGCAATTCCGTGTTCCACGTCAAACATGAAAGGAGCCTTTATTTCCTTGATGGCACTGCAGAGAAAACCCAAGATCACTGTCTCAAGTCTAGAGGGATCCTGAGGTCACTGGAGGAACACAAAAGGGCTCCGTGGACGATAAATCAACTCGAGATGAGTGCTTAGTCCCTGGCTTCGACTCAAGAGGAATACCAACTTTTCATAAGCACCTCAAGAGGAGGCTTCTCTCAGCTAAAGGTATGTGAGAGCGACCCTGAGTTTGTGGCCTCATGTGGAATGGACACCGAGATGCTCTGACTCGAAGGAAGGCCGGATATCCCTGCAGTGAATTGAATGCAGGCTCGTCTTGCATCTCCCAAGCGAAGGGATGTCTGTATCCAATGTGGAGACCACAGAGAAAGCCTTAGTTCTCCGCCTCATCGCGACCGGAGGTCTCATATCCTTTGAAAATTCGAGAGGTCCGCGGAGATCAATGCTTCCAAAGGAGACGATGCCTGACTCCTCTCGAAAATGCATAGGAGTCCCAGGATCCCTGTGGCACGTGGAAAGGGACCCTGGGACTCGCGCCTCACGTGGAGACGCGTCCCAATAGCCATGCCAAGACTCGAGGAGAATCCCGAGTTGTCCCTCGCACCTAGGCAGGAGTCCTGACATCGCTGAACAAACAAATGTCTGGAAGGGCCCTCCCCGTCGTAACTCGAGAATATAGCCCAGGTTCCGGCCACAACTCGAGAAAAACCATGAGACTTCCCCCTAGACCCGAGATGAGGCCCGATGACCCTGCACTGCGTGCAGAGCAGTTCCGTGTTCCACATCAAACTTGAAAGGAGGCTTGATTTCCTTCTGGCACTCCAGAGGAAACCCAAGATCACTGTCTCAAGTCTAGAGGGATCCTGAAGTCACTGGAGCAACAGGAAAGGGCTCCGTGGACCCCCAATCAACTCGAGATGAGAGCTTAGTCCCTGGCTTCGAATCAAGAGGAATACCAACTTTCGACAAGCACCTCAAGAGGAGGCTTCTCTCAGCTACAGGTATGTGAGAGGAATCCTGAGTTTGTGGCCTCAAGTGGAATGGACACCGAGATGCTCTGACTCGAAGTAAGGCCGGATATCACTCCAGTGAATTGAATGCAGGCTCGTCTTGCATCTCCCAAGACGAAGGGATGTCTGAATCCCCTGTGGAGACCACAGAGAAAGACCTAGTTCTCCGCCTCATCGCGACCGGAGGCCTCACATCCTTTGAAAACTCGAGAGGTCCGCGGAGATCAATGCTTCCAAAGGAGACAATGCCTGACTCCTCTTGAAAATGGATAGGAGTCCCAGGATCCCTGTGGCACGTGGAAAGGGACCCTGGGTCTCCCGCCTCACGTGGAGACCCGTCCCAATTGCCATGCCAAGATTCGTGGAGAATCCCGAGTTGTCCCTCGCACCTAGGCAGGAGTCCAGACGTCGCTGAACAAACACGTGTCTGGAAGGGCCCTCCCCTTAGTAACTCGAGAATATAACCCAGGTTCCGGCCGCAACTCGAGAAAAACCATGAGACTTCCCCATCGCCGCGAGATGAGGCCCGATTCCCCTGCACTGCATGCAGAGCAGTTCCGTGTTCCACATCAAACTTGAACGGAGCCTTGATTTCCTTGATGGCACTCCAGAGAAAACCCAAGATCACTGTCTCAAGTCTAGAGGGATCCTGAGGTCACTGGAGCAACAGGAAAGGGCTCCGTGGACCCCCAATCAACTCGAGATGAGAGCTTAGTCCCTGGCTTCGACTCAAGAGGAATACCAACTTTCCACAAGCACCTCAAGAGGAGGGTTCTCTCAGCTACAGGTATGTGAGAGGAACCCTGAGTTTGTGGCCTCAAGTGGAATGGACACCGAGATGCTCTGACTCGAAGTAAGGCCGGATATCCCTCCAGTGGATTAAATGCATTCTCGTCTTGCATCTCCCAAGACGAAGGGATGTCTGAATCCCCTGTGGAGACCACAGAGAAAGACGTAGTTCTCCGCCTCATCGCGACCGGAGGCCTCACATCCTTTGAAAACTCGAGAGGTCCGCGGAGATCAATGCTTCCAAAGGAGACAATGCCTGACTCCTCTTGAAAATGGATAGGAGTCCCAGGATCCCTGTGGCACGTGGAAAGGGACCCTGGGTCTCCCGCCTCACGTGGAGACCCTTCCCAATTGCCATGCCAAGATTCGAAGAGAATCCCGAGGTGTCCCTCGCACTTAGGCAGGAGTCCAGACGTCGCTGAACAAACACGTGTCTGGAAGGGCCCTCCCCTTAATAACTCGAGAATATACCCCAGGTTCCGGCCGCAACTCGAGAAAAACCATGAGACTTCCGCCTCGACGCGAGATGAGGCCCGATTCCCCTGCACTGCGTGCAGAGCAGTTCCGTGTTCCACATCAAACTTGAACGGAGCCTTGATTTCCTTGATGGCACTCCAGAGAAAACCCAAGATCACTGTCTCAAGTCTAGAGGGATCCTGAGGTCACTGGAGCAACAGGAAAGGGCTCCGCGGACCCCTAATCAAATCGATATGAGAGCTTAGTTCCTGGCTTCGACTCAAGAGGAATACCAACTTTCCACAAGCACCTCAAGTGGAGGCTTCTCTCAGCTACAGGTATGTGAGAGGGACCCTGAGTTTGTGGCCTCATGTGGAATGGACACCGAGATGCCCTGACTCGAAGTAAGGCCGGATATCCCTCCAGTGAATTAAATGCATTCTCGCCTTGCATCTCCCAAGGCGAAGGGATGTCTGAATCCCCTGTGGAGACCACAGAGAAAGACCTAGTTCTCCGCCTCATCGCGACCTGAGGCCTCACATCCTATGAAAACTCGATAGGTCCGCGGAGATCAATGCTTCCAAAGGAGATGATGCCTGACTCCTCTTGAAAATGGATAGGAGTCCCAGGATCCCTGTAGCACGTGGAACGGGACACTGGGTCTCCCGCCTCTCGTGGAGACGTGTCCCAATTGCCATGCCAAGACTCGAGGAGAATCCCGAGGTGTCCCTCCCACCTAGGCAGGAGTCCTGACGTCGCTGAACAAACATGTGTTTGGAAGTGCCCTCCCCGTCGTAACTCGAGAATATACCCCAGGTTCCGGCCGCAACTCGAGAAAAACCATGAGACTTCTCCCTCGCCAAGAGATGAGGCCCGATTCCCCTTACTGCGTGCAGAGCAGTTCCGTGTTCCACATCAAACTTGAACGGAGCCTTGATTTCCTTGATGGCACTCCAGAGAAAACCCAAGATCACTGTCTCAAGTCTAGAGGGATCCTGAGGTCACTGGAGCAACAGGAAAGGGCTCCGTGGACCCCTAATCAACTCGAGATGAGAGCTTAGTCCCTGGCTTCCACTCAAGTGGAATACCAACTTTCCAGAAGCAGCCAAAGAGGAGGCTTCTCTCAGCTACAGTATGTGAGAGGGACCCTGAGTTTGTGGCCTCAAGTGGAATGGACACCGAGATGCTCTGACTCGAAGTAAGGCTGGATATCCCTGCAGTGAATTGAATGCAGGCTCGTCTTGCATCTCCCAAGACGAAGGGATGTCTGAATCCCCTGTGGAGACCACAGAGAAAGACCTAGTTCTCCGCCTCATCGCGACCGGAGGCCTCACATCCTTTGAAAACTCGAGAGGTCCGCGGAGATAAATGCTTCCAAAGGAGACGATGCCTGACTCCTCTTGAGAATGGATAGGAGTCCCAGGATTCCTGTGGCACGTGGAAAGGGAACCTGGGGCTCCCGCCTCACATAGAGAGGCGTCCCAATTGCCATGCCAAGACTCGAGGAGAATCCCGAGGTGTCCCTCGCACCTAGGCAGGAGTCCTGACGTCGCTGAACAAACCCGTGTCTGGAAGGGCCCTCCCCGTCGTAACTCGAGAATATACCCAAGGTTTCGGCAGCAACTAGAGAAAAACAATGAGACTTCCCCCTCGCCGCGAGATGAGGCCTGATTCCCCCGCACTGCATGCAGAGCAATTCCGTGTTCCATATCAAACGTGAAAGCAGCCTTGATTTCCTTGATGGCACTCCAGAGAAAACCCAAGATCACTGTGTCAAGTCTAGAAGGATCCTGATGTCACTGGAGCAACTCGAAAGAGCTCCGTGGACCCCAAATCAACTCGAGATGAGACCTTAGTCCCTGGCTTCGACTCAAGAGGAATACCAACTTTCCACAAGCACCTCAAGAGGAGGCTTCTCTCAGCTACAGGTATGTGAAAGGGACCCTTAGTTTGTGGCCTCAAGTGGAATGGAAACTGAGATGCTGTGATTCTAAGTAAGGCTGGATATTCCTGCAGTGATTTAATGCAGGCTCGTCTTGCATCTCCCAAGGCGAAAGGATGTCTGAATCACCTTAGGAGAACACAGCGAAAGACATAGTTCTCCGGCTCATCGCGACCGGAGGCCTCACATCCTTTGAAAACTCGAAAGGTCCGCGGAGATAAATGCTTCCAAAGGAGACGATGCCTGACTCCTCTTGAGAATGGATAGGAGTCCCAGGATTCCTGTGGCACGTGGAAAGGGAACCTGGGGCTCCCGCCTCACATAGAGAGGCGTCCCAATTGCCATGCCAAGACTCGAGGAGAATCCCGAGGTGTCCCTCGCACCTAGGCAGGAGTCCTGACGTCGCTGAACAAACCCGTGTCTGGAAGGGCCCTCCCCGTCGTAACTCGAGAATATACCCAAGGTTTCGGCAGCAACTAGAGAAAAACAATGAGACTTCCCCCTCGCCGCGAGATGAGGCCTGATTCCCCCGCTCTGCATGCAGAGCAATTCCGTGTTCCATATCAAACGTGAAAGCAGCCTTGATTTCCTTGATGGCACTCCAGAGAAAACCCAAGATCACTGTGTCAAGTCTAGAAGGATCCTGATGTCACTGGAGCAACTCGAAAGAGCTCCGTGGACCCCAAATCAACTCGAGATGAGACCTTAGTCCCTGGCTTCGACTCAAGAGGAATACCAACTTTCCACAAGCACCTCAAGAGGAGGCTTCTCTCAGCTACAGGTATGTGAAAGGGACCCTTAGTTTGTGGCCTCAAGTGGAATGGAAACTGAGATGCTGTGATTCTAAGTAAGGCTGGATATTCCTGCAGTGATTTAATGCAGGCTCGTCTTGCATCTCCCAAGGCGAAAGGATGTCTGAATCACCTTAGGAGAACACAGCGAAAGACATAGTTCTCCGGCTCATCGCGACCGGAGGCCTCACATCCTTTGAAAACTCGAGAGGTCCGCGCAGATCAATGCTTCCAAAGGAGACGATGCCTGACTCCTCTTGAAAATAGATAGGAGTCCGAGGATCCCTGTGGCACGTGGAAAGGGACCCTGGGTCTCCCGCCTCACGTGGAGACGCGTCCCAATTGCCATCCCAAGACTCGAGGAGAATCCCGAGGAGTCCCTCGCACCTAGGCAGGAGTCCTGACGTCGCTGAACAAACACGTGTCTGGAAGGGCCCTCCCTTTAATAACTCGAGAATATACCCCAGGTTCCGGCCGCAACTCGAGAAAAACCATGAGACTTCCCCCTCGCCGCCAGATGAGGCCCGATTCACCTGCACTGCGTGCATAGCAATTCCGAGTTCCACATCAAACGTGAAAGGAGCCATGATTTCCTTGGTGGCACTCCAGAGAAAACACAAGATCACTGTCTCAAGTCTAGAGGGATCCTGAGGTCACTGGAGCAACACGAAAGTTCTGCGTGTACCCCAAATCAACTCGAGATGAGAGCTTAGTCCCTGGCTTCGACTCAAGAGGAATACCAACTTTCCACAAGAACCTCACGAGGAGGCTTCTCTCAGCTACAGGTATGTGAGAGGGACCCTGAGTTTGTGGCCTCAAGTGGAATGGACACCGAGATGCTCTGACTCGAAGTAAGGCCGGATATCCCTGCAGTGAATTGAATGCAGGCTCGTCTTGCATCTCCCAAGACGAAGGGATGTCTGAATCCGCTGTGGAGACCACAGAGAAAGACCTAGTCCTCCGCCTCATCGCGATCGGAGGCCTCACATCCTTTGAAAATTAGAGAGATATGCGGAGATCAATGCTTCCAAAGGAGACGATGCCTGACTCCTCTTGAAAATGGATAGGAGTCCCAGGATCCCTGTGGCACGTGGAAAGGGACCCTGGATCTCCCGCCTCACGTGGAGACGCGTCTAAATTGCCATGCCAAGACTCGAGGAGAATACCGAGGTGTCCCTCGCACCTAGGCAGGAGTCCTGACGTCGCTGAACAAACACGTGTCTGGAAGGGCCCTCCCCGTCGTAATTCGAGAATATACCCCAGGTTCCGGCCGCAACTCGGGAAAAACCATGAGACTTCCCCCTGCCGCGAGATGAGGCCCGATTCCCCTACACTGCGTGCAGAGCAATTCCGTGTTCCACATCAAACGTGAAAGGAGCCTTGATTTCCTTGATGGCACTCCAGAGAAAATCCAAGATCACTGTCTCAATTCTAGAGGGATCCTGAGGTCACTGGAGCAACACGAAAGGGCTCCGTGGACCCCAAATCAACTCGAGATGAGAGCTAGTCCCTGGCTTCGACTCAAGAGGAATACCAACTTTCCACAAGCACCTCAAGAGGAGGCTTCTCTCAGCTACAGGTATGTGAGAGGGACCCTGAGTTTGTGGTCTCAAGTGGAATGGACACCGAGATGCTCTGACTCGAAGTAAGGCCGGATATCCCTGCAGTGAATTGAATGCAGGCTCGTCTTGCATCTCCCAAAACGAAAGGATGTCTGAATCCCCTTTGGAGACCACAGAGAAAGACCGAGTTCTCCGCCTCATCGTGACTGTAGGCCTCACATCCATTGAAAACTCGAGAGGTCCGCGGAGATCAATGCTTCCAAAGGAGACGATGCCTGACTCCTCTTGAAAATGGATAGGAGTCCCAGGATCCCTGTGGCACGTGGAAAGGGACTCTGGGTCTCCCGGCTCATGTGCAGACGCGTCCCAATTGCCATGCCAAGATTCGAGGAGAATCCCAAGGTGTCCCTCGCACCTAGACAGGAGTCCAGACGTCGCTGAACAAACACGTGTCTGGAAGGGCCCTCCCCTTAATAACTCGAGAATATACCCCAGGTTCCGGCCGCAACTCGAGAAAAACCATGAGACTTCCCCCTCGACGCGAGATGAGGCCCGATTCCCCTGCACTGCGTGCAGAGCAGTTCCGTGTTCCACATCAAACTTGAACGGAGCCTTGATTTCCTTGATGGCAATCCAGAGAAAACCCAAGATCACTGTCTCAAGTCTAGAGGGATCCTGAGGTCACTGGAGCAACAGGAAAGGGCTCCGCGGACCCCTAATCAACTCGATATGAGAGCTTAGTCCCTGGCTTCGACTCAAGAGGAATACCAACTTTCCACAAGCACCTCAAGAGGAGGCTTCTCTCAGCTACAGGTATGTGAGAGGGACCCTGAGTTTGTGGCCTCATGTGGAATGGACACCGAGATGCCCTGACTCGAAGTAAGGCCGGATATCCCTCCAGTGAATTAAATGCATTCTCGCCTTGCATCTCCCAAGGCGAAGGGATGTCTGAATCCCCTGTGGAGACCACAGAGAAAGACCTAGTTCTCCGCCTCATCGCGACCGGAGCCTCACATCCTTTGAAAACTCGATAGGTCCGCGGAGATCAATGCTTCCAAAGGAGACGATGCCTGACTCCTCTTGAAAATGGATAGGAGTCCCAGGATCCCTGTGGCACGTGGAAAGGGACCCTGGGTCTCCAGCCTCACGTGGAGACGCTTCCCAATTGCCATGCCAAGACTCGAGGAGAATCCCGAGGTGTCCCTCGCACCTAGGCAGGAGTCCTGACATCCCTGAACAAACACGTGTCTGGAAGGGCCCTCCCCGTCGTAACTCGAGAATATAAACCAGCTTCCGGCCGCAACTCGAGAAAAACCATGAAACTTCCCCCCGCCGCGAAATAAGGCCCGATTCCCCTGCAATGGGTGCAGAGCAATTCCGTGTTCCACATCAAAAGTGAAAGGAGCCTTGATTTCCTTGATGGCACTCCAGAGAAACCCAAGAACACTGTCTCACATCTAGGGGCATCCTGAGGTCACTGGAGCAACACGAAAGGGCTCCGTGGACCCCAAATCAACTCGAGATGAGAGCTTAGTCCCTGGCTTCGGCTCAAGAGGAATACAAACTTCCCACAAGCACCTCAAGAGGAGACTTCTCTCAGCTACAAGTATGTGAGAGGGACCCTGAGTTTGTGGCCGCAAGTGGAATGGACACCGAGATGCTCTGACTCAAAGTTAGGCCAGATATCCCTGCAGTGAATTGAATGCAGGCTCGTCTTGCATCTCCCAAGACGAAGGGAAGTCTGAATCCCCTATGGAGACCACAGAGAAAGACCTAGTTCTCCGCCTCATCGCGACGGGGGCCTCACGTCCTTTGAAAACTCGAGAGGTCGGCGGAGATCAATGCTTCCAAAGGCGACGATGCCTGACTCCTCTTGAAATGGATAGGAGTCCCAGGATCCCTGTGGCACGTGGAAAGGGACCCTGGGTCTCCCGCCTCACGTGGAAACGCGTCCCAATTGCCATGCCAAGACTCGAGGAGAATCCCGAGGTGTCCCTCGCACCTAGGCAGGAGTCCTGAAGTCGCTGAACAAACACGTCTCTGGAATGGCCCTCCCCGTCGTATCTCGAGAATATACCCCAGGTTCCGGCCGCAACTCGAGAAAAACCATGAGAATTCCCCCTCGGCGCGAGATGAGGCCCGATTCCCCTGCACTGCGTGCAGAGCTATTCCGTGTTCCACATCAAACGTGAAAGGAGCCTTGATTTCCTTGATGGCACTCCAGAGAAAACCCAAGATCACTGTCTCAAGTCTAGAGGGATCCTGAGGTCACTGTAGCAACACGAAAGGGCTCCGTGAACCCCAAATCAACTCGAGATGAGACCTTAGTCCCTGGCTTCAACTCAAGAGGAAGACCAACTTTCCACAAGCACCTCAAGAGGAGGCTTCTCTCAGCTACAGGTATGTGAGAGGGCCCCTGAGTTAGTGGCCTCAAGTGGAATGGACACCGAGATGCTCTGACTCGAAGTAAGGCCGGATATCCCTGCAGTGAATTGAATGCAGGCTCGTTTTGCATCTCCCAAGACGAAGGGATGTCTGAATCCCCTGTGGAGACCACAGAGAAAGACCTAGTCCTCCACCTCAGGAAACCGGAGTCCTCATATCCTTTGAAAACTCGAGAGGTCTGCGGAGATCAATGCTTCCAAAGGAGACGATACCTGACTCCTCTTGAAAATGGATAGGAGTCCCAGGATCCCTGTGGCACGTGGAAAGGGACCCTGGGTCTCCCGCCTCACGTGGAGACGCGTCCCAATTGCCATGCCAAGACTCGAGAAGAATCCCAAGGTGTCCCTCACACCTAGGCAGGAGTCCTGACGTCGCTGAACAAACACGTGTCTGGAAGGGCCCTCCCCGTCGTAACTCGAGAATATACCCCAGGTTTCGGCCGCAACTCGAATAAAACCATGAGACTTCCCCCTCACCGCGAGATGAGGCCCGATTCCCCTGCCCTGCATGCAGAGCAATGCCGTGTTCCACTTCAAACATGAAAGGAGCCTTGATTTCCTTGATGGCACTCCAGAGAAAACCCAAGATCACTGTCTCAAGTCTAGAGGGATCCTGAGGTCACTGGAGCAACACGAAAGGGCTCCGTGGACCCCAAATCAACGCGAGATGAGAGCTTAGTCCCTGGCTTAGACTCAAGAGGAATACCAACTTTCCACAAGCACCTCAAGAGGAGGCTTCTCTCAGCTACAGGTAAGTGAGAGGGACCCTGAGTTTGTGGCCTCAAGTGCAATGGACACCGAGATGCTCTGACTCGAAGTAAGGCCGGATATCCCTGCAGTGAATTGAATGCAGGCTCGTCTTGCTTCTCCCAAGAAGAAGGGATGTCTGAATCCCCTGTGGAGACCACAGAGAAAGACTTAGTCCTCCGCCTCATCGCGCCAGAGGCCTCACATCCTTTGAAAACTCGAGAGGTCTGCAGAGATCAATGCTTCCAAAGGAGCCGATGCCCGACTCCTCTTGAAAATGGATAGGAGTCCCAGGATCCCTGTGGCACGTGGAAAGGGACCCTGGGCCTCCCGCCTCATGTGGAGACGCATCCCAATTGCCATGCCAAGACTCGAGGAGAATCCCGAGGTGTCCCTCGCACCTAGGCAGGAGTCCTGACGTCGTTGAACAAACACGTGTCTGGAAGGGCCCTCCCCGTCGTTACTCTAGAATATACCCCAGGTTCCGGCCGCAACTCGAGAAAAACCATGAGATTTCCCCCTCGCCGCGAGATGAGACCCGATTCCCCTGCAATGCGTGCAGAGCAATTCCGTGTTCCACATCAAATGTGAAAGGAGCCTTGATTTCCTTGATGGCACTAGAGAAAACCCAAGATCACTGTCTCTAGTCTAGAGGGATCTTGAGGTCACTGTGGCAACACGAAAGGGCTCCATGGACCCCAAATTACCTCGAGATGAGAGCTTAGTCACTGGCTTTGACTCAAGAGGAATACCAACTTTCCCCAAGCACCTCAAGAGGAGGCTTCTCTCAGCTACAGGTATGTGAGAGGGACCCTGAGTTTGTGGCCTCAAGTGCAATGGACACCGAGATGCTCTGACTCGAAGTAAGGCCGGATATCCCTGCAGTGAATTGAATGCAGGCTCGTTTTGCATCTCCCAAGACGAAGGGATGTCTGAATCCCCTGTGGAGACCACAGAGAATGACCTAGTCCTCAACCTCAGGAAACCGGAGTCCTCATATCCTTTGAAAACTCGAGAGGTCCACGGAGATCAATACTTCCGAAGGAGACGATGCCTGACTCCTCTTGAAAATGGATAGGAGTCCCAGGATCCCTGTGGCACGTGGAAAGGGACACTGGGTCTCACCCCTGACATGGAGTCGCGTCCCAATTGCCATGCCAAGACTCGAGGAGAATCCCGAGGTGTCCCTCGCACCTAGGCAGGAGTCCTGTCTTCGCTGAAAAACACGTGTCTGGAAGGGCCCTTCCCGTCATAACTCGAGAATATACCCCAGGTTCCGGGCGCAACTCGAGAAAAACCATGAGACTTTTCCCTCGCCGCGAGATGAGGCCCGATTCCCCTGCACTGCATGCAGAGCAATTCCGTGTTCCACATCAAACGGGAAAGGGGCCTTGATTTCCTTGATGGCACTCCAGAGAAAACCCAAGATCACTGTCTCAAGTCAAGAGGGATCCTGAGGTCACTGGACCAACAGCAAAGGGCTCCGTGGACCCCAAATCAACTCGAGATGTGAGCTTAGTCCCTGGCTTAGACTCAAGAGGAATACCAACTTTCCACAAGCACCTCAAGAGGAGGCTTCTCTCAGCTACAGGTATATTTGAGGGAACCCGAGTTTGTGGCCTCAAGTGGAATGGACACCGAGATGCTCTGACTCGAAGTAAGGCCGGATATCCCTGCAGTGAATTGAATGCAGGCTCGTCTTGCTTCTCCCAAGACGAAGGGATGTCTGAATCCCCTGTGGAGACCACAGAGAAAGACTTAGTCCTCCGCCTCATCGCGCCAGAGGCCTCACATCCTTTGAAAACTCGAGAGGTCTGCAGAGATCAATGCTTCCAAAGGAGCCAATGCCCGACTCCTCTTGAAAATGGATAGGAGTCCCAGGATCCCTGTGGCACGTGGAAAGGGACCGTGGGTCTCCCGCCTCATGTGGAGACGCATCCCAATTGCCATGCCAAGACTCGAGGAGAATCCCGAGGTGTCCCTCGCACCTAGGCAGGAGTCCTGACGTCGCTGAACAAACACGTGTCTGGAAGGGCCCTCCCCGTCGTAACTCGAGAATATACCTCAGGTTCCGGCCGAAACTCGAGAAAAACCATGAGACTTCCCCCTCGCCGCGAGATGAGGCCCTATTCCCCTGCACTGCGTGCAGAGCAATTCCGTTTTCCACATCAAACGTGAAAGGAGCCTTGATTTCCTTGATGGCACTCCAGAGAAACCCAAGATCACTGTCTCTAGTCTAGAGGGATCCTGAGGTCACTGTAGCAAAGCGAAAGGGCTCCGTGTACGCCAAAACAACTCGAGATGAGAGCTTAGTCCCTGGCTTCGACTCAAGAGGAATACCAACGTTCCACAAGCACCTCAAGAGGAGTCTTCTCTCAGCTACAGGTATGTGAGTGGGACTCTGAGTTTGAGGCCTCAAGTGGAATGGACACCAAGATGCTCTGACTCGAAGTAAGGCCGGATATCCCTGCAGTGAATTGAATGCAGGCTCGTCTTGCATCTCCCAAGACGAAGGGATGTCTGAATCCCCTGTGGAGACCACAGAGAAAGACCTAATTCTCCGCCTAATCGCGAGCGGAGGCCTCACATCCTTTGAAAACTCGAGAGGTCTGCGGAGATCAATGCTTCCAAAGGAGACGATGCCTGACTCCTCTTGAAAATGGATAGAAGTCCCAGGATCCCTGACGCACGTGGAAAGGGACCCTGGGTCTCCCGCCTCACGTGGAGTCGCGTCCCAATTGCCATGCCAAGACTCGAGGAGAATCCCGAGGTGTCCCTCGCACCTAGGCAGGAGTCCTCACGTCGCTGAACAAACACGTGTCTGGAAGGGCCCTCCCCGTCGTAACTCGAGAATATACCCCAGGTTCCGGCCGCAACTCGAGAAAAACCATGAGACTTCCCCCTCGCCGCGAGATGAGGCCCGATTCCCCTGCAATGCGTGCAGAGCAATTCCGTGTTCCACATCAAACGTGAAAGGAGCCTTGATTTCCTTGATGGCACTCCAGAGAAAACCCAAGATCACTGTCTCAAGTCTAGAGGGATCCTGAGGTCACTGGAGCAACACGAAAGGGCTCCGTGGACCCCAAATCTACTCGAGATGAGAGCTTAGTCCCTCGCTTAGACTCAAGAGGAATACCAACTTTCCACAAGCACCTCAAGAGGAGGCTTCTCTCAGCTACAGGTATGTGAGAGGAACCCTGAGTTTGTGGCCTCAAGTGGAATGGACACCGAGATGCTCTGACTCGAAGTAAGGCCGGATATCCCTGCAGTGAATTCAATGCAGGCTCGTCTTGCATCTCCCAAGAAGAAGGGATGTCTGAATCCCCTGTGGAGACCACAGAGAAAGACCGAGTTCTCCGCCTCATCGCGACCGGAGGCCTCACATCCTTTGAAAACTCGAGAGGTCCGCGGAGATCAATGCTTCCAAAGGAGACGATGCCTGACTCCTCTTGAAAATGGATAGGAGTCCCAGGATCCCTGTGGCACGTGGAAAGGGACCCTGGGTCTCCCGCCTCACGTGGAGACGCGTCCAAATTGCCATGCCAAGACTCGAGGAGAATCCCGAGGTGTCCCTCGCACCTGGGCAGGAGTCCTCACGTCGCTGAACAAACCTGTGATTGGAAGGGCCCTCCCCGTCGTAATTCGAGAATATACCCCAGGTTCCGGCCGCAACTCGAGAAAAACCATGAGACATCCCCCTCGCCGCTGGATGAGGCCCGATTCCCCTGCACTGCGTGCAGACCAATTCCGTGTTCCACATTAAACGTGAAAGCAGCCTTGATTTCCTTAATGGCACTCCAGAGAAAACCCAAGATCACTGTTTCAAGTCTAGAGGGATCCTGAGGTCACTGGAGCAACAGGAAAGGGCTCCGTGGACCCCAAATCAACGCGAGATGAGAGCTTAGTCCCTGGCTTCGACTCAAGAGGAATACCAACTTTACACAAGCCCCTCAAGAGGAGGCTACTCTCAGCTAAAGGTATGTGAGAGGGACCCTGAGTTTGTCGCCACAAGTGGAATGGACACCGAGATGCTCTGACTCGAAGTAAGGCCGGATATCCCTGCAGTGATTTGAATGCAGGCTCGTCTTGCATCTCCCAAGACGAAGGGTTGTCTGAATCCCCTGTGGAGACCACAGAGAAAGACCTAGTCCTCCACCTCAATGCAACCGGAGGCCTCATATCCTTTGAAAACTCGAGAGGACCGCGGAGATCAATGCTTCCAAAGGAGACGATGCCTTACTCCTCTTGAAATGGATAGGAGTCCCAGGATCCCTGTGGCACGTGGAAAGGGACCCTGGGTCTCCCGCCTCACGTGGACACGCATCCCCATTGCCATGCCAAGACTCGAGGAGAATCCCGAGGTGTCCCTCGCACCTAGGCAGGAGTCCTGACGTCGCTGAACAAACACGTGTCTGGAAGGGCCCTCCCCGTCGTAACTCGAGAATATACCCCAGGTTCCGGCCGCAACTCGAGAAAAACCATGAGACTTCCCCCTCGCCGCGAGATGAGGCCCGATACCCCTGGGCTGCGTGCAGAGGAATTCCGTGTACCACATCAAACGTGATAGGAGCCTTGATTTCCTTGATGGCACTCCAGAAAAAACCCAAGATCACTGTCTCAAGTCTAGAGGGATCCTGAGGTCACTGGAGCAACACGAAAGGGCTCCGTGGACCCCAAATCAACTCGAGATGAGAGCTTAGTACCTGGCTTCGACTCAAGAGGAATACCAAATTTCCACAAGCACCTCAAGAGGAGGCTTCTCTCAGCTACAGGTATGTGAGAGGGACCCTGAGTTTGTGGCCTCAAGTGGAATGGACACCGAGATGCTCTGACTCGAAGTAAGGCCAGATATCCCTGCAGTGAATTGAATGCAGGCTCATCTTGCATCTCCCAAGACGAAGGGATGTCTGAATCCCCTTGGAGACCACAGAGAAAGACCTAGTCCTCCGCCTCAACGCGACCGGAGGCCTCACATCCTTTGAAAACTCGAGAGGTCCGCGGAGATCAATACTTCCGAAGGAGACGATGCCTGACTCCTCTTGAAAATGGATAGGAGTCCCAGGATCCCTGTGGCACGTGGAAAGGGACCCTGGGTCTCCCGCCTCACGTGGAGACGCGTCCCAATTGCCATGCCAAGACTCGAGGAGAATCCCGAGGTGTCCCTCGCACCTAGGCAGGAGTCCTGACGTCGCTGAACAAACACGTGTCTGGAAGGGCCCTCCCCGTCGTAACTCGAGAATATACCCCAGGTTCCGGCCGCAACTCGAGAAAAACCATGAGATTTCCCGCTCGCCGCGAGTTGAGGCCCGATTCCCCTGCATTGCGTGCAGAGCAATTCCGTGTTCCACATCAAACGTAAAAGGAGACTTGATTTCCTTGATGGCACTCCAGAGAAAACCCAAAATCACTGTCTCAAGTCTAGAGGGATCCTGAGGACACTGGAGCAACACGAAAGGGCTCCGTGGACCCCAAATCAACTCGAGATGAGAGCTTAGTCCCTGGCTTCGACTCAAGAAGAATACCAACTTTCCACAAGCACCTCAAGAGGAGGCTTCTCTCAGCTACAGGTATGTGAGAGGGACCCTGAGTTTGTGGCCTCAAGTGGAATGGACACCGAGATGCTCTGACTCGAAGTAAGGCCGGATATCCCTGCAGTGAATTGAATGCAGGCTCGTCTTGCATCTCCCAAGACGAAGGGATGTCTGAATCCCCTGTGCAGAACACAGAGAAAGACCGAGTTCTCCGCCTCATCGCGACCAGAGGCCTCACATCCTTTGAAAACTCGAGAGGTCCGCGGAGATCAATGCTTCCAAAGGAGACGATGCCTGACTTCTCTTGAAAATGGATAGGAGTCCCAGGATCCCTGTGTCACGTGGAAAGGGACCCTGGGTCTCCCGCCTCACGTGGAGACGCGTCCCAATTGCCATGCCAAGACTCGAGGAGAATCCCGAGGTGTCCCTCGCACCTAGGCAGGAGTCCTCACGTCGCTGAACAAACCTGCGTCTGGAAGGGCCCTCCCCGTCGTAACTCGAGAATATACCCCAGGTTCCGGCCGCAACTCGAGAAAAACCATGAGACTTCCCCCTCGCCGCTGGATGAGGCCCGATTCCCCTGCACTGCGTGCAGACCAATTCCGTGTTCCACATCAAACGTGAAAGGAGCCTTGATTTCCTTAATGGCACTCTAGAGAAAACCCAAGATCACTGTTTCAAGTCTAGAGGGATCCTGAGGTCACTGGAGCAACAGGAAAGGGCTCCGTGGACCCCATATCAACTCGAGATGAGATCTTAGTCCCTGGCTTCGACTCAAGAGGAATACCAACTTTACACAAGCCCCTCAAGAGGAGGCTACTCTCAGCTAATGGTATGTGAGAGGGACCCTGAGTTTGTCGCCTCAAGTGGAATGGACACCGAGATGCTCTGACTCGAAGTAAGGCCAGATATCCCTGCAGTGATTTGAATGCAGGCTCGTCTTGCAACTCCCAAGACGAAGGGTTGTCTGAATCCCCTGTGGAGACCACAGAGAAAGACCTAGTCCTCCGCCTCAACGCGACCGGAGGCCTCACATCCTTTGAAAACTCGAGAGGTCCGCGGAGATCAATACTTCCGAAGGAGACGATGCCTGACTCCTCTTGAAAATGGATAGGAGTCCCAGGATCCCTGTGGCACGTGGAAAGGGACCCTGGGTCTCCCGCCTCACGTGGAGACGCGTCCAAATTGCCATGCCAAGACTCGAGGAGAATCCCGAGGTGTCCCTCGCACCTAGGCAGGAGTCCTCACGTCGCTGAACAAACACGTGTCTGGAAGGGCCCTCCCCGTCGTAACTCGAGAATATACCCCAGGTTCCGGCCGCAACTCGAGAAAAACCATGAGACTTCCCCCTCCCCGCGAGTTGAGGCCCGATTCCCCTGCACTGAGTGCAGACCAATTCCGTGTTCCACATCAAACGTGAAAGGAGCCTTGATTTCCTTAATGGCACTCCAGAGAAAACCCAAGATCACTGTCTCAAGTCTAGAGGGATCCTGAGGTCACTGGAGCAACACGAAAGGGCTCGGTGGACCACAAGTCAACTCGAGATGAGAGCTTAGTCCCTGGCTTCGACTCAAGAGGAATACAAACTTTCCACAAGCACCTCAAGAGGAGGCTTCTCTCAGCTACAGGTTTGTGAGAGGGACCCTGAGTTTGTGGCCTCAAGTGGAATGGACACCGAGATGCTCTGACTTGAAGTAAGGCCGGATATCCCTGCAGTGAATTGAATGCAGGCTCGTCTTGCATCTCCCAAGACGAAGGGTTGTCTGAATCCCCTGTGGAGCCCACAGAGAAAGACCTAGTCCTCCGCCTCAACGCGACCGGAGGCCTCACATCCTTTGAAAACTCGAGAGGGCCGCGGAGATCAATACTTCCGAAGGAGACGATGCCTGACTCCTCTTGAAAATGGATAGGAGTCCCAGGATCCCAGTGGCACGTGGAAAGGGACCCTGGGTCTCCAGCCTCACGTGGAGACGCGTCCCAATTGCCATGCCAAGACTCGAGGAGAATCCCGAGGTGTCCCTCGCACCTAGGCAGGAGTCCTGACGTCGCTGAACAAACACGTGTCTGGAAGGGCCCTCCCCGTCGTAACTCGAGAATATACCCCAGGTTCCGGCCGCAACTCGAGAAAAACCATGACACTTCCCCCTCGCCGCGAGATAAGGCCCGATTCCCCTGCACTGCATGCAGAGCAATGCCGTGTTCCACTTCAAACGTGAAAGGAGCCTTGATTTCCTTGATGGCACTCCAGAGAAAACCCAAGATCACTGTCTCAAGTCTAGAGGGATCCTGAGGTCACTGGAGCAACACGAAAGGGCTCCGTGGACCCCAAATCAACGCGAGATGAGAGCTTAGTCCCTGGCTTAGACTCAAGAGGAATACCAACTTTCCACAAGCACCTCAAGAGGAGGCTTCTCTCAGCTACAGGTAAGTGAGAGGGACCCTGAGTTTGTGGCCTGTAGTGGAATGGACACCGAGATGCTCTGACTCGAAGTAAGGCCGGATATCCCTGCAGTGAATTGAATGCAGGCTCGTCTTGCATCTCCCAAGACGAAGGGATGTCTGAATCCCCTGTGGAGACCACAGAGAAAGACCTAGTCCTCCGCCTCATCGTGAACGGAGGCCTCACATCCTTTGAAAACTCGAGAGGTCTACAGAGATCAATGCTTCCAAAGGAGACGATGCCTGACTCCTCTGGAAAATGGATAGGAGTCCCAGGATCACTGTGGCACGTGGAAAGGGGCACTGGGTCTCCCGCCTCACGTGGAGACGCGTCCCAATTGCCATGCCAAGACTTGAGGAGAATCCCGAGGTGTCCCTCGCACCTAGGCAGGAGTCCTGATGTCGCTGAACAAACACGTGTCTGGAAGGGCCCTCCCCGTCGTAACTCGAGAATATACCCCAGGTTCCGGCCGCAACTCGAGAAAAACCCTGAGACTTCCCCGACGCCGCGAGATGAGGCCCGATTCCCTTGCACTGCGTGCAGAGCAATTCCGTGTTCCACATCAAACGTGAAAGGAGCCTTGATTTCCTTAATGGCACTCCAGAGAAAACCCAAGATCACTGTCTCACGTCTAGAGGGATCCTGAGGTCACTGTAGCAACACAAAAGGGCTCCGTGGACCCCAAATCAACTCGAGATGAGAGCTTAGTCCCTGGCTTCCACTCAAGAGGAATACCAACTTTCCACAATCACCTCAAGAGGAGGCTTCTCTCAGCTACAGGTATGTCAGAGGGTCCCTGAGTTTGTGGCCTCAAGTGGAATGGCCACCGAGATGCTCTGACTCGAAGTAAGGCCGGATATCCCTGCAGTGAATTGAATGCAGGCTCGTCTTGCATCTCCCAAGACGAAGGGATGTCTGAATCCCCTGTGGAGACCACAGAGAAAGACCTAGTCCTCCGCCTCAACGCGACCGGAGGCCTCACATCCTTTGAAAACTCGAGAGGCCGCGGAGATCAATACTTACGAAGGAGACGATGCGTGACTCCTCTTGAAAATGGATAGGAGTCCCAGGATCCCAGTGGCACGTGGAAAGGGACCCTGGGTCTCCCGCCTCACGTGGAGACGCGTCCCAATTGCCATGCCAGACTCGAGGAGAATCCCGAGGTGTCCCTCGCACCTAGGCAGGAGTCCTGACGTCGCTGAACAAACACGTGTCTGGAAGGGCCCTCCCCGTCGTAACTCGAGAATATACCCCAGGTTCCGGCCGCAACTCGAGAAAAACCATGAGACTTCCCCATCGCCGCGAGATGAGGCCCGATACCCCTGCCCTGCATGCGGAGCAATTCCATTTCCACATCAAAAATGAAAGGAGCCTTGATTTCCTTGATGACATTCCAGAGAAACCCAAGATCACTGTCTCAAGTCTAGAGGGATCCTGAGGTCACTGGAACAACACGAAAGGGCTCTGAGGACCCCAAATCAACTCGAGATGACAGCTTAGTCCCTGGCTTCAAATCGAGAGGAATACCAACTTTCCACAAGCACCTCAAGAGGAGGCTACACTCAGCTAATGGTATGTGAGGGGGACCCTGAGTTTGTGACCTCAAGTCGAATGGACACCGAGATGCTCTGACTCGAAGTAAGGCCAGATATCCCTGCAGTGAATTGAATGCAGGCTCGTCTTGCATCTCCCAAGACGAAGGGATGTCTGAATACCCTGTGGAGACCACAGAGAAAGACCTAGACCTCCGCCTCATCGCGACCGGAGGCCTCACATCCTTTGAAAACTCGAGAGGTCCGCGGAGATCAATGCTTCCAAAGGAGACGATGCCTAACGCCTCTTGAAAATGGATAGGAGTCCCAGGATCCCTGTGGCACGTGTAAAGGGACCCTGGGTCTCCCGCCTCAGGTGGAGACGCGTCCCAATTGCCATGCCAAGACTCGAGGAGAATCCCGAGGTGTCCCTCGCACCTAGGCAGGAGTCCTGACGTCGCTGAACAAACAAGTGTCTGGAAGGGCCCTCCCCATCATAACTCGAGAATATACCCCAGGTTCCGGCCGCAACTCGAGAAAAACCATGAGACTTCCCCCTCCCCGCGAGATGAGGCCCGATTCCCCTGCACTGCGTGCAGAGCAATTCCGTGTTCAACATCAAACGTGAAAGGAGACTTGATTTCCTTGATGGGACTCCAGAGAAAACCCAAGATCACTGTCTCAAGTCTAGAGGGATCCTGAGGTCACTGGAGCAACAGGAAAGGGCTCTGTGGATCCCAAATGAACTCGAGATAAGAGCTTCGTCCCTGGCTTCGAATCAAGAGGAATACCAACTTTCCACAAGCACCTCTAGAGGAGGCTTCTCTCAGCTACAGGTATGTGAGAGGGACCCTGAGTTTGTGGCCTCAAGTGGAATGGACACCGAGATGCTCTGGCTCGAAGTAAGGCCGGATATCCCTGAAGTGAATTGAATGCAGTCTCGACTTGCATCTCCCAAGAGGAAGGGTTGTCTGAATCCGCTGTGGAGACCACAGAGAAAGACCTAGTCCTCCGGCCGCAACTCGAGAAAAACCATGAGACTTCCCCCTCGCCGCGACATGAGGCCCGATTCCCCTGCACTGCGTGCAGAGCAATTCCGTGTTCCACATCAAACGTGAAAGGAGACTTGATTTCCTTGATGGCACTCCAGAGAAAACCCAAAATCACTGTCTCAAGTCTAGAGGGATCCTCAGGTCACTGGAGCAAAACAAAATGGCTCCGTGGACCCTAAATCAACTCGAGATGAGATCTTAGTCCCTGGCTTCGACTCAAGAGGAATACCAACTTTCCACAAGCACCTCAAGAGGAGGCTTCTCTCAGCTACAGGAAAGTGAGAGGGACCCTGAGTTTGTGGCCTCAAGTGGAATGGACACCGAGATGCTCTGACTCGAAGTAAGGCCTGATATCCCTGCAGTGAATTGAATGCAGGCTCGTCTTGCATCTCCCAAGACGAAGGGTTGTCTGAATCCCCTGTGGAGGCCACACAGAAAGACCTAGTCCTCCGCCTCAAAGCGACCGGAGGCCTCACATCCTTTGAAAACTAGAGAGGTCCGCGGAGATCAATGCTTCAAAAGGAGACGATGCCTGACTCCTCTTGAAAATGGATAGGAGTCCAAGGATCCCTGTGGCACGTGGAAAGGGACCCTGGGTCTCCCGCCTCACGTGGAGACGCGTCCCAATTGCCATGCCAACAATCGTGGAGAATCCCGAAGTGTCCCTCCCACCTAGGCAGGAGTCCTGACGTCGCTGAACAAACACGTGTCTGGAAGTGCCCTCCCCGTCGTAACTCGAGAATATACCCAAGGTTCCGGCCGCAACTCGAGAAAAGCCATGAGACTTCCCCCTCGCCGCGAGATGAGGCCCGATTCCCCTGCACCGCGTGCAGAGCAATTCCGTGTTCCACATCAAACGTGAAAGGAGCCTTGATTTTCTTGATGGCACTCCAGAGAAAACCCAAGATCACTGTCTCAAGTCTAGAGGGATCCTGAGGTCACTGGAGCAACATGAAAGGGCTCCGTGGACCCCAAATCAACTCGAGATGAGAGCTTAGTCCCTGGCTTCCACTCAAGAGGAATACCAACTTTTCACAAGCACCTCAAGAGGAGGCTTCTCTCACCTACAGGTATGTGAGAGGGTCCCTGAGTTTGTGGCCTCAAGTGGAATGGACACCGAGATGCTCTGACTCAAGTAAGGCCGGATATCCCAACAGTGAATTGAATGCAGGCTCGTCTTGCATCTCCCAAGTCGAAGAGATGTCTGAATCCCCTGTGGAGACCACAGAGAAAGACCTAGTCCTCCGACTCATCAAAACCGGAGGCCTCACATCCTTTGAAAACTCGAGAGGTCTGTGGAGATCAATGCTTCCAAAGGAGACGATGCCTGACTCCTCTTAAAAATGGATAGGAGTCCCAGGATCCCTGTGGCACGTGGAAAGGGACCCTGGGTCTCCCGCCTCACGTGGAGACGCGTCCCCATTGCCATGCCAAGACTCGAGGAGAATCCCGAGGTGTCCCTCGGACCTAGGCCAGAGTCCCAACGTCGCTGAACAAACACGTGTCTGGAAGGGCCCTCCCCGTCGTAACTCGAGAATGTACCCCAGGTTTCGGCCGCAACTCGAGAAAAACCATGAGACTTCCCCCTCGCCGCGAGATGAGGCCCGATTCCCCTGCACTGCGTGCAGAGTAATTCCGTGTTCCACATCAAACGTGAAAGGAGCCTTGATTTCCTTGATGGCACTCCAGAGAAAACCCAAGATCACTGTCTCAAGTCTAGAGGGATCCTGAGGTCACTGGAGCAACATGAAAGGGCTCCGTGAATCCCAAATTAACTCGAGATGACAGCTTAGTCCCTGGCTTCGACTCAAGAGGACTACCAACTTTCCACAAGCACCTTAAGAGGAGGCTTCTCTCAGCGACAGGTATGTGAGAGGGTCCCTGAATTTGTGGCCTCAAGTGGAATGGACACCGAGATTCTCTGACTCGAAGTAAGGCCGGATATCCCTGCAGTGAATTGAATGCAGGCTCGTCTTGCATCTCCCAAGAAGACGGGATGTCTGAATCCCCAGTGGAGACCACAGAGAAAGTCCTAGTCCTCCGCCTCATCGCGACCGGAGGCCTCACATCCTTTGAAAACTCAAGAGGTCCGCGGAGATCAATGCTTCCAAAGGAGACGATGCCTGACTCCTCTTGAAAATGGATCGGAGTCCCGGGATCCCTGTGGCACGTGGAAAGGGACCCTGGTTCTCCCGCCTCACGTGGAGACGCGTCCCAATTGCCATGCCAAGACTCGAGGGGAATCCCGAGGTGTCCCTCGCCCCTAGGCACGAGTCCTGACGTCGCTGAACAAACACGTGTCTGGAAGGGCCCTCCCCGTCGTAACTCGAGAATATACCACAGGTTCCGTCCGCAACTCGAGAAAAACCATGAGATTTCCCCCTCGCCGCGAGATGAGGCCCGATTCCCCTGCACTGCGTGCAGAGCAATTCCGTGTTCCACATCAAACGTGAAAGGAGCCTTGTTTTCCTTGATGGCACTCCAGAGAAAACCCAAGATCACTGTCTCAAGTCTAGAGGGATCCTGAGGTCATTGGAGCAACACGAAATTTCCCCTTGGACCCCAAATAAACTCGAGATGAGAGCTTAGTCCCTGGCTTCGACTCAAGAGGAATACCAACTTTCCATAAGCACCTCAAGAGGAGGCTTCTCTCAGCTACAGGTATGTGAGAGGAACCCTGAGTTTGTGGCCTCAAGTGGAATGGACACCGAGATGCTCTGACTCGAAGTAAGGCCGGATATCCCTGCAGTGAATTGAATGCAGGCTCGTCTTGCATCTCCCAAGACGACGGGATGTCTGAATCCCCTGTGGAGACCTCAGAAAAAGACCGACTTCTCCGCCTCATCGCGACCGGAGGCCTCACATCCTTTGAAAATTCGAGAGGTATGCGGAGATCAATGCTTCCAAAGGAGACGATGCCTGACTCCACTTAAAAATGGATAGGAGTCCCAGGATCATTGTGGCACGTGGAAAGAGACCCTGGGTCTCCCGCCTCACGTGGAGACGCGTCCAAATTGCCATGCCAAGACTCGAGGAGAATCCCGAGGTTTCCCTCGCACCTAGGCAGGAGTCCTGACGTCGCTGAACAAACACGTGTCTGGAAGGGCCCTCCCCGTCGTAACTCGAGAATATACCCCATGTTCCGGCCGCAACTCGAGGAAAACCATGAGACTTCCCCCTCGCCGCGAGATGAGACCCGATTCCCCTGCACTGCGTGCAGAGCAATTGGGTGTTCCACATCAAACGTGAAAGGAGCCTTGATTTCCTTGATGGCACTCCAGAGAAAACCCAAGATCACTGTCTCAAGTCTAGAGGGAGTCTGAGTTCACTGGAGCAACAAGAAAGGGCTCCGTGACCGCAAATCAACTCGAGATGAGAGCTTAGGCCCTGGCTTCGACTCAAGAGGAATACCAACTTTTCACAACACCTCAAGAGGAGGTTTCTCTCAGATACAGGTATGTGAGAGGGACCCTGAGTTTGTGGCCTCAAGTGGAATGGACACCGAGATGTTCTGACTCGAAGTAAGGCCGGATATCCCAACAGTGAATTGAATGCAGGCTCGTCTTGCATCTCCCAAGATGAAGGGATGTCTGAATCCCCTGTGGAGATGACAGAGAAAGTACTAGTCCTCCGCCTCATCTCGAACGGGGGCCTCACATCCTTTGAAAACTCGAGAGGTATGCGGAGATCAATGCTTCCAAAGGAGACGATGCCTCACTCTTCTTGAAAATGTATAGGAGTCCCAGGATCCCTGTGGCACGTGGAAAGGGACCCTGGGTCTCCCGCTTCACGTGGAGATGCGTCCCAAATGCCATGCCAAGACTCGAGGAGAATCCCGAGGTGTACCTCGCACCTAGGCAGGAGTCCTGACGTCGCTGAACAAACACGTGTCTGGAAGGGCCCTCCCCGTCGTAACTCGAGAATATACCCCAGGTTCCGGCCACAACTCGAGAAAAACCATGAGAATTCCCCCTCGCCGCGAGATGAGGCACGATTCCCCTGCACTGCGTGCAGAGCAATTCCATGTTCCACATCAAACGTGAAAGGAGCCTTGATTTCCTTGATGGCACTCCAGAGAAAACCCAAGATCACTGTCTCAAGTCTAGAGGGATCCTGAGGTCACTGGAGCAACACGAAACGGCTCTGTGGACCCCAAATCAACTCGAGATGAGAGCTTAGTCCCTGGCTTCGTCTCAAGAGGAATACCAACTTTTCACAAGCACCTCAAGAGGAGGCTTCTCTCAGCTACAAGTATGTGAGAGGGACCCTGAGTTTGTGGCCTCAAGTGGAATGGACACCGAGATGCTCTGACTTGAAGTAAGGCCGGATATCCCAACAGTGAATTGAATGCAGGCTCGTCTTGCATCTCCAAAGACGAAGAGATGTCTGAATCCCCTGTGGAGACCACAGAGAAAGACCTAGTCCTCGGATTCATCAAGACCGGAGGCCTCACATCCTTTCAAAACTCGAGAGGTCTGCGGAGATCAATGCTTCCAAAGGAGACGATGCCTGACTCCTCTTGAAAATGGATAGGAGTCCGAGGATCCCTGTGGCACGTGGAAAGGGACCCTGGGACTCCCGCATCACGTGTAGACGCGTCCCAAATGCCATGCCAAGACTCGAGGAGAATCCCGAGGTGTCCCTCGCACCTAGGCAGGAGTGCTGACGTTGCTGAACAAACACGTGTCTGGAAGGGCCCTCCCCGTCGTAACTCGAGAATATACCCCAGGTTCCGGCCGCAACTCGAGAAAAACCATGAGACTTCCCCCTCGCCGCAAGATGAGGCCGGATTCCCCTGCACTGCGTGCAGAGAAATTCCGTGTTCCACATCAAACGTGAAAGGAGCCTTGATTTCCTTGATCGCACCCCAGAGAAAACCCAAAATCACTGTCTGAAGTCTAGAGGGAT
Organism: Dama dama; assembly: GCF_033118175.1. Taxonomy (NCBI): domain Eukaryota; kingdom Metazoa; phylum Chordata; class Mammalia; order Artiodactyla; family Cervidae; genus Dama; species Dama dama. Next base: position 4,775,495 of record NW_026870928.1, on the reverse strand, counting down.
CCTGAGGTCACTGGAGCAACACGAAAAGGTTCCGTGGACCCCAAATCAACTCGAGATGAGAGCTTAGTCCCTGGCTTCGACTCAAGAGGAATACCAACTTTCCATAAGCACCTCAAGAGGAGGCTTCTCTCAGCTACAGGTATGTGAGAGGGACCCTGAGTTTGTGGCCTCAAGTGGAATGGACACCGAGATTCTCTGACTCGAAGTAAGGCCGGATATCCCTGCAGTGAATTGAATGCAGGCTCGTCTTGCATCTCCCAAGACGAAGGGATGTCTGAATCCCCTGTGGAGACCACAGAGAAAGACCTAGTTTTCCACCTCATCGCGACTGGTGGCCTCATATCCTTTGAAAACTCGAGAGGTCTGCGGAGATCAATGCTTCCAAAGGAGACGATGCCTGACTCCTCTTGAAAATGGATAGGAGTCCCAGGATCCCTGTGGCACGTGGAAAGCGACCCTGGGACTCCCGCCTCACGTGTAGACGCGTCCCAATTGCCATGCCAAGACTCGAGGAGAATCCCGAGTTGTCCCTCGCACCTAGGCAGGAGTCCTGACGTCGCTGAACAAACACGTGTCTGGAAGGGCCCTCCCCATCGTAACTCGAGAATATACCCCAGGTTCCGGCCGCAACTCGAGAAAAACCATGAGACTTCCCCCTCGCCGCGAGTTGAGGCCCGATTCCCCTGCACTGCAGGCAGAGCAATTCGGTGTTCCACATCAAACGTGAAAGGAGCCTTGATTTCCTTGATGGCACTCCAGAGAAAACCCAAGATCACTGTCTCAAGTCTAGCGCGATCTGAGGTCACTGGAGCAACACGAAATTTCCCCTTGGACCCCAAATAAACTCGAGCTGAGAGCTTAGTCCCTGGCTTCGACTCAAGAGGAATACCAACTTTCCATAAGCACCTCAAGAGGAGGCTTCTCTCAGCTACAGGTATGTGAGAGGGACCCTGAGTTTGTGGCCTCAAGTGGAATGGACACCGAGATTCTCTGACTCGAAGTAAGGCAGGATATCCCTGCAGTGAATTGAATGCAGGCTCGTCTTGCATCTCCCAAGACTAAGGGATGTCTGAAGCCCCTGTGGAGACCTCAGAGAAAGACCGACTTCTCCGCCTCATCGCGACCGGAGGCCTCACATTCGTTGAAAACTCGAGAGGTATGCGGAGATCAATGCTTCCAAAGGAGACGATGCCTGACTCCTCTTGAAAATGGATAGGAGTCCCAGGATCCCTGTGGCACGTGGAAAGGGACCCTGGGTCTCCCGCCTCACGTGGAGACGCGGCCCCATTGCCATGCCAAGACTCGAGGAGAATCCGGAGGTGTCCCTCGCACCTAGGCAGGAGTCCTGACGTCGCTGAACAAACACGTGTCTGGAAGGGCCCTCCCCGTCGTAACTCGAGAATATACCCCAGGTTCCGGCCGCAACTCGAGAAAAACCATGAGACTTCCCCCTCACCGCGAGATGAGGCCCGATTCCCCTGCACTGCGTGCAGAGCAATTCCGTGTTCCACATCAAACGTGAAAGGAGCCTTGATTTCCTTGATGGCACTACAGAGAAAACCCAAAATCACTGTCTCAAGTCTAGAGGGATCCTGTGGTCACTGGAGCAACACGAAAAGGTTCCGTGTACCCCAAATCAACTCGAGATGAGAGCTTAGTCCCTGGCTTCGACTCAAGAGGAATACCAACTTTCCACAAGCACCTCAAGAGGAGGCTTCTCTCAGCTACAGGTATGTGAGAGGGACCCTGAGTTTGTGGCCTCAAGTGGAATGGACACCGAGATGCTCTGACTCGAAGTAAGGCCTGATATCCCTCCAGTGAATTGAATGCATGCTCGTCTTGAATCTCCCAAAACGAAGGGATGTCTGAATCCCCTGTGGAGACCTCAGAGAAAGACCGACTTCTCCGCCTCATCGCGACCGGAGGCCTCACATCCTTTGAAAATTCGAGAAGTCCGCGGAGATCAATGCTTCCAAAGGAGAAGATGCCTGACTCCTCTTAAAAATGTATAGGAGTCCCAGGATCCCTGTGGCACGTGGAAAGAGACCCTGGGTCTCCCGCCTCACGTGGAGACGCGTCCAAATTGCCATGCCAAGACTCGAGGAGAATCCCGAGGTGTCCCTCGCACCTAGGCAGGAGTCCTGACGTCGCTGAACAAACACGTGTCTGGAAGGGCCCTCCCCGTCGTAACTCGAGAATATACCCCAGGTTCCAGCCGCAACTCGAGAAAAACCATGAGATTTCCCCCTCGCCGCGAGTTGAGGCCCGATTCCCCTGCACTGAATGCATAGCAATTCCGTGTTCCACATCAAAAGTGAAAGGAGCCTTGATTTCCTTGATGGCACTCCAGAGAAAACCCAAGATCACTGTCTCAAGTCTAGAGGGATACTGAGGTCACTGGACCAAAGGAAAGTGCTTCGTGGACCCCAAATCACCTCGAGATGAGAGCTTAGACCCTGGCTTAGACTCAAGAGGAATACCAACTTTCCACAAGGACCACAAGAGGAGGCTTCTCTCAGCTACAGGTATATTTGAGGGACCCTGAGTTTGTGGCCTCAAGTGGAATGGACACCGAGATGCTCTGACTCGAAGTAAGGCCGGATATCCCTGCAGTGAATTGAATGCAGGCTCGTCTTGCATCTCCCAAGACGAAGGGATGTCTGAATCCCCTGTGGAGACCACAGAGAAAGACCTAATTCTCCGCCTCATAGCTACCGGGGGCCTCACATCCTTTGAAAATTCGAGAGGTCCGCGGAGATCAATGCTTCCAAAGGAGACGATGCCTGACTCCTCTTGAAAATGGATAGGAGTCCCAGGATCACTGTGGCACGTGGAAAGGGACCCTGGGTCTCCCGCCTCACGTGGAGACGCTTTCCCATTGCCATGCCAAGACTCGAGGAGAATCCGGAGGTGTCCCTCGCACCTAGGCAGGAGTCCTGTCGTCGCTGAACAAACACGTGTCTGGAAGGGCCCTCCCCGTCGTAACTCGAGAATATACCCCAGGTTCCGGCCGCAACTCGAGAAAAACCATGAGACTTCCCCCTCGCCGCGAGATGAGGCCCGATTCCCCTGCACTGCGTGCAGAGCAATTCCGTGTTCCACATCAAACGTGAAAAGAGCCTTGATTTCCTTGATGGCACTCCAGAGAAAACCCAAGATCACTGTCTCAAGTCTAGAGGGATCCTGACGTCACTGGAGCAACACGAAAGGGTCCCGTGGACCCCAAATCAACTCGAGATGAGAGCTTAGACCCTGGCTTCGAATCAAGAGGAATACCCACTTTTCACAAGCACCTCAAGACGAGGCTTCTCTCAGCTACAGGTCTGTGTGAGGGACCCTGAGTTTCTGGCCTCAAGTGGAATGGACACCGAGATGCTCTGACTCGAAGTAAGGCCGGATATCCCTGCAGTGAATTGAATGCCGGCTCGTCTTGCATCTCCCAAGACGAAGGGATGTCTGAATCCCCTGTGGAGACCACAGAGAAAGACCTAGTCCTCCGCCTCAACGCGACCGGAGGCCTCACATCCTGTGAAAACTAGAGAGGTCCGCGGAGATCAATGCTTCCAAAGGAGACGATGCCTGACTCCTCTTGAAAACGGATAGGAGTCCCAGGATCCCATTGGCACGTGGAAAGGGACCCTGGGTCTCCCGCCTCACGTGGAGACGCGTCCCAATTGCCATGCCAAGACTCGAGGAGAATCCCAAGGTGTCCCTCCCACCTAGGCAGGAGTCCTGACGTCGCTGAACAAACACGTGTCTGGAAGGGCCCTCCCCGTCGTAACTCGAGAATATACCCCAGGTTCCGGCCGCAACTCGAGAAAAACCATGAGACTTCCCCTCGCCGCGAGATGAGGCCCGATTCCCCTGCACTGTGTGCAGAGCAATTCCGTGTTCCACATCAAACGTGAAAGGAGGCTTGATTTCCTTGATGGAACTCCAGAGAAAACCCAAGATCACTGTCTCAAGTCTAGAGGGATCCTGAGGTCACTGGAGCAACACGAAAGGGCTCCGTGGACCCCAAATCAACTCGAGATGAGAGCTTAGTTCCTGGCTTCGACTCAAGAGGAATACCAACTTTTCACAAGCAGCTCAAGAGGTGGCTTCTCTCAGCTACAGGTAAGTGAGAGAGACCCTGAATTTGTGGCCTCAAGTGGAATGGACACCGAGATGCTCTGACTCGAAGTAAGGCCGGATATCCCAGCAGTAAATTGAATGCAGGCTCGTCTTGCATCTCCCAAGACGAAGGGATGTCTGAATCCCCTGTGGAGACCACAGAGAAAGACCTAGTTCTCCGCCTCATCGCGACCGGAGGCCTCACATCCTTTGAAAACTCAAGAGGTCCACGGAGATCAATGCTTCCAAAGGAGACGATGCCTGACTCCTCTTGAAAATGGATAGGAGTCCCAGGATCCCTGTGACACGTGGAAAGGGACGCTGGGTCTCCCGCCTCACGTGGAGACGCGTCCCAATTGCCATGCCAAGACTCGAGGAGAATCCCGAGGTGTCCCTCACCCCTAGGCAGGAGTCCTGACGTTGCTGAACAAACACGTGTCTGGAAGGGCCCTCCCCGTCGTAACTCGAGAATATACCCCAGGTTCCGTCCGCAACTCGAGAAAAACCATGAGATTTCCCCCTCGCCGCAAGTTGAGGCCCCATTCCCCTGGACTGCGTGCAGAGTAATTCCGGGGTCCACATCAAACGTGAAAGGAGCCTTGATTTCCTTGATGGCACTCCAGAGAAAACCCAAGATCACTGTCTCAAGTCTAGAGGGATGCTGAGGTCACTGGAGCAACACGAAAGGGCTCCGTGACCCCAAATCAACTCGAGATGAGAACTTAGTCCCTGGCTTCGACTCAAGAGGAATACCAACTTTTCACAAGCAGCTCAAGAGGAGGGTTCTCTCAGCTACAGGTAAGTGAGAGGGACCCTGAGTTTGTGGCCTCAAGTGGAATGGACACCGAGATGCTCTGACTCGAAGTAAGGCCAGATATCCCTGCAGTGAATTGAATGCAGGCTCGTCTTGCATCTCCCAAGACGAAGGGTTGTCTGAATCCCCTGTGGAGACCACAGAGAAAGACCTATTCCTCCGCCTCAACGCGACCGGAGGCCTCACATCCTTTGAAAACTCGAGAGGTCCGCGGAGATCAATGCTTCCAAAGGATACGATGCCTGACTCCTCTTGAAAATGGATAGGAGTCCCAGGATCCCTGTGGCACGTGGAAAGGGACCCTGGGTCTCCCGCCTCACGTGGAGACGCGTCCCAATTGCCATGCCAAGACTCGAGGAGAATCCCGAGGTGTCCCTCGCACCTAGGCAGGAGTCCTGACGTCGCTGAACAAACACGTGACTGGAAGGGCCCTCCCCGTCGTAACTCGAGAATATACACCATGTTCCGGCCGCAACTCGAGAAAAACCATGAGACTTACCCCTCGCCGCGAGATGAGGCCCGATTCCCCTGCACTGCGTGCAGAGTAATTCCGTGTTCCACATCAAACGTGAAAGGAGCCTTGATTTCCTTGATGGCACTCCAGAGAAAACCCAAGATCACTGTCTCAAATCTAGAGGGATCCTGAGGTCACTGGAGCAACACGAAAGGGCTCCGTGACCCCAAATCAACTCGAGATGAGAACTTAGTCCCTGGCTTCGACTCAAGAGGAATACCAACTTTTCACAAGCAGCTCAAGAGGAGGGTTCTCTCAGCTACAGGTAAGTGAGAGGGACCCTGAGTTTGTGGCCTCAAGTGGAATGGACACCGAGATGCTCTGACTCGAAGTAAGGCCAGATATCCCTGCAGTGAATTGAATGCAGGCTCGTCTTGCATCTCCCAAGACGAAGGGATGTCTGAATCCCCTGTGGAGACGACAGAGAAAGAAGTAGTCCTCAGCCTCATCGCGTCCGGAGGCCTCACATCCTTTGAAAATTCTAGAGGTCTGCGGAGATCAATGCTTCCAAAGGAGACGATGCCTGACACCTCCAGAAAATGGATAGGAGTCCCCGGATCCCTGTGGCACGTGGAAAGGGACCCTGGGTCTCCCGCCTCACGTGGAGACGCGTCCCAATTGCCATGCCAAGGCTCGAGGAGAATCCCGAGGTGTCCCTCGCACCTAGGCAGGAGTCCTGACGTCGCTGAACAAACACGTGTCTGGAAGAGCCCTCCCCGTCGTAACTCGAGAATATACCAAAGGTTCCGGCCACAACTCGAGAAAAACCATGAGACTTCCCCCTCGCCGCGATATGAGGCCCGATTCCCCTGCCCTGCGTGCAGAGCAATTCCGTATTCCACATCAAAAATGAAAGGAGCCTTGATTTCCTTGATGTCACTCCAGAGAAAACCCAAGATCACTGTCTCAAGTCTAGAGGGATCCTGAGGTAACTGGAGCAACACGAAAGGTTTCCGTGGACCCCAAATCAACTCGAGATGAGAGCTTAGTCCCTGGCTTCGACTCAAGAGGAATACGAACTTTCCACAGGCCCCTCAAGAGGAGGCTTCTCTCAGCTACAGGTATGTGAGAGGGACCCAGAGTTTGTGGCCAAAGTGGAATGGACAGCGAGATGCTCTGACTCGAAGTAAGGCCGGATATGCCTGCAGTGAATGGAATGCAGGCTCGTCTTGCATCTCCCAAGACGAAGGGATGTCTGAATCCCCTGTGGAGACCACAGAGAAAGACCTAGTTCTCCGCCTCATCGCGACCGGAGGCCTCACATCCTTTGAAAACTCAAGAGGTCCGCGGAGATCAATGCTTCCAAAGGAGACGATGCCTGACTCCTCTTGAAAATGGATAGGAGTCCCAGGATCCCTGTGGCACGTGGAAAGGGACCCTGGGTCTCCCACCTCACATGGAGACGCGTCCCAATTGCCATGCCAAGACTCGAGGAGAATCCCGAGCTGTCCCTCACCCCTAGGCAGGAGTCCTGACGTTGCTGAACAAACACGTGTCTGGAAGGGCCCTCCCCGTCGTAACTCGAGAATATACCCCAGGTTCCGTCCGCAACTCGAGAAAAACCATGAGATTTCCCCCTCGCCGCGAGTTGAGGCCCGATTCCCCTGGACTGCGTGCAGAGCAATTCCGTGGTCCACATCAAACGTGAAAGGAGCCTTGATTTCCTTGATGGCACTCCAGAGAAAACCCAAGATCACTGTCTCAAGTCTAGAGGGATGCGGAGGTCACTGGAGCAACACGAAATTTCCCCTTGGACCCCAAATCAACTCGAGATGAGAGCTTAGTCCCTGGCTTCGACTCAAGAGGAATACCAACTTTCCATAAGCACCTCAAGAGGAGGCTTCTCTCAGCTACAGGTATGTGAGACGGACCCTGAGTTTGTGGCCTCAAGTGGAATGGACACCGAGATGCTCTGACTCGAAGTAAGGCCGGATATCCCTGCAGTGAATTGAATGCAGGCTCGTCTTGCATCTCCCAAGACGAAGGCATGTCTGAATCCCCTGTGGAGACCACAGAGAAAGACCTAATTTTCCGCCTAATCACGACCGGAGGCCTCACATCCTTTGAAAACTCGAGAGGTCTGCGGAGATCAATGCTTCCAAAGGAGACGATGCCTGACTCTTCTTGAAAATGGATAGGAGTCCCACGATCACTGTGGCACGATGAAAGGGACACTGGGTCTCCCGGCTCCCGTGGAGACGCGTCCCAATTGCCATGCCAAGATTCGAGGAGAATCCCGAGGTATCCCTCGCACCTAGGCAGGAGTCCGACCTCGCGGAAAAAACACGTGTCTGGAAGGGCCCTCCCCGTTGTAACTCGAGAATATACCTCAGGTTCCGGCCGCAACTCGAGAAAAACCATGAGACTTCCCCCTCGCCGCGAGATGAGGCCCGATTCCCCTGCACTGCGTGTAGAGCAATTCCGTGTTCCACATCAAACGTGAAAGGAGCCTTGATTTCCTTGATGGCACTCCAGAGAAAACCCAAGATCACTGTCTAAAGTCTAGAGGGATCCTATGGTCACTGGTGCAAAACGAAAGGGCTCCGTGGACCCCAAATCAACTCGAGATGAGAGCTTAGTCCCTGGCTTCGACTCAAGAGGAATACCAACTTTCCACAAGCACCTCAAGAGGAGGCTTCTCTCAGCTACAGGTATGTGAGAGGGACCCTGAATTTGTGGCCTCAAGTGGAATGGACACCGAGATGCTCTGACTCGAAGTAAGGCCGGATATCCCTGCAGTGAATTGAATGCAGGCTCGTCTTGCATCTCCCAAGACGAAGGGTTGTCTGAATCCCATGTGGAGACCACAGAGAAAGACCTATTCCTCCGCCTCAACGCGACCGGAGGCCTCACATCCTTTGAAAACTCGAGAGGTCCGCGGAGATCAATGCTTCCAAAGGATACGATGCCTGACTCCTCTTGAAAATGGATAGGAGTCCCAGGATCCCTTTGGCACGTGGAAAGGGACCCTGGGTCTCCCGCCTCACGTGGAGACGCGTCCCAATTGCCATGCCAAGACTCGAGGAGAATCCAGAGGTGTCCCTCGCACCTAGGCAGGAGTCCTGACGTCGCTGAACAAACACGTGACTGGAAGGGCCCTCCCCGTCGTAACTCGAGATTATACCCCATGTTCCGGCCGCAACTCGAGAAAAACCATGAGACTTCCCCCTCGCCGCGAGATGAGGCCCGATTCCCCTGCACTGCGTGCAGAGTAATTCCGTGTTCCACATCAAACGTGAAAGGAGCCTTGATTTCCTTGATGGCACTCCAGAGAAAACCCAAGATCACTGTCTCCAGTCTAGAGGGATCCTGAGGTCACTGGAGCAACACGAAAGGGCTTCGTGACCCCAAATCAACTCGAGATGAGACCTTAGTCCCTGACTTCGACTCAAGAGGAATACCAACTTTTCACAAGCAGCTCAAGAGGAGGGTTCTCTCAGCTACAGGTAAGTGAGAGGGACCCTGAGTTTGTGGCCTCAAGTGGAATGGACACCGAGATGCTCTGACTCGAAGTAAGGCCAGATATCCCTGCAGTGAATTGAATGCAGGCTCGTCTTGCATCTCCCAAGACGAAGGGATGTCTGAATCCCCTGTGGAGACCACAGAGAAAGACCTAGTTCTCCGCCTCATCGCGACCGGAGGCCTCACATCCTTTGAAAACTCGAGAGGTCCGCAGAGATCAATGCTTCCAAAGGAGACGATGCCTGACTCCTCTTGAAAATGGATAGGAGTCCCAGGATCCCTGTGGCACGTGCAAAGGGACCCTGGGTCTCCCGCCTCACGTGGAGACGCGTCCCAATTGCCATGCCAAGACTCGAGGAGAATCCCGCGGTGTCCCTCGCCCCTAGGCAGGAGTCCTGACGTCGCTGAACAAACACGTGTCTGGAAGGGCCCTCCCCGTCGTAACTCGAGAATATATCCCAGGTTCCGTCCGCAACTCGAGAAAAACCATGAGATTTCCCCCTCGCTGCGAGTTGAGACCCGATTCCCCTGGACTGCGTGCAGAGCAATTCCGTGTTCCACATCAAACGTGAAAGGAGCCTTGATTTCCTTGATGGCACTCCAGAGAAAACCCAAGATCACTGTCTCAAGTCTAGAGGGATGCTGAGGTCACTGGAGCAACACGAAATTTCCCCTTGGTCCCCAAATCAACTCGAGATGAGAGCTTAGTCCCTGGCTTCGACTCAAGAGGAATACCAACTTTCCATAAGCACCTCAAGAGGAGGCTTCTCTCAGCTACAGGTATGTGAGAGGGACCCTGAGTTTGTGGCCTCAAGTGGAATGGACACCGAGATGCTCTGACTCGAAGTAAGGCAGGATATCCCTACAGTGAATTGAATGCAGGCTCGTCTTGCATCTCCCAAGACTAGGGATGTCTGAATCCCCTGTGGAGACGACAGAGAAAGAAGTAGTCCTCAGCCTCATCGCGTCCGGAGGCCTCACATCCTTTGAAAACTCGAGAGGTCTGCGGAGATCAATGCTTCCAAAGGAGACGATGCCTGACACCTCCAGAAAATGGATAGGAGTCCCCGGATCCCTGTGGCACGTGGAAAGGGACCCTGGGTCTCCCGCCTCACGTGGAGACGCGTCCCAATTGCCATGCTAAGACTCGAGGAGAATCCCGAGGTGTCCCTCGCACCTAGGCAGGAGTCCTGACGTCGCTGAACAAACACGTGTCTGGAAGGGCCCTCCCCGTAGTAACTCGAGAATATACCAAAGGTTCCGGCCACAACTCGAGAAAAACCATGAGACTTCCCCCTCGCCGCGATATGACGCCCGATTCCCCTGCCCTGCGTGCAGAGCAATTCCGTATTCCACATCAAAAATGAAAGGAGCCTTGATTTCCTTGATGTCACTCCAGAGAAAACCCAAGATCACTGTCTCAAGTCTAGAGGGATCCTGAGGTCACTGGAGCAACACGAAAGGGTTCCGTGAACCCCAAATCAACTCGAGATGAGAGCTTAGTCCCTGGCTTCGACTCAAGAGGAATATGAACTTTCCACAGGCCCCTCAAGAGGAGGCTTCTCTCAGCTACAGGTATGTGAGAGGGACCCTGAGTTTGTGGCCTCAAGTGGAATGGACACCGAGATGCTCTGATTCGAGGTAAGGCCGGATATCCCTGCAGTGAATTGAATGCAGGCTCGTCTTGCATCTCCCTAGACGAAGGGATGTCTGAATCCCCTGTGGAGATGACAGAGAAAGACCGAGTTCTCCGCCTCATCGCGACCGGAGGCCTCACATCCTTTGAAAACTCGAGAGGTCCCCGGAGATCAATACTTCCGAAGGAGACGATCCCTGACTCCTCTTGAAAATGAATAGGAGTCCCAGGATCCCTGTGGCACGTGGAAAGGGACACAGGGTCTCCCGCCTCACGTGGAGACGCGTCCAAATTGCCATGCCAAGACTCCAGGAGAATCCCGAGGTGTCCCTCGCACCTAGGCAGGAGTCCTGACGTCGCTGAACAAACACGTGTCTGGAAGGGCCCTCGCCGTCGTAACTCGAGAATATACCCCAGGTTCGGGCCGCAACTCGAGAAAAACCATGAGACTTCCCCCTCGCCGCGAGATGAGGCCCGATTCCCCTGCACTGCGTGCAGAGCAATTCCGTGTTCCACATCAAACGTGAAAGGAGCCTTGATTTCCTTGATGACACTCCAGAGAAAACCCAAGATCACTGTCTCAAGTCTAGAGGGATCCTGAGGTCACTGGAGCAACACGAAAGGGCTCCGTGGACCCCAAAACACCTCGAGATGAGAGCTTAGTTCCTGGCTTCGACTCAAGAGGAATACCAACTTTCCACAAGCACCTCAAGAGGAGGCTTCTCTCAGCTACAGGTATGTGAGAGGGCCCCTGAGTTTGTTGCCTCAAGTGGAATGGACACCGAGATGCTCTCACTCGAAGTAAGGCTGGATATCCCTGCAGTGAATTGAATGCAGGCTGGTCTTGCATCTCCCAAGACGAAGGGATGTCTGAATCCCCTGTGGAGATGACAGAGAGAGACCGAGTTCTCCGCCTCATCGCGAGCGGAGGCCTCACATCCTTTGAAAACTCGAGAGGTCCACGGAGATCAATGCTTCCAAAGGAGACGATGCCTGACTCCTCTGGAAATTGGATTGGAGTCCCAGGATCCGTGTGGCACGTGGAAAGGGACCCTGGGTCTCCCGCCTCACGTGGAGACGCGTCCCAATTGCCATGCCAAGACTCGAGGGGAATCCCGAGGTGTCCCTCGCACCTAGGCAGGAGTCCTGACGTCGCTGAAATAACACGTATCTGGAAGGGCCCTCCCCGTCGTAACTCGAGAATATACCCCTGGTTCTGGCCGCAACTCGAGAAAACCCATGAGATTTCCCACTCGCCGCTAGTTGAGGCCCGATTCCCCTGCACTGCGTGCAGAGCAATTCCGTGTTCCACATCAAACGTGACAGGAGCCTTGATTTCCTTGATGGCACTACAGAGAAAACCCAAGATCACTGTCTCAAGTCTAGAGGGATGCTGAGGTCACTGGACCAACAGGAAAGGGCTCCGTGGACCCCAAATCAACTCGAGATGAGAGCTTAGTCCCTGGCTTCGACTCAAGAGGAATACCAACTTTCCACAAGCACCTCAAGAGGAGGCTTCTCTCAGCTACAGGTATGTGAGACGGACCCTGAGTTTGTGGCCTCAAGTGGAATGGACACCGAGATGCTCTGACTCGAAGTAAGGCCGGATATCCCTGCAGTGAATTGAATGCAGGCTCGTCTTGCATCTCCCAAGACGAAGGGATGTCTGAATCCCCTGTGGAGACGACAGAGAAAGAAGTAGTCCTCAGCCTCATCGCGTCCGGAGGCCTCACATCCTTTGAAAACTCTAGAGGTCTGCGGAGATCAATGCTTCCAAAGGAGACGATGCCTGACTCCTCTTGAAAATGTAAAGGAGTCCCAGGATCCCTGTGGCACGTGGAAAGGGACCCTGTGTCTCCCGCCTCACGTGGAGACGCGTCCAAATTGCCATGCCAAGACTCGAGGAGAATCCCGAGGTGTCCCTCGCACCTAGGCAGGAGTCCTGACGTCGCTGAACAAACACGTGTCTGGAAGGGCCCTCCCCGTCGTAACTCGAGAATATACCCCAGGTTCCGGCCACAACTCGAGAAAAACCATGAGACTTCCCCCTCGCCGCGATATGAGGCCCGATTCCCCTGCCCTGCGTGCAGAGCAATTCCGTATTCCACATCAAAAATGAAAGGAGCCTTGATTTCCTTGATGTCACTCCAGAGAAAACCCAAGATCACTGTCTCAAGTCTAGAGGGATCCTGAGGTCACTGGAGCAACAGGAAAGGGTTCCGTGGACCCCAAATCAACTCGAGATGAGAGCTTAGTCCCTGGCTTCGACTCAAGAGGAATACCAACTTTCCACAGGCCCCTCAAGAGGAGGCTTCTCTCAGCTACAGGTATGTGATAGGGACCCTGAGTTTGTGGCCTCAAGTGGAATGGACAGCGAGATGCTCTGACTCGAAGTAAGGCCGGATATCCCTGCAGTGAATTGAATGCAGGCTCGTCTTGCATCTCCCAAGACGAAGGGTTGTCTGAATCCCCTGTGGAGACCACAGAGAAAGACCTAGTTCTCCGCCTCATCGCCACCGGAGGCCTCACATCCTTTGAAAATTCGAGAGGTCCGCGGATATCAATGCTTCCAAAGGAGAAGATGCCTGACTCTTCTTGAAAATGGATAGGAGTCCCATGATCCCTGTGGCACGTGGAAAGGGACCCTGGGTCTCCCGACTCACGTGGAGACGCGTCCCAATTGCCATGCCAAGACTCGAGGAAAATCCCGAGGTGTCCCTCGCACCTAGGCAGGAGTCCTGACGTCGCTAAACAAACACGTGTCTGGAAGGGCCCTCCGCGTCGTAACTCGAGAACATACCCCAGGTTCCGGCCGCTACTTAGAAAAACCATGAGACATCCTTCTTGCCGCGATATGAGGCCCGATTCCCCTGCACTGCGTGCAGAGCAATTCCGTGTTCCACATCAAACGTGAAAGGAGCCTTGATTTCCTTGATGGCACTCCAGAGAAAACCCAAGATCACTGTCTCAAGTCTAGAGGGATCCTGAGGTCACTGGACCAACAGGAAAGGGCTCCGTGGACCCCAAATCAACTCGAGATGAGAGCTTAGTCCCTGGCTTCGACTCAAGAGGAATACCAACTTTCCACAAGCACCTCAAGAGAAGGCTTCTCTCAGCTACAGGTATGTGAGACGGACCCTGAGTTTGGGGCCTCAAGTGGAATGGACACCGAGATGCTCTGATTCGAAGTAAGGCCGGATATCCCTGCAGTGAATTGAATGCAGGCTCGTCTTGCTTCTCCCAAGACGAAGGGATGTCTGAATCCCCTGTGGAGACCGCAGAGAAAGACCGAGTTCTCCTCCACATCGCGACCGGAGGCCTCACATCCTTTGAAAACTCGAGAGGTCCGCGGAGATCAATGCTTCCAAAGGAGACGATGCCTGACTCCTCTTGAAAATGTAAAGGAGTCCCAGGATCCCTGTGGCACGTGGAAAGGGACCCTGGGTCTCCCGCCTCAGGTGGAGACGCGTCCCAATTGCCATGCCAAGACTCGAGGAGAATCCCGAGGTGTCCCTCGCACCTAGGCAGGAGTCCTGACGTCGCTGAACAAACACGAGTCTGGAAGGGCCCTTCCCGTCGTAACTCGAGAATATACCCCAGGTTCGGGCCGCAACTCGAGAAAAACCATGAGATTTCCCCCTCGCCCCGAGTTGAGGCCCGATTCCCCTGCACTGCATGCAGAGCAATTCCGTGTTCCACATCAAATGTGAAAGGAGCCTTGATTTCCTTGATGGCACTCCAGACAAACCCAAGATCACTGTCTCAAGTCTAGAGGGATCCTGAGGTCACTGGACCAACAGGAAAGGGCTCTGTGGACCCCAAATCAACTCGAGATGAGAGCTTAGTCCCTGGCTTAGACTCAACAGGAATACCAACTTTCCACAAGCACCTCAAAGGAGGCTTCTCTCAGCTACAGGTATATTTGAGGTACCCCGAGTTTGTGGCCTCAAGTGGAATGGACACCGAGATGCTCTGACTCGAGGTAAGGCCGGATATCCCTGCAGTGAATAGAATGCAGGCTCGTCTTGCATCTCGCAAGACGAAGGGTTGTCTGAATCCCCTGTGGAGATGACAGAGAAAGACCGAGTTCTCCGCCTCATCGCGACCGGAGGCCTCACATCCTTTGAAAACTCGAGAGGTCCCCGGAGATCAATGCTTCCAAAGGAGACGATGCCTGACTCCTCTTGAAAATGAATAGGAGTCCCAGGATCCCTGTGGCACGTGGAAAGGGACCCTGGGTCTCCCGCCTCACGTGGAGACGCATCCCAATTGCCATGCGAAGACTCGAGGAGAATCTCGAGGTGTCTCTCGCACCTAGGCAGGAGTCCTGACGTCGCTGAACAAACACGTGTCTGGAAGGGCCCTCCCCGTCGTTACTCGAGAATATATCCCAGGTTCCGGCCGCAACTCGAGAAAAGCCATGAGACTTCCCCCTCGCCGCGACATGAGGCCCGATTCCCCTGCACTGCGTGCAGAGCAATTCCATGTCCACATCAAACGTGAAAGGAGACTTGATTTCCTTGATGGCACTCCAGAGAAAACCCAAGATCACTGTCTCAAGTCTAGAGGGATCCTGAGGTCACTGTAGCAACACGAAAGGGCTCCGTGGACCCCAAAACACCTCGAGATGAGAGCTTAGTTCCTGGCTTCGACTCAAGAGGAATACCAACTTTCCACAAGCACCTCAAGAGGAGGCTTCTCTCAGCTACAGGTATGTGAGAGGGCCCCTGAGTTTGTTGCCTCAAGTGGAATGGACACCGAGATGCTCTCACTCGAAGTAAGGCTGGATATCCCTGCAGTGAATTGAATGCAGGCTGGTCTTGCATCTCCCAAGACGAAGGGATGTCTGAATCCCCTGTGGAGATGACAGAGAGAGACCGAGTTCTCCGCCTCATCGCGAGCGGAGGCCTCACATCCTTTGAAAACTCGAGAGGTCCACGGAGATCAATGCTTCCAAAGGAGACGATGCCTGACTCCTCTGGAAATTGGATTGGAGTCCCAGGATCCGTGTGGCACGTGGAAAGGGACCCTGGGTCTCCCGCCTCACGTGGAGACGCGTCCCAATTGCCATGCCAAGACTCGAGGGGAATCCCGAGGTGTCCCTCGCACCTAGGCAGGAGTCCTGACGTCGCTGAAATAACACGTATCTGGAAGGGCCCTCCCCGTCGTAACTCGAGAATATACCCCTGGTTCTGGCCGCAACTCGAGAAAACCCATGAGATTTCCCACTCGCCGCTAGTTGAGGCCCGATTCCCCTGCACTGCGTGCAGAGCAATTCCGTGTTCCACATCAAACGTGACAGGAGCCTTGATTTCCTTGATGGCACTACAGAGAAAACCCAAGATCACTGTCTCAAGTCTAGAGGGATGCTGAGGTCACTGGACCAACAGGAAAGGGCTCCGTGGACCCCAAATCAACTCGAGATGAGAGCTTAGTCCCTGGCTTCGACTCAAGAGGAATACCAACTTTCCACAAGCACCTCAAGAGGAGGCTTCTCTCAGCTACAGGTATGTGAGACGGACCCTGAGTTTGTGGCCTCAAGTGGAATGGACACCGAGATGCTCTGACTCGAAGTAAGGCCGGATATCCCTGCAGTGAATTGAATGCAGGCTCGTCTTGCATCTCCCAAGACGAAGGGATGTCTGAATCCCCTGTGGAGACGACAGAGAAAGAAGTAGTCCTCAGCCTCATCGCGTCCGGAGGCCTCACATCCTTTGAAAACTCTAGAGGTCTGCGGAGATCAATGCTTCCAAAGGAGACGATGCCTGACTCCTCTTGAAAATGTAAAGGAGTCCCAGGATCCCTGTGGCACGTGGAAAGGGACCCTGTGTCTCCCGCCTCACGTGGAGACGCGTCCAAATTGCCATGCCAAGACTCGAGGAGAATCCCGAGGTGTCCCTCGCACCTAGGCAGGAGTCCTGACGTCGCTGAACAAACACGTGTCTGGAAGGGCCCTCCCCGTCGTAACTCGAGAATATACCCCAGGTTCCGGCCACAACTCGAGAAAAACCATGAGACTTCCCCCTCGCCGCGATATGAGGCCCGATTCCCCTGCCCTGCGTGCAGAGCAATTCCGTATTCCACATCAAAAATGAAAGGAGCCTTGATTTCCTTGATGTCACTCCAGAGAAAACCCAAGATCACTGTCTCAAGTCTAGAGGGATCCTGAGGTCACTGGAGCAACAGGAAAGGGTTCCGTGGACCCCAAATCAACTCGAGATGAGAGCTTAGTCCCTGGCTTCGACTCAAGAGGAATACCAACTTTCCACAGGCCCCTCAAGAGGAGGCTTCTCTCAGCTACAGGTATGTGATAGGGACCCTGAGTTTGTGGCCTCAAGTGGAATGGACAGCGAGATGCTCTGACTCGAAGTAAGGCCGGATATCCCTGCAGTGAATTGAATGCAGGCTCGTCTTGCATCTCCCAAGACGAAGGGTTGTCTGAATCCCCTGTGGAGACCACAGAGAAAGACCTAGTTCTCCGCCTCATCGCCACCGGAGGCCTCACATCCTTTGAAAATTCGAGAGGTCCGCGGATATCAATGCTTCCAAAGGAGAAGATGCCTGACTCTTCTTGAAAATGGATAGGAGTCCCATGATCCCTGTGGCACGTGGAAAGGGACCCTGGGTCTCCCGACTCACGTGGAGACGCGTCCCAATTGCCATGCCAAGACTCGAGGAAAATCCCGAGGTGTCCCTCGCACCTAGGCAGGAGTCCTGACGTCGCTAAACAAACACGTGTCTGGAAGGGCCCTCCGCGTCGTAACTCGAGAACATACCCCAGGTTCCGGCCGCTACTTAGAAAAACCATGAGACATCCTTCTTGCCGCGATATGAGGCCCGATTCCCCTGCACTGCGTGCAGAGCAATTCCGTGTTCCACATCAAACGTGAAAGGAGCCTTGATTTCCTTGATGGCACTCCAGAGAAAACCCAAGATCACTGTCTCAAGTCTAGAGGGATCCTGAGGTCACTGGACCAACAGGAAAGGGCTCCGTGGACCCCAAATCAACTCGAGATGAGAGCTTAGTCCCTGGCTTCGACTCAAGAGGAATACCAACTTTCCACAAGCACCTCAAGAGAAGGCTTCTCTCAGCTACAGGTATGTGAGACGGACCCTGAGTTTGGGGCCTCAAGTGGAATGGACACCGAGATGCTCTGATTCGAAGTAAGGCCGGATATCCCTGCAGTGAATTGAATGCAGGCTCGTCTTGCTTCTCCCAAGACGAAGGGATGTCTGAATCCCCTGTGGAGACCGCAGAGAAAGACCGAGTTCTCCTCCACATCGCGACCGGAGGCCTCACATCCTTTGAAAACTCGAGAGGTCCGCGGAGATCAATGCTTCCAAAGGAGACGATGCCTGACTCCTCTTGAAAATGTAAAGGAGTCCCAGGATCCCTGTGGCACGTGGAAAGGGACCCTGGGTCTCCCGCCTCAGGTGGAGACGCGTCCCAATTGCCATGCCAAGACTCGAGGAGAATCCCGAGGTGTCCCTCGCACCTAGGCAGGAGTCCTGACGTCGCTGAACAAACACGAGTCTGGAAGGGCCCTTCCCGTCGTAACTCGAGAATATACCCCAGGTTCGGGCCGCAACTCGAGAAAAACCATGAGATTTCCCCCTCGCCCCGAGTTGAGGCCCGATTCCCCTGCACTGCATGCAGAGCAATTCCGTGTTCCACATCAAATGTGAAAGGAGCCTTGATTTCCTTGATGGCACTCCAGACAAACCCAAGATCACTGTCTCAAGTCTAGAGGGATCCTGAGGTCACTGGACCAACAGGAAAGGGCTCTGTGGACCCCAAATCAACTCGAGATGAGAGCTTAGTCCCTGGCTTAGACTCAACAGGAATACCAACTTTCCACAAGCACCTCAAAGGAGGCTTCTCTCAGCTACAGGTATATTTGAGGTACCCCGAGTTTGTGGCCTCAAGTGGAATGGACACCGAGATGCTCTGACTCGAGGTAAGGCCGGATATCCCTGCAGTGAATAGAATGCAGGCTCGTCTTGCATCTCGCAAGACGAAGGGTTGTCTGAATCCCCTGTGGAGATGACAGAGAAAGACCGAGTTCTCCGCCTCATCGCGACCGGAGGCCTCACATCCTTTGAAAACTCGAGAGGTCCCCGGAGATCAATGCTTCCAAAGGAGACGATGCCTGACTCCTCTTGAAAATGAATAGGAGTCCCAGGATCCCTGTGGCACGTGGAAAGGGACCCTGGGTCTCCCGCCTCACGTGGAGACGCATCCCAATTGCCATGCGAAGACTCGAGGAGAATCTCGAGGTGTCTCTCGCACCTAGGCAGGAGTCCTGACGTCGCTGAACAAACACGTGTCTGGAAGGGCCCTCCCCGTCGTTACTCGAGAATATATCCCAGGTTCCGGCCGCAACTCGAGAAAAGCCATGAGACTTCCCCCTCGCCGCGACATGAGGCCCGATTCCCCTGCACTGCGTGCAGAGCAATTCCATGTCCACATCAAACGTGAAAGGAGACTTGATTTCCTTGATGGCACTCCAGAGAAAACCCAAGATCACTGTCTCAAGTCTAGAGGGATCCTGAGGTCACTGTAGCAACACGAAAGGGCTCCGTGGACCCCAAATCAACTCGAGATGAGAGCTTAGTCCCTGGCTTCGACTCAAGAGGAATGCGAACTGTCCACAAGCACCTCAAAAGGAGGCTTCTCTCAGCTACAGGTATGTGAGAGGGACCCTGAGTTTGTGGCCTCAAGTGGAATGGACACCGAGATGCTCTGACTCGAAGTAAGGCCGGATATCCCTGCAGTGAATTGAATGCAGGCTCGTCTTGCATCTCCCAAGACGAAGGTTTGTCTGAATCCCATTTGGAGACCACAGAGAAAGACCTAGTCCTCCGCCTCATCGCGACCGGAGGCCTCATATCCTTTGAAAACTCGATAGGTCCGCTGAGATCAATACTTCCGAAGGAGACGATGCCTGACTCCTCTTGAAAATGGATAGGAGTCCCAGGATCCCTGTGGCACGTGGAAAGGGACCCTGGGTCTCACGCCTCACGTGGAGACGCGTCCCAATTGCCATGCCAAGACTCGAGGGGAATCCCGAGGTGTCCCTCGCACCTAGGCAGGAGTCCTGACGTCGCTGAAAAAACACGTATCTGGAAGGGCCCTCCCCGTCGTAACTCGAGAATATACCCCTGGTTCTGGCCGCAATTCGAGAAAAACCATGAGATTTCCCCCTCGCCGCGAGTTGAGGCCCGATTCCCCTGCACTGCGTGCAGAGCAATTCCGTGTTCCACCTCAAACGTGAAAGGAGCCTTGATTCCCTTGATGGCACTCCAGAGAAAACCCAAGATCACTGTCTCAAGTCTGGAGGGATCCTGAGGTCACTGGACCAACAGGGAAGGGCTCCGTGGACCCCAAATCAACTCGAGATGAGAGCTTAGTCCCTGGCTTCGACTCAAGAGGAATACCAACTTTCCACAAGCACCTCAAGAGGAGGCTTCTCTCAGCTACAGGTATGTGAGACGGACCCTGAGTTTGTGGCCTCAAGTGGAATGGACACCGAGATGCTCTGACTCGAAGTAAGGCGGGATATCCCTGTAGTGAATTGAATGCAGGCTCGGCTTGCATCTCCCAAGACGAAGGGATGTCTGAATCCCCTGTGGAGACGACAGAGAAAGAAGTAGTCCTCAGCCTCATCGCGTCCGGAGGCCTCACATCCTTTGAAAACTCGAGAGGTGTGCGGAGATAAATGCTTCCAAAGGAGACGATGCCTGACACCTCCAGAAAATGGATAGGAGTCCCAGGATCCCTGTGACATGTGCAAAGGGACCCTGGGTCTCCCGCCTCACATGGAGACGCGTCCCAATTGCCATGCCAAGACTCGAGGAGAATCCCGAGGTGTCCCTCGCACCTAGGCAGGAGTCCTGACGTCGCTGAACAAACACGTGTCTGGAAGGGCCCTCCCCGTCGTAACTCGAGAATATACCAAAGGTTCCGGCCACAACTCGAGAAAAACCATGAGACTTCCCCCTCGCCGCGATATGAGGCCCGATTCCCCTGCCCTGCGTGCAGAGCAATTCCGTATTCCACATCAAAAATGAAAGGAGCCTTGATTTCCTTGATGTCACTCCAGAGAAAACCCAAGATCACTGTCTCAAGTCTAGAGGGATCCTGAGGTCACTGGAGCAACACGAAAGGGTTCCGTGGACCCCAAATCAACTCGAGATGAGAGCTTAGTCCCTGGCTTCGACTCAAGAGGAATACGAACTTTCCATAGGCCCCTCAAGAGGAGGCTTCTCTCAGCTACAGGTATGTGAGAGGGACCCTGAGTTTGTGGCCAAAGTGGAATGGACAGCGAGATGCTCTGACTCGAAGTAAGGCCGGATATGCCTGCAGTGAATTGAATGCAGGCTCGTCTTGCATCTCCCAAAACTAAGGGTTGTCTGAATCCCCTGTGGAGACCACAGAGAAAGACCTAGTTCTCCGCCTCATCGCGACCGGAGGCCTCACATCCTTTGAAAACTCGAGAGGTCCGCGGAGATCAATGCTTCCAAAAGAGAAGATGCCTGACTCTTCTTGAAAATGGATATGAGTCCCAGGATCCCTGTGGCACGTGGAAAGGGACCCTGGGTCTCCCGTCTCACGTGGAGACGCGTCCCAATTGCAATGCAAAGACTCGAGGAGAATCCCGAGGTGCCTTCGCACCTAGGCAGTAGTCCTGACGTCGCTGAACAAACACGTGTCTGGAAGGGCCCTCCACGTCGTAACTCGAGAATATACCCCAGGTTCCGGCCGCTACTTAGAAAAACCATGAGACATCCTCCTTGCCGCGAGATGAGGCCCGATTCCCCTGCACTGCGTGCAGAGCAATTCCGTGTTCCACATCAAACGTGAAAGGAGCCTTGATTTCCTTGATGGCACTCCAGAGAAAACCCAAGATCACTGTCTCAAGTCTAGAGGGATCCTGAGGTCACTGGACCAACAGGAAAGGGCTCCGTGGACCCCAAATCAACTCGAGATGAGAGCTTAGTCCCTGGCTTCGACTCAAGAGGAATACCAACTTTCCACAAGCACCTCAAGAGGAGGCTTCCCTCAGCTACAGGTATGTGAGACGGACCCTGAGTTTGTGGCCTCAAGTGGAATGGACACCGAGATGCTCTGATTCGAAGTAAGGCCGGATATCCCTGCAGTGAATTGAATGCAGGCTCGTCTTGCATCTCCCAAGACGAAGGGATGTCTGAATCCCCTGTGGAGACCGCAGAGAAAGACCGAGTTCTCCGCCACATCGCGACCGGAGGCCTCACATCCTTTGAAAACTCGAGAGGTCCGCGGAGATCAATGCTTCCAAAGGAGACGATGCCTGACTCCTCTTGAAAATGTAAAGGAGTACCAGGATCCCTGTGGCACGTGGAAAGGGACCCTGGGTCTCCCGCCTCACGTGGAGACGCGTCCAAATTGCCATGCAAAGACTCGAGGAGAATCCCGAGGTGTCCCTCGCACCTAGGCAGGAGTCCTGACGTCGCTGAACAAACACGTGTCTGGAAGGGCCCTTCCCGTCGTAACTCGAGAATATACCTAAGGTTCCGGCCGCAACTCGAGAAAAACCATGAGATTTCCCCCTCGCCACGAGTTGAGCCCCGATTCCCCTGCACTGCATGCAGAGCAATTCCGTGTTCCACATCAAATGTGAAAGGAGCCTTGATTTCCTTGATGGCACTCTAGAGAAAACCCAAGATCACTGTCTCAAGTCTAGAGGGATCCTGAGGTCACTGGACCAACAGGGAAGGGCTCTGTTGACCCCAAATCAACTCGAGATGAGAGCTTAGTCCCTGGCTTAGACTCAAGAGGAATAGGAACTTTCCACAAGCACCTCAAGAGGAGGCTTCTCTCAGCTACAGGTATATTTGAGGGACGCCGAGTTTGTGGCCTCAAGTGGAATGGACACCGAGATGCTCTGACTCGAGGTAAGGCCGGATATCCCTGCAGTGAATAAAATGCAGGCTCGTCTTGCATCTCCCAAGACGAAGGGATGTCTGAATCCCCTGTGGAGATGACAGAGAAAGACCGAGTTCTCCGCCTCATCGCGACCGGAGGCCTCACATCCTTTGAAAACTCGAGAGGTCCCCGGAGATCAATGCTTCCAAAGGAGACGATGCCTGACTCCTCTTGAAAATGAATAGGAGTCCCAGGATCCCTGTGGCACGTGGAAAGGGACCCAGGGTCTCCCGCCTCACGTGGAGACGCATCCCAATTGCCATGCGAAGACTCGAGGAGAATCTCGAGGAGTCTCTCGCACCTAGGCAGGAGTCCTGACGTCGCTGAACAAACACGTGTCTGGAAGGGCCCTCCCCGTCGTTACTCGAGAATATATCCCAGGTTCCGGCCGCAACTCGAGAAAAGCCATGAGATTTCCCCCTCGCCGCGACATGAGGCCCGATTATCCTGGACTGCGAGCAGAGCAATTCCGTGTTCCACATCAAACGTGAAAGGAGACTTGATTTCCTTGATGGCACTCCAGAGAAAACCCAAGATCACTGTCTCAAGTCTAGAGGGATCCTGAGGTCACTGTAGCAACACGAAAGGGCTCCGTGGACCCCAAATCAACTCGAGATGAGAGCTTAGTCCCTGGCTTCGACTCAAGAGGAATGCCAACTTTCCACGAGCACCTCAAGAGGAGGCTTCTCTCAGCTACAGGTATGTGAGAGGGACCCTGAGTTTGTGGCCTCAAGTGGAATGGACACCGAGATGCTCTGACTCGAAGTAAGGCCGGATATCCCTGCAGTGAATTGAATGCAGGCTCGTCTTGCATCTCCCAAGACTAAGGGATGTCTGAATCCCCTGTGGAGATGACAGAGAAAGACCGAGTTCTCCGCCTCATCGCGAGCGGAGGCCTCACATCCTTTGAAAACTCGAGAGGTCCACGGAGATCAATGCTTCCAAAGGAGACGACGCCTGACTCCTCTGGAAATTGGAGAGGAGTCCCAGGATCCGTGTGGCCCGTGGAAAGGGACACTGGGTCTCCCGCCTCACGTGGAGACGCGTCCCATTTGCCATGCCAAGACTCGAGGAGAATCCCGAGGTGTCCCTCGCACCTAGGCAGGAGTCCTGACGTCGCTGAAAAAACACGTATCTGGAAGGGCCCTCCCCGTCGTAACTCGAGAATATACCCCTGGTTCTGGCCGCAACTCGAGAAAAGCCATGAGATTTCCCCCTCGCCGCGAGTTGAGGCCCGATTCCCCTGCACTGCATGCAGAGCAATTCCGTGTTCCACATCAAACGTGAAAGGAGCCTTGATTTCCTTAATGGCACTACAGAGAAAACCCAAGATCACTGTCTCAAGTCTAGAGGGATCATGAGGTCACTGGACCAACAGGAAAGGGCTCCGTGGACCCCAAATCAACTCGAGATGAGAGCTTAGTCCCTGGCTTCGACTCAAGAGGAATACCAACTTTCCACAAGCACCTCAAGAGGAGGCTTCTCTCAGCTACAGGTATGTGAGACGGACCCTGAGTTTGTGGCCTCAATGGAATGGACACCGAGATGCTCTGACTCGAAGTAAGGCCGGATATCCCTGCAGTGAATTGAATGCAGGCTGGTCTTGCATCTCCCAAGACGAAGGGATGTCTGAATCCCCTGTGGAGACGACAGAGAAAGAAGCAGTCCTCCGCCTGATCGCGTCCGGAGGCCTCACATCCTTTGAAAACTCGAGAGGTCTGCGGAGATCAATGCTTCCAAAGGAGACGATGCCTGACACCTCCAGAATATGGATAGGAGTCCCCGGATCCCTGTGGCAGGTGGAAAGGGACACTGGGTCTCCCGCCTCACGTGGAGACGCGTCCCAATTGCCATGCCAAGACTCGAGGAGAATCCCGAGTTGTCCCTCGCACACAGGCAGGAGTCCTGACGTCGCTGAACAAACACGTGTCTGGAAGGGCCCTCCCCGTCGTAACTCGAGAATATACCCCAGGTTCGGGCCACAACTCGGGAAAAACCATGAGACTTCCCCCTCGCCGCGATATGAGGCCCGATTCCCCTGCCCTGCGTGCAGAGCAATTCCGTATTCAACATCAAAAATGAAAGGAGCCTTGATTTCCTTGATGGCACTCCAGAGAAAACCCAAGATCACTGTCTCAAGTCGAGAGGGATCCTGAGGTCACTGGAGCAACAGGAAAGGGTTCCATGCACCTCACATCAACTCGAGATGAGAGCTTAGTCCCTGGCTTCGACTCAAGAGGAATACGAACTTTCCACAGGCCCCTCAAGAGGAGGCTTCTCTCAGCTACAGGTATGTGAGAGGGACCCTGAGTTTGTGGCCAAAGTGGAATGGACAGCGAGATGCTCTGACTCGAAGTAAGGCTGGATATGCCTGCAGTGAATTGAATGCAGGCTCGTCTTGCATCTCCCAAGACGAAGGGTTGTCTGAATCCCCTGTGGAGACCACAGAGAAAGACCTAGTTCTCCGCCTCATCGCGACCGGAGGCCTCACATCCTTTGAAAATTCGAGAGGTCCGCGGAGATCAATGCTTCCAAAGGAGAAGATGCCTGACTCTTCTTGAAAATGGATAGGAGTCCCAGGATCCCTGTGGCACGTGGAAAGGGACCCTGGGTCTCCCGCCTCACGTGGAGACGCGTCCCAATTGCCATGCCAAGACTCGAGGAGAATCCCGAGGTGTCCCTCGCACCTAGGCAGTAGTTGTGACGTCGCTGAACAAACACGTGTCTGGAAGGGCCCTCCGCGTCGTAACTCGAGAATATACCCCAGGTTCCGGCCGCTACTTAGAAAAACCATGAGACATCCTCCTTGCCGCGAGATGAGGCCCGATTCCCCTGCACTGCGTGCAGAGCAATTCCGTGTTCCACATCAAACGTGAAAGGAGCCTTGATTTCCTTGATGGCACTCCAGAGAAAACCCAAGATCACTGTCTCAAGTCTAGAGGGATCCTGAGGTCACTGGACCAACAGGAAAGGGCTCCGTGGACCCCAAATCAACTCGAGATGAGAGCTTAGTCCCTGGCTTCGACTCAAGAGGAATACCAACTTTCCACAAGCACCTCAAGAGGAGGCTTCTCTCAGCTACAGGTATGTGAGACGGACCCTGAGTTTGTGGCCTCAAGTGTAATGGACACCGAGATGCTCTGATTCGAAGTAAGGCCGGATATCCCTGCAGTGAATTGAATGCAGGCTCGTCTTGCATCTCCCAAGACGAAGGGATGTCTGAATCCCCTGTGGAGACCGCAGAGAAAGACCAAGTTCTCCGGCACATCGCGACCGGAGGCCTCACATCCTTTGAAAACACGAGAGGTCGGCGGAGATCAATGCTTCCAAAGGAGACGATGCCTGACTCCTCTTGAAAATGTAAAGGAGTCCCAGGATCCCTGTGGCACGTGGAAAGGGACCCTGGGTCTCCCGCCTCACGTGGAGACGCGTCCAAATTGCCATGCCAAGACTCGAGGAGAATCCCGAGGTGTCCCTCGCACCTAGGCAGGAGTCCTGATGTCGCTGAACAAACACGAGTCTGGAAGGGCCCTTCCCATCGTCACTCGAGAATATACCCCAGGTTCGGGCCGCAACTCGAGAAAAACCATGAGATTTCCCCCTCGCCCCGAGTTGAGGCCCGATTCCCCTGCATTGCATGCAGAGCAATTCCGTGTTCCACATCAAATGTGAAAGGAGCCTTGATTTCCTTGATGGCACTCCAGAGAATCCCAAGATCACTGTCTCAAGTCTAGAGGGATCCTGAGGTCACTGGACCAACAGGAAAGGGCTCTGTGGACCCCAAATCAACTCGAGATGAGAGCTTAGTCCCTGGCTTAGACTCAAGAGGAATACCAACTTTCCACAAGCACCTCAAGAGGAGGCTTCTCTCAGCTACAGGTATATTTGAGGGACCCCGAGTTTGTGGCCTCAAGTGGAATGGACACCGAGATGCTCTGACTCGAGGTAAGGCCGGATATCCCTGCAGTGAATAGAATGCAGGCTCGTCTTGCATCTCCCAAGACGAAGGGATGTCTGAATCCCCTGTGGAGATGACAGAGAAAGATCGAGTTCTCCGCCTCATCGCGACCGGAGGCCTCAAATCCTTTGAAAACTCGAGAGGTCCGCGGAGATCAATGCTTCCAAAGGAGACGATGCCTGACTCCTCTTGAAAATGAATAGGAGTCCCAGGATCCCAGTGGCACGTGGAAAGGGACCCAGTGTCTCCCGCCTCACGTGGAGACGCATCCCAATTGCCATGCGAAGACTCGAGGAGAATCTCGAGGTGTCTCTCGCACCTAGACGGGAGTCCTGACGTTGCTGAACAAACACGTGTCTGGAAGGGCCCTCCCCGTCGTTACTCGAGAATATATCCCAAGTTCCGGCCGCAACTCGAGAAAAGCCATGAGACTTCCCCCTCGCCGCGACATGAGGCCCGATTATCCTGGACTGCGTGCAGAGCAATTCCGTGTCCACATCAGACGTGAAAGGAAACTTGATTTCCTTGATGGCACTCCAGAGAAAACCCAAGATCACTGTCTCAAGTCTAGAGGGATCTTGAGGTCACTGTAGCAACACGAAAGGGCTCCGTGGACCCCAAATCAACTCGAGATGAGAGCTTAGTCCCTGGCTTAGACTCAAGAGGAATGTCAACTTTCCACAAGCACCTCAAGAGGAGGCTTCTCTCAGCTACAGGTATGTGAGAGGGACCCTGAGTTTGTGGCCTCCAGTGGAATGGACACCGAGATGCTCTGACTCGAAGTAAGGCCGGATATCCCTGCAGTGAATTGAATGCAGGCTCGTCTTGCATCTCCCAAGACGAAGGGTTGTCTGAATCCCCTGTGGAGACCACAGAGAAAGTCCTAGTCCTCCGCCTCCTCGCGACCGGAGACCTCATATCCTTTGAAAACTCGAGAGGTCCGCTGAGATCAATACTTCCGAAGGAGACGATGCCTGACTCCTCTTGAAAATGGATAGGAGTCCCAGGATCCCTGTGGCACGTGGAAAGGGACCCTGGGTCTCCCGCCTCACGTCCAAATTGCCATGCCAAGACTCCAGGAGAATCCCGAGGTGTCCCTCGCACCTAGGCAGCAGTCCTGACGTCGCTGAACAAACACGTGTCTGGAAGGGCCCTCCCCGTCGTAACTCGAGAATATACCCCAGGTTCGGGCCGTAACTCGAGAAAAACCATGAGACTTCCCCCACGCCGCGAAATGAGGCCTGATTCCCCTGCACTGCGTGCAGAGCAATTCCGTGTTCCACATCAAACGTGAAAGGAGCCTTGATTTCCTTGATGGCACTCCAGACAAACCCAAGATCACTGTCTCAAGTCTAGAGGGATCCTGAGGTCACTGGACCAACAGGAAAGGGCTCTGTGGACGCCAAATCACCTCGAGATGAGAGCTTAGTCCCTGGCTTCGACTCAAGAGGAATACCAACTTTCCACAAGCACCTCAAGAGGAGGCTTCTCTCAGCTACAGGTATGTGAGAGTGACCCTGAGTTTGTGGCCACAAGTGGAATGGACACCGAAATGCTCTGACTCGAAGTAAGGCTGGATATCCCTGCAGTGAATTGAATGCAGGCTCGTCTAGCATCTCCCAAGACGAAGGGTTGTCTGAATCCCCTGTGGAGACCACAGAGAAAGACCTAATTATCCGCCTCATCGCGAGCGGAGGCCTCACATCCTTTGAAAACTCGAGAGTTCTGCGGAGATCAATGCTTCCAAAGGAGACGATGCCTGACTCTTCTTGAAAATGGATAGGAGTCCCAGGATCCCTGTGGCACGTGGAAAGGGACCCTGGGTCCCCCGCCTCACGTGGCGACGCGTCCCAATTGCCATGCCAAGTCTCGAGGAGAATCCAGAGGTGTTCCTCGCACCTAGGCAGGAGTCCTGACGTCGCTGAACAAACACGTGTCTGGAAGGGCCCTCCCCGTCGTAACTGGAGAATATACCCCAGGTTCCGGCCACAACTCGAGAAAAACCATGAGACTTCCCCCTCGCCGCGATATGAGGCCCGATTCCCCTGCCCTGCGTGCAGAGCAATTCCGTATTCCACATCAAAAATGAAAGGAGCCTTGATTTCCTTGATGTCACTCCAGAGAAAACCCAAGATCACTGTCTCAAGTCTAGAGGGATCCTGAGGTCACTGGAGCAACAGGAAAGGGTTCCGTGGACCCCAAATCAACTCGAGATGAGAGCTTAGTCCCTGGCTTCGACTCAAGAGGAATACCAACTTTCCACAGGCCCCTCAAGAGGAGGCTTCTCTCAGCTACAGGTATGTGATAGGGACCCTGAGTTTGTGGCCTCAAGTGGAATGGACAGCGAGATGCTCTGACTCGAAGTAAGGCCGGATATCCCTGCAGTGAATTGAATGCAGGCTCGTCTTGCATCTCCCAAGACGAAGGGTTGTCTGAATCCCCTGTGGAGACCACAGAGAAAGACCTAGTTCTCCGCCTCATCGCCACCGGAGGCCTCACATCCTTTGAAAATTCGAGAGGTCCGCGGATATCAATGCTTCCAAAGGAGAAGATGCCTGACTCTTCTTGAAAATGGATAGGAGTCCCATGATCCCTGTGGCACGTGGAAAGGGACCCTGGGTCTCCCGACTCACGTGGAGACGCGTCCCAATTGCCATGCCAAGACTCGAGGAAAATCCCGAGGTGTCCCTCGCACCTAGGCAGGAGTCCTGACGTCGCTAAACAAACACGTGTCTGGAAGGGCCCTCCGCGTCGTAACTCGAGAACATACCCCAGGTTCCGGCCGCTACTTAGAAAAACCATGAGACATCCTTCTTGCCGCGATATGAGGCCCGATTCCCCTGCACTGCGTGCAGAGCAATTCCGTGTTCCACATCAAACGTGAAAGGAGCCTTGATTTCCTTGATGGCACTCCAGAGAAAACCCAAGATCACTGTCTCAAGTCTAGAGGGATCCTGAGGTCACTGGACCAACAGGAAAGGGCTCCGTGGACCCCAAATCAACTCGAGATGAGAGCTTAGTCCCTGGCTTCGACTCAAGAGGAATACCAACTTTCCACAAGCACCTCAAGAGAAGGCTTCTCTCAGCTACAGGTATGTGAGACGGACCCTGAGTTTGGGGCCTCAAGTGGAATGGACACCGAGATGCTCTGATTCGAAGTAAGGCCGGATATCCCTGCAGTGAATTGAATGCAGGCTCGTCTTGCTTCTCCCAAGACGAAGGGATGTCTGAATCCCCTGTGGAGACCGCAGAGAAAGACCGAGTTCTCCTCCACATCGCGACCGGAGGCCTCACATCCTTTGAAAACTCGAGAGGTCCGCGGAGATCAATGCTTCCAAAGGAGACGATGCCTGACTCCTCTTGAAAATGTAAAGGAGTCCCAGGATCCCTGTGGCACGTGGAAAGGGACCCTGGGTCTCCCGCCTCAGGTGGAGACGCGTCCCAATTGCCATGCCAAGACTCGAGGAGAATCCCGAGGTGTCCCTCGCACCTAGGCAGGAGTCCTGACGTCGCTGAACAAACACGAGTCTGGAAGGGCCCTTCCCGTCGTAACTCGAGAATATACCCCAGGTTCGGGCCGCAACTCGAGAAAAACCATGAGATTTCCCCCTCGCCCCGAGTTGAGGCCCGATTCCCCTGCACTGCATGCAGAGCAATTCCGTGTTCCACATCAAATGTGAAAGGAGCCTTGATTTCCTTGATGGCACTCCAGACAAACCCAAGATCACTGTCTCAAGTCTAGAGGGATCCTGAGGTCACTGGACCAACAGGAAAGGGCTCTGTGGACCCCAAATCAACTCGAGATGAGAGCTTAGTCCCTGGCTTAGACTCAACAGGAATACCAACTTTCCACAAGCACCTCAAAGGAGGCTTCTCTCAGCTACAGGTATATTTGAGGTACCCCGAGTTTGTGGCCTCAAGTGGAATGGACACCGAGATGCTCTGACTCGAGGTAAGGCCGGATATCCCTGCAGTGAATAGAATGCAGGCTCGTCTTGCATCTCGCAAGACGAAGGGTTGTCTGAATCCCCTGTGGAGATGACAGAGAAAGACCGAGTTCTCCGCCTCATCGCGACCGGAGGCCTCACATCCTTTGAAAACTCGAGAGGTCCCCGGAGATCAATGCTTCCAAAGGAGACGATGCCTGACTCCTCTTGAAAATGAATAGGAGTCCCAGGATCCCTGTGGCACGTGGAAAGGGACCCTGGGTCTCCCGCCTCACGTGGAGACGCATCCCAATTGCCATGCGAAGACTCGAGGAGAATCTCGAGGTGTCTCTCGCACCTAGGCAGGAGTCCTGACGTCGCTGAACAAACACGTGTCTGGAAGGGCCCTCCCCGTCGTTACTCGAGAATATATCCCAGGTTCCGGCCGCAACTCGAGAAAAGCCATGAGACTTCCCCCTCGCCGCGACATGAGGCCCGATTCCCCTGCACTGCGTGCAGAGCAATTCCATGTCCACATCAAACGTGAAAGGAGACTTGATTTCCTTGATGGCACTCCAGAGAAAACCCAAGATCACTGTCTCAAGTCTAGAGGGATCCTGAGGTCACTGTAGCAACACGAAAGGGCTCCGTGGACCCCAAATCAACTCGAGATGAGAGCTTAGTCCCTGGCTTCGACTCAAGAGGAATGCGAACTGTCCACAAGCACCTCAAAAGGAGGCTTCTCTCAGCTACAGGTATGTGAGAGGGACCCTGAGTTTGTGGCCTCAAGTGGAATGGACACCGAGATGCTCTGACTCGAAGTAAGGCCGGATATCCCTGCAGTGAATTGAATGCAGGCTCGTCTTGCATCTCCCAAGACGAAGGTTTGTCTGAATCCCATTTGGAGACCACAGAGAAAGACCTAGTCCTCCGCCTCATCGCGACCGGAGGCCTCATATCCTTTGAAAACTCGATAGGTCCGCTGAGATCAATACTTCCGAAGGAGACGATGCCTGACTCCTCTTGAAAATGGATAGGAGTCCCAGGATCCCTGTGGCACGTGGAAAGGGACCCTGGGTCTCACGCCTCACGTGGAGACGCGTCCCAATTGCCATGCCAAGACTCGAGGGGAATCCCGAGGTGTCCCTCGCACCTAGGCAGGAGTCCTGACGTCGCTGAAAAAACACGTATCTGGAAGGGCCCTCCCCGTCGTAACTCGAGAATATACCCCTGGTTCTGGCCGCAATTCGAGAAAAACCATGAGATTTCCCCCTCGCCGCGAGTTGAGGCCCGATTCCCCTGCACTGCGTGCAGAGCAATTCCGTGTTCCACCTCAAACGTGAAAGGAGCCTTGATTCCCTTGATGGCACTCCAGAGAAAACCCAAGATCACTGTCTCAAGTCTGGAGGGATCCTGAGGTCACTGGACCAACAGGGAAGGGCTCCGTGGACCCCAAATCAACTCGAGATGAGAGCTTAGTCCCTGGCTTCGACTCAAGAGGAATACCAACTTTCCACAAGCACCTCAAGAGGAGGCTTCTCTCAGCTACAGGTATGTGAGACGGACCCTGAGTTTGTGGCCTCAAGTGGAATGGACACCGAGATGCTCTGACTCGAAGTAAGGCCGGATATCCCTGCAGTGAATTGAATGCAGGCTCGGCTTGCATCTCCCAAGACGAAGGGATGTCTGAATCCCCTGTGGAGACGACAGAGAAAGAAGTAGTCCTCAGCCTCATCGCGTCCGGAGGCCTCACATCCTTTGAAAACTCGAGAGGTGTGCGGAGATAAATGCTTCCAAAGGAGACGATGCCTGACACCTCCAGAAAATGGATAGGAGTCCCAGGATCCCTGTGACATGTGCAAAGGGACCCTGGGTCTCCCGCCTCACATGGAGACGCGTCCCAATTGCCATGCCAAGACTCGAGGAGAATCCCGAGGTGTCCCTCGCACCTAGGCAGGAGTCCTGACGTCGCTGAACAAACACGTGTCTGGAAGGGCCCTCCCCGTCGTAACTCGAGAATATACCAAAGGTTCCGGCCACAACTCGAGAAAAACCATGAGACTTCCCCCTCGCCGCGATATGAGGCCCGATTCCCCTGCCCTGCGTGCAGAGCAATTCCGTATTCCACATCAAAAATGAAAGGAGCCTTGATTTCCTTGATGTCACTCCAGAGAAAACCCAAGATCACTGTCTCAAGTCTAGAGGGATCCTGAGGTCACTGGAGCAACACGAAAGGGTTCCGTGGACCCCAAATCAACTCGAGATGAGAGCTTAGTCCCTGGCTTCGACTCAAGAGGAATACGAACTTTCCATAGGCCCCTCAAGAGGAGGCTTCTCTCAGCTACAGGTATGTGAGAGGGACCCTGAGTTTGTGGCCAAAGTGGAATGGACAGCGAGATGCTCTGACTCGAAGTAAGGCCGGATATGCCTGCAGTGAATTGAATGCAGGCTCGTCTTGCATCTCCCAAAACTAAGGGTTGTCTGAATCCCCTGTGGAGACCACAGAGAAAGACCTAGTTCTCCGCCTCATCGCGACCGGAGGCCTCACATCCTTTGAAAACTCGAGAGGTCCGCGGAGATCAATGCTTCCAAAAGAGAAGATGCCTGACTCTTCTTGAAAATGGATATGAGTCCCAGGATCCCTGTGGCACGTGGAAAGGGACCCTGGGTCTCCCGTCTCACGTGGAGACGCGTCCCAATTGCAATGCAAAGACTCGAGGAGAATCCCGAGGTGCCTTCGCACCTAGGCAGTAGTCCTGACGTCGCTGAACAAACACGTGTCTGGAAGGGCCCTCCACGTCGTAACTCGAGAATATACCCCAGGTTCCGGCCGCTACTTAGAAAAACCATGAGACATCCTCCTTGCCGCGAGATGAGGCCCGATTCCCCTGCACTGCGTGCAGAGCAATTCCGTGTTCCACATCAAACGTGAAAGGAGCCTTGATTTCCTTGATGGCACTCCAGAGAAAACCCAAGATCACTGTCTCAAGTCTAGAGGGATCCTGAGGTCACTGGACCAACAGGAAAGGGCTCCGTGGACCCCAAATCAACTCGAGATGAGAGCTTAGTCCCTGGCTTCGACTCAAGAGGAATACCAACTTTCCACAAGCACCTCAAGAGGAGGCTTCCCTCAGCTACAGGTATGTGAGACGGACCCTGAGTTTGTGGCCTCAAGTGGAATGGACACCGAGATGCTCTGATTCGAAGTAAGGCCGGATATCCCTGCAGTGAATTGAATGCAGGCTCGTCTTGCATCTCCCAAGACGAAGGGATGTCTGAATCCCCTGTGGAGACCGCAGAGAAAGACCGAGTTCTCCGCCACATCGCGACCGGAGGCCTCACATCCTTTGAAAACTCGAGAGGTCCGCGGAGATCAATGCTTCCAAAGGAGACGATGCCTGACTCCTCTTGAAAATGTAAAGGAGTACCAGGATCCCTGTGGCACGTGGAAAGGGACCCTGGGTCTCCCGCCTCACGTGGAGACGCGTCCAAATTGCCATGCAAAGACTCGAGGAGAATCCCGAGGTGTCCCTCGCACCTAGGCAGGAGTCCTGACGTCGCTGAACAAACACGTGTCTGGAAGGGCCCTTCCCGTCGTAACTCGAGAATATACCTAAGGTTCCGGCCGCAACTCGAGAAAAACCATGAGATTTCCCCCTCGCCACGAGTTGAGCCCCGATTCCCCTGCACTGCATGCAGAGCAATTCCGTGTTCCACATCAAATGTGAAAGGAGCCTTGATTTCCTTGATGGCACTCCAGAGAAAACCCAAGATCACTGTCTCAAGTCTAGAGGGATCCTGAGGTCACTGGACCAACAGGGAAGGGCTCTGTTGACCCCAAATCAACTCGAGATGAGAGCTTAGTCCCTGGCTTAGACTCAAGAGGAATAGGAACTTTCCACAAGCACCTCAAGAGGAGGCTTCTCTCAGCTACAGGTATATTTGAGGGACGCCGAGTTTGTGGCCTCAAGTGGAATGGACACCGAGATGCTCTGACTCGAGGTAAGGCCGGATATCCCTGCAGTGAATAAAATGCAGGCTCGTCTTGCATCTCCCAAGACGAAGGGATGTCTGAATCCCCTGTGGAGATGACAGAGAAAGACCGAGTTCTCCGCCTCATCGCGACCGGAGGCCTCACATCCTTTGAAAACTCGAGAGGTCCCCGGAGATCAATGCTTCCAAAGGAGACGATGCCTGACTCCTCTTGAAAATGAATAGGAGTCCCAGGATCCCTGTGGCACGTGGAAAGGGACCCAGGGTCTCCCGCCTCACGTGGAGACGCATCCCAATTGCCATGCGAAGACTCGAGGAGAATCTCGAGGAGTCTCTCGCACCTAGGCAGGAGTCCTGACGTCGCTGAACAAACACGTGTCTGGAAGGGCCCTCCCCGTCGTTACTCGAGAATATATCCCAGGTTCCGGCCGCAACTCGAGAAAAGCCATGAGATTTCCCCCTCGCCGCGACATGAGGCCCGATTATCCTGGACTGCGAGCAGAGCAATTCCGTGTTCCACATCAAACGTGAAAGGAGACTTGATTTCCTTGATGGCACTCCAGAGAAAACCCAAGATCACTGTCTCAAGTCTAGAGGGATCCTGAGGTCACTGTAGCAACACGAAAGGGCTCCGTGGACCCCAAATCAACTCGAGATGAGAGCTTAGTCCCTGGCTTCGACTCAAGAGGAATGCCAACTTTCCACGAGCACCTCAAGAGGAGGCTTCTCTCAGCTACAGGTATGTGAGAGGGACCCTGAGTTTGTGGCCTCAAGTGGAATGGACACCGAGATGCTCTGACTCGAAGTAAGGCCGGATATCCCTGCAGTGAATTGAATGCAGGCTCGTCTTGCATCTCCCAAGACTAAGGGATGTCTGAATCCCCTGTGGAGATGACAGAGAAAGACCGAGTTCTCCGCCTCATCGCGAGCGGAGGCCTCACATCCTTTGAAAACTCGAGAGGTCCACGGAGATCAATGCTTCCAAAGGAGACGACGCCTGACTCCTCTGGAAATTGGAGAGGAGTCCCAGGATCCGTGTGGCCCGTGGAAAGGGACACTGGGTCTCCCGCCTCACGTGGAGACGCGTCCCATTTGCCATGCCAAGACTCGAGGAGAATCCCGAGGTGTCCCTCGCACCTAGGCAGGAGTCCTGACGTCGCTGAAAAAACACGTATCTGGAAGGGCCCTCCCCGTCGTAACTCGAGAATATACCCCTGGTTCTGGCCGCAACTCGAGAAAAGCCATGAGATTTCCCCCTCGCCGCGAGTTGAGGCCCGATTCCCCTGCACTGCATGCAGAGCAATTCCGTGTTCCACATCAAACGTGAAAGGAGCCTTGATTTCCTTAATGGCACTACAGAGAAAACCCAAGATCACTGTCTCAAGTCTAGAGGGATCATGAGGTCACTGGACCAACAGGAAAGGGCTCCGTGGACCCCAAATCAACTCGAGATGAGAGCTTAGTCCCTGGCTTCGACTCAAGAGGAATACCAACTTTCCACAAGCACCTCAAGAGGAGGCTTCTCTCAGCTACAGGTATGTGAGACGGACCCTGAGTTTGTGGCCTCAATGGAATGGACACCGAGATGCTCTGACTCGAAGTAAGGCCGGATATCCCTGCAGTGAATTGAATGCAGGCTGGTCTTGCATCTCCCAAGACGAAGGGATGTCTGAATCCCCTGTGGAGACGACAGAGAAAGAAGCAGTCCTCCGCCTGATCGCGTCCGGAGGCCTCACATCCTTTGAAAACTCGAGAGGTCTGCGGAGATCAATGCTTCCAAAGGAGACGATGCCTGACACCTCCAGAATATGGATAGGAGTCCCCGGATCCCTGTGGCAGGTGGAAAGGGACACTGGGTCTCCCGCCTCACGTGGAGACGCGTCCCAATTGCCATGCCAAGACTCGAGGAGAATCCCGAGTTGTCCCTCGCACACAGGCAGGAGTCCTGACGTCGCTGAACAAACACGTGTCTGGAAGGGCCCTCCCCGTCGTAACTCGAGAATATACCCCAGGTTCGGGCCACAACTCGGGAAAAACCATGAGACTTCCCCCTCGCCGCGATATGAGGCCCGATTCCCCTGCCCTGCGTGCAGAGCAATTCCGTATTCAACATCAAAAATGAAAGGAGCCTTGATTTCCTTGATGGCACTCCAGAGAAAACCCAAGATCACTGTCTCAAGTCGAGAGGGATCCTGAGGTCACTGGAGCAACAGGAAAGGGTTCCATGCACCTCACATCAACTCGAGATGAGAGCTTAGTCCCTGGCTTCGACTCAAGAGGAATACGAACTTTCCACAGGCCCCTCAAGAGGAGGCTTCTCTCAGCTACAGGTATGTGAGAGGGACCCTGAGTTTGTGGCCAAAGTGGAATGGACAGCGAGATGCTCTGACTCGAAGTAAGGCTGGATATGCCTGCAGTGAATTGAATGCAGGCTCGTCTTGCATCTCCCAAGACGAAGGGTTGTCTGAATCCCCTGTGGAGACCACAGAGAAAGACCTAGTTCTCCGCCTCATCGCGACCGGAGGCCTCACATCCTTTGAAAATTCGAGAGGTCCGCGGAGATCAATGCTTCCAAAGGAGAAGATGCCTGACTCTTCTTGAAAATGGATAGGAGTCCCAGGATCCCTGTGGCACGTGGAAAGGGACCCTGGGTCTCCCGCCTCACGTGGAGACGCGTCCCAATTGCCATGCCAAGACTCGAGGAGAATCCCGAGGTGTCCCTCGCACCTAGGCAGTAGTTGTGACGTCGCTGAACAAACACGTGTCTGGAAGGGCCCTCCGCGTCGTAACTCGAGAATATACCCCAGGTTCCGGCCGCTACTTAGAAAAACCATGAGACATCCTCCTTGCCGCGAGATGAGGCCCGATTCCCCTGCACTGCGTGCAGAGCAATTCCGTGTTCCACATCAAACGTGAAAGGAGCCTTGATTTCCTTGATGGCACTCCAGAGAAAACCCAAGATCACTGTCTCAAGTCTAGAGGGATCCTGAGGTCACTGGACCAACAGGAAAGGGCTCCGTGGACCCCAAATCAACTCGAGATGAGAGCTTAGTCCCTGGCTTCGACTCAAGAGGAATACCAACTTTCCACAAGCACCTCAAGAGGAGGCTTCTCTCAGCTACAGGTATGTGAGACGGACCCTGAGTTTGTGGCCTCAAGTGTAATGGACACCGAGATGCTCTGATTCGAAGTAAGGCCGGATATCCCTGCAGTGAATTGAATGCAGGCTCGTCTTGCATCTCCCAAGACGAAGGGATGTCTGAATCCCCTGTGGAGACCGCAGAGAAAGACCAAGTTCTCCGGCACATCGCGACCGGAGGCCTCACATCCTTTGAAAACACGAGAGGTCGGCGGAGATCAATGCTTCCAAAGGAGACGATGCCTGACTCCTCTTGAAAATGTAAAGGAGTCCCAGGATCCCTGTGGCACGTGGAAAGGGACCCTGGGTCTCCCGCCTCACGTGGAGACGCGTCCAAATTGCCATGCCAAGACTCGAGGAGAATCCCGAGGTGTCCCTCGCACCTAGGCAGGAGTCCTGATGTCGCTGAACAAACACGAGTCTGGAAGGGCCCTTCCCGTCGTCACTCGAGAATATACCCCAGGTTCGGGCCGCAACTCGAGAAAAACCATGAGATTTCCCCCTCGCCCCGAGTTGAGGCCCGATTCCCCTGCATTGCATGCAGAGCAATTCCGTGTTCCACATCAAATGTGAAAGGAGCCTTGATTTCCTTGATGGCACTCCAGAGAATCCCAAGATCACTGTCTCAAGTCTAGAGGGATCCTGAGGTCACTGGACCAACAGGAAAGGGCTCTGTGGACCCCAAATCAACTCGAGATGAGAGCTTAGTCCCTGGCTTAGACTCAAGAGGAATACCAACTTTCCACAAGCACCTCAAGAGGAGGCTTCTCTCAGCTACAGGTATATTTGAGGGACCCCGAGTTTGTGGCCTCAAGTGGAATGGACACCGAGATGCTCTGACTCGAGGTAAGGCCGGATATCCCTGCAGTGAATAGAATGCAGGCTCGTCTTGCATCTCCCAAGACGAAGGGATGTCTGAATCCCCTGTGGAGATGACAGAGAAAGATCGAGTTCTCCGCCTCATCGCGACCGGAGGCCTCAAATCCTTTGAAAACTCGAGAGGTCCCCGGAGATCAATGCTTCCAAAGGAGACGATGCCTGACTCCTCTTGAAAATGAATAGGAGTCCCAGGATCCCAGTGGCACGTGGAAAGGGACCCAGTGTCTCCCGCCTCACGTGGAGACGCATCCCAATTGCCATGCGAAGACTCGAGGAGAATCTCGAGGTGTCTCTCGCACCTAGACGGGAGTCCTGACGTTGCTGAACAAACACGTGTCTGGAAGGGCCCTCCCCGTCGTTACTCGAGAATATATCCCAAGTTCCGGCCGCAACTCGAGAAAAGCCATGAGACTTCCCCCTCGCCGCGACATGAGGCCCGATTATCCTGGACTGCGTGCAGAGCAATTCCGTGTCCACATCAGACGTGAAAGGAAACTTGATTTCCTTGATGGCACTCCAGAGAAAACCCAAGATCACTGTCTCAAGTCTAGAGGGATCTTGAGGTCACTGTAGCAACACGAAAGGGCTCCGTGGACCCCAAATCAACTCGAGATGAGAGCTTAGTCCCTGGCTTAGACTCAAGAGGAATGTCAACTTTCCACAAGCACCTCAAGAGGAGGCTTCTCTCAGCTACAGGTATGTGAGAGGGACCCTGAGTTTGTGGCCTCCAGTGGAATGGACACCGAGATGCTCTGACTCGAAGTAAGGCCGGATATCCCTGCAGTGAATTGAATGCAGGCTCGTCTTGCATCTCCCAAGACGAAGGGTTGTCTGAATCCCCTGTGGAGACCACAGAGAAAGTCCTAGTCCTCCGCCTCCTCGCGACCGGAGACCTCATATCCTTTGAAAACTCGAGAGGTCCGCTGAGATCAATACTTCCGAAGGAGACGATGCCTGACTCCTCTTGAAAATGGATAGGAGTCCCAGGATCCCTGTGGCACGTGGAAAGGGACCCTGGGTCTCCCGCCTCACGTCCAAATTGCCATGCCAAGACTCCAGGAGAATCCCGAGGTGTCCCTCGCACCTAGGCAGCAGTCCTGACGTCGCTGAACAAACACGTGTCTGGAAGGGCCCTCCCCGTCGTAACTCGAGAATATACCCCAGGTTCGGGCCGTAACTCGAGAAAAACCATGAGACTTCCCCCACGCCGCGAAATGAGGCCTGATTCCCCTGCACTGCGTGCAGAGCAATTCCGTGTTCCACATCAAACGTGAAAGGAGCCTTGATTTCCTTGATGGCACTCCAGACAAACCCAAGATCACTGTCTCAAGTCTAGAGGGATCCTGAGGTCACTGGACCAACAGGAAAGGGCTCTGTGGACGCCAAATCACCTCGAGATGAGAGCTTAGTCCCTGGCTTCGACTCAAGAGGAATACCAACTTTCCACAAGCACCTCAAGAGGAGGCTTCTCTCAGCTACAGGTATGTGAGAGTGACCCTGAGTTTGTGGCCACAAGTGGAATGGACACCGAAATGCTCTGACTCGAAGTAAGGCTGGATATCCCTGCTGTGAATTGAATGCAGGCTCGTCTAGCATCTCCCAAGACGAAGGGTTGTCTGAATCCCCTGTGGAGACCACAGAGAAAGACCTAATTATCCGCCTCATCGCGAGCGGAGGCCTCACATCCTTTGAAAACTCGAGAGTTCTGCGGAGATCAATGCTTCCAAAGGAGACGATGCCTGACTCTTCTTGAAAATGGATAGGAGTCCCAGGATCCCTGTGGCACGTGGAAAGGGACCCTGGGTCCCCCGCCTCACGTGGCGACGCGTCCCAATTGCCATGCCAAGTCTCGAGGAGAATCCAGAGGTGTTCCTCGCACCTAGGCAGGAGTCCTGACGTCGCTGAACAAACACGTGTCTGGAAGGGCCCTCCCCGTAGTAACTCGAGAATATACCCCAGGTTCGTGCCGCAACTCGAGAAAAACCATGAGACTTCCCCCTCGCCGCGAGATGAGGCTCGATTTCCCTGCACTGCGTGCAGAGCAATTCCGTGTTCCATATCAAGCCTGAAAGAAGCCTTGATTTCCTTGATGGCACTCCAGAGAAAACCCAATATCACTGTCTCAAGTCTAGAGGGATCCTGAGGTCACTGTAACAACATAAAAGGGCTCCGTGGACCCCAAATCAACTCGAGATGAGAGCTTAGTTCCTGGCTTCGAATCAAGAGGAATACCAAATTTCCACAAGCACCTCAAGAGGAGGCTTCTCTCTGCTATATGTATGTGAGAGGGACCCTGAATTTGTGGCCTCACGAGGAATGGACACCGAGATGTTCTGACTCGAAGTAAGGCCGGATATCCCTGCAGTGAATTGAATGCATGCTCGTCTTAAATCTCCGAAGATGAAGGGATGTCTGAATCCCCTGTGGAGACCACAGAGAAAGAATTAGTTCTCCGCCTCTTCGCGCCGGAGGCCGTACATCCTTTGAAAATTCGAGAGGTCCGCAGAGATCAATGCTTCCAAAGGAGACGATGCCTGACTCCTCTTGAAAATGGATAGGAGTCCCAGGATTCCTGTGGCACTTGGAAAGGGACCCTGGGTCTCCCGCCTCACGTGGAGACGCGTCCCAATTGCCATGCCAAGACTCGAGGAGAATCCCGAGGTGTCCCTCGCACCTAGGCAGGAGTCCTGACGTCGCTGAACAAACACGTGTCTGGAAGGGCCCTCCCCGTCGTAACTCGAGAATATACCCCAGGTTCCGGCGGCAACTCGAGAAAAAAAATGAGACTTCCCCCTCGCCGCGAGATGAGGCCCGATTCCCCTGCACTGCGTGCGGAGAAATTCCGTGTTCCATATCAAGCCTGAAAGGAGCCTTGATTTCCTTGATGGCACTCCAGAGAAAACCCAAGATCACTGTCTCAAGTCTAGAGGGATCCTGAGGTCACCGTAACAACATAAAAGGGCTCCGTGGACCCCAAATCAACTCGAGATGACAGCTTAGTCCGCGGATTCGACTCAAGAGGCATACCAACTTTCCACAAGCACCTCAAGAGGAGGCTTCTCTCAGCTATATGTATGTGAGAGGGACCCTGAGTTTGTGGCCTCAAGTGGAATGGACACCGAAATGCTGTCACTCGATGTAAGGCCGGATATCCCTGCAGTGAATTGAATGCAGGCTCGTCTTGCATCTCCCAAGGTGAAGGGATGTCTGAATCCCATGTGGAGACCACAGAGAAAGACCTACTTCTCTGCCTCATCGCGACCGGAGGCCTCACATCCTTTGAAAGCTCGAGAGGTCTGCGGAGATCAATGCTTCCAAAGGAGACGATGCCTGACTCCTCTTGAAAATGGATAGGAGTCCCAGGATCCCTGTGGCACGTGGAAAGGGACACTGGGTCTCCCGCCTCACGTGGAGACGCGTCCCGATTGCTATGTCAAGACTCGAGGAGAATCCCAAGGTGTCCCTCGCTCCTAGGCAGGAGTCCTGACGTCGTGGAACAAACACGAGTCAGGAAGGGCGCTCCCCGTCGTTACTCGAGAAAATACCCCAGTTTGGGCCGCAACTCGAGAAAAACAATGAGACTTCCCCCTCGCCGCGAGATGAGGCCCGTGTCCCCTGCAATGCGTGCAGAGCAATTCCGTGTTCCACATCAAACGTGATGGGAGCCTTGATTTCCTTGATGGCACTCCAGAGAAAACCCAGGATCACTGTCTCAAGTCTAGAGAGATCCTGAGGTCACTGTAGCAACATGAAAGGTCTCCGTGGACCCCAAATCAACTCGAGATGAGAGCTTAGTCCCTGGCTTCGACTCAAGAGGAATACCAACTTTCCACACGCACTTCACGAGGAGGCTTCTCTCAGCTACATGTATGTGAGAGGGACCCTGAGTTTGTGGCCTCAAGCGCAATCGACACTGAGATGCTCTGACTCAAAGTAAGGCCGGATATCCCTGCAGTGAACTGAATGCAGGCTCGTCTTCCATCTCCCAAGATGAAGGGATGTCTGATTCCCCTATAGAGACCACAGAGAAAGACCTAGTTCTCTGCTTCATCGCGAGGGGAAGCCTCACATCCTTTGAAAACTGGAAAGGCCACGGAGATCAATGCTTCCAAAGGAGACGATGCCTGACTCCTCTTGAAAATGGATAGGAGTCCCAGGATCCCTGTGGCACGTGGAAAGGGACACTGGGTCTCCCGCCTCACGTGGAGACGCGTCCCAATTGCCATGCCAAGACTCGAGGAGAATCCCGAGGTGTACCTCGCACCTAGGCAGGAGTCCTGACGTCGCTGAACAAACACGTGTCCGGAAGGGCCCTCCCCGTCGTAACTCGAGAATATACCCCAGGTTCCGGCCGCAACTCGAGAAAAACCATGAGACTTCCCCGTCGCCGCGACATGAGGCCCGATTCCCCTGCACTGCGTGCAGAGCAATTACGTGTTCCACATCAAACGTGAAAGGAGCCTTGATTTCCTTGATGGCACTCCAGAGAAAACCCAAGATCACTGTCTCAAGTCTAGAGGCATCCTGAGGTCACTGGAGCAACACGAAAGGGCTCCGTGGACCCCAAATCAACTCTAGATGAGAGCTTAGTCCCTGGCTTCGACTCAAGAGGAATACCAACTTTCCACAAGCACCTCAAGAGGAGGCTTCTCTCAGCTACAGGTATGTGAGAGGGACCCTGAGTTTGTGGCCTCAAGTGGAATGGACACCGAGATGCTCTGACTCGAAGTAAGGCCAGATATCCCTGCAGTGAATTGAATGCAGGCTCGTCTTGCATCTCCCAAGACGAAGGGTTGTCTGAATCCCCTGTGGAGACCACAGAGAAAGACCTAGTTCTCCGCCTCATCGCGACCGGAGGCCTCACATCCTTTGAAAACTCGAGAGGCCACGGAGATCAATGCTTCCAAAGGAGACGATGCCTGACTCCTCTTGTAAATGGCTAGGAGTCCCAGGATCCCTGTGGCACGTGTAAAGAGACCCTGGGTCTCCCGCCTCACGTGGAGACGCGTTCCAAATTCCATGTCAAGACTCGAGGAGACCCCGATGTGTCCCTCGCACATAGGCAGGAGTCCAGACGTCGCTGAACAAACACGTGTCTGGAAGGGCCCTCCCCGTCGGAACTCGAGAATATACCCCAGGTTCGGGCCGCAACTCGAGAAAAACCATGAGACTTCCCCCTCGCCGCGAGATGAGGCCCGATTCCCCTGCACTGCGTGCAGAGCAATTCCGTGTTCCACATCAAACGTGAAAGGAGCCTTGATTTCCTTGATGGCACTCCAGAGAAAAC
Source organism: Dama dama (assembly GCF_033118175.1). NCBI lineage: Eukaryota > Metazoa > Chordata > Mammalia > Artiodactyla > Cervidae > Dama > Dama dama. The sequence goes on along the minus strand of NW_026870928.1, from coordinate 4,731,809 downwards.
CCAAGATCACTGTCTCAAGTCTAGAGGGATCCTGAGGTCATTGGACCAACAGGAAAGGGCTCCGTGGACCCCAAATCAACTCGAGATGAGAGCTTAGTCCCTGGCTTCGACTCAAGAGGAATACCAACTTTCCACAAGCACCTCAAGAGGAGGCTTCTCTCAGCTACAGGTATGTGAGAGGGACCCTGAGTTTGTGGCCTCAAGTGGAATGGACACCGAGATGCTCTGATTCGAAGTAAGGCCGGATATCCCTGCAGTGAATTGAATGCAGGCTCCTCTTGCATCTCCCAAGACGAAGGGATGTCTGAATCCCCTGTGGAGACCACAGAGAAAGACCTAGTTCTCCGCCTCCTCGCGACCGGAGGCCTCATATCCTTTGAAAACTCGAGAGGTCTGCTGAGATCAATACTTCCGAAGGAGACGATGCCTGACTCCTCTTGAAAATGGATAATAGACCCAGGATCCCTGTGGCACGTGGAAACGGACCCTGGGTCTCCCGCCTCACGTGGAGACGCATCCAAATTGCCATGCCAAGAATCCAGGAGAATCCCGAGGTGTCCCTCGCACCTAGGCAGGAGTCCTGACGTCGCTGAACAAACACGTGTCTGGAAGGGCCCTCGCCGTCGTAACTCGAGAATATACCCCAGGTTCGGGCCGCAACTCGAGAAAAACCATGAGACTTCCCCCTCGCCGCGAGATGAGGCCCGATTCCCCTGCACTGCGTGCAGAGCAATTCCGTGTTCCACATCAAACGTGAAAGGAGCCTTGATTTCCTTGATGACACTCCAGAGAAAACCCAAGATCACTGTCTCAAGTCTAGAGGGATCCTGAGGTCACTGGACCAACAGGAAAGGGCTCTGTGGACCCCAAATCAACTCGAGATGAGAGCTTAGTCCCTGGCTTAGACTCAAGAGGAATACCAACTTTCCACAAGCACCTCAAGAGGAGGCTTCTCTCAGCTACAGGTATATTTGAGGGACCCCGAGTTTGTGGCCTCAAGTGGAATGGACACCGAGATGCTCTGACTCGAGGTAAGGCCGGATATCCCTGCAGTGAATAGAATGCAGGCTCGTCTTGCATCTCCCAAGACGAAGGGATGTCTGAATCCCCTGTGGAGATGACAGAGAAAGATCGAGTTCTCCGCCTCATCGCGACCGGAGGCCTCAAATCCTTTGAAAACTCGAGAGGTCCCCGGAGATCAATGCTTCCAAAGGAGACGATGCCTGACTCCTCTTGAAAATGAATAGGAGTCCCAGGATCCCAGTGGCACGTGGAAAGGGACCCAGTGTCTCCCGCCTCACGTGGAGACGCATCCCAATTGCCATGCGAAGACTCGAGGAGAATCTCGAGGTGTCTCTCGCACCTAGACGGGAGTCCTGACGTTGCTGAACAAACACGTGTCTGGAAGGGCCCTCCCCGTCGTTACTCGAGAATATATCCCAAGTTCCGGCCGCAACTCGAGAAAAGCCATGAGACTTCCCCCTCGCCGCGACATGAGGCCCGATTATCCTGGACTGCGTGCAGAGCAATTCCGTGTCCACATCAGACGTGAAAGGAAACTTGATTTCCTTGATGGCACTCCAGAGAAAACCCAAGATCACTGTCTCAAGTCTAGAGGGATCTTGAGGTCACTGTAGCAACACGAAAGGGCTCCGTGGACCCCAAATCAACTCGAGATGAGAGCTTAGTCCCTGGCTTAGACTCAAGAGGAATGTCAACTTTCCACAAGCACCTCAAGAGGAGGCTTCTCTCAGCTACAGGTATGTGAGAGGGACCCTGAGTTTGTGGCCTCCAGTGGAATGGACACCGAGATGCTCTGACTCGAAGTAAGGCCGGATATCCCTGCAGTGAATTGAATGCAGGCTCGTCTTGCATCTCCCAAGACGAAGGGTTGTCTGAATCCCCTGTGGAGACCACAGAGAAAGTCCTAGTCCTCCGCCTCCTCGCGACCGGAGACCTCATATCCTTTGAAAACTCGAGAGGTCCGCTGAGATCAATACTTCCGAAGGAGACGATGCCTGACTCCTCTTGAAAATGGATAGGAGTCCCAGGATCCCTGTGGCACGTGGAAAGGGACCCTGGGTCTCCCGCCTCACGTCCAAATTGCCATGCCAAGACTCCAGGAGAATCCCGAGGTGTCCCTCGCACCTAGGCAGCAGTCCTGACGTCGCTGAACAAACACGTGTCTGGAAGGGCCCTCCCCGTCGTAACTCGAGAATATACCCCAGGTTCGGGCCGTAACTCGAGAAAAACCATGAGACTTCCCCCACGCCGCGAAATGAGGCCTGATTCCCCTGCACTGCGTGCAGAGCAATTCCGTGTTCCACATCAAACGTGAAAGGAGCCTTGATTTCCTTGATGGCACTCCAGACAAACCCAAGATCACTGTCTCAAGTCTAGAGGGATCCTGAGGTCACTGGACCAACAGGAAAGGGCTCTGTGGACGCCAAATCACCTCGAGATGAGAGCTTAGTCCCTGGCTTCGACTCAAGAGGAATACCAACTTTCCACAAGCACCTCAAGAGGAGGCTTCTCTCAGCTACAGGTATGTGAGAGTGACCCTGAGTTTGTGGCCACAAGTGGAATGGACACCGAAATGCTCTGACTCGAAGTAAGGCTGGATATCCCTGCAGTGAATTGAATGCAGGCTCGTCTAGCATCTCCCAAGACGAAGGGTTGTCTGAATCCCCTGTGGAGACCACAGAGAAAGACCTAATTATCCGCCTCATCGCGAGCGGAGGCCTCACATCCTTTGAAAACTCGAGAGTTCTGCGGAGATCAATGCTTCCAAAGGAGACGATGCCTGACTCTTCTTGAAAATGGATAGGAGTCCCAGGATCCCTGTGGCACGTGGAAAGGGACCCTGGGTCCCCCGCCTCACGTGGCGACGCGTCCCAATTGCCATGCCAAGTCTCGAGGAGAATCCAGAGGTGTTCCTCGCACCTAGGCAGGAGTCCTGACGTCGCTGAACAAACACGTGTCTGGAAGGGCCCTCCCCGTAGTAACTCGAGAATATACCCCAGGTTCGTGCCGCAACTCGAGAAAAACCATGAGACTTCCCCCTCGCCGCGAGATGAGGCTCGATTTCCCTGCACTGCGTGCAGAGCAATTCCGTGTTCCATATCAAGCCTGAAAGAAGCCTTGATTTCCTTGATGGCACTCCAGAGAAAACCCAATATCACTGTCTCAAGTCTAGAGGGATCCTGAGGTCACTGTAACAACATAAAAGGGCTCCGTGGACCCCAAATCAACTCGAGATGAGAGCTTAGTTCCTGGCTTCGAATCAAGAGGAATACCAAATTTCCACAAGCACCTCAAGAGGAGGCTTCTCTCTGCTATATGTATGTGAGAGGGACCCTGAATTTGTGGCCTCACGAGGAATGGACACCGAGATGTTCTGACTCGAAGTAAGGCCGGATATCCCTGCAGTGAATTGAATGCATGCTCGTCTTAAATCTCCGAAGATGAAGGGATGTCTGAATCCCCTGTGGAGACCACAGAGAAAGAATTAGTTCTCCGCCTCTTCGCGCCGGAGGCCGTACATCCTTTGAAAATTCGAGAGGTCCGCAGAGATCAATGCTTCCAAAGGAGACGATGCCTGACTCCTCTTGAAAATGGATAGGAGTCCCAGGATTCCTGTGGCACTTGGAAAGGGACCCTGGGTCTCCCGCCTCACGTGGAGACGCGTCCCAATTGCCATGCCAAGACTCGAGGAGAATCCCGAGGTGTCCCTCGCACCTAGGCAGGAGTCCTGACGTCGCTGAACAAACACGTGTCTGGAAGGGCCCTCCCCGTCGTAACTCGAGAATATACCCCAGGTTCCGGCGGCAACTCGAGAAAAAAAATGAGACTTCCCCCTCGCCGCGAGATGAGGCCCGATTCCCCTGCACTGCGTGCGGAGAAATTCCGTGTTCCATATCAAGCCTGAAAGGAGCCTTGATTTCCTTGATGGCACTCCAGAGAAAACCCAAGATCACTGTCTCAAGTCTAGAGGGATCCTGAGGTCACCGTAACAACATAAAAGGGCTCCGTGGACCCCAAATCAACTCGAGATGACAGCTTAGTCCGCGGATTCGACTCAAGAGGCATACCAACTTTCCACAAGCACCTCAAGAGGAGGCTTCTCTCAGCTATATGTATGTGAGAGGGACCCTGAGTTTGTGGCCTCAAGTGGAATGGACACCGAAATGCTGTCACTCGAAGTAAGGCCGGATATCCCTGCAGTGAATTGAATGCAGGCTCGTCTTGCATCTCCCAAGGTGAAGGGATGTCTGAATCCCATGTGGAGACCACAGAGAAAGACCTACTTCTCTGCCTCATCGCGACCGGAGGCCTCACATCCTTTGAAAGCTCGAGAGGTCCGCGGAGATCAATGCTTCCAAAGGAGACGATGCCTGACTCCTCTTGAAAATGGATAGGAGTCCCAGGATCCCTGTGGCACGTGGAAAGGGACACTGGGTCTCCCGCCTCACGTGGAGACGCGTCCCGATTGCTATGTCAAGACTCGAGGAGAATCCCAAGGTGTCCCTCGCTCCTAGGCAGGAGTCCTGACGTCGTGGAACAAACACGAGTCAGGAAGGGCGCTCCCCGTCGTTACTCGAGAAAATACCCCAGTTTGGGCCGCAACTCGAGAAAAACAATGAGACTTCCCCCTCGCCGCGAGATGAGGCCCGTGTCCCCTGCAATGCGTGCAGAGCAATTCCGTGTTCCACATCAAACGTGATGGGAGCCTTGATTTCCTTGATGGCACTCCAGAGAAAACCCAGGATCACTGTCTCAAGTCTAGAGAGATCCTGAGGTCACTGTAGCAACATGAAAGGTCTCCGTGGACCCCAAATCAACTCGAGATGAGAGCTTAGTCCCTGGCTTCGACTCAAGAGGAATACCAACTTTCCACACGCACTTCACGAGGAGGCTTCTCTCAGCTACATGTATGTGAGAGGGACCCTGAGTTTGTGGCCTCAAGCGCAATCGACACTGAGATGCTCTGACTCAAAGTAAGGCCGGATATCCCTGCAGTGAACTGAATGCAGGCTCGTCTTCCATCTCCCAAGATGAAGGGATGTCTGATTCCCCTATAGAGACCACAGAGAAAGACCTAGTTCTCTGCTTCATCGCGAGGGGAAGCCTCACATCCTTTGAAAACTGGAAAGGCCACGGAGATCAATGCTTCCAAAGGAGACGATGCCTGACTCCTCTTGAAAATGGATAGGAGTCCCAGGATCCCTGTGGCACGTGGAAAGGGACACTGGGTCTCCCGCCTCACGTGGAGACGCGTCCCAATTGCCATGCCAAGACTCGAGGAGAATCCCGAGGTGTACCTCGCACCTAGGCAGGAGTCCTGACGTCGCTGAACAAACACGTGTCCGGAAGGGCCCTCCCCGTCGTAACTCGAGAATATACCCCAGGTTCCGGCCGCAACTCGAGAAAAACCATGAGACTTCCCCGTCGCCGCGACATGAGGCCCGATTCCCCTGCACTGCGTGCAGAGCAATTACGTGTTCCACATCAAACGTGAAAGGAGCCTTGATTTCCTTGATGGCACTCCAGAGAAAACCCAAGATCACTGTCTCAAGTCTAGAGGCATCCTGAGGTCACTGGAGCAACACGAAAGGGCTCCGTGGACCCCAAATCAACTCTAGATGAGAGCTTAGTCCCTGGCTTCGACTCAAGAGGAATACCAACTTTCCACAAGCACCTCAAGAGGAGGCTTCTCTCAGCTACAGGTATGTGAGAGGGACCCTGAGTTTGTGGCCTCAAGTGGAATGGACACCGAGATGCTCTGACTCGAAGTAAGGCCAGATATCCCTGCAGTGAATTGAATGCAGGCTCGTCTTGCATCTCCCAAGACGAAGGGTTGTCTGAATCCCCTGTGGAGACCACAGAGAAAGACCTAGTTCTCCGCCTCATCGCGACCGGAGGCCTCACATCCTTTGAAAACTCGAGAGGCCACGGAGATCAATGCTTCCAAAGGAGACGATGCCTGACTCCTCTTGTAAATGGCTAGGAGTCCCAGGATCCCTGTGGCACGTGTAAAGAGACCCTGGGTCTCCCGCCTCACGTGGAGACGCGTTCCAAATTCCATGTCAAGACTCGAGGAGACCCCGATGTGTCCCTCGCACATAGGCAGGAGTCCAGACGTCGCTGAACAAACACGTGTCTGGAAGGGCCCTCCCCGTCGGAACTCGAGAATATACCCCAGGTTCGGGCCGCAACTCGAGAAAAACCATGAGACTTCCCCCTCGCCGCGAGATGAGGCCCGATTCCCCTGCACTGCGTGCAGAGCAATTCCGTGTTCCACATCAAACGTGAAAGGAGCCTTGATTTCCTTGATGGCACTCCAGAGAAAACCCAAGATCACTGTCTCAAGTCTAGAGGGATCCTGAGGTCATTGGACCAACAGGAAAGGGCTCCGTGGACCCCAAATCAACTCGAGATGAGAGCTTAGTCCCTGGCTTCGACTCAAGAGGAATACCAACTTTCCACAAGCACCTCAAGAGGAGGCTTCTCTCAGCTACAGGTATGTGAGAGGGACCCTGAGTTTGTGGCCTCAAGTGGAATGGACACCGAGATGCTCTGATTCGAAGTAAGGCCGGATATCCCTGCAGTGAATTGAATGCAGGCTCGTCTTGCATCTCCCAAGACGAAGGGATGTCTGAATCCCCTGTGGAGACCACAGAGAAAGACCTAGTTCTCCGCCTCCTCGCGACCGGAGGCCTCATATCCTTTGAAAACTCGAGAGGTCTGCTGAGATCAATACTTCCGAAGGAGACGATGCCTGACTCCTCTTGAAAATGGATAATAGACCCAGGATCCCTGTGGCACGTGGAAACGGACCCTGGGTCTCCCGCCTCACGTGGAGACGCATCCAAATTGCCATGCCAAGAATCCAGGAGAATCCCGAGGTGTCCCTCGCACCTAGGCAGGAGTCCTGACGTCGCTGAACAAACACGTGTCTGGAAGGGCCCTCGCCGTCGTAACTCGAGAATATACCCCAGGTTCGGGCCGCAACTCGAGAAAAACCATGAGACTTCCCCCTCGCCGCGAGATGAGGCCCGATTCCCCTGCACTGCGTGCAGAGCAATTCCGTGTTCCACATCAAACGTGAAAGGAGCCTTGATTTCCTTGATGACACTCCAGAGAAAACCCAAGATCACTGTCTCAAGTCTAGAGGGATCCTGAGGTCACTGGAGCAACACGAAAGGGCTCCGTGGACCCCAAAACACCTCGAGATGAGAGCTTAGTTCCTGGCTTCGACTCAAGAGGAATACCAACTTTCCACAAGCACCTCAAGAGGAGGCTTCTCTCAGCTACAGGTATGTGAGAGGGCCCCTGATTTTGTTGCCTCAAGTGGAATGGACACCGAGATGCTCTCACTCGAAGTAAGGCCGGATATCCCTGCAGTGAATTGAATGCAGGCTGGTCTTGCATCTCCCAAGACGAAGGGATGTCTGAATCCCCTGTGGAGATGACAGAGAGAGACCGAGTTCTCCGCCTCATCGCGAGCGGAGGCCTCACATTCTTTGAAAACTCGAGAGGTCCACGGAGATCAATGCTTCCAAAGGAGACGATGCCTGACTCCTCTTGAAAATGTAAAGGAGTCCCAGGATCCCTGTGGCACTTGGAAAGGGACCCTGGGTCTCCCGCCTCAGGTGGAGACGCGTCCCAATTGCCATGCCAAGACTCGAGGAGAATCCCGAGGTGTCCCTCGCACCTAGGCAGGAGTCCTGACGTCGCTGAACAAACACGAGTCTGGAAGGGCCCTTCCCGTCGTAACTCGAGAATATACCCCAGGTTCGGGCCGCAACTCGAGAAAAACCATGAGATTTCCCCCTCGCCCCGAGTTGAGGCCCGATTCCCCTGCACTGCATGCAGAGCAATTCCGTGTTCCACATCAAATGTGAAAGGAGCCTTGATTTCCTTGATGGCACTCCAGACAAACCCAAGATCACTGTCTCAAGTCTAGAGGGATCCTGAGGTCACTGGACCAACAGGAAAGGGCTCTGTGGACCCCAAATCAACTCGAGATGAGAGCTTAGTCCCTGGCTTAGACTCAACAGGAATACCAACTTTCCACAAGCACCTCAAAGGAGGCTTCTCTCAGCTACAGGTATATTTGAGGTACCCCGAGTTTGTGGCCTCAAGTGGAATGGACACCGAGATGCTCTGACTCGAGGTAAGGCCGGATATACCTGCAGTGAATAGAATGCAGGCTCGTCTTGCATCTCCCAAGACGAAGGTATGTCTGAATCCCCTGTGGAGATGACAGAGAAAGACCGAGTTCTCCGCCTCATCGCGACCGGAGGCCTCACATCCTTTGAAAACTCGAGAGGTCCCCGGAGATCAATGCTTCCAAAGGAGACGATGCCTGACTCCTCTTGAAAATGAATAGGAGTCCCAGGATCCCTGTGGCACGTGGAAAGGGACCCAGGGTCTCCCGCCTCACGTGGAGACGCATCCCAATTGCCATGCGAAGACTCGAGGAGAATCTCGAGGTGTCTCTCGCACCTAGGCAGGAGTCCTTACGTCGCTGAACAAACACGTGTCTGGAAGGGCCCTCCCCGTCGTTACTCGAGAATATATCCCAGGTTCCGGCCGCAACTCGAGAAAAGCCATGAGACTTCCCCCTCGCCGCGACATGAGGCCCGATTCCCCTGCACTGCGTGCAGAGCAATTCCATGTCCACATCAAACGTGAAAGGAGACTTGATTTCCTTGATGGCACTCCAGAGAAAACCCAAGATCACTGTCTCAAGTCTAGAGGGATCCTGAGGTCTCTGTAGCAACACGAAAGGGCTCCGTGGACCCGAAATCAACTCGAGATGAGAGCTTAGTCCCTGGCTTCGACTCAAGAGGAATGCCAACTGTCCACAAGCACCTCAAGAGGAGGCTTCTCTCAGCTACAGGTATGTGAGAGGGACCCTGAGTTTGTGGCCTCAAGTGGAATGGACACCGAGATGCTCTGACTCGAAGTAAGGCCGGATATCCCTGCAGTGAATTGAATGCAGGCTCGTCTTGCATCTCCCAAGACGAAGGTTTGTCTGAATCCCCTTTGGAGACCACAGAGAAAGACCTAGTCCTCCGCCTCATCGCGACCGGAGGCCTCACATCCTTTGAAAACTCGAGAGGGGTGCGGAGATAAATGCTTCCAAAGGAGACGATGCCTGACACCTCCAGAAAATGGATAGGAGTCCCAGGATCCCTGTGACATGTGCAAAGGGACCCTGGGTCCCCCGCCTCACATGGAGACGCGTCCCAATTGCCATGCCAAGACTCGAGGAGAATCCCGAGGTGTCCCTCGCACCTAGGCAGGAGTCCTGACGTCGCTGAACAAACACGTGTTTGGAAGGGCCCTCCCCGTCGTAACTCGAGAATATACCAAAGGTTCCGGCCACAACTCGAGAAAAACCATGAGACTTCCCCCTCGCCGCGATATGAGGCCCGATTCCCCTGCCCTGCGTGCAGAGCAATTCCGTATTCCACATCAAAAATGAAAGGAGCCTTGATTTCCTTGATGTCACTCCAGAGAAAACCCAAGATCACTGTCTCAAGTCTAGAGGGATCCTGAGGTCACTGGAGCAACACGAAAGGGTTCCGTGGACCCCAAATCAACTCGAGATGAGAGCTTAGTCCCTGGCTTCGACTCAAGAGGAATACGAACTTTCCACAGGCCCCTCAAGAGGAGGCTTCTCTCAGCTACAGGTATGTGAGAGGGACCCTGAGTTTGTGGCCAAAGTGGAATGGACAGCGAGATGCTCTGACTCGAAGTAAGGCCGGATATGCCTGCAGTGAATTGAATGCAGGCTCGTCTTGCATCTCCCAAAACGAAGGGTTGTCTGAATCCCCTGTGGAGACCACAGAGAAAGACCTAGTTCTCCGCCTCATCGCGACCGGAGGCCTCACATCCTTTGAAAACTCGAGAGGTCCGCGGAGATCAATGCTTCCAAAAGAGAAGATGCCTGACTCTTCTTGAAAATGGATATGAGTCCCAGGATCCCTGTGGCACGTGGAAAGGGACCTTGGGTCTCCCGTCTCACGTGGAGACGCGTCCCAATTGCAATGCAAAGACTCGAGGAGAATCCCGAGGTGCCTTCGCACCTAGGCAGTAGTCCTGACGTCGCTGAACAAACACGTGTCTGGAAGGGCCCTCCACGTCGTAACTCGAGAATATACCCCAGGTTCCGGCCGCTACATAGAAAAACCATGAGACATCCTCCTTGCCGCGAGATGAGGCCCGATTCCCCTGCACTGCGTGCAGAGCAATTCCGTGTTCCACATCAAACGTGAAAGGAGCCTTGATTTCCTTGATGGCACTCCAGAGAAAACCCAAGATCACTGTCTCAAGTCTAGAGGGATCCTGAGGTCACTGGACCAACAGGAAAGGGCTCCGTGGACCCCAAATCAACTCGAGATGAGAGCTTAGTCCCTGGCTTCGACTCAAGAGGAATACCAACTTTCCACAAGCACCTCAAGAGGAGGCTTCCCTCAGCTACAGGTATGTGAGACGGACCCTGAGTTTGTGGCCTCAAGTGGAATGGACACCGAGATGCTCTGATTCGAAGTAAGGCCGGATATCCCTGCAGTGAATTGAATGCAGGCTCGTCTTGCATCTCCCAAGACGAAGGGATGTCTGAATCCCTTGTGGAGACCGCAGAGAAAGACCGAGTTCTCCGCCACATCGCGACCGGAGGCCTCACATCCTTTGAAAACTCGAGAGGTCCGCGGAGATCAATGCTTCCAAAGGAGACGATGCCTGACTCCTCTTGAAAATGTAAAGGAGTACCAGGATCCCTCTGGCACGTGGAAAGGGACCCTGGGTCTCCCGCCTCACGTGGAGACGCGTCCAAATTGCCATGCAAAGACTCGAGGAGAATCCCGAGGTGTCCCTCGCACCTAGGCAGGAGTCCTGACGTCGCTGAACAAACACGTGTCTGGAAGGGCCCTCCCCGTCGTAACTCGAGAATATACCTAAGGTTCCGGCCGCAACTCGAGAAAAACCATGAGATTTCCCCCTCGCCGCGAGTTGAGGCCCGATTCCCCTGCACTGCATGCAGAGCAATTCCGTGTTCCACATCAAATGTGAAAGGAGCCTTGATTTCCTTGATGGCACTCCAGTGAAAACCCAAGATCACTGTCTCAAGTCTAGAGGGATCCTGAGGTCACTGGACCAACAGGGAAGGGCTCTGTGGACCCCAAATCAACTCGAGATGAGAGCTTAGTCCCTGGCTTAGACTCAAGAGGAATAGCAACTTTCCACAAGCACCTCAAGAGGAGGCTTCTCTCAGCTACAGGTATATTTGAGGGACGCCGAGTTTGTGGCCTCAAGTGGAATGGACACCGAGATGCTCTGACTCGAGGTAAGGCCGGATATCCCTGCAGTGAATAGAATGCAGGCTCGTCTTGCATCTCCCAAGATGAAGGGATGTCTGAATCCCCTGTGGAGATGACAGAGAAAGACCGAGTTCTCCGCCTCATCGCGACCGGAGGCCTCACATCCTTTGAAAACTCGAGAGGTCCCCGGAGATCAATGCTTCCAAAGGAGACGATGCCTGACTCCTCTTGAAAATGGATAGGAGTCCCAGGATCCCTGTGGCACGTGGAAAGGGACCCTGGGTCTCCCGCCTCACGTGGAGACGCGTCCCAATTGCCATGCCAAGACTCGAGGAGAATCCCGAGGTGTCCCTCGCACCTACGCAGGAGTCCTGACGTCGCTGTACAAACACGTGTCTGGAAGGGCCCTCCCCGTCGTAACTCGAGAATATACCCCAGGTTCCGGCCACAACTCGAGAAAAACCATGAGACTTCCCCCTCGCCGCGAGATGAAAACCGATTCCCCTGCCCTGAATGCAGAGCAATTCCGTGTTCCACATCAAACGTGAAAGGAGCCTTGATTTCCTTGATGGCACTCCAGAGAAAACCCAAGATCACTGTCTCAAGTCTAGAGGGATCCTGAGGTCACTGGAGCAACACGAAAAGGCTCAGTGGACCCCAAATCAACTCGAGATGAGAGCTTAGTCCCTGGCTTCGACTCAAGAGGAATACCAACTTTCCACAAGCACTTCAAGAGGAGGCTTCTCTCAGCTACAGGTATGTGAGAGGGACCCTGAGTTTGTGGCCTCAAGGGGAATGGACACCGAGATGCTCTGACTCGAAGTAAGGCCGGATATCCCTGCAGTGAATTGAATGCAGGCTCGTCTTGCATCTCCTAGGATGAAGGGTTGTCTGAATCCCCTGTGGAGACCACAGAGAAAGACCTAGTCCTCCGCCTCAATGCGACCGGAGGCCTCACATCCTTTGAAAATTCAAGAGGTCCGCGGAGATCAATGCTTTCAAAGGAGACGATGCCTGACTCCTCTTGAAAATGGATAGGAGTCCCAGGATCCCTGTGGCACGTGGAAAGGGACCCTGGGTCTCCCGCCTCACGTGGAGACGTGTCCCAATTTCCATGCCAAGACTCGAGGAGAAGCGAGAGGTATCCGTTGCACCTAGGCAGGAGTCCTGACGTCGCTGAACAAACACGTGTCTGGAAGGGCCATTACCGTCGTAACTCGAGAATATACCCCAGGTTCGGTCTGCAACTCGAGAAAAACCATGAGACTTCCCCCTCGCAGCGAGATGAGACCCGATTCCCCTGCACTGCGTGCAGAGCATTTCCGTGTTCCACATCAAACGTGAAAGGAGCCTTGATTTCCTTGATGGCACTCCAGAGAAAACCCAAGATCACTGTCTCAATACTAGAGGGATCCTAAGGTCACTGGAGCAACACGAAAGGGCTCCGTGGACCCCAAATCAACTCGAGATGAGAGCTTAGTGTCTGACTTCGACTCAAGAGGATTACCAACTTTCCACAAGCACCTCAAGAGGAGGCTTCTCTCAGCTACATGTATGTGAGAGGGACCCTGAGTTTGTGGCCTCAAATGGACTGGACACCGAGATGCTCTGACTCGAAGTAAGGCTGGATATCCCTGCAGTGAATTGAATGCAGGCTCGTCTTGCATCTCCCAAGTCGAAGGGATGTGTGAATCCCCTGTGGAGACCACAGAGAAAGACCAAGTTCTCCGCCTCATCGCGACCAGAGGCCTCACATCCTTTGAAAACTCGAGAGGTCCGCAGAGATCAATGCTTTCAAAGGAGACGATGCCTGACTCCTCTTGAAAATGGATAGGAGTCCCAGGATCCCTGTGGCACGTGGAAAGGGACCCTGGGTCTCCCGCCTCACACGGAGACGCGTCCAAGTTACCATGCCAAAACTCGAGGAGAATCTCGAGGTGTCCCTCGCACCTAGGCAGGAGTCCTGATGTCGCTGAACAAACACGTGTCTGGAAGGGCCATCCCCGTCGTAACTCGAGAATATACCCCAGGTTCCGGCCGCAACTCGAGAAAAACCATGAGATTTCCCCCTCGCCACGAGTTGAGGCCCGATTCACCTGCACTGAATGCAGAGCAATTCCGTGTTCCACATCAAACGTGAAAGGAGCCTTGATTTCCTTGATGGCACTCCAGAGAAAACCCAAGATCACTGTCTCAAGTCTAGAGGGATCCTGAAGTCACTGGAGCAACACGAAAGGGCTCCGTGGACCCCAAATCAACTCGAGATGAGAGCTTAGACCCTGGCTTAGATTCAAGAGGAATACCAACTTTCCACAAGGACCTCAAGAGGAGGCTTCTCTCAGCTACAGGTATATTTGAGGGACCCTGAGTTTGTGGCCTCAAGTGAAATGGACACCGAGAGGCTCTGACTCGAAGTACGGCCAGATATCCCTGCAGTGAATTGAATGCAGGCTCTTCTTGCCTCTCCTAAGACGAAGGGATGTCTGAATCCCTTGTGGAGACCACAGAGAAAGACCTAGTCCTCCGCCTCATCGCGACTGGAGGCCTCACATCCTTTGAAAACTCGAGAGGACCGCTGAGATCAATGCTTCCAAAGGAGACGATGCCTGACTCCTCTTGAAAATGGATAGGAGTCCCAGGATCCCTGTGGCACGTGGAAAGGGACCCTGGGACTCCCGCCTCACGTGGAGACGCGTCCCAATTGCCATGCCAAGACTCGAGGAGAATCCCGAGGTGTCCCTCGCACCTAGGCAGGAGTCCTGACGTCGCTGAACAAACACGTGTCTGGAAGGGCCCTCCCCGTCGTAACTCGAGAATATACCCCAGGTTCCGGCCGCAACTCGAGAAAAACCATGAGACTTCCTCCTCGCCGCGAAATGAGGCCCGATTCCCCTGCACTGCGTGAAGAGCTATTCCGTGATCCACATCAAACATGAAAGGAGCCTTGATTTCCTTGATGGCACTCCAGAGAAAACCCAAGATCACTGTCTCAAGTCTAGAGGGATCCTCAGGTCACTGTAGCAACAGGAAAGGGCTCCGTGGACCCCAAATCAACTCGAGATGAGAGCTTAGTCCCTGGCTTCGACTCAAGAGGAATACCAACTTTCCACAAGCACCTCAAGAGGATGCTTCTCCCAGCTACAGGTATGTGAGAGGGACCCTGAGTTTGTGGCCTCAAGTGGAATGGACACCGAGATGCTCTGACTCGAAGTAAGGCTGGATATCCCTGCAGTGAATTGAATGCAGGCTCGTCTTTCATCTCCCAAGACGAAGGCATATCTGAATCCCGTGTGGAGACCACAGAGAAAGACCTAGCTCTCCGCCTCATCGCTACCGGAGGCCTCACATCCTTTGAAAACTCGAGAGGTCCGCGGAGATCAATGCTTCCAAAGGAGACGATGCCTGACTCCTCTTGAAAATGAATAGGAGTCCCAGGATCCCTGTGGCACGTGGAAAGGGACCCTGGGTCTCCCGCCTCACGTGGAGACGCGTCCCAATTGCCATGCCAAAACTCGAGGAGAATCCCGAGGTGTCGCTCGCACCTAGGCAGGAGTCCTGACGTTGCTGAACAAACACCTTTCTGGAATTTCCCTCCCCGTCGTAACTCGAGAATATACCCCAGGTTCCGGCCGCAACTCGAGAAAAACCATGAGACTTCCTCCTCGCCGCGAAATGAGGCCCGATTCCCCTGCACTGCGTGAAGAGCTATTCCGTGTTCCACATCAAACATGAAAGGAGCCTTGATTTCCTTGATGGCACTCCAGAGAAAACCCAAGATCACTGTCTCAAGTCTAGAGGGATCCTGAGGTCACTGGAGCAACATTAAAGGGCTCCATGGACCCAAAAGCAACCCGAGATGAGAGCTTAGTCCCTGGCTTCGACTCAAGAGGAGTACCAACTTTCCACAACACCTCAAGAGGAGGCTTCTCTCAGCTACAGGTATGTGAGAGGGACCCCGAGTTTGTGGCCTCAAGTGGAATGGACACCGAGATGCTCTGACTCGAAGTAAGGCCGGATATCCCTGCAGTGAATTGAATGCATGCTCGTCTTGCATCTTCCAAGACGAAGGGATGTCTGAATCCCCAGTGGAGACCACAGAGAATGACCTAGTTCTCCGCCTCATCGCGACCGGAGGCCTCACATCCTTTGAAAACTCGAGAGGTCCGAGGAGATCAATGCTTCCAAAGGAGACGATGCCTGACTCCTCTTGAAAATGAATAGATGTCCCAGGATCCCTGTGGCACGTGGAAAGGGACCCTGGGTCTCCCGCCTCACGTGGAGACGCGTCCCAATTACCATGCCAAGACTCGAGGAGAATCCCGAGGTGTCCCTCGCACCTAGGCAGGAGTCCTGACGTCGCTGAACAAACACGTGTCTGGAAAGGCCCTCCCCGTCGTAACTCGAGAATATACCACAGGTTCCGTCCGCAACTCGAGAAAAACCATGAGACTTCCCCCTCGCCGCGAGATGAGGCCCGATTCCCCTGCACTGCATGCAGAGCAATTCCGTGTTCCACATCAAACGTGAAAGGAGCCTTGATTTCCTTGATGGCACTCCAGAGAAAACCCAAGATCACTGTCTCAAGTCTAGAGGGATCCTGAGGTCACTGGAGCAACACGAAAGGGCTCCGTGGACCCCAAATCAACTCGAGATGCGAGCTTAGTCACTGGCTTCGACTCAAGAGGAATACCAACTTTCCACACGCACCTCAAGAGGAGGCTTCTCTCAGCTACAGGTATGTGAGAGGGACCCTGAGTTTGTGGCCTCAAGTGGAATGGACATCGAGATGCTCTGACTCGAAGTAAGGCCGGATATCCCTGCAGTGAATTGAATGCATGCTCGTCTTGCATCTTCCAAGACGAAGGGATGTCTGAATCCCCTGTGGAGACCACAGAGAAAGACCTAGTCCTCCGCCTCATCGCGACCGGAGGCCTCACATCCTTTGAAAACTCGAGAGGTCCGAGGAGATCAATGCTTCCAAAGGAGACGATGCCTGACTCCTCTTGAAAATGGATAGGAGTCCCAGGATCCCTGTGGCACGTGGAAAGGGACTCTGGGTCTCCCGCCTCACGTGGAGACGCGTACCAATTGCCATGCCAAGACTCGAGGAGAATCCCGATGTGTCCCTCACACCTAGGCAGGAGTCCTGACGTCGCTGAACAAACACGTGTCTGGAAAGGCCCTCCCCGTCGTAACTCGAGAATATACCACAGGTTCCGGCCGCAACTCGAGAAAAACCATGAGACTTCCCCCTCGCCGCGAGATGAGGCCTGATTCCCATGCACTGCGTGCAGAGCAATTCCGTTTTCCACATCAAACGTGAAAGGAGCCTTGATTTCCTTGATGGCACTCCAGAGAAAACCCAAGATCACTGTCTCAAGTCTAGAGGGATCCTGAGGTCACTGGAGCAACACGAAAGGGCTCCGTGGACCCCAAATCAACTCGAGATGAGAGCTTTGTCCCTGGCTTCGACTCAAGAGGAATACCAACTTTCCACAAGCACCTCAAGCGGAGGCTTTTCTCAGCTACAGGTATGTGAGAGGGACCCTGAGTTTGTGGCCTCAAGTGGAATGGACACTGAGATGCTCTGACTCGAAGTAAGGCCGGATATCCCTACAGTGAATTGAATGCAGGCTCGTCTTGCATCTCCCAAGACGAAGGGATGTCTGAATCCCCTGTTGAGACCACAGAGAAAGAACTCGTTCTCCGCCTCATCGCGACCAGAGGCCTCACATGCTTTGAAAACTCGAGAGGTCCGCGGAGATCAATGCTTCCAAAGGAGACGATGCCTGACTCCTCTGGAAAATGGATAGGAGTCCCAGGATTCTTGTGGCACGTTGAAAGGGACCCTTTGGTCTGCCGCCACACGTGGAGACGCCTCCCAATTGCCATGCCAAGACTTGAGGAAAATCCCGAGGTGTCCCTCGCACCTAGACAGGAGTCCTGACATCCCTGAACAAACAGGTGTCTAGAAGGGCCCTCCCCGTCGTAACTCGAAAATATACCCCAGGTTCCGGCCGCAACTCGAGAAAAACCATGAGACTTCCCCCTCGCCGCGAGATGAGGCCCGATTTCCCTGCACTGCGTGCAGAGCAATTCCGTGTTCCACATCAAACGTGAAAGGAGCCTTGATTTCCTTGATGGCACTCCAGAGAAAACCCAAGATCACTGTCTCAAGTCTAGAGGGATCCTCAGGTCACTGTAGCAACACGAAAGGGCTCCGTGGACCCCAAATCAACTCGAGATGAGAGCTTAGTCCCTGGCTTCAACTCAAGAGGAATACGAACTTTCCACAAGCACCTCAAGTGGAGACTTCTCTCAGCTACATGTATGTGAGAGGGACCCTGAGTTTGTGGCCTCAAGTGGAATGGACACCGAGATGCTCTGACTCGAAGTAAGGCCGGATATCCCTGCAGTGAATTGAATGCAGGCTCGTCTTGCATCTCCCATGACGAAGGGATGTCTGAATCCCCTGTGGAGGCCACAGAGAAAGACCTAGTTCCCCGCCTCATCGCGACCGGAGGCCTCACATCCTTTGAAAACTCCAGAGGTACGCGGACGTCAGTGCTTCAAAAGGAGACGATGCCTGACACCTCTTTAATATGGATAGTAGTCCCAGGATTCCTGTGGCAAGTGGAACGGGACCCCTGGTCTCCCTCCTCAGCTGGAGAGACATCCCAATTGCCCTGCCAAGCCTCGAGGAGAGTCCCGAGGTGTCGCTCGCATCTAGGCACAAGTCCTGACGTCGCTCTTCACGCTCTTCATATTTTTCAGACCTTTTCATGCTCTTCATATGTTTCACACCTTATCATGCTCTTCATATTTTTCACACCTTTTCATGCTGTTAATATTTTTCACACCTTTTTATGCTCCTCATATTTAACACACCTTTCCATGCTCTTCTTATTTTTCAGACCTTTTCATGCTCCTTATATTTTTCAGACCTTTTCATGCTCTTCGTATTGTTCACAACTTTTCCTGCTCCTCGTATTGTTCACACCATTTCATGCTCCTCGTATTGTTCACACCGTTTCATGCTCCTCATAATTTTCACACCTTTTCATGCTCTTCATATTTTTCACAGCATTTCATGCTCTTCATATTTTTCACACTTTTTCAATCACTTCATATTTTTCAGATCTTTTCATGCTCTTAAAATTTTTCGGACCTTTTCATGCTCTTCATAGTTTTCAGACTGTTTCATGCTCCTCGTATTTTTCTGACCTTTTCATGCTCTTCTTATTTTTCAGATCTTTTCATGCTCCTCGTATTTTTTAGACCTCCTCATGCTCTTAGTATTTTTCAGACCTCTTCATGCTCCTCTGATATTTCAGACCTATTCATGCTCTTCGTATTTTTCAGAACTCTTCATGCTACTCGTATTTTTCAGAAATTTTCATGCTCTTCATACTGTTCACACATTTTCATGCTCTTCGTATATTTCAGACCTTTTCAAGTTCTTGATATTTTTCAGACCTTTTCATGCTCTTCGTATTTTTCAGACCATTTCATGCTCCTCATATTTTTCACACCTGTTCATGCTCTTCGTGTTTTTGACACCTTTTCATACTCCTCGCATTTTTCACACCTTTTTATGCTCCTTCTATTTTTCAGACCTTTTCATGCTCCTCGTATTTTTCACAGCTTTTCATGCTCTTTTTATTTTTCACATCTTTTCATGGTCTTCGTAATTTTTTACAACTTTTCCTGCACTTCGTAATTTTTCACACCTTTTCATGCTCTTCGTATATTTCACACCTTTTCATGCTACTCGTATTTTTCAGACTTTTGCAAGCTCCTCATATTTTTCAGACCTTTGCATGCTCCTCGTATTTTTCAGAACTTTTCACGCTCCTCATGTTTTTCACAGCTTCTCATGCTCCTCACATTGTTCACACCTTTTCATACTCCTCATATTATTCACACCTTTTTATGCTCCTGGTATTTTTCAGACCTTTTCATGCTCCTCCTATTTTTCAGAACTTTTCATTCTGCTCGTAAATCACAGCTTTTTATGCTCCTGGTATTTTTCACACCTTTTCATGCTCTTCATATTTACACACCGTTTCATGCTCTTCATATTTTTCACACCATTTCATGAACCTCATATTGTTCACAACTTTTCATGCTCTTCATAGTTTTCAAACCTTTGCATGCTCTTCGTATGTTTCAGAATTTTTCATGCTCTTCGTATTGTTCACAGCTTTTCATGCTCCTGGTATTTTTCACACCTTTTCATGCTCTTCATATTTTTCAGAACTTTTCAAGCTCTTCCTATTTTTCACAGCGTTTCATGCACTTTGTATTTTTCACACCGTTTAATGCTCTTCATATTTTTCACACCTTTTCATGCTCTTCGTATTTTTCACAGCTTTTCATGCTCTTTGTATTTTTCACATCTTTTCATGGTCTTCGTAATTTTTCACAACTTTTCATGCACTTCATAATTTTTCACACCTTTTCATGCTCTTTGTATATTTCACACCTTTTCATGCTTTTTGTATTATTCACACCTTTTCATGCTCCTTGTATGTTTTAGACCCTTTCATGCTCCTCGTATTATTCACACCTTTTCATGCTCCTCGTATATTTTAGACCTTTTCATGCTACTCGTATTTTTCAGACCTTTGCAAGCTCCTCGTATTTTTTAGACCTTTGCATGCTCCTCGTATTTTTCAGAACTTTTCACGCTCCTTGTGTTTTTCACAACTTCCCATGCTCCTCATATTGTTCACACCTTTTCATACTCCTCATATTATTCACAACTTTTTATGCTCCTGGTATTTTTCAGACCTTTTCATGCTCCTCGCATTTTTCACACCTTTTCATGCTCCTCCTATTTTTCAGAACTTTTCATTCTCCTCGTAAATCACAGCTTTTCATGCTCCTGGTATTTTTCACACCTTTTCATGCTTTTCATACTTTACACACCGTTTCATGCTCTTCATATTTTTCACACCATTTCATGAACCTCATATTGTTCACAACTTTTCATGCTCTTCATAGTTTTCAGACCTTTACATGCTCTTCGTATTTTTCACACCTTTTCATGCTCCTGGTATTTTTCACACCTTTTCATGTTCTTCATATACTTCAGAACTTTTCAAGCTCTTGATATTTTTCAGACTTTTTCAAGCTCTTCGTAGTTTTCATAACCTTTCATGCTCTGCACATTTTTCACACCGTTTCAGGCTCTTCGTATGTTTCACACCTTTTCATGCACTTCGTGTTTTTCACAACTTTTCATGCTCTTCGTATTTTTCACACCTCTTCAGGCTCTTCGAAATTTTTCACACTTTTTCATGCTCTTCATATTTTTCACACATTTTCATCCTCTTCTCATTTTTCACACCGTTTCATGCTCAATGTATTTTTCAGACCTTTTCATGCTCTTTGTATTTTTCAGACCTTTTCATGCTCCTCGTATTTTTCAGACCTTTGCATGTTCCTCATATTTTTCTGAACTTTTCACGCTCCTCGTATTTTTCACAACTTCTCATTCTCCTCATATTGTTCACACCTTTCATACTCCTCATATTATTCACAACTTTTCATGCTCATTATATTTTTCACACCTTTTCAGCTCTTCATATTTTTCAGAAATTTTCATGCTCTTCATGCTCTTCGTATTTTTCAGACCTTTTCATGCTCTTCGTATTTTTCAGAACTTTTCATGCTCTTCGTATTTTTCACACCTTTTCATGCTCTTGATATTTTTCAGAAGTTTTCATGTTCTTGATATTTTTCAGACCTTTTCATGCTCTTCAATTTTTCACAACTTTTCATGCCTTTCATATTTTTCAGACCTTTTCAATCTCTTGATATTTTTCAGACCTTTTCATGCTCTTCGTATTTTTCAGACCTTTTCATGCTCTTCATATTTTTTACAGCTTTTCATGCTCTTCTTATTTTTCACACCATTTCATGCTCCTCATATATTTCACATCTTTTCATGAGCTTCATGTTGTCACACCGTTTCATGCTCCTCAGATTTTTCACACCTTTTCATGCTCTTCATATTTTTCAGACCTTTTCATGCTCCACATATTATTCACACGTTTACATGCTCTTCATATTTTACACAACTTCTCATGCTCTTCTTATTTTTTAAACCTTTTCTTGCTCTTCTTATTTTTCACACCGTTTCATGCTCTTCATATTTTTCACACCTTGTCATGCTTTTCAAATTTTTCACACCTTTTCATGCTCTTCGTATTTTTTAAACCTTTTCTTGCTCCTCATATTTTACACAACTTTTCATGCTCTTCATATTTTTTAAACCTTTTCTTGCTCTTCATATTTTACACACCGTTTCATGCTCTTCATATTTTTCACACCTTGTCATGCTTTTCAAATTTTTTACACCTTTTCATGCTCTTCGTATTTTTCAGGTTTTATCATTCTCTTCGTATTTTTCAGATCTTTTCATGCTCTTTGTATTTTTCACACCGTTTCATGCTCTTCGTATTTATCAGATGTTTTCATGATCTTCTTATTTTTCACACCGTTTCATGCTTTTCGTATTTATCAGAACTTTTCGTGATCTCCATATTTTTCAGAACTTTTCATGCTCTTCGCATTTTTCACACCGTTTCATGCACTTCATATTTTTCACACCTTTTCATGCTATTCATATTTTTCACACTGTTTCATAATCTTCATATTTTTCACTTCTTTTCATGCTCTTCATATATTTCACACTGTTTCATGCTCTTCATGTGTTCACACCATTACATGCTCCTCATATTTATCATAGTTTCATGCTCTTAAAATTTTTCACACCTTTACATGCTCCTCATATTTTTGACACCATTTCTTGCTCCTCGTATTTTTCAGAACTTTTCATGCTCTTCATATTTTTCACACCTTTACATGCTCCTCATATTTTTGACACCTTTTCTTGCTCCTCATATTTTTCACACCGTTTCATGCTCTTCATATTTTTCACACCTTTTCCTGCTCTTCATATTTTTCATACCGTTTCATGCTCTTCATATTCTCACACTGTTTCATGCTCCTCATATTTTTCAGACCTTTTCATGGTCCTCGTATTTTTCAGACCTTTTCATGCTCCTCATAATTTTCAGACCTTGGCATGCTCCTCGTATTTTCCAGACCTTTTCATCCTCCTCATATTTTTCACACCTTTTCACGCTCTTTGTATTTTTCAGGCCTTTGCATGCTCCCTGTATTTTTCACACATTTTCATGCTCCTCGTATTTTTCAGAACTTTTCATGCTCCTCATATTTTGCACACCTTTTCATGCTCTTCGTATTTTTCAGATGTTTGCATGCTCTTCGTATTTTTCAGACCTTTTCATGCTCTTGATAGTTTTGAAACCTTTTCAGGCTCCTCGTATTTTTCAGACCTTTTCATGCTCCTCGTATTTTTCACACATTTCCATGCTCCTCGTATTTTTCACACCTTTTCACGACCCTTGTATTTTTCAGACCTTTCCATGCTCCTCGTATTTTTCACACCGTTTCATGCTCTTCATATTTTCAGATAGTTTCATGCTCCTCATATTTTTCACACGTTTCATGCTCTTCATATTTTTCAGAAAGCTCTTTGTATTTTTCAGACTTTTTCATGTTCTTGGTAATTTTTCACATCTTTTAATGCTCTCTGAATTTTTCACAACTTTTCATGCTTTTCGTGATTTTTCACAACGTTTCATGCTCTTCATATTTTTCACACCGTTTGATGCGTTTGTACTTTTCACACTTTTTCATGCTCTTTGTATTTTTCACACATTTTAATGCTCTTCGTATATTTCACACCTTTTCATGCACTTCGTATGATTCACACCTTTTCATGCTCTTCATATTTTTCACACCGTTTCATGCTCTTCATATTTTTCACACCTTTTCATGCTCTTCATATTTTTCACACCATTTCATGCTCTTCATATTTTTCACACCGTTTCATGCTGTTCATATTGTTCACAACTTTTCAGGCTCCCCGTATTTTTCAGACCTTTTCATGCTCCTTGTGTTTTTCAGACCTTTTCATGCTCCTCGTATTTTTCAGACCTTTTCATCCTCCTCGTATTTATCAGACCTTTTCATGCTTCTCGTATTTTTCACACCTTTTCATGCTCCTCGTATTTTTCACACTTTTTCATTCTCCTCGTATTTTTCACACCTTTATATGCTCTTTGTATTTTTCACACCTTTTCATGCTCTTCCTGTTTTTCACACCTTTTCATGCTCTTCGTGTTTTTCACTCCTTTTAATGCTCTTCATATTTTTCAGGCCTTTTCATGCTCTTGATATTTTCCACACCTTTTCATGCTCTCCATGTTTTTCACACCGTTTCTTGCTCTTCGTGTTTTTCACACATTTCATGCTCCTATTTTTCACACTTTTCATGCTCTTCATATTTTTCACACCTTTTCATGCTCCTCGTATTTTTCACACTTTTTCACGCTCCTCATATTTTTCAAACCTTTTCATGCTCTTCGAATTTTTCATTCATTTTCATGCTCTTCGTGTTTTTCACACCTTTTCATGCTCCTCGTATTTTTCACACTTTTTCATGCTCCTCATATTTTTCACACCTTTTCATGCTCCTCGTATTTTTCAGACCTTGCCTGGTCCTCGTATTTTATAGACCTTTCCATGCTCTTACTATTTTTCAGACATCTTCATGCTCCTCTTATTTTTCAGACCTATTCATGCTCTTCGTATTTTTCAGAACTCTTCATGCTACTCGTATTTTTCAGAACTCTTCATGCTCTTCATACTGTTCACACGTTTTCATGCTCTTCGTATATTTCAGACCTTTTCAAATTCTTGATATTTTTCAGACCATTTCATGCTCCTCATATTTTTCACACCTTTTCATGCTCTTTGTAATATTTCACACCTGTTCATGCTCTTCGTATTTTTGACACCTTTTCATACCCTTCGTATTTTTCACACCTTTTCATGCTCCTCGTATTTTTCAGACCTTTTCATGCTCCCCGTATTTTTCAGACCTTTTTATGCTACTTCTATTTTTCAGACCTTTACATGCTCCTCGTATTTTTCACACCTTTTCATGCTCTTCGTGATTTTCACGCATTTTCATGGTTCTCGTATTTTTTACACCATTTCATGTTCCTCGTTTTTTTTCAGACCTTTTCATGCTCCTCGTATTTTTCACACATTTTCATGCTCCTCGTATTTTTCACACCTTTGCATGCTCTTCGTGATTTTCACGCCTTTTCATGCTCTTTGTATTTTTCAGACCTTTTCATGCTCCGGGTATTTTTCAGAACTTTTCATGCTCTTCATATTTTTCAGAATTTTTCAACCTCCTCGTATTTTTCAGATCGTTTCATGCTCCTCAAATTTTTCAGACCTTTCAAGCTCCTCTTATTTTTCAGACCTTTTCATGCTCCTCATATTTTTCACACCTTTTCATGCTCTTCATATAGTTCACACCTTTTCATGCTCTTCATATTGTTCAGAACTTTTCATGCTCCTCGTATTTTTCACAACTTCTCATGCTCCTCATATTGTTCACACCTTTTCATGCTCGTCATAATATTCACACATTTTCATGCTCTTCATATTTTTCACAACTTTTCATGCTCTTCATATTTTTCAGAACTTTTCATTCTCTTCATGCTCTTCGTATTTTCAGAGCTATTCATGCTCCTCCTATTTTTCAGACCTTTTCATATTCTGCGTATTTTTCACACCTTTTCTTGCTCTTCATATTTTACACACCGTTTCATGCTCTTCATATTTTTCACACCATTTCATTAACCTTATATTATTCACACCTTTTCATGCTCTTCATATTTTACACACCGTTTCAGGCTCTTCGTATGTTTCACACCTTTTCATGCACTTCTTATTTTTCACAAATTTTCATGCTCTTCGTATTTTTCACACCTTTTCAGGCTCTTCGAAATTTTTCACCCCTTTTCATGCTCTTCGTATTTTTCACACCCTGTCATGCTCTTCATATTTTTTAAATCTTTTCATCCTCTTCGTATTTGTCCCATCTTTTCATGTTCTTCGTATTTTTCAGAACTTTTCATGCTCTTCGTATTTTTCACACTATTTCATGCTCTTCGTATTTTTCAGACATTCTGATGCTTCGTATTTTTCACAGCATTTCATGCACTTCGTATTTTTCACACCGTTTAATGCTCTTCATATTTTTCACACCTTTTCATGCTCTTCGTATTTTTCACACCTTTTCATGCTCTTTTTATTTTTCACATCTTTTCATGGTCTTCGTAATTTTTCACAAATTTTCATGCACTTTGTAATTTTTCACACCTTTTCATGCTCTTCGTATTTTTCACACCTTTTCATGCTTTTCGTATTATTCACACCTTTTCATGCTCCTTGTATATTTTAGACCTTTTCATGCTCCTCGTATTATTCACACCTTTTCATGCTCCTCGTATATTTTAGACCTTTTCATGCTACTCGTATTTTTCAGACGTTTGCAAGCTCCTCGTATTTTTCAGACCTTTGCATGCTCCTCGTATTTTTCAGAACTTTTCACGCTCCTCGTGTTTTTCACAACTTCTCATGCTCCTCATATTGTTCACACCTTTTCATACTCCTCATATTATTCACAACTTTTTATGCTTCTGGTATTTTTCAGACCTTTTCATGCTCCTCCTATTTTTCAGAACTTTTCATTGTCCTTGTAAATCACAGCTTTTCATGCTCCTGGTATTTTTCACACCGTTTCATGCTCTTCATATTTTACACACCGTTTCATGCTCTTCATATTTTTCACACCATTTCATGAACCTCATATTGTTCACAACTTTTCATGCTCTTCATAGTTTTCAAACCTTTACATGCTCTTCGTATGTTTCAGAATTTTTCATGCTCTTCGTATTGTTCACAGCTTTTCATGCTCCTGGGATTTTTCACACCTTTTCATGCTCTTCATATTTTTCAGAACTTTTCAAGCTCTTCCTATTTTTCACAGCGTTTCATGCACTTCGTATTTTTCACACCGTTTAATGCTCTTCATATTTATCACACCTTTTCATGCTCTTTGTATTTTTCACCTTTTCATGCTCTTTGTATTTTTCACATCTTTTCATGTTCCTCGTAATTTTTCACAACTTTTCTTGCACTTCGTAATTTTTCACACCTTTTCATGCTCTTCGTATTTTTCACAACTTTTCGTGCTTTTTGTATTATTCACACCTTTTCATGCTCCTTGTATATTTTAGACCTTTTCATGCTCCTCGTATTATTCACACCTTTTCATGCTCCTCGTATATTTTAGACCTTTTCATGCTACTCGTATTTTTCAGACCTTTGCAAGCTCCTCGTATTTTTCAGACCTTTGCATGCTCCTCGTATTTTTCAGACCTTTTCACGCTCCTTGTGTTTTTCACAACTTCCCATGCTCCTCATATTGTACACCTTTTCATACTCCTCATATTATTCACAACTTTTTATGCTCCTGGTATTTTTCAGACCTTTTCATGCTCCTCGCATTTTTCACACCTTTTCATGCTCCTCCTATTTTTCAGAACTTTTCATTCTCCTCGTAAATCACAGCTTTTCATGCTCCTGGTATTTTTCAAACCTTTTCATGCTCTTCATATTTTACACACCGTTTCATGCTCTTCATATTTTTCACACCATTTCATGAACCTCATATTGTTCACAACTTTTCATGCTCTTCATAGTTTTCAGACCTTTACATGCTCTTCGTATTTTTCAGAATTTTTCTTGCTCTTCGTATTTTTCACAGCTTTTCATGCTCCTGGTATTTTTCACACCTTTTCATGCTCTTCATATACTTCAGAACTTTTCAAGCTCTTGATATTTTTCAGACCTTTTCAAGCTCTTCGTAGTTTTCACAACCTTTCATGCTCTGCACATTTTTCACACCATTTCAGGCTCTTCGTATGTTTCACACCTTTTCAAGCACTTCGTATTTTTCACAACTTTTCATGCTCTTCGTATTTTTCACACCTCTTCAGGCTCTTCGAAATTTTTCACACCTTTTCATATTTTTCACACCTTTTCATCCTCTTCTCATTTTTCCGTTTCATGCTTTTTGTATTTTTCAGACCTTTTCATGCTTTTTGTATTTTTCAGACCTTTTCATGCTCCTCGTATTTTTCAGACCTTTGCATGCTCCTCGTATTTTTCTGAAATTTTCACGCTCCTCGTATTTTTCACAACTTCTCATCCTCCTCATATTGTTCACAACTTTCATACTCCTCATATTATTCACAACTTTTCATGCTCATTATATTTTTCACACCTTTTCAGCTCTTCATATTTTTCAGAAATTTTCATGCTCTTCATGCTCTTCGTATTTTCAGAACTTTTCATGCTCTTCATTTTTTTCATACCTTTTCATGCTCTTGATATTTTTCAGAAGTTTTCATGTTCTTGATATTTTTCAGACCTTTTCATGCTCTTCAATTTTTCACAACTTTTCATGCCTTTCATATTTTTCAGACCTTTTCAATCTCTTGATATTTTTCAGACCTTTTCATGCTCCTCCTATTTTTCAGAACTTTTCATGCTCTTCGTATATTTCCCACCTTTTCATGCTCTTTGTATTTTTCACACCTTTTCATGCTCCTCATATTTTTCACACCTTTTCATGCTCTTCATATTTTTTAGAGCTTTTCATGCTCTTCTTATTTTTCACACCATTTCATGCTCCTCATATTTTTCACATCTTTTCATGAGCTTCATATTGTCACACCGTTTCATGCTCCTCAGATTTGTCACAGCTTTTCATGCTCTTCATATTTTTCAGACCTTTTCATGCTCCACATATTTTTCACACGTTTACATGCTCTTCATATTTTACACAACTTCTCATGCTCTTCTTATTTTTTAAACCTTTTCTTGCTCTTCTTATTTTTCACACCATTTCATGCTCTTCATATTTTTCACACCTTGTCATGCATTTCAAATTTTTCACACCTTTTCACGCTCTTCATATTTTTTAAACCTTTTCTTGCTCCTCATATTTTACACAAATTTTCATGCTCTTCATATTTTTCAGAACTTTTCATTCTCTTCATGCTCTTCGTATTTTCAGACCTATTCATGCTCCTCCTATTTTTCAGACCTTTTCATGCTCTTCGTATATTTCACTCCTCTTCATGCTCCTCGTATTTTTCAGACCTTTTCATGCTCCACATATTTTTCACACGTTTACATGCTCTTCATATTTTACACAACTTCTCATGCTCTTCTTATTTTTTAAACCTATTCTTGCTCTTCTTATTTTTCACACCGTTAGATGCTCTTCATATTTTTCACACCTTGTCATGCTTTTAATTTTTCACACCTTTTCATGCTCTTCGTATTTTTTAAACCTTTTCTTGCTCTTCATATTTTACACAACTTTTCATGCTCTTCATATTTTTCAGAACTTTTCATTCTCTTCATGCTCTTCGTATTTTCAGACCTATTCATGCTCCTCCTATTTTTCAGACCTTTTCATGCTCTTTGTATTTTTCACTCCTCTTCATGCTCCTCGTATTTTTCAGACCTTTTCATGCTCCACATATTTTTCACACGTTTACATGCTCTTCATATTTTACACAACTTCTCATGCTCTTCTTATTTTTTAAACCTTTTCTTGCTCTTCTTATTTTTCACACCGTTTCATTAACCTCATATTATTCACAACTTTTCATGCTCTTCATATTTTACACACCGTTCAGGCTATTCGTATGTTTCACACCTTTAATGCACTTCGTATTTTTCACAAATTTTCATGCTCTTCGTATTTTTCACACCTTTTCAGGTTCTTCGAAATTTTTCACACCTTTTTATGCTCTTCATATTTTTCACACCTTTTCATCCTCTTCTCTTTTTTCACAACGTTTCATGCTCTACTTATTTTTCACACCTTGTCATGCACTTCATATTTTTTACATCTTTTCATGCTCTTCGTATTTGTCCCATGTTTTCAAGCTCTTCGTATTTTTCAGACCTTTTCATGCTCTTCGTATTTTTCACACCTTTTCATGCTCTTCGTATTTTTCACACCTTTTCATGCTCATGTTTTTCACTCCTTTTAATGCTCTTCATATTTTTCAGGCCTTTTCACGCTCTTGATATTTTTCACACCTTTTCATGCTCTCTGTGTTTTTCACACCTTTTCTTGCTCTTCGTGTTTTTCACACGTTTTCATGCTCCTCATATTTTTCACACCATTTCATGCTCTTCATATTTTCACACCGTTTCATGCTAGTCATATTTTTGACACCTTTTCATGCTCCTAATATTTTTCAGACCTTTTAATGCTCCTCGTGTTTTTCAGACGTATTCACGCTCCTCGTATTTTTCAGACATTCTGGCCCCTCGTATTTTTCAGACCTTTTCATGCTCCTCATATTTTCAGACCATTTCATGCTCCTCATATTTTTCAAACCGTTTCATGCTCCTCATATTTATCACACCGTTTCGTGCTCCTTGTGTTTTACAGACATTTTCATGCTTCTCGTATTTTTCAGAACTTTTCATGCTCCTCGTGTTTTTCAGACATTTTCATGCTCCTCGTATTTTTCACACATTTTCATACTCCTCGTATTTTTCACACCTTATCACGCTCATCGTATTTTTCAGACATTAAGGCCCCTCGTATTTTTCAGACCTTTCCATGCTCATCGTATTTTTCATACCTTTTCATGATCCTCATATTTTTCACACCTTTTAATGCTCTTAATATTTTTCAGGCCGTTTCATGCTCCTCATATTTTTCACACCTTTTCATGCTCTTCATATTTTTCACAACATTTCATGCTCTTCATGTTTCCACACTGTTTCATGCTCCTCATATTTTTCAGATATTTTCAAGCTCCTCGTATTTTCCAGACCTTTTCATGCTCCTCGTACTTTTCACAACTTTTCATGCTCCTTGTAGTTTTCAGACCTTTTCATGCTCCTCATATTTCTCACACCTTTCATGTTCTTCATATTTTTCACACCGTTTCATGCTCTTTATATTTTCACACTGTTTCATGCTCCTCATATTTTTGACACCTTTTCATGCTCCTCTTATTTTTCAGACCTTTTCATGCTAGTCGTATTTTTCAGACCTTTTCATGCTCCCCGTATTTTTCATACCTTTCTTGGTCCTCGTATTTTTCAGAACGATTCATGCTTCTCGTATTTTTCACACCTTTTCTTGTTCCTCGTATTTTTCAGACCTTTTCATGCTCCTCGTATTTTTCAGACCTTTTTTTGCTCCTCGTATTTTTACACCTTTTCATGCTCCTTGTATTTTTCAGCCCGTTTCATGCTCCTCGTATTTTTCAGAACTTTTCATTCTCCTCGTATTTTACAGAGCTTTTCATGCTCCTCTTATTTTTCAGAATTTTTCGTGCTCCTCATATTTTCAGACCTTTTCGTGCTCCTCGAATTTTTCACACCTTTTCTTGCTCCTCGTATTTTTCACACCTTTTCATGCTCCTCATGTTTTCCACACCTTTCATGCTCTTCATATTTTTCACAGCGTTTCATGCTCTTCATATTTTCACACCGTTTGATCCTCCTCATATTTTTGAGACGTTTTCATGCTCCTCATGTTTTTCACACATTTTCATGCTCCTCGTATTTTCCAGACATTTTCATCCTCCTCGTATTTTTCAGACCTTTTCATGCTCCTCGTATTTTTCAGACCTTTTCATGCTCCTACTATTTTTCACACCTTTTCATGCTCCTCACATTTTCACACATTTTCATGCTCTTCGTATTTTTCACACATTTTCATGCTCTTCGTATTTTTCACACATTTTCATGTTCTTTGTATTTTTCAGACATTTTCATGCTCTTGGTAATTTTTCACACCTTTTCATGCTTTTCGTAATTTTTCACACCTGTAAATGCTCTTCGTATATTTCACACCTTTTCATGTTCCTCATATTTCTCACACAGTTTCATGCTCTTCATATTATTCACACCTTTTCATGCTCTTCATATTTTTCACACTTTTTCATGCTTTTCATATTTTTCACACAGTTTCATGCTCTTCATAATTTTCACACCTTTTCATGCTCTTCATATTTTTCACTCCGTTCTATGCTCCTCATATTTTCAGACCATTTTATGATCCTCATATTTTCACCCCGTTTCATGCTCTTCATATTTTTCAAACCATTTCATGCTCTTCGTATTTTTCACACCTTTTCATGCTCCTCATATTGTTCACAACTTTTCATGCTCTTCATATTTTTCACATCTTTTCATGCTCCTCATATTTTTCATACCGTTTCATGATCCTCATATATTTCACACCTTTTCATGCTTCTCATATTTTTGACACCTTTTGATGATCCTTGTATTTTTCAGACTGTTTCATGCTTCTCATATTTTTCACACCTTTTCATGCTCCTCGTATTTTTCACAACTTTTCATGCTCATCGTATTTTTCATACCTTTTCATGATCCTCATATTTTTCACACCTTTTAATGCTCTTCATATTTTTCAGGCCGTTTCATGCTCCTCATATTTTTCACACCTTTTCATGCTCTTCATATTTTTCACACCGTTTCATGCTCTTCATGTTTCCATACTGTTTCATGCTCCTCATATTTTTCAGATATTTTCATGCTCCTCGTATTTTCCACACCTTTTCATGCTCCTCGTACTTTTCACAACTTTTCATGCTCCTTGTACTTTTCAGACCTTTTCATGCTCCTCATATTTCTCACACCTTTCATGCTCTTCATATTTTTCACACCGTTTCATGCTCTTTATATTTTCACACCGTTTCATGCTCCTCATATTTTTGATACCGTTTCATACTCCTCTTATTTTTCAGACCTTTTCATGCTCCTCGTATTTTTCAGACCTTTTCATGCTCCCCGTATTTTTCATACCTTTCATGGTCCTCGTATTTTACAGAACGATTCATGCTCCCCGTATTTTTCATACCTTTCATGGTCCTCGTATTTTTCAGACCTTTTCATGCTCCTCGTATTTTTCACACCTTTTCATGCTCCTCGTATTTTTCACACCTTTTCATGCTCCTCATATTTCACAACTTTTCATGCTCTTCATATTTTTTACATATTTTCATGCTCCTCATTTTTCTCATAGCATTTCATGCTCCTCATATTTTTCACA
Organism: Dama dama; assembly: GCF_033118175.1. NCBI lineage: Eukaryota > Metazoa > Chordata > Mammalia > Artiodactyla > Cervidae > Dama > Dama dama. The sequence continues at coordinate 4,699,397 of NW_026870928.1, read as the reverse complement.
TCTTTTCATGGTCCTCATGTTTTTGACACGTTTTAAACGTCTTCATATTTTCACACCGTTTCATGCTCCTCACGTTTTTTAGACCTTTTCATGCTCCTCATATTTTTCAGACCTTTATATGCTCCTCGTATTTTTCACACCTTTTCATGCTTCTAGTATTTTACAGAGCTTTTCATGATCCTTGTATTTTTCACACCTTTTCATGCTCCTTGTATTTTTCACACCTTTTCATGCTACTCGTATTTTTCACACCTTTTCATGCTCCCCATATTTTCAGACCTTTTCATGCTCCTACTATTTTTCACACCTTTTTATGCTACTCGTATTTTTCACACCTTTTCATGCTCCTCGTATTTTTCAGACATTTTCATGCTCCTCGTATTTTTCAGACCTTTTCATGCTCCTCGTATTTTTCAGACCTTTTCATGCTCCTCGTATTTTTCAGACCTTTTCATGCTCCTACTATTTTTCACACCTTTTCATGCTCCTCACATTTTCACACATTTTCATGCTCTTCGTATTTTTCACACATTTTCATGCTCTTTGTATTTTTCAGACATTTTCATGCTCTTGGTAATTTTTCACACCTTTTCATGCTCTTCATATATTTCTCACCTTTTCATGCTCTTCGTATTTTTCACACCTTTTCCTGCTCTTCATATTTTTCACACCGTTTCATGCTCTTCATATTTTTCACACCTTTTCATGCTCTTCATGTTTTTCACACGTTTTCATGCTTTTCATATTTTTCACACAGTTTCATGCTTTTCATATTTTTCACACAGTTTCATGCTCTTCATATTTTTCACACCTTTTCATGCTCTTCATATTTTTCACTCCGTTCTATGCTCCTCATATTTTCACATCGTTTCATGCTCCTCATATTTTTACACCGTTTCATGCTCTTCATCTTTTTCACACCATATCATGCTCTTCGTATTTTTCACACCTTTTCATGCTCTTTATATATTTTACAACTTTTCATGCACTTCGTATGTTTCACACCTTATCATGCTTCTCATATTATTCACACCTTTTCATGCTCATCATATTTTTCACATCTTTTATTGCTCTTCATATTTTTCAGACCTTTTCATGCTCCTCATATTTTTCACACCGTTTCATGCTCCTCATATTTTCACACCGTTTCATGTCTTCATATTTTTCACACCATTTCATGCTTTTCATATTTTTCACACCTTTTCATGCTCTTTGTATATTTCACACCTTTTCATGCACTTCGTATGTTTCACACCTTATCATGCTCCTCATATTATTCACACCTGTTCATGCTCCTCGTGTTTTTCAGAACTTTTCATGCTCCTCATATTTTTCAGACCTTTTCATGCTCCTCGTATTTTTCACACCTTTTCATGCTCCTTGTATTTTTCACACCTTTTCATGCTCCTTGTATTTTTCAGACCTTTTCATGCTCTTCATATTTTTCAAAACATTTCATGCTTTCGCATTTTTCACACCGTTTCATGCTCTGCATATTTTTCACACCTTTTCATGAACTTCGTATTTTTCAAACCTTTTCATGCTCTTTGTATTTTTCACAACTTTTCATTCTTTTCATAATTTTGCACACCTTTTCATGGTCTTCATATATTTCACACCAGTCATGCTCTTCGTATTTTTCACACTTTTTCAAGCTCTTCATACTTTTCAAACCGTTTCATGCTCTTCATATTTTTCACATCTTTTCATGCTCTTCATATTTTTCACACCGTTTCATGCTCTTCATATTTTTCACACCTTTTCATGGTCTTCATTTTTACACCGTCTCATGCTCCTCATATTTTTCACACGTTTCATGCTCTTCATATTTTTACACCGTTTCATGCTCCTCCTATTTTTCACACATTTTCATGTTCTTTGTATTTTTCAGACATTTTCATGCTCTTGGTAATTTTTCACACCTTTTCATGCTTTTCGTAATTTTTCACACCTGTAAATGCTCTTCGTATATTTCACACCTTTTCATGTTCCTCATATTTCTCACACAGTTTCATGCTCTTCATATTATTCACACCTTTTCATGCTCTTCATATTTTTCACACTTTTTCATGCTTTTCATATTTTTCACACAGTTTCATGCTCTTCATAATTTTCACACCTTTTCATGCTCTTCATATTTTTCACTCCGTTCTATGCTCCTCATATTTTCAGACCATTTTATGATCCTCATATTTTCACCCCGTTTCATGCTCTTCATATTTTTCAAACCATTTCATGCTCTTCGTATTTTTCACACCTTTTCATGCTCCTCATATTGTTCACAACTTTTCATGCTCTTCATATTTTTCACATCTTTTCATGCTCCTCATATTTTTCATACCGTTTCATGATCCTCATATATTTCACACCTTTTCATGCTTCTCATATTTTTGACACCTTTTGATGATCCTTGTATTTTTCAGACTGTTTCATGCTTCTCATATTTTTCACACCTTTTCATGCTCCTCGTATTTTTCACAACTTTTCATGCTCATCGTATTTTTCATACCTTTTCATGATCCTCATATTTTTCACACCTTTTAATGCTCTTCATATTTTTCAGGCCGTTTCATGCTCCTCATATTTTTCACACCTTTTCATGCTCTTCATATTTTTCACACCGTTTCATGCTCTTCATGTTTCCATACTGTTTCATGCTCCTCATATTTTTCAGATATTTTCATGCTCCTCGTATTTTCCACACCTTTTCATGCTCCTCGTACTTTTCACAACTTTTCATGCTCCTTGTACTTTTCAGACCTTTTCATGCTCCTCATATTTCTCACACCTTTCATGCTCTTCATATTTTTCACACCGTTTCATGCTCTTTATATTTTCACACCGTTTCATGCTCCTCATATTTTTGATACCGTTTCATACTCCTCTTATTTTTCAGACCTTTTCATGCTCCTCGTATTTTTCAGACCTTTTCATGCTCCCCGTATTTTTCATACCTTTCATGGTCCTCGTATTTTACAGAACGATTCATGCTCCCCGTATTTTTCATACCTTTCATGGTCCTCGTATTTTTCAGACCTTTTCATGCTCCTCGTATTTTTCACACCTTTTCATGCTCCTCGTATTTTTCACACCTTTTCATGCTCCTCATATTTCACAACTTTTCATGCTCTTCATATTTTTTACATATTTTCATGCTCCTCATTTTTCTCATAGCATTTCATGCTCCTCATATTTTTCACATCTTTTCATGGTCCTCATGTTTTTGACACGTTTTAAACGTCTTCATATTTTCACACCGTTTCATGCTCCTCACGTTTTTTAGACCTTTTCATGCTCCTCATATTTTTCAGACCTTTATATGCTCCTCGTATTTTTCACACCTTTTCATGCTTCTAGTATTTTACAGAGCTTTTCATGATCCTTGTATTTTTCACACCTTTTCATGCTCCTTGTATTTTTCACACCTTTTCATGCTACTCGTATTTTTCACACCTTTTCATGCTCCCCATATTTTCAGACCTTTTCATGCTCCTACTATTTTTCACACCTTTTTATGCTACTCGTATTTTTCACACCTTTTCATGCTCCTCGTATTTTTCAGACATTTTCATGCTCCTCGTATTTTTCAGACCTTTTCATGCTCCTCGTATTTTTCAGACCTTTTCATGCTCCTCGTATTTTTCAGACCTTTTCATGCTCCTACTATTTTTCACACCTTTTCATGCTCCTCACATTTTCACACATTTTCATGCTCTTCGTATTTTTCACACATTTTCATGCTCTTTGTATTTTTCAGACATTTTCATGCTCTTGGTAATTTTTCACACCTTTTCATGCTCTTCATATATTTCTCACCTTTTCATGCTCTTCGTATTTTTCACACCTTTTCCTGCTCTTCATATTTTTCACACCTTTTCATGCTCTTCATGTTTTTCACACGTTTTCATGCTTTTCATATTTTTCACACAGTTTCATGCTTTTCATATTTTTCACACAGTTTCATGCTCTTCATATTTTTCACACCTTTTCATGCTCTTCATATTTTTCACTCTGTTCTATGCTCCTCATATTTTCACATCGTTTCATGCTCCTCATATTTTTACACCGTTTCATGCTCTTCATCTTTTTCACACCATATCATGCTCTTCGTATTTTTCACACCTTTTCATGCTCTTTATATATTTTACAACTTTTCATGCACTTCGTATGTTTCACACCTTATCATGCTTCTCATATTATTCACACCTTTTCATGCTCATCATATTTTTCACATCTTTTATTGCTCTTCATATTTTTCAGACCTTTTCATGCTCCTCATATTTTTCACACCGTTTCATGCTCCTCATATTTTCACACCGTTTCATGTCTTCATATTTTTCACACCATTTCATGCTTTTCATATTTTTCACACCTTTTCATGCTCTTTGTATATTTCACACCTTTTCATGCACTTCGTATGTTTCACACCTTATCATGCTCCTCATATTATTCACACCTGTTCATGCTCCTCGTGTTTTTCAGAACTTTTCATGCTCCTCATATTTTTCAGACCTTTTCATGCTCCTCGTATTTTTCACACCTTTTCATGCTCCTTGTATTTTTCACACCTTTTCATGCTCCTTGTATTTTTCAGACCTTTTCATGCTCTTCATATTTTTCAAAACATTTCATGCTTTCGCATTTTTCACACCGTTTCATGCTCTGCATATTTTTCACACCTTTTCATGAACTTCGTATTTTTCAAACCTTTTCATGCTCTTTGTATTTTTCACAACTTTTCATTCTTTTCATAATTTTGCACACCTTTTCATGGTCTTCATATATTTCACACCAGTCATGCTCTTCGTATTTTTCACACTTTTTAAAGCTCTTCATACTTTTCAAACCGTTTCATGCTCTTCATATTTTTCACATCTTTTCATGCTCTTCATATTTTTCACACCGTTTCATGCTCTTCATATTTTTCACACCTTTTCATGGTCTTCATTTTTACACCGTCTCATGCTCCTCATATTTTTCACACGTTTCATGCTCTTCATATTTTTACACCGTTTCATGCTCCTCCTATTTTTCACACATTTTCATGTTCTTTGTATTTTTCAGACATTTTCATGCTCTTGGTAATTTTTCACACCTTTTCATGCTTTTCGTAATTTTTCACACCTGTAAATGCTCTTCGTATATTTCACACCTTTTCATGTTCCTCATATTTCTCACACAGTTTCATGCTCTTCATATTATTCACACCTTTTCATGCTCTTCATATTTTTCACACTTTTTCATGCTTTTCATATTTTTCACACAGTTTCATGCTCTTCATAATTTTCACACCTTTTCATGCTCTTCATATTTTTCACTCCGTTCTATGCTCCTCATATTTTCAGACCATTTTATGATCCTCATATTTTCACCCCGTTTCATGCTCTTCATATTTTTCAAACCATTTCATGCTCTTCGTATTTTTCACACCTTTTCATGCTCCTCATATTGTTCACAACTTTTCATGCTCTTCATATTTTTCACATCTTTTCATGCTCCTCATATTTTTCATACCGTTTCATGATCCTCATATATTTCACACCTTTTCATGCTTCTCATATTTTTGACACCTTTTGATGATCCTTGTATTTTTCAGACTGTTTCATGCTTCTCATATTTTTCACACCTTTTCATGCTCCTCGTATTTTTCACAACTTTTCATGCTCATCGTATTTTTCATACCTTTTCATGATCCTCATATTTTTCACACCTTTTAATGCTCTTCATATTTTTCAGGCCGTTTCATGCTCCTCATATTTTTCACACCTTTTCATGCTCTTCATATTTTTCACACCGTTTCATGCTCTTCATGTTTCCATACTGTTTCATGCTCCTCATATTTTTCAGATATTTTCATGCTCCTCGTATTTTCCACACCTTTTCATGCTCCTCGTACTTTTCACAACTTTTCATGCTCCTTGTACTTTTCAGACCTTTTCATGCTCCTCATATTTCTCACACCTTTCATGCTCTTCATATTTTTCACACCGTTTCATGCTCTTTATATTTTCACACCGTTTCATGCTCCTCATATTTTTGATACCGTTTCATACTCCTCTTATTTTTCAGACCTTTTCATGCTCCTCGTATTTTTCAGACCTTTTCATGCTCCCCGTATTTTTCATACCTTTCATGGTCCTCGTATTTTACAGAACGATTCATGCTCCCCGTATTTTTCATACCTTTCATGGTCCTCGTATTTTTCAGACCTTTTCATGCTCCTCGTATTTTTCACACCTTTTCATGCTCCTCGTATTTCACAACTTTTCATGCTCTTCATATTTTTTACATATTTTCATGCTCCTCATTTTTCTCATAGCATTTCATGCTCCTCATATTTTTCACATCTTTTCATGGTCCTCATGTTTTTGACACGTTTTAAACGTCTTCATATTTTCACACCGTTTCATGCTCCTCACGTTTTTTAGACCTTTTCATGCTCCTCATATTTTTCAGACCTTTATATGCTCCTCGTATTTTTCACACCTTTTCATGCTTCTAGTATTTTACAGAGCTTTTCATGATCCTTGTATTTTTCACACCTTTTCATGCTCCTTGTATTTTTCACACCTTTTCATGCTACTCGTATTTTTCACACCTTTTCATGCTCCCCATATTTTCAGACCTTTTCATGCTCCTACTATTTTTCACACCTTTTTATGCTACTCGTATTTTTCACACCTTTTCATGCTCCTCGTATTTTTCAGACATTTTCATGCTCCTCGTATTTTTCAGACCTTTTCATGCTCCTCGTATTTTTCAGACCTTTTCATGCTCCTCGTATTTTTCAGACCTTTTCATGCTCCTACTATTTTTCACACCTTTTCATGCTCCTCACATTTTCACACATTTTCATGCTCTTCGTATTTTTCACACATTTTCATGCTCTTTGTATTTTTCAGACATTTTCATGCTCTTGGTAATTTTTCACACCTTTTCATGCTCTTCATATATTTCTCACCTTTTCATGCTCTTCGTATTTTTCACACCTTTTCCTGCTCTTCATATTTTTCACACCGTTTCATGCTCTTCATATTTTTCACACCTTTTCATGCTCTTCATGTTTTTCACACGTTTTCATGCTTTTCATATTTTTCACACAGTTTCATGCTTTTCATATTTTTCACACAGTTTCATGCTCTTCATATTTTTCACACCTTTTCATGCTCTTCATATTTTTCACTCCGTTCTATGCTCCTCATATTTTCACATCGTTTCATGCTCCTCATATTTTTACACCGTTTCATGCTCTTCATCTTTTTCACACCATATCATGCTCTTCGTATTTTTCACACCTTTTCATGCTCTTTATATATTTTACAACTTTTCATGCACTTCGTATGTTTCACACCTTATCATGCTTCTCATATTATTCACACCTTTTCATGCTCATCATATTTTTCACATCTTTTATTGCTCTTCATATTTTTCAGACCTTTTCATGCTCCTCATATTTTTCACACCGTTTCATGCTCCTCATATTTTCACACCGTTTCATGTCTTCATATTTTTCACACCATTTCATGCTTTTCATATTTTTCACACCTTTTCATGCTCTTTGTATATTTCACACCTTTTCATGCACTTCGTATGTTTCACACCTTATCATGCTCCTCATATTATTCACACCTGTTCATGCTCCTCGTGTTTTTCAGAACTTTTCATGCTCCTCATATTTTTCAGACCTTTTCATGCTCCTCGTATTTTTCACACCTTTTCATGCTCCTTGTATTTTTCACACCTTTTCATGCTCCTTGTATTTTTCAGACCTTTTCATGCTCTTCATATTTTTCAAAACATTTCATGCTTTCGCATTTTTCACACCGTTTCATGCTCTGCATATTTTTCACACCTTTTCATGAACTTCGTATTTTTCAAACCTTTTCATGCTCTTTGTATATTTCACACCTTTTCATGCACTTCGTATGTTTCACACCTTATCATGCTCCTCATATTATTCACACCTGTTCATGCTCATCATATTTTTCACATCTTTTATTGCTCTTCATATTTTTCAGACCTTTTCATGCTCCTCATATTTTTCACACCGTTTCATGCTCCTCATATTTTCACACCGTTTCATGTCTTCATATTTTTCACACCATTTCATGCTTTTCATATTTTTCACACCTTTTCATGCTCTTTGTATATTTCACACCTTTTCATGCACTTCGTATGTTTCACACCTTATCATGCTCCTCATATTATTCACACCTGTTCATGCTCCTCGTGTTTTTCAGAACTTTTCATGCTCCTCATATTTTTCAGACCTTTTCATGCTCCTCGTATTTTTCACACCTTTTCATGCTCCTTGTATTTTTCACACCTTTTCATGCTCCTTGTATTGTTCAGACCTTTTCATGCTCTTCATATTTTTCAAAACATTTCATGCTTTCGCATTTTTCACACCGTTTCATGCTCTGCATATTTTTCACACCTTTTCATGAACTTCGTATTTTTCAAACCTTTTCATGCTCTTTGTATATTTCACACCTTTTCATGCACTTCGTATGTTTCACACCTTATCATGCTCCTCATATTATTCACACCTGTTCATGCTCATCATATTTTTCACATCTTTTATTGCTCTTCATATTTTTCAGACCTTTTCATGCTCCTCATATTTTTCACACCGTTTCATGCTCCTCATATTTTCACACCGTTTCATGTCTTCATATTTTTCACACCATTTCATGCTTTTCATATTTTTCACACCTTTTCATGCTCTTTGTATATTTCACACCTTTTCATGCACTTCGTATGTTTCACACCTTATCATGCTCCTCATATTATTCACACCTGTTCATGCTCCTCGTGTTTTTCAGAACTTTTCATGCTCCTCATATTTTTCAGACCTTTTCATGCTCCTCGTATTTTTCACACCTTTTCATGCTCCTTGTATTTTTCACACCTTTTCATGCTCCTTGTATTTTTCAGACCTTTTCATGCTCTTCATATTTTTCAAAACATTTCATGCTTTCGCATTTTTCACACCGTTTCATGCTCTGCATATTTTTCACACCTTTTCATGAACTTCGTATTTTTCAAACCTTTTCATGCTCTTTGTATTTTTCACAACTTTTCATTCTTTTCATAATTTTGCACACCTTTTCATGTCTTCATATATTTCACACCAGTCATGCTCTTCGTATTTTTCACACTTTTTCAAGCTCTTCATACTTTTCAAACCGTTTCATGCTCTTCATATTTTTCACATCTTTTCATGCTCTTCATATTTTTCACACCGTTTCATGCTCTTCATATTTTTCACACCTTTTCATGGTCTTCATTTTTACACCGTCTCATGCTCCTCATATTTTTCACACGTTTCATGCTCTTCATATTTTTACACCGTTTCATGCTCCTCCTATTTTTCACACATTTTCATGTTCTTTGTATTTTTCAGACATTTTCATGCTCTTGGTAATTTTTCACACCTTTTCATGCTTTTCGTAATTTTTCACACCTGTAAATGCTCTTCGTATATTTCACACCTTTTCATGTTCCTCATATTTCTCACACAGTTTCATGCTCTTCATATTATTCACACCTTTTCATGCTCTTCATATTTTTCACACTTTTTCATGCTTTTCATATTTTTCACACAGTTTCATGCTCTTCATAATTTTCACACCTTTTCATGCTCTTCATATTTTTCACTCCGTTCTATGCTCCTCATATTTTCAGACCATTTTATGATCCTCATATTTTCACCCCGTTTCATGCTCTTCATATTTTTCAAACCATTTCATGCTCTTCGTATTTTTCACACCTTTTCATGATCTTTGTATATTTCACACCTTTTCATGCTCTTCGTTTTTTTCACACCGTTTCATGTTCTTCATATTTTTCACACAGTTTCATGCTCTTCATATTTTCACACCTTTTCATGGTCTTCATTTTTACACCATTTCATGCTCCTCATATTTTTCACACGTTTCATGCTCTTCATATTTTTACACCGTTTCATGCTCCTCCTATTTTTCACACCTTTTCATGCTCTTCATATTTTTCACACGTTTTCATGCTTTTCATATTTTTCACACAGTTTCATGCTTTTCATATTTTTCACACAGTTTCATGCTCTTCATAATTTTCACACCTTTTCATGCTCTTCATATTTTTCACTCCGTTCTATGCTCCTCATATTTTCAGACCATTTTATGATCCTCATATTTTCACCCCGTTTCATGCTCTTCATATTTTTCAAACCATTTCATGCTCTTCGTATTTTTCACACCTTTTCATGATCTTTGTATATTTCACACCTTTTCATGCTCTTCGTTTTTTTCACACCGTTTCATGTTCTTCATATTTTTCACACAGTTTCATGCTCTTCATATTTTCACACCTTTTCATGCTCTTCATATTTTTCACACTTTTTCATGCTTTTCATATTTTTCATACAGTTTCATGCTCTTCATAATTTTCACACCTTTTCTTGCTCTTCATATTTTTCACTCCGTTCTATGCTCCTCATATTTTCAGACCTTTTCATGCTCCTCATATTTTCACACCGTTTCATGCTCTTTGTATTTTTCACACATTTTCATGCTCTTTGTATTTTTCAGACATTTTCATGCTCTTGGTAATTTTTCACACCTTTTCATGCTTTTCGTAATTTTTCACACCTTTTCATGCTCTTCATATATTTCACACCTTTTCTTGCTCTTCGTATTTTTCAAACCGTTTCATGCTCTTCAGATTTTTCACATCTTTTCATGCTCTTCATATTTTTCACACGTTTTCATGCTTTTCATATTTTTCCCACCGTTTCATGCTCTTCATATTTTTCACACAGTTTCATGCTCTTCATATTTTTCACACATTTTCATGCTCTTCATAATTTTCACACCTTTTCATGCTCCTCGTATTTTTCACAACTTTTCATGCTCATCGTATTTTTCATACCTTTTCATGATCCTCATATTTTTCACACCTTTTAATGCTCTTCATATTTTTCACACCGTTTCATGCTCTTCATGTTTCCATACTGTTTCATGCTCCTCATATTTTTCAGATATTTTCATGCTCCTCGTATTTTCCACACCTTTTCATGCTCCTCGTACTTTTCACAACTTTTCATGCTCCTTGTACTTTTCAGACCTTTTCATGCTCCTCATATTTCTCACACCTTTCATGCTCTTCATATTTTTCACACCGTTTCATGCTCTTTATATTTTCACACCGTTTCATGCTCCTCATATTTTTGATACCGTTTCATACTCCTCTTATTTTTCAGACCTTTTCATGCTCCTCGTATTTTTCAGACCTTTTCATGCTCCCCGTATTTTTCATACCTTTCATGGTCCTCGTATTTTACAGAACGATTCATGCTCCCCGTATTTTTCATACCTTTCATGGTCCTCGTATTTTTCAGACCTTTTCATGCTCCTCGTATTTTTCACACCTTTTCATGCTCCTCGTATTTTTCACACCTTTTCATGCTCCTCATATTTCACAACTTTTCATGCTCTTCATATTTTTTACATATTTTCATGCTCCTCATTTTTCTCATAGCATTTCATGCTCCTCATATTTTTCACATCTTTTCATGGTCCTCATGTTTTTGACACGTTTTAAACGTCTTCATATTTTCACACCGTTTCATGCTCCTCACGTTTTTTAGACCTTTTCATGCTCCTCATATTTTTCAGACCTTTATATGCTCCTCGTATTTTTCACACCTTTTCATGCTTCTAGTATTTTACAGAGCTTTTCATGATCCTTGTATTTTTCACACCTTTTCATGCTCCTTGTATTTTTCACACCTTTTCATGCTACTCGTATTTTTCACACCTTTTCATGCTCCCCATATTTTCAGACCTTTTCATGCTCCTACTATTTTTCACACCTTTTTATGCTACTCGTATTTTTCACACCTTTTCATGCTCCTCGTATTTTTCAGACATTTTCATGCTCCTCGTATTTTTCAGACCTTTTCATGCTCCTCGTATTTTTCAGACCTTTTCATGCTCCTCGTATTTTTCAGACCTTTTCATGCTCCTACTATTTTTCACACCTTTTCATGCTCCTCACATTTTCACACATTTTCATGCTCTTCGTATTTTTCACACATTTTCATGCTCTTTGTATTTTTCAGACATTTTCATGCTCTTGGTAATTTTTCACACCTTTTCATGCTCTTCATATATTTCTCACCTTTTCATGCTCTTCGTATTTTTCACACCTTTTCCTGCTCTTCATATTTTTCACACCGTTTCATGCTCTTCATATTTTTCACACCTTTTCATGCTCTTCATGTTTTTCACACGTTTTCATGCTTTTCATATTTTTCACACAGTTTCATGCTTTTCATATTTTTCACACAGTTTCATGCTCTTCATATTTTTCACACCTTTTCATGCTCTTCATATTTTTCACTCTGTTCTATGCTCCTCATATTTTCACATCGTTTCATGCTCCTCATATTTTTACACCGTTTCATGCTCTTCATCTTTTTCACACCATATCATGCTCTTCGTATTTTTCACACCTTTTCATGCTCTTTATATATTTTACAACTTTTCATGCACTTCGTATGTTTCACACCTTATCATGCTTCTCATATTATTCACACCTTTTCATGCTCATCATATTTTTCACATCTTTTATTGCTCTTCATATTTTTCAGACCTTTTCATGCTCCTCATATTTTTCACACCGTTTCATGCTCCTCATATTTTCACACCGTTTCATGTCTTCATATTTTTCACACCATTTCATGCTTTTCATATTTTTCACACCTTTTCATGCTCTTTGTATATTTCACACCTTTTCATGCACTTCGTATGTTTCACACCTTATCATGCTCCTCATATTATTCACACCTGTTCATGCTCCTCGTGTTTTTCAGAACTTTTCATGCTCCTCATATTTTTCAGACCTTTTCATGCTCCTCGTATTTTTCACACCTTTTCATGCTCCTTGTATTTTTCACACCTTTTCATGCTCCTTGTATTTTTCAGACCTTTTCATGCTCTTCATATTTTTCAAAACATTTCATGCTTTCGCATTTTTCACACCGTTTCATGCTCTGCATATTTTTCACACCTTTTCATGAACTTCGTATTTTTCAAACCTTTTCATGCTCTTTGTATTTTTCACAACTTTTCATTCTTTTCATAATTTTGCACACCTTTTCATGGTCTTCATATATTTCACACCAGTCATGCTCTTCGTATTTTTCACACTTTTTCAAGCTCTTCATACTTTTCAAACCGTTTCATGCTCTTCATATTTTTCACATCTTTTCATGCTCTTCATATTTTTCACACCGTTTCATGCTCTTCATATTTTTCACACCTTTTCATGGTCTTCATTTTTACACCGTCTCATGCTCCTCATATTTTTCACACGTTTCATGCTCTTCATATTTTTACACCGTTTCATGCTCCTCCTATTTTTCACACATTTTCATGTTCTTTGTATTTTTCAGACATTTTCATGCTCTTGGTAATTTTTCACACCTTTTCATGCTTTTCGTAATTTTTCACACCTGTAAATGCTCTTCGTATATTTCACACCTTTTCATGTTCCTCATATTTCTCACACAGTTTCATGCTCTTCATATTATTCACACCTTTTCATGCTCTTCATATTTTTCACACTTTTTCATGCTTTTCATATTTTTCACACAGTTTCATGCTCTTCATAATTTTCACACCTTTTCATGCTCTTCATATTTTTCACTCCGTTCTATGCTCCTCATATTTTCAGACCATTTTATGATCCTCATATTTTCACCCCGTTTCATGCTCTTCATATTTTTCAAACCATTTCATGCTCTTCGTATTTTTCACACCTTTTCATGCTCCTCATATTGTTCACAACTTTTCATGCTCTTCATATTTTTCACATCTTTTCATGCTCCTCATATTTTTCATACCGTTTCATGATCCTCATATATTTCACACCTTTTCATGCTTCTCATATTTTTGACACCTTTTGATGATCCTTGTATTTTTCAGACTGTTTCATGCTTCTCATATTTTTCACACCTTTTCATGCTCCTCGTATTTTTCACAACTTTTCATGCTCATCGTATTTTTCATACCTTTTCATGATCCTCATATTTTTCACACCTTTTAATGCTCTTCATATTTTTCAGGCCGTTTCATGCTCCTCATATTTTTCACACCTTTTCATGCTCTTCATATTTTTCACACCGTTTCATGCTCTTCATGTTTCCATACTGTTTCATGCTCCTCATATTTTTCAGATATTTTCATGCTCCTCGTATTTTCCACACCTTTTCATGCTCCTCGTACTTTTCACAACTTTTCATGCTCCTTGTACTTTTCAGACCTTTTCATGCTCCTCATATTTCTCACACCTTTCATGCTCTTCATATTTTTCACACCGTTTCATGCTCTTTATATTTTCACACCGTTTCATGCTCCTCATATTTTTGATACCGTTTCATACTCCTCTTATTTTTCAGACCTTTTCACGCTCCTCGTATTTTTCAGACATTAAGGCCCCTCGTAATTTTCAGACCTTTTCATGCTCCTCGTATTTTTCACACCTTTTCATGCTCCTCATATTGTTCACAACTTTTCATGCTCTTCATATTTTTCACATCTTTTCATGCTCCTCATATTTTTCATACCGTTTCATGATCCTCATATATTTCACACCTTTTCATGCTTCTCATATTTTTGACACCTTTTCATGATCCTTGTATTTTTCAGACTGTTTCATGCTTCTCATATTTTTCACACCTTTTCATGCTCCTCGTATTTTTCACACCTTTTCATGCTCCTCACATTTTCACACATTTTCATGCTCTTCGTATTTTTCACACATTTTCATGCTCTTTGTATTTTTCAGACATTTTCATGCTCTTGGTAATTTTTCACACCTTTTCATGCTCTTCATATATTTCTCACCTTTTCATGCTCTTCGTATTTTTCACACCTTTTCCTGCTCTTCATATTTTTCACACCGTTTCATGCTCTTCATATTTTTCACACCTTTTCATGCTCTTCATGTTTTTCACACGTTTTCATGCTTTTCATATTTTTCACACAGTTTCATGCTTTTCATATTTTTCACACAGTTTCATGCTCTTCATATTTTTCACACCTTTTCATGCTCTTCATATTTTTCACTCCGTTCTATGCTCCTCATATTTTCACATCGTTTCATGCTCCTCATATTTTTACACCGTTTCATGCTCTTCATCTTTTTCACACCATATCATGCTCTTCGTATTTTTCACACCTTTTCATGCTCTTTATATATTTTACAACTTTTCATGCACTTCGTATGTTTCACACCTTATCATGCTTCTCATATTATTCACACCTTTTCATGCTCATCATATTTTTCACATCTTTTATTGCTCTTCATATTTTTCAGACCTTTTCATGCTCCTCATATTTTTCACACCGTTTCATGCTCCTCATATTTTCACACCGTTTCATGTCTTCATATTTTTCACACCATTTCATGCTTTTCATATTTTTCACACCTTTTCATGCTCTTTGTATATTTCACACCTTTTCATGCACTTCGTATGTTTCACACCTTATCATGCTCCTCATATTATTCACACCTGTTCATGCTCCTCATGTTTTTCAGAACTTTTCATGCTCCTCATATTTTTCAGACCTTTTCATGCTCCTCGTATTTTTCACACCTTTTCATGCTCCTTGTATTTTTCACACCTTTTCATGCTCCTTGTATTTTTCAGACCTTTTCATGCTCTTCATATTTTTCAAAACATTTCATGCTTTCGCATTTTTCACACCGTTTCATGCTCTGCATATTTTTCACACCTTTTCATGAACTTCGTATTTTTCAAACCTTTTCATGCTCTTTGTATTTTTCACAACTTTTCATTCTTTTCATAATTTTGCACACCTTTTCATGGTCTTCATATATTTCACACCAGTCATGCTCTTCGTATTTTTCACACTTTTTCAAGCTCTTCATACTTTTCAAACCGTTTCATGCTCTTCATATTTTTCACATCTTTTCATGCTCTTCATATTTTTCACACCGTTTCATGCTCTTCATATTTTTCACACCTTTTCATGGTCTTCATTTTTACACCGTCTCATGCTCCTCATATTTTTCACACGTTTCATGCTCTTCATATTTTTACACCGTTTCATGCTCCTCCTATTTTTCACACATTTTCATGTTCTTTGTATTTTTCAGACATTTTCATGCTCTTGGTAATTTTTCACACCTTTTCATGCTTTTCGTAATTTTTCACACCTGTAAATGCTCTTCGTATATTTCACACCTTTTCATGTTCCTCATATTTCTCACACAGTTTCATGCTCTTCATATTATTCACACCTTTTCATGCTCTTCATATTTTTCACACTTTTTCATGCTTTTCATATTTTTCACACAGTTTCATGCTCTTCATAATTTTCACACCTTTTCATGCTCTTCATATTTTTCACTCCGTTCTATGCTCCTCATATTTTCAGACCATTTTATGATCCTCATATTTTCACCCCGTTTCATGCTCTTCATATTTTTCAAACCATTTCATGCTCTTCGTATTTTTCACACCTTTTCATGCTCCTCATATTGTTCACAACTTTTCATGCTCTTCATATTTTTCACATCTTTTCATGCTCCTCATATTTTTCATACCGTTTCATGATCCTCATATATTTCACACCTTTTCATGCTTCTCATATTTTTGACACCTTTTGATGATCCTTGTATTTTTCAGACTGTTTCATGCTTCTCATATTTTTCACACCTTTTCATGCTCCTCGTATTTTTCACAACTTTTCATGCTCATCGTATTTTTCATACCTTTTCATGATCCTCATATTTTTCACACCTTTTAATGCTCTTCATATTTTTCAGGCCGTTTCATGCTCCTCATATTTTTCACACCTTTTCATGCTCTTCATATTTTTCACACCGTTTCATGCTCTTCATGTTTCCATACTGTTTCATGCTCCTCATATTTTTCAGATATTTTCATGCTCCTCGTATTTTCCACACCTTTTCATGCTCCTCGTACTTTTCACAACTTTTCATGCTCCTTGTACTTTTCAGACCTTTTCATGCTCCTCATATTTCTCACACCTTTCATGCTCTTCATATTTTTCACACCGTTTCATGCTCTTTATATTTTCACACCGTTTCATGCTCCTCATATTTTTGATACCGTTTCATACTCCTCTTATTTTTCAGACCTTTTCACGCTCCTCGTATTTTTCAGACATTAAGGCCCCTCGTAATTTTCAGACCTTTTCATGCTCCTCGTATTTTTCACACCTTTTCATGCTCCTCATATTGTTCACAACTTTTCATGCTCTTCATATTTTTCACATCTTTTCATGCTCCTCATATTTTTCATACCGTTTCATGATCCTCATATATTTCACACCTTTTCATGCTTCTCATATTTTTGACACCTTTTCATGATCCTTGTATTTTTCAGACTGTTTCATGCTTCTCATATTTTTCACACCTTTTCATGCTCCTCGTATTTTTCACACCTTTTCATGCTCCTCACATTTTCACACATTTTCATGCTCTTCGTATTTTTCACACATTTTCATGCTCTTTGTATTTTTCAGACATTTTCATGCTCTTGGTAATTTTTCACACCTTTTCATGCTCTTCATATATTTCTCACCTTTTCATGCTCTTCGTATTTTTCACACCTTTTCCTGCTCTTCATATTTTTCACACCGTTTCATGCTCTTCATATTTTTCACACCTTTTCATGCTCTTCATGTTTTTCACACGTTTTCATGCTTTTCATATTTTTCACACAGTTTCATGCTTTTCATATTTTTCACACAGTTTCATGCTCTTCATATTTTTCACACCTTTTCATGCTCTTCATATTTTTCACTCCGTTCTATGCTCCTCATATTTTCACATCGTTTCATGCTCCTCATATTTTTACACCGTTTCATGCTCTTCATCTTTTTCACACCATATCATGCTCTTCGTATTTTTCACACCTTTTCATGCTCTTTATATATTTTACAACTTTTCATGCACTTCGTATGTTTCACACCTTATCATGCTTCTCATATTATTCACACCTTTTCATGCTCATCATATTTTTCACATCTTTTATTGCTCTTCATATTTTTCAGACCTTTTCATGCTCCTCATATTTTTCACACCGTTTCATGCTCCTCATATTTTCACACCGTTTCATGTCTTCATATTTTTCACACCATTTCATGCTTTTCATATTTTTCACACCTTTTCATGCTCTTTGTATATTTCACACCTTTTCATGCACTTCGTATGTTTCACACCTTATCATGCTCCTCATATTATTCACACCTGTTCATGCTCCTCATGTTTTTCAGAACTTTTCATGCTCCTCATATTTTTCAGACCTTTTCATGCTCCTCGTATTTTTCACACCTTTTCATGCTCCTTGTATTTTTCACACCTTTTCATGCTCCTTGTATTTTTCAGACCTTTTCATGCTCTTCATATTTTTCAAAACATTTCATGCTTTCGCATTTTTCACACCGTTTCATGCTCTGCATATTTTTCACACCTTTTCATGAACTTCGTATTTTTCAAACCTTTTCATGCTCTTTGTATTTTTCACAACTTTTCATTCTTTTCATAATTTTGCACACCTTTTCATGGTCTTCATATATTTCACACCAGTCATGCTCTTCGTATTTTTCACACTTTTTCAAGCTCTTCATACTTTTCAAACCGTTTCATGCTCTTCATATTTTTCACATCTTTTCATGCTCTTCATATTTTTCACACCGTTTCATGCTCTTTATATTTTTCACACCTTTTCATGGTCTTCATTTTTACACCGTCTCATGCTCCTCATATTTTTCACACGTTTCATGCTCTTCATATTTTTACACCGTTTCATGCTCCTCCTATTTTTCACACATTTTCATGTTCTTTGTATTTTTCAGACATTTTCATGCTCTTGGTAATTTTTCACACCTTTTCATGCTTTTCGTAATTTTTCACACCTGTAAATGCTCTTCGTATATTTCACACCTTTTCATGTTCCTCATATTTCTCACACAGTTTCATGCTCTTCATATTATTCACACCTGTTCATGCTCTTCATATTTTTCACACTTTTTCATGCTTTTCATATTTTTCACACAGTTTCATGCTCTTCATAATTTTCACACCTTTTCATGCTCTTCATATTTTTCACTCCGTTCTATGCTCCTCATATTTTCAGACCATTTTATGATCCTCATATTTTCACCCCGTTTCATGCTCTTCATATTTTTCAAACCATTTCATGCTCTTCGTATTTTTCACACCTTTTCATGCTCCTCATATTGTTCACAACTTTTCATGCTCTTCATATTTTTCACATCTTTTCATGCTCCTCATATTTTTCATACCGTTTCATGATCCTCATATATTTCACACCTTTTCATGCTTCTCATATTTTTGACACCTTTTGATGATCCTTGTATTTTTCAGACTGTTTCATGCTTCTCATATTTTTCACACCTTTTCATGCTCCTCGTATTTTTCACAACTTTTCATGCTCATCGTATTTTTCATACCTTTTCATGATCCTCATATTTTTCACACCTTTTAATGCTCTTCATATTTTTCAGGCCGTTTCATGCTCCTCATATTTTTCACACCTTTTCATGCTCTTCATATTTTTCACACCGTTTCATGCTCTTCATGTTTCCATACTGTTTCATGCTCCTCATATTTTTCAGATATTTTCATGCTCCTCGTATTTTCCACACCTTTTCATGCTCCTCGTACTTTTCACAACTTTTCATGCTCCTTGTACTTTTCAGACCTTTTCATGCTCCTCATATTTCTCACACCTTTCATGCTCTTCATATTTTTCACACCGTTTCATGCTCTTTATATTTTCACACCGTTTCATGCTCCTCATATTTTTGATACCGTTTCATACTCCTCTTATTTTTCAGACCTTTTCACGCTCCTCGTATTTTTCAGACATTAAGGCCCCTCGTATTTTTCAGACCTTTTCATGCTCCTCGTATTTTTCACACCTTTTCATGCTCCTCATATTGTTCACAACTTTTCATGCTCTTCATATTTTTCACATCTTTTCATGCTCCTCATATTTTTCATACCGTTTCATGATCCTCATATATTTCACACCTTTTCATGCTTCTCATATTTTTGACACCTTTTCATGATCCTTGTATTTTTCAGACTGTTTCATGCTTCTCATATTTTTCACACCTTTTCATGCTCCTCGTATTTTTCACAACTTTTCATGCTCATCGTATTTTTCATACCTTTTCATGATCCTCATATTTTTCACACCTTTTAATGCTCTTCATATTTTTCAGGCCGTTTCATGCTCCTCATATTTTTCACACCGTTTCATGCTCTTCATATTTTTCACACCTTTTCATGCTCTTCATGTTTTTCACACGTTTTCATGCTTTTCATATTTTTCACACAGTTTCATGCTTTTCATATTTTTCACACAGTTTCATGCTCTTCATATTTTTCACACCTTTTCATGCTCTTCATATTTTTCACTCCGTTCTATGCTCCTCATATTTTCACATTGTTTCATGCTCCTCATATTTTTACACCGTTTCATGCTCTTCATCTTTTTCACACCATATCATGCTCTTCGTATTTTTCACACCTTTTCATGCTCTTTATATATTTTACAACTTTTCATGCACTTCGTATGTTTCACACCTTATCATGCTTCTCATATTATTCACACCTTTTCATGCTCATCATATTTTTCACATCTTTTATTGCTCTTCATATTTTTCAGACCTTTTCATGCTCCTCATATTTTTCACACCGTTTCATGCTCCTCATATTTTCACACCGTTTCATGTCTTCATATTTTTCACACCATTTCATGCTTTTCATATTTTTCACACCTTTTCATGCTCTTTGTATATTTCACACCTTTTCATGCACTTCGTATGTTTCACACCTTATCATGCTCCTCATATTATTCACACCTGTTCATGCTCCTCGTGTTTTTCAGAACTTTTCATGCTCCTCATATTTTTCAGACCTTTTCATGCTCCTCGTATTTTTCACACCTTTTCATGCTCCTTGTATTTTTCACACCTTTTCATGCTCCTTGTATTTTTCAGACCTTTTCATGCTCTTCATATTTTTCAAAACATTTCATGCTTTCGCATTTTTCACACCGTTTCATGCTCTGCATATTTTTCACACCTTTTCATGAACTTCGTATTTTTCAAACCTTTTCATGCTCTTTGTATTTTTCACAACTTTTCATTCTTTTCATAATTTTGCACACCTTTTCATGGTCTTCATATATTTCACACCAGTCATGCTCTTCGTATTTTTCACACTTTTTCAAGCTCTTCATACTTTTCAAACCGTTTCATGCTCTTCATATTTTTCACACCATTTCATGCTCTTCATATTTTTCACACCTTTTCATGGTCTTCATTTTTACACCGTCTCATGCTCCTCATATTTTTCACACGTTTCATGCTCTTCATATTTTTACACCGTTTCATGCTCCTCCTATTTTTCACACATTTTCATGTTCTTTGTATTTTTCAGACATTTTCATGCTCTTGGTAATTTTTCACACCTTTTCATGCTTTTCGTAATTTTTCACACCTGTAAATGCTCTTCGTATATTTCACACCTTTTCATGTTCCTCATATTTCTCACACAGTTTCATGCTCTTCATATTATTCACACCTTTTCATGCTCTTCATATTTTTCACACTTTTTCATGCTTTTCATATTTTTCACACAGTTTCATGCTCTTCATAATTTTCACACCTTTTCATGCTCTTCATATTTTTCACTCCGTTCTATGCTCCTCATATTTTCAGACCATTTTATGATCCTCATATTTTCACCCCGTTTCATGCTCTTCATATTTTTCAAACCATTTCATGCTCTTCGTATTTTTCACACCTTTTCATGCTCCTCATATTGTTCACAACTTTTCATGCTCTTCATATTTTTCACATCTTTTCATGCTCCTCATATTTTTCATACCGTTTCATGATCCTCATATATTTCACACCTTTTCATGCTTCTCATATTTTTGACACCTTTTGATGATCCTTGTATTTTTCAGACTGTTTCATGCTTCTCATATTTTTCACACCTTTTCATGCCCCTCGTATTTTTCACAACTTTTCATGCTCATCGTATTTTTCATACCTTTTCATGATCCTCATATTTTTCACACCTTTTAATGCTCTTCATATTTTTCAGGCCGTTTCATGCTCCTCATATTTTTCACACCTTTTCATGCTCTTCATATTTTTCACACCGTTTCATGCTCTTCATGTTTCCATACTGTTTCATGCTCCTCATATTTTTCAGATATTTTCATGCTCCTCGTATTTTCCACACCTTTTCATGCTCCTCGTACTTTTCACAACTTTTCATGCTCCTTGTACTTTTCAGACCTTTTCATGCTCCTCATATTTCTCACACCTTTCATGCTCTTCATATTTTTCACACCGTTTCATGCTCTTTATATTTTCACACCGTTTCATGCTCCTCATATTTTTGATACCGTTTCATACTCCTCTTATTTTTCAGACCTTTTCACGCTCCTCGTATTTTTCAGACATTAAGGCCCCTCGTAATTTTCAGACCTTTTCATGCTCCTCGTATTTTTCACACCTTTTCATGCTCCTCATATTGTTCACAACTTTTCATGCTCTTCATATTTTTCACATCTTTTCATGCTCCTCATATTTTTCATACCGTTTCATGATCCTCATATATTTCACACCTTTTCATGCTTCTCATATTTTTGACACCTTTTCATGATCCTTGTATTTTTCAGACTGTTTCATGCTTCTCATATTTTTCACACCTTTTCATGCTCCTCGTATTTTTCACACCTTTTCATGCTCCTCACATTTTCACACATTTTCATGCTCTTCGTATTTTTCACACATTTTCATGCTCTTTGTATTTTTCAGACATTTTCATGCTCTTGGTAATTTTTCACACCTTTTCATGCTCTTCATATATTTCTCACCTTTTCATGCTCTTCGTATTTTTCACACCTTTTCCTGCTCTTCATATTTTTCACACCGTTTCATGCTCTTCATATTTTTCACACCTTTTCATGCTCTTCATGTTTTTCACACGTTTTCATGCTTTTCATATTTTTCACACAGTTTCATGCTTTTCATATTTTTCACACAGTTTCATGCTCTTCATATTTTTCACACCTTTTCATGCTCTTCATATTTTTCACTCCGTTCTATGCTCCTCATATTTTCACATCGTTTCATGCTCCTCATATTTTTACACCGTTTCATGCTCTTCATCTTTTTCACACCATATCATGCTCTTCGTATTTTTCACACCTTTTCATGCTCTTTATATATTTTACAACTTTTCATGCACTTCGTATGTTTCACACCTTATCATGCTTCTCATATTATTCACACCTTTTCATGCTCATCATATTTTTCACATCTTTTATTGCTCTTCATATTTTTCAGACCTTTTCATGCTCCTCATATTTTTCACACCGTTTCATGCTCCTCATATTTTCACACCGTTTCATGTCTTCATATTTTTCACACCATTTCATGCTTTTCATATTTTTCACACCTTTTCATGCTCTTTGTATATTTCACACCTTTTCATGCACTTCGTATGTTTCACACCTTATCATGCTCCTCATATTATTCACACCTGTTCATGCTCCTCATGTTTTTCAGAACTTTTCATGCTCCTCATATTTTTCAGACCTTTTCATGCTCCTCGTATTTTTCACACCTTTTCATGCTCCTTGTATTTTTCACACCTTTTCATGCTCCTTGTATTTTTCAGACCTTTTCATGCTCTTCATATTTTTCAAAACATTTCATGCTTTCGCATTTTTCACACCGTTTCATGCTCTGCATATTTTTCACACCTTTTCATGAACTTCGTATTTTTCAAACCTTTTCATGCTCTTTGTATTTTTCACAACTTTTCATTCTTTTCATAATTTTGCACACCTTTTCATGGTCTTCATATATTTCACACCAGTCATGCTCTTCGTATTTTTCACACTTTTTCAAGCTCTTCATACTTTTCAAACCGTTTCATGCTCTTCATATTTTTCACATCTTTTCATGCTCTTCATATTTTTCACACCGTTTCATGCTCTTCATATTTTTCACACCTTTTCATGGTCTTCATTTTTACACCGTCTCATGCTCCTCATATTTTTCACACGTTTCATGCTCTTCATATTTTTACACCGTTTCATGCTCCTCCTATTTTTCACACATTTTCATGTTCTTTGTATTTTTCAGACATTTTCATGCTCTTGGTAATTTTTCACACCTTTTCATGCTTTTCGTAATTTTTCACACCTGTAAATGCTCTTCGTATATTTCACACCTTTTCATGTTCCTCATATTTCTCACACAGTTTCATGCTCTTCATATTATTCACACCTTTTCATGCTCTTCATATTTTTCACACTTTTTCATGCTTTTCATATTTTTCACACAGTTTCATGCTCTTCATAATTTTCACACCTTTTCATGCTCTTCATATTTTTCACTCCGTTCTATGCTCCTCATATTTTCAGACCATTTTATGATCCTCATATTTTCACCCCGTTTCATGCTCTTCATATTTTTCAAACCATTTCATGCTCTTCGTATTTTTCACACCTTTTCATGCTCCTCATATTGTTCACAACTTTTCATGCTCTTCATATTTTTCACATCTTTTCATGCTCCTCATATTTTTCATACCGTTTCATGATCCTCATATATTTCACACCTTTTCATGCTTCTCATATTTTTGACACCTTTTGATGATCCTTGTATTTTTCAGACTGTTTCATGCTTCTCATATTTTTCACACCTTTTCATGCTCCTCGTATTTTTCACAACTTTTCATGCTCATCGTATTTTTCATACCTTTTCATGATCCTCATATTTTTCACACCTTTTAATGCTCTTCATATTTTTCAGGCCGTTTCATGCTCCTCATATTTTTCACACCTTTTCATGCTCTTCATATTTTTCACACCGTTTCATGCTCTTCATGTTTCCATACTGTTTCATGCTCCTCATATTTTTCAGATATTTTCATGCTCCTCGTATTTTCCACACCTTTTCATGCTCCTCGTACTTTTCACAACTTTTCATGCTCCTTGTACTTTTCAGACCTTTTCATGCTCCTCATATTTCTCACACCTTTCATGCTCTTCATATTTTTCACACCGTTTCATGCTCTTTATATTTTCACACCGTTTCATGCTCCTCATATTTTTGATACCGTTTCATACTCCTCTTATTTTTCAGACCTTTTCACGCTCCTCGTATTTTTCAGACATTAAGGCCCCTCGTAATTTTCAGACCTTTTCATGCTCCTCGTATTTTTCACACCTTTTCATGCTCCTCATATTGTTCACAACTTTTCATGCTCTTCATATTTTTCACATCTTTTCATGCTCCTCATATTTTTCATACCGTTTCATGATCCTCATATATTTCACACCTTTTCATGCTTCTCATATTTTTGACACCTTTTCATGATCCTTGTATTTTTCAGACTGTTTCATGCTTCTCATATTTTTCACACCTTTTCATGCTCCTCGTATTTTTCACACCTTTTCATGCTCCTCACATTTTCACACATTTTCATGCTCTTCGTATTTTTCACACATTTTCATGCTCTTTGTATTTTTCAGACATTTTCATGCTCTTGGTAATTTTTCACACCTTTTCATGCTCTTCATATATTTCTCACCTTTTCATGCTCTTCGTATTTTTCACACCTTTTCCTGCTCTTCATATTTTTCACACCGTTTCATGCTCTTCATATTTTTCACACCTTTTCATGCTCTTCATGTTTTTCACACGTTTTCATGCTTTTCATATTTTTCACACAGTTTCATGCTTTTCATATTTTTCACACAGTTTCATGCTCTTCATATTTTTCACACCTTTTCATGCTCTTCATATTTTTCACTCCGTTCTATGCTCCTCATATTTTCACATCGTTTCATGCTCCTCATATTTTTACACCGTTTCATGCTCTTCATCTTTTTCACACCATATCATGCTCTTCGTATTTTTCACACCTTTTCATGCTCTTTATATATTTTACAACTTTTCATGCACTTCGTATGTTTCACACCTTATCATGCTTCTCATATTATTCACACCTTTTCATGCTCATCATATTTTTCACATCTTTTATTGCTCTTCATATTTTTCAGACCTTTTCATGCTCCTCATATTTTTCACACCGTTTCATGCTCCTCATATTTTCACACCGTTTCATGTCTTCATATTTTTCACACCATTTCATGCTTTTCATATTTTTCACACCTTTTCATGCTCTTTGTATATTTCACACCTTTTCATGCACTTCGTATGTTTCACACCTTATCATGCTCCTCATATTATTCACACCTGTTCATGCTCCTCATGTTTTTCAGAACTTTTCATGCTCCTCATATTTTTCAGACCTTTTCATGCTCCTCGTATTTTTCACACCTTTTCATGCTCCTTGTATTTTTCACACCTTTTCATGCTCCTTGTATTTTTCAGACCTTTTCATGCTCTTCATATTTTTCAAAACATTTCATGCTTTCGCATTTTTCACACCGTTTCATGCTCTGCATATTTTTCACACCTTTTCATGAACTTCGTATTTTTCAAACCTTTTCATGCTCTTTGTATTTTTCACAACTTTTCATTCTTTTCATAATTTTGCACACCTTTTCATGGTCTTCATATATTTCACACCAGTCATGCTCTTCGTATTTTTCACACTTTTTCAAGCTCTTCATACTTTTCAAACCGTTTCATGCTCTTCATATTTTTCACATCTTTTCATGCTCTTCATATTTTTCACACCGTTTCATGCTCTTCATATTTTTCACACCTTTTCATGGTCTTCATTTTTACACCGTCTCATGCTCCTCATATTTTTCACACGTTTCATGCTCTTCATATTTTTACACCGTTTCATGCTCCTCCTATTTTTCACACATTTTCATGTTCTTTGTATTTTTCAGACATTTTCATGCTCTTGGTAATTTTTCACACCTTTTCATGCTTTTCGTAATTTTTCACACCTGTAAATGCTCTTCGTATATTTCACACCTTTTCATGTTCCTCATATTTCTCACACAGTTTCATGCTCTTCATATTATTCACACCTTTTCATGCTCTTCATATTTTTCACACTTTTTCATGCTTTTCATATTTTTCACACAGTTTCATGCTCTTCATAATTTTCACACCTTTTCATGCTCTTCATATTTTTCACTCCGTTCTATGCTCCTCATATTTTCAGACCATTTTATGATCCTCATATTTTCACCCCGTTTCATGCTCTTCATATTTTTCAAACCATTTCATGCTCTTCGTATTTTTCACACCTTTTCATGCTCCTCATATTGTTCACAACTTTTCATGCTCTTCATATTTTTCACATCTTTTCATGCTCCTCATATTTTTCATACCGTTTCATGATCCTCATATATTTCACACCTTTTCATGCTTCTCATATTTTTGACACCTTTTGATGATCCTTGTATTTTTCAGACTGTTTCATGCTTCTCATATTTTTCACACCTTTTCATGCTCCTCGTATTTTTCACAACTTTTCATGCTCATCGTATTTTTCATACCTTTTCATGATCCTCATATTTTTCACACCTTTTAATGCTCTTCATATTTTTCAGGCCGTTTCATGCTCCTCATATTTTTCACACCTTTTCATGCTCTTCATATTTTTCACACCGTTTCATGCTCTTCATGTTTCCATACTGTTTCATGCTCCTCATATTTTTCAGATATTTTCATGCTCCTCGTATTTTCCACACCTTTTCATGCTCCTCGTACTTTTCACAACTTTTCATGCTCCTTGTACTTTTCAGACCTTTTCATGCTCCTCATATTTCTCACACCTTTCATGCTCTTCATATTTTTCACACCGTTTCATGCTCTTTATATTTTCACACCGTTTCATGCTCCTCATATTTTTGATACCGTTTCATACTCCTCTTATTTTTCAGACCTTTTCACGCTCCTCGTATTTTTCAGACATTAAGGCCCCTCGTATTTTTCAGACCTTTTCATGCTCCTCGTATTTTTCACACCTTTTCATGCTCCTCATATTGTTCACAACTTTTCATGCTCTTCATATTTTTCACATCTTTTCATGCTCCTCATATTTTTCATACCGTTTCATGATCCTCATATATTTCACACCTTTTCATGCTTCTCATATTTTTGACACCTTTTCATGATCCTTGTATTTTTCAGACTGTTTCATGCTTCTCATATTTTTCACACCTTTTCATGCTCCTCGTATTTTTCACAACTTTTCATGCTCATCGTATTTTTCATACCTTTTCATGATCCTCATATTTTTCACACCTTTTAATGCTCTTCATATTTTTCAGGCCGTTTCATGCTCCTCATATTTTTCACACCGTTTCATGCTCTTCATATTTTTCACACCTTTTCATGCTCTTCATGTTTTTCACACGTTTTCATGCTTTTCATATTTTTCACACAGTTTCATGCTTTTCATATTTTTCACACAGTTTCATGCTCTTCATATTTTTCACACCTTTTCATGCTCTTCATATTTTTCACTCCGTTCTATGCTCCTCATATTTTCACATTGTTTCATGCTCCTCATATTTTTACACCGTTTCATGCTCTTCATCTTTTTCACACCATATCATGCTCTTCGTATTTTTCACACCTTTTCATGCTCTTTATATATTTTACAACTTTTCATGCACTTCGTATGTTTCACACCTTATCATGCTTCTCATATTATTCACACCTTTTCATGCTCATCATATTTTTCACATCTTTTATTGCTCTTCATATTTTTCAGACCTTTTCATGCTCCTCATATTTTTCACACCGTTTCATGCTCCTCATATTTTCACACCGTTTCATGTCTTCATATTTTTCACACCATTTCATGCTTTTCATATTTTTCACACCTTTTCATGCTCTTTGTATATTTCACACCTTTTCATGCACTTCGTATGTTTCACACCTTATCATGCTCCTCATATTATTCACACCTGTTCATGCTCCTCGTGTTTTTCAGAACTTTTCATGCTCCTCATATTTTTCAGACCTTTTCATGCTCCTCGTATTTTTCACACCTTTTCATGCTCCTTGTATTTTTCACACCTTTTCATGCTCCTTGTATTTTTCAGACCTTTTCATGCTCTTCATATTTTTCAAAACATTTCATGCTTTCGCATTTTTCACACCGTTTCATGCTCTGCATATTTTTCACACCTTTTCATGAACTTCGTATTTTTCAAACCTTTTCATGCTCTTTGTATTTTTCACAACTTTTCATTCTTTTCATAATTTTGCACACCTTTTCATGGTCTTCATATATTTCACACCAGTCATGCTCTTCGTATTTTTCACACTTTTTCAAGCTCTTCATACTTTTCAAACCGTTTCATGCTCTTCATATTTTTCACACCATTTCATGCTCTTCATATTTTTCACACCTTTTCATGGTCTTCATTTTTACACCGTCTCATGCTCCTCATATTTTTCACACGTTTCATGCTCTTCATATTTTTACACCGTTTCATGCTCCTCCTATTTTTCACACATTTTCATGTTCTTTGTATTTTTCAGACATTTTCATGCTCTTGGTAATTTTTCACACCTTTTCATGCTTTTCGTAATTTTTCACACCTGTAAATGCTCTTCGTATATTTCACACCTTTTCATGTTCCTCATATTTCTCACACAGTTTCATGCTCTTCATATTATTCACACCTTTTCATGCTCTTCATATTTTTCACACTTTTTCATGCTTTTCATATTTTTCACACAGTTTCATGCTCTTCATAATTTTCACACCTTTTCATGCTCTTCATATTTTTCACTCCGTTCTATGCTCCTCATATTTTCAGACCATTTTATGATCCTCATATTTTCACCCCGTTTCATGCTCTTCATATTTTTCAAACCATTTCATGCTCTTCGTATTTTTCACACCTTTTCATGCTCCTCATATTGTTCACAACTTTTCATGCTCTTCATATTTTTCACATCTTTTCATGCTCCTCATATTTTTCATACCGTTTCATGATCCTCATATATTTCACACCTTTTCATGCTTCTCATATTTTTGACACCTTTTGATGATCCTTGTATTTTTCAGACTGTTTCATGCTTCTCATATTTTTCACACCTTTTCATGCCCCTCGTATTTTTCACAACTTTTCATGCTCATCGTATTTTTCATACCTTTTCATGATCCTCATATTTTTCACACCTTTTAATGCTCTTCATATTTTTCAGGCCGTTTCATGCTCCTCATATTTTTCACACCTTTTCATGCTCTTCATATTTTTCACACCGTTTCATGCTCTTCATGTTTCCATACTGTTTCATGCTCCTCATATTTTTCAGATATTTTCATGCTCCTCGTATTTTCCACACCTTTTCATGCTCCTCGTACTTTTCACAACTTTTCATGCTCCTTGTACTTTTCAGACCTTTTCATGCTCCTCATATTTCTCACACCTTTCATGCTCTTCATATTTTTCACACCGTTTCATGCTCTTTATATTTTCACACCGTTTCATGCTCCTCATATTTTTGATACCGTTTCATACTCCTCTTATTTTTCAGACCTTTTCACGCTCCTCGTATTTTTCAGACATTAAGGCCCCTCGTAATTTTCAGACCTTTTCATGCTCCTCGTATTTTTCACACCTTTTCATGCTCCTCATATTGTTCACAACTTTTCATGCTCTTCATATTTTTCACATCTTTTCATGCTCCTCATATTTTTCATACCGTTTCATGATCCTCATATATTTCACACCTTTTCATGCTTCTCATATTTTTGACACCTTTTCATGATCCTTGTATTTTTCAGACTGTTTCATGCTTCTCATATTTTTCACACCTTTTCATGCTCCTCGTATTTTTCACAACTTTTCATGCTCATCGTATTTTTCATACCTTTTCATGATCCTCATATTTTTCACACCTTTTAATGCTCTTCATATTTTTCAGGCCGTTTCATGCTCCTCATATTTTTCACACCGTTTCATGCTCTTCATATTTTTCACACCTTTTCATGCTCTTCATGTTTTTCACACGTTTTCATGCTTTTCATATTTTTCACACAGTTTCATGCTTTTCATATTTTTCACACAGTTTCATGCTCTTCATATTTTTCACACCTTTTCATGCTCTTCATATTTTTCACTCCGTTCTATGCTCCTCATATTTTCACATTGTTTCATGCTCCTCATATTTTTACACCGTTTCATGCTCTTCATCTTTTTCACACCATATCATGCTCTTCGTATTTTTCACACCTTTTCATGCTCTTTATATATTTTACAACTTTTCATGCACTTCGTATGTTTCACACCTTATCATGCTTCTCATATTATTCACACCTTTTCATGCTCATCATATTTTTCACATCTTTTATTGCTCTTCATATTTTTCAGACCTTTTCATGCTCCTCATATTTTTCACACCGTTTCATGCTCCTCATATTTTCACACCGTTTCATGTCTTCATATTTTTCACACCATTTCATGCTTTTCATATTTTTCACACCTTTTCATGCTCTTTGTATATTTCACACCTTTTCATGCACTTCGTATGTTTCACACCTTATCATGCTCCTCATATTATTCACACCTGTTCATGCTCCTCGTGTTTTTCAGAACTTTTCATGCTCCTCATATTTTTCAGACCTTTTCATGCTCCTCGTATTTTTCACACCTTTTCATGCTCCTTGTATTTTTCACACCTTTTCATGCTCCTTGTATTTTTCAGACCTTTTCATGCTCTTCATATTTTTCAAAACATTTCATGCTTTCGCATTTTTCACACCGTTTCATGCTCTGCATATTTTTCACACCTTTTCATGAACTTCGTATTTTTCAAACCTTTTCATGCTCTTTGTATTTTTCACAACTTTTCATTCTTTTCATAATTTTGCACACCTTTTCATGGTCTTCATATATTTCACACCAGTCATGCTCTTCGTATTTTTCACACTTTTTCAAGCTCTTCATACTTTTCAAACCGTTTCATGCTCTTCATATTTTTCACATCTTTTCATGCTCTTCATATTTTTCACACCTTTTCATGGTCTTCATTTTTACACCGTCTCATGCTCCTCATATTTTTCACACGTTTCATGCTCTTCATATTTTTACACCGTTTCATGCTCCTCCTATTTTTCACACATTTTCATGTTCTTTGTATTTTTCAGACATTTTCATGCTCTTGGTAATTTTTCACACCTTTTCATGCTTTTCGTAATTTTTCACACCTGTAAATGCTCTTCGTATATTTCACACCTTTTCATGTTCCTCATATTTCTCACACAGTTTCATGCTCTTCATATTATTCACACCTTTTCATGCTCTTCATATTTTTCACACTTTTTCATGCTTTTCATATTTTTCACACAGTTTCATGCTCTTCATAATTTTCACACCTTTTCATGCTCTTCATATTTTTCACTCCGTTCTATGCTCCTCATATTTTCAGACCATTTTATGATCCTCATATTTTCACCCCGTTTCATGCTCTTCATATTTTTCAAACCATTTCATGCTCTTCGTATTTTTCACACCTTTTCATGCTCCTCATATTGTTCACAACTTTTCATGCTCTTCATATTTTTCACATCTTTTCATGCTCCTCATATTTTTCATACCGTTTCATGATCCTCATATATTTCACACCTTTTCATGCTTCTCATATTTTTGACACCTTTTCATGATCCTTGTATTTTTCAGACTGTTTCATGCTTCTCATATTTTTCACACCTTTTCATGCTCCTCGTATTTTTCACAACTTTTCATGCTCATCGTATTTTTCATACCTTTTCATGATCCTCATATTTTTCACACCTTTTAATGCTCTTCATATTTTTCAGGCCGTTTCATGCTCTCATATTTTTCACACCTTTTCATGCTCTTCATATTTTTCACACCGTTTCATGCTCTTCATGTTTCCATACTGTTTCATGCTCCTCATATTTTTCAGATATTTTCATGCTCCTCGTATTTTCCACACCTTTTCATGCTCCTCGTACTTTTCACAACTTTTCATGCTCCTTGTACTTTTCAGACCTTTTCATGCTCCTCATATTTCTCACACCTTTCATGCTCTTCATATTTTTCACACCGTTTCATGCTCTTTATATTTTCACACCGTTTCATGCTCCTCATATTTTTGATACCGTTTCATACTCCTCTTATTTTTCAGACCTTTTCACGCTCCTCGTATTTTTCAGACATTAAGGCCCCTCGTATTTTTCAGACCTTTTCATGCTCCTCGTGTTTTTCACACCTTTTCATGCTCCTCATATTGTTCACAACTTTTCATGCTCTTCATATTTTTCACATCTTTTCATGCTCCTCATATTTTTCATACCGTTTCATGATCCTCATATATTTCACACCTTTTCATGCTTCTCATATTTTTGACACCTTTTCATGATCCTTGTATTTTTCAGACTGTTTCATGCTTCTCATATTTTTCACACCTTTTCATGCTCCTCGTATTTTTCACAACTTTTCATGCTCATCGTATTTTTCATACCTTTTCATGATCCTCATATTTTTCACACCTTTTAATGCTCTTCATATTTTTCAGGCCGTTTCATGCTCCTCATATTTTTCACACCTTTTCATGCTCTTCATATTTTTCACACTGTTTCATGCTCTTCATGTTTCCATACTGTTTCATGCTCCTCATATTTTTCAGATATTTTCATGCTCCTCGTATTTTCCACACCTTTTCATGCTCCTCGTACTTTTCACAACTTTTCATGCTCCTTGTACTTTTCAGACCTTTTCATGCTCCTCATATTTCTCACACCTTTCATGCTCTTCATATTTTTCACACCGTTTCATGCTCTTTATATTTTCACACCGTTTCATGCTCCTCATATTTTTGATACCGTTTCATACTCCTCTTATTTTTCAGACCTTTTCATGCTCCTCGTATTTTTCAGACCTTTTCATGCTCCCCGTATTTTTCATACCTTTCATGGTCCTCGTATTTTACAGAACGATTCATGCTCCCCGTATTTTTCATACCTTTCATGGTCCTCGTATTTTTCAGACCTTTTCATGCTCCTCGTATTTTTCACACCTTTTCATGCTCCTCGTATTTTTCACACCTTTTCATGCTCCTCATATTTCACAACTTTTCATGCTCTTCATATTTTTTACATATTTTCATGCTCCTCATTTTTCTCATAGCATTTCATGCTCCTCATATTTTTCACATCTTTTCATGGTCCTCATGTTTTTGACACGTTTTAAACGTCTTCATATTTTCACACCGTTTCATGCTCCTCACGTTTTTTAGACCTTTTCATGCTCCTCATATTTTTCATACCTTTATATGCTCCTCGTATTTTTCACACCTTTTCATGCTTCTAGTATTTTACAGAGCTTTTCATGATCCTTGTATTTTTCACACCTTTTCATGCTCCTTGTATTTTTCACACCTTTTCATGCTACTCGTATTTTTCACACCTTTTCATGCTCCCCATATTTTCAGACCTTTTCATGCTCCTACTATTTTTCACACCTTTTTATGCTACTCGTATTTTTCACACCTTTTCATGCTCCTCGTATTTTTCAGACATTTTCATGCTCCTCGTATTTTTCAGACCTTTTCATGCTCCTCGTATTTTTCAGACCTTTTCATGCTCCTCGTATTTTTCAGACCTTTTCATGCTCCTACTATTTTTCACACCTTTTCATGCTCCTCACATTTTCACACATTTTCATGCTCTTCGTATTTTTCACACATTTTCATGCTCTTTGTATTTTTCAGACATTTTCATGCTCTTGGTAATTTTTCACACCTTTTCATGCTCTTCATATTTTTCACACCGTTTCATGCTCTTCATATTTTTCACACCTTTTCTTGCTCTTCATATTTTTCACACCGTTTCATGCTCTTCATATTTTTCACACCTTTTCATGCTCTTCATGTTTTTCACTCCGTTCTATGCTCCTCATATTTTCACATCGTTTCATGCTCCTCATATTTTTACACCGTTTCATGCTCTTCATCTTTTTCACACCATATCATGCTCTTCGTATTTTTCACACCTTTTCATGCTCTTTATATATTTTACAACTTTTCATGCACTTCGTATGTTTCACACCTTATCATGCTTCTCATATTATTCACACCTTTTCATGCTCATCATATTTTTCACATCTTTTATTGCTCTTCATATTTTTCAGACCTTTTCATGCTCCTCATATTTTCACACCGTTTCATGTCTTCATATTTTTCACACCATTTCATGCTTTTCATATTTTTCACACCTTTTCATGCTCTTTGTATATTTCACACCTTTTCATGCACTTCGTATGTTTCACACCTTATCATGCTCCTCATATTATTCACACCTGTTCATGCTCCTCGTGTTTTTCAGAACTTTTCATGCTCCTCATATTTTTCAGACCTTTTCATGCTCCTCGTATTTTTCACACCTTTTCATGCTCCTTGTATTTTTCACACCTTTTCATGCTCCTTGTATTTTTCAGACCTTTTCATGCTCTTCATATTTTTCAAAACATTTCATGCTTTCGCATTTTTCACACCGTTTCATGCTCTGCATATTTTTCACACCTTTTCATGAACTTCGTATTTTTCAAACCTTTTCATGCTCTTTGTATTTTTCACAACTTTTCATTCTTTTCATAATTTTGCACACCTTTTCATGGTCTTCATATATTTCACACCAGTCATGCTCTTCGTATTTTTCACACTTTTTCAAGCTCTTCATACTTTTCAAACCGTTTCATGCTCTTCATATTTTTCACATCTTTTCATGCTCTTCATATTTTTCACACCGTTTCATGCTCTTCATATTTTTCACACCTTTTCATGGTCTTCATTTTTACACCGTCTCATGCTCCTCATATTTTTCACACGTTTCATGCTCTTCATATTTTTACACCGTTTCATGCTCCTCCTATTTTTCACACATTTTCATGTTCTTTGTATTTTTCAGACATTTTCATGCTCTTGGTAATTTTTCACACCTTTTCATGCTTTTCGTAATTTTTCACACCTGTAAATGCTCTTCGTATATTTCACACCTTTTCATGTTCCTCATATTTCTCACACAGTTTCATGCTCTTCATATTATTCACACCTTTTCATGCTCTTCATATTTTTCACACTTTTTCATGCTTTTCATATTTTTCACACAGTTTCATGCTCTTCATAATTTTCACACCTTTTCATGCTCTTCATATTTTTCACTCCGTTCTATGCTCCTCATATTTTCAGACCATTTTATGATCCTCATATTTTCACCCCGTTTCATGCTCTTCATATTTTTCAAACCATTTCATGCTCTTCGTATTTTTCACACCTTTTCATGCTCCTCATATTGTTCACAACTTTTCATGCTCTTCATATTTTTCACATCTTTTCATGCTCCTCATATTTTTCATACCGTTTCATGATCCTCATATATTTCACACCTTTTCATGCTTCTCATATTTTTGACACCTTTTGATGATCCTTGTATTTTTCAGACTGTTTCATGCTTCTCATATTTTTCACACCTTTTCATGCTCCTCGTATTTTTCACAACTTTTCATGCTCATCGTATTTTTCATACCTTTTCATGATCCTCATATTTTTCACACCTTTTAATGCTCTTCATATTTTTCAGGCCGTTTCATGCTCCTCATATTTTTCACACCTTTTCATGCTCTTCATATTTTTCACACCGTTTCATGCTCTTCATGTTTCCATACTGTTTCATGCTCCTCATATTTTTCAGATATTTTCATGCTCCTCGTATTTTCCACACCTTTTCATGCTCCTCGTACTTTTCACAACTTTTCATGCTCCTTGTACTTTTCAGACCTTTTCATGCTCCTCATATTTCTCACACCTTTCATGCTCTTCATATTTTTCACACCGTTTCATGCTCTTTATATTTTCACACCGTTTCATGCTCCTCATATTTTTGATACCGTTTCATACTCCTCTTATTTTTCAGACCTTTTCACGCTCCTCGTATTTTTCAGACATTAAGGCCCCTCGTATTTTTCAGACCTTTTCATGCTCCTCGTATTTTTCACACCTTTTCATGCTCCTCATATTGTTCACAACTTTTCATGCTCTTCATATTTTTCACATCTTTTCATGCTCCTCATATTTTTCATACCGTTTCATGATCCTCATATATTTCACACCTTTTCATGCTTCTCATATTTTTGACACCTTTTCATGATCCTTGTATTTTTCAGACTGTTTCATGCTTCTCATATTTTTCACACCTTTTCATGCTCCTCGTATTTTTCACAACTTTTCATGCTCATCGTATTTTTCATACCTTTTCATGATCCTCATATTTTTCACACCTTTTAATGCTCTTCATATTTTTCAGGCCGTTTCATGCTCCTCATATTTTTCACACCTTTTCATGCTCTTCATATTTTTCACACCGTTTCATGCTCTTCATGTTTCCATACTGTTTCATGCTCCTCATATTTTTCAGATATTTTCATGCTCCTCGTATTTTCCACACCTTTTCATGCTCCTCGTACTTTTCACAACTTTTCATGCTCCTTGTACTTTTCAGACCTTTTCATGCTCCTCATATTTCTCACACCTTTCATGCTCTTCATATTTTTCACACCGTTTCATGCTCTTTATATTTTCACACCGTTTCATGCTCCTCATATTTTTGATACCGTTTCATACTCCTCTTATTTTTCAGACCTTTTCATGCTCCTCGTATTTTTCAGACCTTTTCATGCTCCCCGTATTTTTCATACCTTTCATGGTCCTCGTATTTTACAGAACGATTCATGCTCCCCGTATTTTTCATACCTTTCATGGTCCTCGTATTTTTCAGACCTTTTCATGCTCCTCGTATTTTTCACACCTTTTCATGCTCCTCGTATTTTTCACACCTTTTCATGCTCCTCATATTTCACAACTTTTCATGCTCTTCATATTTTTTACATATTTTCATGCTCCTCATTTTTCTCATAGCATTTCATGCTCCTCATATTTTTCACATCTTTTCATGGTCCTCATGTTTTTGACACGTTTTAAACGTCTTCATATTTTCACACCGTTTCATGCTCCTCACGTTTTTTAGACCTTTTCATGCTCCTCATATTTTTCAGACCTTTATATGCTCCTCGTATTTTTCACACCTTTTCATGCTTCTAGTATTTTACAGAGCTTTTCATGATCCTTGTATTTTTCACACCTTTTCATGCTCCTTGTATTTTTCACACCTTTTCATGCTACTCGTATTTTTCACACCTTTTCATGCTCCCCATATTTTCAGACCTTTTCATGCTCCTACTATTTTTCACACCTTTTTATGCTACTCGTATTTTTCACACCTTTTCATGCTCCTCGTATTTTTCAGACATTTTCATGCTCCTCGTATTTTTCAGACCTTTTCATGCTCCTCGTATTTTTCAGACCTTTTCATGCTCCTCGTATTTTTCAGACCTTTTCATGCTCCTACTATTTTTCACACCTTTTCATGCTCCTCACATTTTCACACATTTTCATGCTCTTCGTATTTTTCACACATTTTCATGCTCTTTGTATTTTTCAGACATTTTCATGCTCTTGGTAATTTTTCACACCTTTTCATGCTCTTCATATATTTCTCACCTTTTCATGCTCTTCGTATTTTTCACACCTTTTCCTGCTCTTCATATTTTTCACACCGTTTCATGCTCTTCATATTTTTCACACCTTTTCATGCTCTTCATGTTTTTCACTCCGTTCTATGCTCCTCATATTTTCACATCGTTTCATGCTCCTCATATTTTTACACCGTTTCATGCTCTTCATCTTTTTCACACCATATCATGCTCTTCGTATTTTTCACACCTTTTCATGCTCTTTATATATTTTACAACTTTTCATGCACTTCGTATGTTTCACACCTTATCATGCTTCTCATATTATTCACACCTTTTCATGCTCATCATATTTTTCACATCTTTTATTGCTCTTCATATTTTTCAGACCTTTTCATGCTCCTCATATTTTCACACCGTTTCATGTCTTCATATTTTTCACACCATTTCATGCTTTTCATATTTTTCACACCTTTTCATGCTCTTTGTATATTTCACACCTTTTCATGCACTTCGTATGTTTCACACCTTATCATGCTCCTCATATTATTCACACCTGTTCATGCTCCTCGTGTTTTTCAGAACTTTTCATGCTCCTCATATTTTTCAGACCTTTTCATGCTCCTCGTATTTTTCACACCTTTTCATGCTCCTTGTATTTTTCACACCTTTTCATGCTCCTTGTATTTTTCAGACCTTTTCATGCTCTTCATATTTTTCAAAACATTTCATGCTTTCGCATTTTTCACACCGTTTCATGCTCTTCATCTTTTTCACACCATATCATGCTCTTCGTATTTTTCACACCTTTTCATGCTCTTTATATATTTTACAACTTTTCATGCACTTCGTATGTTTCACACCTTATCATGCTTCTCATATTATTCACACCTTTTCATGCTCATCATATTTTTCACATCTTTTATTGCTCTTCATATTTTTCAGACCTTTTCATGCTCCTCATATTTTTCACACCGTTTCATGCTCCTCATATTTTCACACCGTTTCATGTCTTCATATTTTTCACACCATTTCATGCTTTTCATATTTTTCACACCTTTTCATGCTCTTTGTATATTTCACACCTTTTCATGCACTTCGTATGTTTCACACCTTATCATGCTCCTCATATTATTCACACCTGTTCATGCTCATCATATTTTTCACATCTTTTATTGCTCTTCATATTTTTCAGACCTTTTCATGCTCCTCATATTTTTCACACCGTTTCATGCTCCTCATATTTTCACACCGTTTCATGTCTTCATATTTTTCACACCATTTCATGCTTTTCATATTTTTCACACCTTTTCATGCTCTTTGTATATTTCACACCTTTTCATGCACTTCGTATGTTTCACACCTTATCATGCTCCTCATATTATTCACACCTGTTCATGCTCCTCGTGTTTTTCAGAACTTTTCATGCTCCTCATATTTTTCAGACCTTTTCATGCTCCTCGTATTTTTCACACCTTTTCATGCTCCTTGTATTTTTCACACCTTTTCATGCTCCTTGTATTTTTCAGACCTTTTCATGCTCTTCATATTTTTCAAAACATTTCATGCTTTCGCATTTTTCACACCGTTTCATGCTCTGCATATTTTTCACACCTTTTCATGAACTTCGTATTTTTCAAACCTTTTCATGCTCTTTGTATTTTTCACAACTTTTCATTCTTTTCATAATTTTGCACACCTTTTCATGGTCTTCATATATTTCACACCAGTCATGCTCTTCGTATTTTTCACACTTTTTCAAGCTCTTCATACTTTTCAAACCGTTTCATGCTCTTCATATTTTTCACATCTTTTCATGCTCTTCATATTTTTCACACCGTTTCATGCTCTTCATATTTTTCACACCTTTTCATGGTCTTCATTTTTACACCGTCTCATGCTCCTCATATTTTTCACACGTTTCATGCTCTTCATATTTTTACACCGTTTCATGCTCCTCCTATTTTTCACACATTTTCATGTTCTTTGTATTTTTCAGACATTTTCATGCTCTTGGTAATTTTTCACACCTTTTCATGCTTTTCGTAATTTTTCACACCTGTAAATGCTCTTCGTATATTTCACACCTTTTCATGTTCCTCATATTTCTCACACAGTTTCATGCTCTTCATATTATTCACACCTTTTCATGCTCTTCATATTTTTCACACTTTTTCATGCTTTTCATATTTTTCACACAGTTTCATGCTCTTCATAATTTTCACACCTTTTCATGCTCTTCATATTTTTCACTCCGTTCTATGCTCCTCATATTTTCAGACCATTTTATGATCCTCATATTTTCACCCCGTTTCATGCTCTTCATATTTTTCAAACCATTTCATGCTCTTCGTATTTTTCACACCTTTTCATGCTCCTCATATTGTTCACAACTTTTCATGCTCTTCATATTTTTCACATCTTTTCATGCTCCTCATATTTTTCATACCGTTTCATGATCCTCATATATTTCACACCTTTTCATGCTTCTCATATTTTTGACACCTTTTGATGATCCTTGTATTTTTCAGACTGTTTCATGCTTCTCATATTTTTCACACCTTTTCATGCTCCTCGTATTTTTCACAACTTTTCATGCTCATCGTATTTTTCATACCTTTTCATGATCCTCATATTTTTCACACCTTTTAATGCTCTTCATATTTTTCAGGCCGTTTCATGCTCCTCATATTTTTCACACCTTTTCATGCTCTTCATATTTTTCACACCGTTTCATGCTCTTCATGTTTCCATACTGTTTCATGCTCCTCATATTTTTCAGATATTTTCATGCTCCTCGTATTTTCCACACCTTTTCATGCTCCTCGTACTTTTCACAACTTTTCATGCTCCTTGTACTTTTCAGACCTTTTCATGCTCCTCATATTTCTCACACCTTTCATGCTCTTCATATTTTTCACACCGTTTCATGCTCTTTATATTTTCACACCGTTTCATGCTCCTCATATTTTTGATACCGTTTCATACTCCTCTTATTTTTCAGACCTTTTCACGCTCCTCGTATTTTTCAGACATTAAGGCCCCTCGTATTTTTCAGACCTTTTCATGCTCCTCGTATTTTTCACACCTTTTCATGCTCCTCATATTGTTCACAACTTTTCATGCTCTTCATATTTTTCACATCTTTTCATGCTCCTCATATTTTTCATACCGTTTCATGATCCTCATATATTTCACACCTTTTCATGCTTCTCATATTTTTGACACCTTTTCATGATCCTTGTATTTTTCAGACTGTTTCATGCTTCTCATATTTTTCACACCTTTTCATGCTCCTCGTATTTTTCACAACTTTTCATGCTCATCGTATTTTTCATACCTTTTCATGATCCTCATATTTTTCACACCTTTTAATGCTCTTCATATTTTTCAGGCCGTTTCATGCTCCTCATATTTTTCACACCTTTTCATGCTCTTCATATTTTTCACACCGTTTCATGCTCTTCATGTTTCCATACTGTTTCATGCTCCTCATATTTTTCAGATATTTTCATGCTCCTCGTATTTTCCACACCTTTTCATGCTCCTCGTACTTTTCACAACTTTTCATGCTCCTTGTACTTTTCAGACCTTTTCATGCTCCTCATATTTCTCACACCTTTCATGCTCTTCATATTTTTCACACCGTTTCATGCTCTTTATATTTTCACACCGTTTCATGCTCCTCATATTTTTGATACCGTTTCATACTCCTCTTATTTTTCAGACCTTTTCATGCTCCTCGTATTTTTCAGACCTTTTCATGCTCCCCGTATTTTTCATACCTTTCATGGTCCTCGTATTTTACAGAACGATTCATGCTCCCCGTATTTTTCATACCTTTCATGGTCCTCGTATTTTTCAGACCTTTTCATGCTCCTCGTATTTTTCACACCTTTTCATGCTCCTCGTATTTTTCACACCTTTTCATGCTCCTCATATTTCACAACTTTTCATGCTCTTCATATTTTTTACATATTTTCATGCTCCTCATTTTTCTCATAGCATTTCATGCTCCTCATATTTTTCACATCTTT
This sequence comes from Dama dama, assembly GCF_033118175.1. NCBI lineage: Eukaryota > Metazoa > Chordata > Mammalia > Artiodactyla > Cervidae > Dama > Dama dama. The sequence continues at coordinate 4,656,752 of NW_026870928.1, read as the reverse complement.
TCATGGTCCTCATGTTTTTGACACGTTTTAAACGTCTTCATATTTTCACACCGTTTCATGCTCCTCACGTTTTTTAGACCTTTTCATGCTCCTCATATTTTTCAGACCTTTATATGCTCCTCGTATTTTTCACACCTTTTCATGCTTCTAGTATTTTACAGAGCTTTTCATGATCCTTGTATTTTTCACACCTTTTCATGCTCCTTGTATTTTTCACACCTTTTCATGCTACTCGTATTTTTCACACCTTTTCATGCTCCCCATATTTTCAGACCTTTTCATGCTCCTACTATTTTTCACACCTTTTTATGCTACTCGTATTTTTCACACCTTTTCATGCTCCTCGTATTTTTCAGACATTTTCATGCTCCTCGTATTTTTCAGACCTTTTCATGCTCCTCGTATTTTTCAGACCTTTTCATGCTCCTCGTATTTTTCAGACCTTTTCATGCTCCTACTATTTTTCACACCTTTTCATGCTCCTCACATTTTCACACATTTTCATGCTCTTCGTATTTTTCACACATTTTCATGCTCTTTGTATTTTTCAGACATTTTCATGCTCTTGGTAATTTTTCACACCTTTTCATGCTCTTCATATATTTCTCACCTTTTCATGCTCTTCGTATTTTTCACACCTTTTCCTGCTCTTCATATTTTTCACACCGTTTCATGCTCTTCATATTTTTCACACCTTTTCATGCTCTTCATGTTTTTCACTCCGTTCTATGCTCCTCATATTTTCACATCGTTTCATGCTCCTCATATTTTTACACCGTTTCATGCTCTTCATCTTTTTCACACCATATCATGCTCTTCGTATTTTTCACACCTTTTCATGCTCTTTATATATTTTACAACTTTTCATGCACTTCGTATGTTTCACACCTTATCATGCTTCTCATATTATTCACACCTTTTCATGCTCATCATATTTTTCACATCTTTTATTGCTCTTCATATTTTTCAGACCTTTTCATGCTCCTCATATTTTCACACCGTTTCATGTCTTCATATTTTTCACACCATTTCATGCTTTTCATATTTTTCACACCTTTTCATGCTCTTTGTATATTTCACACCTTTTCATGCACTTCGTATGTTTCACACCTTATCATGCTCCTCATATTATTCACACCTGTTCATGCTCCTCGTGTTTTTCAGAACTTTTCATGCTCCTCATATTTTTCAGACCTTTTCATGCTCCTCGTATTTTTCACACCTTTTCATGCTCCTTGTATTTTTCACACCTTTTCATGCTCCTTGTATTTTTCAGACCTTTTCATGCTCTTCATATTTTTCAAAACATTTCATGCTTTCGCATTTTTCACACCGTTTCATGCTCTGCATATTTTTCACACCTTTTCATGAACTTCGTATTTTTCAAACCTTTTCATGCTCTTTGTATTTTTCACAACTTTTCATTCTTTTCATAATTTTGCACACCTTTTCATGGTCTTCATATATTTCACACCAGTCATGCTCTTCGTATTTTTCACACTTTTTCAAGCTCTTCATACTTTTCAAACCGTTTCATGCTCTTCATATTTTTCACATCTTTTCATGCTCTTCATATTTTTCACACCGTTTCATGCTCTTCATATTTTTCACACCTTTTCATGGTCTTCATTTTTACACCGTCTCATGCTCCTCATATTTTTCACACGTTTCATGCTCTTCATATTTTTACACCGTTTCATGCTCCTCCTATTTTTCACACATTTTCATGTTCTTTGTATTTTTCAGACATTTTCATGCTCTTGGTAATTTTTCACACCTTTTCATGCTTTTCGTAATTTTTCACACCTGTAAATGCTCTTCGTATATTTCACACCTTTTCATGTTCCTCATATTTCTCACACAGTTTCATGCTCTTCATATTATTCACACCTTTTCATGCTCTTCATATTTTTCACACTTTTTCATGCTTTTCATATTTTTCACACAGTTTCATGCTCTTCATAATTTTCACACCTTTTCATGCTCTTCATATTTTTCACTCCGTTCTATGCTCCTCATATTTTCAGACCATTTTATGATCCTCATATTTTCACCCCGTTTCATGCTCTTCATATTTTTCAAACCATTTCATGCTCTTCGTATTTTTCACACCTTTTCATGCTCCTCATATTGTTCACAACTTTTCATGCTCTTCATATTTTTCACATCTTTTCATGCTCCTCATATTTTTCATACCGTTTCATGATCCTCATATATTTCACACCTTTTCATGCTTCTCATATTTTTGACACCTTTTGATGATCCTTGTATTTTTCAGACTGTTTCATGCTTCTCATATTTTTCACACCTTTTCATGCTCCTCGTATTTTTCACAACTTTTCATGCTCATCGTATTTTTCATACCTTTTCATGATCCTCATATTTTTCACACCTTTTAATGCTCTTCATATTTTTCAGGCCGTTTCATGCTCCTCATATTTTTCACACCTTTTCATGCTCTTCATATTTTTCACACCGTTTCATGCTCTTCATGTTTCCATACTGTTTCATGCTCCTCATATTTTTCAGATATTTTCATGCTCCTCGTATTTTCCACACCTTTTCATGCTCCTCGTACTTTTCACAACTTTTCATGCTCCTTGTACTTTTCAGACCTTTTCATGCTCCTCATATTTCTCACACCTTTCATGCTCTTCATATTTTTCACACCGTTTCATGCTCTTTATATTTTCACACCGTTTCATGCTCCTCATATTTTTGATACCGTTTCATACTCCTCTTATTTTTCAGACCTTTTCACGCTCCTCGTATTTTTCAGACATTAAGGCCCCTCGTATTTTTCAGACCTTTTCATGCTCCTCGTATTTTTCACACCTTTTCATGCTCCTCATATTGTTCACAACTTTTCATGCTCTTCATATTTTTCACATCTTTTCATGCTCCTCATATTTTTCATACCGTTTCATGATCCTCATATATTTCACACCTTTTCATGCTTCTCATATTTTTGACACCTTTTCATGATCCTTGTATTTTTCAGACTGTTTCATGCTTCTCATATTTTTCACACCTTTTCATGCTCCTCGTATTTTTCACAACTTTTCATGCTCATCGTATTTTTCATACCTTTTCATGATCCTCATATTTTTCACACCTTTTAATGCTCTTCATATTTTTCAGGCCGTTTCATGCTCCTCATATTTTTCACACCTTTTCATGCTCTTCATATTTTTCACACCGTTTCATGCTCTTCATGTTTCCATACTGTTTCATGCTCCTCATATTTTTCAGATATTTTCATGCTCCTCGTATTTTCCACACCTTTTCATGCTCCTCGTACTTTTCACAACTTTTCATGCTCCTTGTACTTTTCAGACCTTTTCATGCTCCTCATATTTCTCACACCTTTCATGCTCTTCATATTTTTCACACCGTTTCATGCTCTTTATATTTTCACACCGTTTCATGCTCCTCATATTTTTGATACCGTTTCATACTCCTCTTATTTTTCAGACCTTTTCATGCTCCTCGTATTTTTCAGACCTTTTCATGCTCCCCGTATTTTTCATACCTTTCATGGTCCTCGTATTTTACAGAACGATTCATGCTCCCCGTATTTTTCATACCTTTCATGGTCCTCGTATTTTTCAGACCTTTTCATGCTCCTCGTATTTTTCACACCTTTTCATGCTCCTCGTATTTTTCACACCTTTTCATGCTCCTCATATTTCACAACTTTTCATGCTCTTCATATTTTTTACATATTTTCATGCTCCTCATTTTTCTCATAGCATTTCATGCTCCTCATATTTTTCACATCTTTTCATGGTCCTCATGTTTTTGACACGTTTTAAACGTCTTCATATTTTCACACCGTTTCATGCTCCTCACGTTTTTTAGACCTTTTCATGCTCCTCATATTTTTCAGACCTTTATATGCTCCTCGTATTTTTCACACCTTTTCATGCTTCTAGTATTTTACAGAGCTTTTCATGATCCTTGTATTTTTCACACCTTTTCATGCTCCTTGTATTTTTCACACCTTTTCATGCTACTCGTATTTTTCACACCTTTTCATGCTCCCCATATTTTCAGACCTTTTCATGCTCCTACTATTTTTCACACCTTTTTATGCTACTCGTATTTTTCACACCTTTTCATGCTCCTCGTATTTTTCAGACATTTTCATGCTCCTCGTATTTTTCAGACCTTTTCATGCTCCTCGTATTTTTCAGACCTTTTCATGCTCCTCGTATTTTTCAGACCTTTTCATGCTCCTACTATTTTTCACACCTTTTCATGCTCCTCACATTTTCACACATTTTCATGCTCTTCGTATTTTTCACACATTTTCATGCTCTTTGTATTTTTCAGACATTTTCATGCTCTTGGTAATTTTTCACACCTTTTCATGCTCTTCATATATTTCTCACCTTTTCATGCTCTTCGTATTTTTCACACCTTTTCCTGCTCTTCATATTTTTCACACCGTTTCATGCTCTTCATATTTTTCACACCTTTTCATGCTCTTCATGTTTTTCACACGTTTTCATGCTTTTCATATTTTTCACACAGTTTCATGCTTTTCATATTTTTCACACAGTTTCATGCTCTTCATATTTTTCACACCTTTTCATGCTCTTCATATTTTTCACTCTGTTCTATGCTCCTCATATTTTCACATCGTTTCATGCTCCTCATATTTTTACACCGTTTCATGCTCTTCATCTTTTTCACACCATATCATGCTCTTCGTATTTTTCACACCTTTTCATGCTCTTTATATATTTTACAACTTTTCATGCACTTCGTATGTTTCACACCTTATCATGCTTCTCATATTATTCACACCTTTTCATGCTCATCATATTTTTCACATCTTTTATTGCTCTTCATATTTTTCAGACCTTTTCATGCTCCTCATATTTTTCACACCGTTTCATGCTCCTCATATTTTCACACCGTTTCATGTCTTCATATTTTTCACACCATTTCATGCTTTTCATATTTTTCACACCTTTTCATGCTCTTTGTATATTTCACACCTTTTCATGCACTTCGTATGTTTCACACCTTATCATGCTCCTCATATTATTCACACCTGTTCATGCTCCTCGTGTTTTTCAGAACTTTTCATGCTCCTCATATTTTTCAGACCTTTTCATGCTCCTCGTATTTTTCACACCTTTTCATGCTCCTTGTATTTTTCACACCTTTTCATGCTCCTTGTATTTTTCAGACCTTTTCATGCTCTTCATATTTTTCAAAACATTTCATGCTTTCGCATTTTTCACACCGTTTCATGCTCTGCATATTTTTCACACCTTTTCATGAACTTCGTATTTTTCAAACCTTTTCATGCTCTTTATATTTTTCACAACTTTTCATTCTTTTCATAATTTTGCACACCTTTTCATGGTCTTCATATATTTCACACCAGTCATGCTCTTCGTATTTTTCACACTTTTTCAAGCTCTTCATACTTTTCAAACCGTTTCATGCTCTTCATATTTTTCACATCTTTTCATGCTCTTCATATTTTTCACACCGTTTCATGCTCTTCATATTTTTCACACCTTTTCATGGTCTTCATTTTTACACCGTCTCATGCTCCTCATATTTTTCACACGTTTCATGCTCTTCATATTTTTACACCGTTTCATGCTCCTCCTATTTTTCACACATTTTCATGTTCTTTGTATTTTTCAGACATTTTCATGCTCTTGGTAATTTTTCACACCTTTTCATGCTTTTCGTAATTTTTCACACCTGTAAATGCTCTTCGTATATTTCACACCTTTTCATGTTCCTCATATTTCTCACACAGTTTCATGCTCTTCATATTATTCACACCTTTTCATGCTCTTCATATTTTTCACACTTTTTCATGCTTTTCATATTTTTCACACAGTTTCATGCTCTTCATAATTTTCACACCTTTTCATGCTCTTCATATTTTTCACTCCGTTCTATGCTCCTCATATTTTCAGACCATTTTATGATCCTCATATTTTCACCCCGTTTCATGCTCTTCATATTTTTCAAACCATTTCATGCTCTTCGTATTTTTCACACCTTTTCATGATCTTTGTATATTTCACACCTTTTCATGCTCTTCGTTTTTTTCACACCGTTTCATGTTCTTCATATTTTTCACACAGTTTCATGCTCTTCATATTTTCACACCTTTTCATGGTCTTCATTTTTACACCATTTCATGCTCCTCATATTTTTCACACGTTTCATGCTCTTCATATTTTTACACCGTTTCATGCTCCTCCTATTTTTCACACCTTTTCATGCTCTTCATATTTTTCACACGTTTTCATGCTTTTCATATTTTTCACACAGTTTCATGCTTTTCATATTTTTCACACAGTTTCATGCTCTTCATAATTTTCACACCTTTTCATGCTCTTCATATTTTTCACTCCGTTCTATGCTCCTCATATTTTCAGACCATTTTATGATCCTCATATTTTCACCCCGTTTCATGCTCTTCATATTTTTCAAACCATTTCATGCTCTTCGTATTTTTCACACCTTTTCATGATCTTTGTATATTTCACACCTTTTCATGCTCTTCGTTTTTTTCACACCGTTTCATGTTCTTCATATTTTTCACACAGTTTCATGCTCTTCATATTTTCACACCTTTTCATGCTCTTCATATTTTTCACACTTTTTCATGCTTTTCATATTTTTCATACAGTTTCATGCTCTTCATAATTTTCACACCTTTTCTTGCTCTTCATATTTTTCACTCCGTTCTATGCTCCTCATATTTTCAGACCTTTTCATGCTCCTCATATTTTCACACCGTTTCATGCTCTTTGTATTTTTCACACATTTTCATGCTCTTTGTATTTTTCAGACATTTTCATGCTCTTGGTAATTTTTCACACCTTTTCATGCTTTTCGTAATTTTTCACACCTTTTCTTGCTCTTCGTATTTTTCACACCGTTTCATGCTCTTCAGATTTTTCACATCTTTTCATGCTCTTCATAATTTTCACACGTTTTCATGCTTTTCATATTTTTCCCACCGTTTCATGCTCTTCATATTTTTCACACAGTTTCATGCTCTTCATATTTTTCACACATTTTCATGCTCTTCATATTTTTCACACGTTTTCATGCTTTTCATATTTTTCACACAGTTTCATGCTTTTCATATTTTTCACACCTTTTCATGCTCTTCGTATTTTTCCCACCTTTTCATGCTCTTCATATTTTTCAAATCTTTTCATGCTTTTTGAATTTTTCATACATTTTCATGGTCTTCGTGTTTTTCACACATTTTCATGCTCTTCGTATTTTTTACACTTTTTCATGGTCCTCATATTTTTCAAACCTTTTCATGCTCATCATAGTTTTCACACCTTTTCATGGTCCTCGTATATTTCAGACCTTTTCGTGCTCCTCGGATTTTTCACACCTTTTCATCCTCTTCGAATTTTTCACACATTTTCATGCACTTCGTTTTATCCACAACTTTTCATGCTGCTAGTGTTTTTCACACCATTTCATGCTCTTCCTATTTTTCAGACCGTTTCTTGCTCCTCATATTTATCACACCTTTCTATGCTCTTCATAATTTTCACACCGTTTCATGCTCTTCATTTTTTCACACCTTTTCAGGCTCCTCATATTTTTGAGACCTTTTCATGCTCTTCGTATTTTTCACACTTTTTAATGCTCCTCCTGTTTTCCAGACCTTTTCATGCTCCTCGTATTTTTCAGACCTTTTCATGCTCCTCGTATTTTTGACACCTTTTCATGGTCCTCATATTTTTCAGACCTTTTCATGCTCCTCATATTTTTAACACCTTTTCATTCTCCTAGAATTTTTCAGATCTATCATGCTCCTAGTATTTTTCAGACCTTTTCATGGTCCTCGTATATTTCAGACTCTTCGTACTCCTCGGATTTTTCACACCTTTTCATGCTCCTCGTTTTTTTCACACATGTTCATGCTCTTCGTGTTTTTCACACCTATTCATGCTCCTCGTGTTTTTCACACCTTTTCATGCTCCTCGTATTTTTCACACCTTTTCATGCTCTTCGTATTTTTCAACCCTTTTCATGCTCTTTGAATTTTTCATACAATTTCATGCTCTTCGTGTTTTTCACACATTTTCATGCTCTTCGTGTTTTTCACACAGTTTCATGCTCTTCGTGTTTTTTACACTCTTTCATGGTCCTCATATTTTTCAAACCTTTTCGTGCTCTTAGTATTTTTCACACCTTTTCATGGTCCTCGTATATTTCAGACCTTTTTGTGCTCCTCGCATTTTTCACACCTTTTCATGCTCTTCGAATTTTTCACACATTTTCATGCACTTCGTTTTATCCACAACTTTTCATGCTGCTCGTGTTTTTCACACCATTTCATGCTCTTCCTATTTTTCAGACCGTTTCATGCTCCTCCTATTTATCACACCTTTCCATGCTCTTCGTAATTTTCACACCGTTTCATGCTCTTCATATTTTCACACCGTTTCATGCTCTTCATATTTTTCAGACCTTTTCATGCTCCTCGTATTTTGCCCACCGTTTCACGTTCTTCGTGTTTTCACACCATTTCAAGCCCTTTGTATTTTTCACACCTTTTCGTGCTCTTCATATTGTTCACACCTTTTCATGCTCCAAGTAATTTTTAGACCTTTTCATGCTCCTCGTGTTTTTCAGAACTTTTCATGCTCCTCGTATTTTTCAGACCTTTTCATGCTCCTCGTATTTTTCAGACCTTTTCATGCTCCTCGTATTTTTCAGACCTTTACATGCTCCTCATATTTTTCACACATTTTCATGCTCTTCGTGTTTTTCACACCTATTCATGCTCCTTGTGTTTTTAACATCTTTTCATGCTCCTCGTGTTTTGCAGAGCTTTTCATGCTCCTCGTATTTTTCAGACATTTTCATGTTCCTCGTATTTTTGACACCTTTTCATGCTCCTCATATTTTTCAGAACTTTTCATGCTCCTGGTATTTTTCAGACCTTTTCACGCTCCTTGTATTTTTCAGACCTTTTCGGGCTCCTCCTATTTTCAGGCCTTTTCATGCTCCTCGTATGTTTCACACCTTTTCATGCTCCTCATATATTTCACAACTTTTTATGCTCTTCATATTTTTTACATATTTCATGCTCCTCATATTTTTCATACCATTTCATGCTACTCATATTTTTCACATCTTTTCATGCTCCTCATATTTTTGACACCTTTTAAAGGTCATCATATTTTTCTACCGTTTCATGCTCTTGATATTTTCACACGGTTTCATGCTCCTTGTATTTTTCAGACCTTTTCATGCTCCTACTATTTTTCCTACCTTTTCATGCTCCTCGTATTTTTCACACATTTTCTTTCTCATCGTATTTTTCACACCTTTTCATGCTCCTCGTATTTGTGACACCTTTAATGCTCCTCGTATTTTTCACACCTTTATATGCTCTTCGTATTTTCAATCCTTTTCATGCTCTTCGAATTTTTCACACATTTTCATGCACTTCGTGTTTTCCACATTTTTTCATGCTGCTCGTGTTTTTCACACCATTTCATGCTCTTCATATTTTTAACACCGTTTCATGCTCTTCATATTTTCACACCTTTTCATGCTCCTCATATTTTTCACATCTTTTCATGCTCCTCGTATTTTTCACACCCATTCATGCTCCTTGTATTTTTCAGACCTTTTCATGCTCTTCGTATTTTTCACACCTTTTCATGCTCCTCATATTTTTGAAACCTTTTCATGTTCCTCATATTAATCACACCGTTTCATACTCCTCATATTTTTCACACCTTTTCATGTTCCTCGTATTTTTCAAACCTTTTCATGCTCCTCATATTTTTCAGACATTTTCATGCTCCTAGTATTGTTCACACCTTTTCATGCTCCTCGTATTTTTCACACCTATTCATGCTCCTTGTATTTTTCAGACCTTTTCGTGCTCTTCATATTTTTCACAGCATTTCATGCTTTCGCATTTTAACACCGCTTCATGCTCCTCGTATTTTTCACACCTTGTCATGCACTTTGTATTTTTCAAACCTTTTCATGCTCTTTGTATTTTTCACAACTTTTCATGCTTTTCATAATTTTTCACACCTTTTCATTGTCTTCGTATATTTCACACCAGTCATGCTCTTTGTATTTTTCACACCTTTTCAAGCTCTTCATACTTTTAAAACCATTTCATGCTCTTCATATTTTTCACAACTTTTCATGCTCTTCATATTTTTTACATATTTCATGCTTCTCATATTTTTCATACCATTTCATGCTCCTCATATTTTTCACATCTTTTCATGCTCCTCATATTTTTGACACCTTTTGAAGTCTTCATATTTTTCACACCGTTTCATGCTCTTTATATTTTCACACCGTTTCATGTTCCTCGTATTTTTCAGACCTTTTCATGCTCCTACTATTTTTCCCACCTGTTCATGCTCCTTGTATTTTTAGCACATTTTCTTTCTCATCGTATTTTTTACACCTTTTCATGCTCCTCGTATTTTTCACACCTTTAATGCTCCTCGTATTTTTCACACCTTTACATGCTGTTCGTATTTTTCAAACCTTTTCATGCTCTTCGAATTTTTCACACATTTTCATTCACTTCGTGTTTTCCACATTTTTTCATGCTGCTCGTGTTTTTCAAACCGTTTCATGCTCTTCATATTTTTAACACCGTTTCATGCTCTTCATATTTTCACACCGTTTCATGCTCCTCATATTTTTCAAACCATTTCATGCTCTTCGTATTTTTCACACCTTTTCATGATCTTTGTATATTTCACACCTTTTCATGCTCTTCGTTTTTTTCACACCGTTTCATGTTCTTCATATTTTTCACACAGTTTCATGCTCTTCATATTTTCACACCTTTTCATGGTCTTCATTTTTACACCATTTCATGCTCCTCATATTTTTCACACGTTTCATGCTCTTCATATTTTTACACCGTTTCATGCTCCTCCTATTTTTCACACCTTTTCATGCTCTTCATATTTTTCACACGTTTTCATGCTTTTCATATTTTTCACACAGTTTCATGCTTTTCATATTTTTCACACAGTTTCATGCTCTTCATAATTTTCACACCTTTTCATGCTCTTCATATTTTTCACTCCGTTCTATGCTCCTCATATTTTCAGACCATTTTATGATCCTCATATTTTCACCCCGTTTCATGCTCTTCATATTTTTCAAACCATTTCATGCTCTTCGTATTTTTCACACCTTTTCATGATCTTTGTATATTTCACACCTTTTCATGCTCTTCGTTTTTTTCACACCGTTTCATGTTCTTCATATTTTTCACACAGTTTCATGCTCTTCATATTTTCACACCTTTTCATGCTCTTCATATTTTTCACACTTTTTCATGCTTTTCATATTTTTCATACAGTTTCATGCTCTTCATAATTTTCACACCTTTTCTTGCTCTTCATATTTTTCACTCCGTTCTATGCTCCTCATATTTTCAGACCTTTTCATGCTCCTCATATTTTCACACCGTTTCATGCTCTTTGTATTTTTCACACATTTTCATGCTCTTTGTATTTTTCAGACATTTTCATGCTCTTGGTAATTTTTCACACCTTTTCATGCTTTTCGTAATTTTTCACACCTTTTCATGCTCTTCATATATTTCACACCTTTTCTTGCTCTTCGTATTTTTCACACCGTTTCATGCTCTTCAGATTTTTCACATCTTTTCATGCTCTTCATATTTTTCACACGTTTTCATGCTTTTCATATTTTTCCCACCGTTTCATGCTCTTCATATTTTTCACACAGTTTCATGCTCTTCATATTTTTCACACATTTTCATGCTCTTCATATTTTTCACACGTTTTCATGCTTTTCATATTTTTCACACAGTTTCATGCTTTTCATATTTTTCACACCTTTTCATGCTCTTCGTATTTTTCCCACCTTTTCATGCTCTTCATATTTTTCAAATCTTTTCATGCTTTTTGAATTTTTCATACATTTTCATGGTCTTCGTGTTTTTCACACATTTTCATGCTCTTCGTATTTTTTACACTTTTTCATGGTCCTCATATTTTTCAAACCTTTTCATGCTCATCATAGTTTTCACACCTTTTCATGGTCCTCGTATATTTCAGACCTTTTCGTGCTCCTCGGATTTTTCACACCTTTTCATCCTCTTCGAATTTTTCACACATTTTCATGCACTTCGTTTTATCCACAACTTTTCATGCTGCTAGTGTTTTTCACACCATTTCATGCTCTTCCTATTTTTCAGACCGTTTCTTGCTCCTCATATTTATCACACCTTTCTATGCTCTTCATAATTTTCACACCGTTTCATGCTCTTCATTTTTTCACACCTTTTCAGGCTCCTCATATTTTTGAGACCTTTTCATGCTCTTCGTATTTTTCACACTTTTTAATGCTCCTCCTGTTTTCCAGACCTTTTCATGCTCCTCGTATTTTTCAGACCTTTTCATGCTCCTCGTATTTTTGACACCTTTTCATGGTCCTCATATTTTTCAGACCTTTTCATGCTCCTCATATTTTTAACACCTTTTCATTCTCCTAGAATTTTTCAGATCTATCATGCTCCTAGTATTTTTCAGACCTTTTCATGGTCCTCGTATATTTCAGACTCTTCGTACTCCTCGGATTTTTCACACCTTTTCATGCTCCTCGTTTTTTTCACACATGTTCATGCTCTTCGTGTTTTTCACACCTATTCATGCTCCTCGTGTTTTTCACACCTTTTCATGCTCCTCGTATTTTTCACACCTTTTCATGCTCTTCGTATTTTTCAACCCTTTTCATGCTCTTTGAATTTTTCATACAATTTCATGCTCTTCGTGTTTTTCACACATTTTCATGCTCTTCGTGTTTTTCACACAGTTTCATGCTCTTCGTGTTTTTTACACTCTTTCATGGTCCTCATATTTTTCAAACCTTTTCGTGCTCTTAGTATTTTTCACACCTTTTCATGGTCCTCGTATATTTCAGACCTTTTTGTGCTCCTCGCATTTTTCACACCTTTTCATGCTCTTCGAATTTTTCACACATTTTCATGCACTTCGTTTTATCCACAACTTTTCATGCTGCTCGTGTTTTTCACACCATTTCATGCTCTTCCTATTTTTCAGACCGTTTCATGCTCCTCCTATTTATCACACCTTTCCATGCTCTTCGTAATTTTCACACCGTTTCATGCTCTTCATATTTTCACACCGTTTCATGCTCTTCATATTTTTCAGACCTTTTCATGCTCCTCGTATTTTGCCCACCGTTTCACGTTCTTCGTGTTTTCACACCATTTCAAGCCCTTTGTATTTTTCACACCTTTTCGTGCTCTTCATATTGTTCACACCTTTTCATGCTCCAAGTAATTTTTAGACCTTTTCATGCTCCTCGTGTTTTTCAGAACTTTTCATGCTCCTCGTATTTTTCAGACCTTTTCATGCTCCTCGTATTTTTCAGACCTTTTCATGCTCCTCGTATTTTTCAGACCTTTACATGCTCCTCATATTTTTCACACATTTTCATGCTCTTCGTGTTTTTCACACCTATTCATGCTCCTTGTGTTTTTAACATCTTTTCATGCTCCTCGTGTTTTGCAGAGCTTTTCATGCTCCTCGTATTTTTCAGACATTTTCATGTTCCTCGTATTTTTGACACCTTTTCATGCTCCTCATATTTTTCAGAACTTTTCATGCTCCTGGTATTTTTCAGACCTTTTCACGCTCCTTGTATTTTTCAGACCTTTTCGGGCTCCTCCTATTTTCAGGCCTTTTCATGCTCCTCGTATGTTTCACACCTTTTCATGCTCCTCATATATTTCACAACTTTTTATGCTCTTCATATTTTTTACATATTTCATGCTCCTCATATTTTTCATACCATTTCATGCTACTCATATTTTTCACATCTTTTCATGCTCCTCATATTTTTGACACCTTTTAAAGGTCATCATATTTTTCTACCGTTTCATGCTCTTGATATTTTCACACGGTTTCATGCTCCTCGTATTTTTCAGACCTTTTCATGCTCCTACTATTTTTCCTACCTTTTCATGCTCCTCGTATTTTTCACACATTTTCTTTCTCATCGTATTTTTCACACCTTTTCATGCTCCTCGTATTTGTGACACCTTTAATGCTCCTCGTATTTTTCACACCTTTATATGCTCTTCGTATTTTCAATCCTTTTCATGCTCTTCGAATTTTTCACACATTTTCATGCACTTCGTGTTTTCCACATTTTTTCATGCTGCTCGTGTTTTTCACACCATTTCATGCTCTTCATATTTTTAACACCGTTTCATGCTCTTCATATTTTCACACCTTTTCATGCTCCTCATATTTTTCACATCTTTTCATGCTCCTCGTATTTTTCACACCCATTCATGCTCCTTGTATTTTTCAGACCTTTTCATGCTCTTCGTATTTTTCACACCTTTTCATGCTCCTCATATTTTTGAAACCTTTTCATGTTCCTCATATTAATCACACCGTTTCATACTCCTCATATTTTTCACACCTTTTCATGTGCCTCGTATTTTTCAAACCTTTTCATGCTCCTCATATTTTTCAGACATTTTCATGCTCCTAGTATTGTTCACACCTTTTCATGCTCCTCGTATTTTTCACACCTATTCATGCTCCTTGTATTTTTCAGACCTTTTCGTGCTCTTCATATTTTTCACAGCATTTCATGCTTTCGCATTTTAACACCGCTTCATGCTCCTCGTATTTTTCACACCTTGTCATGCACTTTGTATTTTTCAAACCTTTTCATGCTCTTTGTATTTTTCACAACTTTTCATGCTTTTCATAATTTTTCACACCTTTTCATTGTCTTCGTATATTTCACACCAGTCATGCTCTTTGTATTTTTCACACCTTTTCAAGCTCTTCATACTTTTAAAACCATTTCATGCTCTTCATATTTTTCACAACTTTTCATGCTCTTCATATTTTTTACATATTTCATGCTTCTCATATTTTTCATACCATTTCATGCTCCTCATATTTTTCACATCTTTTCATGCTCCTCATATTTTTGACACCTTTTGAAGTCTTCATATTTTTCACACCGTTTCATGCTCTTTATATTTTCACACCGTTTCATGTTCCTCGTATTTTTCAGACCTTTTCATGCTCCTACTATTTTTCCCACCTGTTCATGCTCCTTGTATTTTTAGCACATTTTCTTTCTCATCGTATTTTTTACACCTTTTCATGCTCCTCGTATTTTTCACACCTTTAATGCTCCTCGTATTTTTCACACCTTTACATGCTGTTCGTATTTTTCAAACCTTTTCATGCTCTTCGAATTTTTCACACATTTTCATGCACTTCGTGTTTTCCACATTTTTTCTTGCTGCTCGTGTTTTTCAAACCGTTTCATGCTCTTCATATTTTTAACACCGTTTCATGCTCTTCATATTTTCACACCGTTTCATGCTCCTCATATTTTTCACACCTTTTCATGCTTCTCATATTTTTAAGATCTTTTCATGCTTCTCGTATTTTTCAGACATTTTCATGCTCCTAGTATTTTTCACACGTTTTCATGCACCTCGTATTTTTCACACCTTTTCATGCTCTTCGTAGTTTTCACACCTTTTCATGCTCCTCATATTTTTCAGACCTTTTCGTGCTCCTCATATTTGCAGACCTTTTCGTACTCCTCATATTTTTCACACCTTTTCATGCTCATCATATATTTCACAATTTTTCATGCTCTTCATATTATTGACATATTTTAATGCTCCTCATATTTTTCACATCTTTTCATGCTCCTCATATTTTTGACACGTTTAAAAGGTCTTCATATTTTTCACACCGTTTCATGATCTTCATATTTTCACACCATTTCATGCTCATCAAATTTTTTAGACTTTTTCATGCTCCTCATATTTTTCAGACCTTTATATGCTCCTCGTATTTTTCACACCTTTTCATGCTCTTCGTATTTTTCGCACATTTTCTTTCTCATCGTATTTTTCACACCTTTTCATGCTCCTCGTATTTTTCATACCTTTTCATGCTCCTCGTTTTTTTCAGACATTTTCATGCTCCTAGTATTGTTCACACCTTTTCATGCTCCTCATATTTTTCACACCTATTAATGCTCCTTGTATTTTTCAGACCTTTTCATGCTCTTCGTATTTTTCACAGCATTTCATGCTTTCACATATTTCACACCGTTTCATGCTCCTCGTATTTTTCACATGTTTTCATGCACTTTGTATTTTTCAGACCTTTTCATGCTCTTTGTATTTTTCACAACTTTTCATGCTTTTGATAATTTTTCACACCTTTTCATTGTCTTCATATATTTCACACCAGTCATGCTGTTTGTATTTTTCACATCTTTTCAAGCTCTTCATACTTTTAAAACCATTTCATGCTCTTCATATTTTTCACAACTTTTCATGCTCTTCATATTTTTTACATATTTCATTCTTCTTATATTTTTCATACCATTTCATGCTCCTCATATTTTTCACATCTTTTCATGCTCCTCATATTTTTGACACCTTTTGAAGTCTTCATATTTTTCACACCGTTTCATGCTCTTTATATTTTCACACCGTTTCATATTCCTCGTATTTTTCAGACCTTTTCATGCTCCTACTGTTTTTCCCACCTGTTCATGCTCCTTGTATTTTTAGCACATTTTCTTTCTCATCGTATTTTTCACACCTTTTCATGCTCCTCGTATTTTTCACACCTTTAATGCTCCTCGTATTTTTCACACCTTTACATGCTGTTCGTATTTTTCAAACCTTTTCATGCTCTTCGAATTTTTCACACATTTTCATGCACTTCGTGTTTTCCACATATTTTCTTGCTGCTCGTGTTTTTCACACCGTTTCATGCTCTTCATATTTTTAACACCATTTCATGCTCTTCATATTTTCACACCGTTTCATGCTCCTCATATTTTTCACACCTTTTCATGCTTCTCATATTTTTAAGATCTTTTCATGCTTCTCGTATTTTTCAGACATTTTCATGCTCCTAGTATTTTTCACACGTTTTCATGCACCTCGTATTTTTCACACCTTTTCATGCTCTTCGTAGTTTTCACACCTTTTCATGCTCCTCATATTTTTCAGGCCTTTTCGTGCTCCTCATATTTGCAGACCTTTTCGTACTCCTCATATTTTTCACACCTTTTCATGCTCATCATATATTTCACAACTTTTCATGCTCTTCATATTATTGACATATTTTAATGCTTCTCATATTTTTCACATCTTTTCATGCTCCTCATATTTTTGACACGTTTAAAAGGTCTTCATATTTTTCACACCGTTTCATGATCTTCATATTTTCACACCACTTCATGCTCATCAAATTTTTAGACTTTTTCATGCTCCTCATATTTTTCAGACCTTTATATGCTCCTCGTATTTTTCACACCTTTTCATGCTCCTCGTGTTTTTCACACCTTTTCATGCTCCTCGTATTTTTTTCAGACCTTTTCATGCTCCTGTTTTTTTCACACATTTTCATGCTCCTCATATTTTTCACACCTTTTCATGCTCTTCGTATTTTTCGCACATTTTCTTTCTCATCGTATTTTTCACACCTTTTCATGCTCCTCGTATTTTTTTCAGACCTTTTCATGCTCCTGTTTTTTTCGCACCTTTTCATGCTCCTCGTATTTTTCATACCTTTTCATGCTCCTCGTTTTTTTCAGACATTTTAATGCACCTCGTATTTTTCACACCTTTTCATGCTCTTCGTAGTTTTCACACCTTTTCATGCTCCTCATATTTTTCAGACCTCTTTGTGCTTCTCGTATTTGCAGACCTTTTCGTACTCGTATTTTTCACACCTTTTCATGCTCCTCATATATTTCACAACTTTTCATGGTCTTCATATTATTGACATATTTTAATGCTCCTCATATTTTTCACATCTTTTCATGCTCCTCATATTTTTGACACGTTTAAAAGGTCTTCATATTTTTCACACCGTTTCATGATCTTCATATTTTCACACCGTTTCATGCTCCTCAAATTTTTTAGACCTTTTCATGCTCCTCATATTTTTCAGACCTTTATATGCTCCTCGTATTTTTCACACCTTTTCATGCTCCTATTATTTTTCACACCTTTTCATGCTCCTCATATTTTTCGCACATTTTCTTTCTCATCGTATTTTTCACACCTTTTCATGCTCGTCGTATTTTACAGACCTTTTCATGCTCCTGTTTTTTTCACACCTTTTCATGCTCCTCGTATTTTCACAACTTTTCATGCTCCTCGTATTTTTCACACCTTTTCATGCTCCTCGTGTTTTTCACACCTTTTCATGCTCCTATTATTTTTCACACCTTTTCATGCTCCTCGTATTTTTCGCACATTTTCTTTCTCATCGTATTTTTCACACCTTTTCTTGCTCGTCGTATTTTACAGACCTTTTCATGCTCCTGTTTTTTTCACACCTTTTCATGCTCCTCGTATTTTCACAACTTTTCATGCTCCTCGTATTTTTCAGACCTTTTCATGCTCCTACTATTGTTCCCACCTTTTCATGCTCTTCGTATTTTTCGCACATTTTCTTTCTCATCGTATTTTTCACACCTTTTCATGCTCCTTGTATTTTTCACACCTCTTCATGGTCTTCGTATTTTTCACACCTTTTCATGCTCCTCATATTTTTCAGACCTTTTCATGCTTCTCATATTTTTCACACCTTGTCATGCTACTCGTATTTTTTAGAACTTTTCATGGTCCTCGTATATTTCAGACCTTTTCGTGCTCCTTGGATTTTTCACATCTTTTCATGCTCCTCGTATTTTACAGACCTTTTCATGTTCCTCGTATTGTTCCCACCTTTTCATGCTCTTTGTGTTTTTCAAACCTTTTCATGCTCTTCGAATTTTTATACATTTTCATGCTCTTCGTGTTTTTCACACATTTTCATGCTATTCGTGTTTTTCACACTTTTTCATGCTCCTCATATATTTCACATCTTTTCATGCTCCTCGTATTTTTCACACCTTTTCATGCTCCTCGTATTTTTCTGACCTTTATATGCTCCTCATATTTTATAGACCTTTTCATGCTCCACGCATTTTTCAGACCTTTTCATAGTCCTCGTACTTTCAAACCTTTTCGTGCTCCTCGTATTTTTCACACCTTTTCATGCTCCATGTATTTTTCACACCTTTTCATGCTCCTCATATATTTCACAACTTTTCATGCTCTTCATATTTTTGATACATTTTCATGCTCCTCCTATTTTTCATACCTTTTCATGCTCCTCATATTTTTCACATCTTTTCATGGTCCTCATATTTCTGACATGTTTTAAAGGTCTTCATGTTTTTCACACCATTTCATGCTCTTTATATTTTCACACCGTTTCATGCTCCTCACATTATTTAGACCGTTGCATGCTCCTCATATTTTTCAGACATTTATATGCTCCTCGTATTTTTCACACCTTTTCATGCTCCTCGTATTTTACAGAGCTTTTCATGCTCCTTTTTTTTCTCACACCTTTTAATGCTCTACGTATTTTTCACAACTTTTCATGGTCCTCGTATTTTTCACACCTTTTCATGCTCCTCGTATTTTTCACACCTTTAATGCTCCTCATATATTTCACACCTTTACATGCTCTTCGTATTTTGCAAACCTTTTCATGCTCTTCAAATTTTTCACACATTTACATGCACTTCGTGTTTTCCACAACTTTTCATGCTGCTCGTGTTTTTCACACCATTTCATGCTCTTCATATTTTTCAGACCGTTTCATGCTCCTCAAATTTTTCACACCTTTCCATGCTCCTCGTATTTTTCAAACTTTTTCATGCTCCTGTATTTTTCACACTGTTTCCTGCTCTTCATGTTTTTCACACCTATTCATGCTCCTCGTGTTTTTCACAGCTTTTCATGCTCCTCTTTTTTTTCACATGTTTTCATGCTCCTCGTATTTTTCACACCTTTTCATGCTCCTTATATTTTTCACACCTTTTCATGCTCCTTATATTTTTCACACCTTTTCAGGCTCCTTATATTTTTGAGACCTTTTCATGCTCTTCGTATTTTTCACACCTTTTTATGCTCCTCCTGTTTTCCAGACCTTTTCATGCTCCTCGTATTTTTCAGACTTTTTCCTGCTCCTCGTATTTTTGACACCTTTTCATGCTCCTCGTATTTTTCAGACCTTTTCATGCTCTTTGTATTTTTCACAGCATTTCATGCTTTCGCATTTTTCACACCGTTTCATGCTCCTCATATTTTTCACACCTTTTCATGCACTTTGTATTTTTCAAACCTTTTCATGCTCTTTGTATTTTTCACAACTTCATGCTCCTCGTGTTTTCCAGACCTTTTTATGCTCCTTATATTTTTCACACCTTTTCATGCTCCTCCTATTTTTCACACCTCTTCATGCTCCTTATATTTTTCACACCTTTTCATACTGCTCGTATTTTTCACACCTTTTCATGCTTCTTATATTTTTCACACCTTTTCAGGCTCCTCGTATTTTTCACACCTTTTCAGGCTCCTCATATTTTTGAGACCTTTTCATGTTCTTCGTGTTTTCACACCTTTTCAAGCTCTTTGTATTTTTCACACTTTTTCATGCTCTTCATATTGTTCACACCTTTTCATGCTCCACGTATTTTTTAGACCTTCTCATGCTCCTCGCGTTTTTCAGAACTTTTCATGCTTCTCGTATTTTTCAGACCTTTTCATGCTCCTCGTATTTTTCAGACCTTTTCATGCTCCTCATATTTTTCAGACCTTTTCATGCTCCTCGTGTTTTGCAGACCTTTTCATGCTCCTCGTATTTTTCAGACCTTTTCATGCTCCTCGTATTTTTGACACCTATTCATGCTCCTCATATTTTTCAGAACTTTTCATGCTCCTGGTATTTTTCAGACCTTTTCATGCTCCTGGTATTTTTCAGACCTTTTCATTCCCCTCCTATTTTCAGACCTTTTTTGCTCCTCATATTTTTCATACCATTTCATGCTACTCATATTTTTCACATCTTTTCATGCTCCTCATATTTTTGACACCTTTTAAAGGTCTTCATATTTTTCACACCGTTTCATGCTCTTTATATTTTCACACCGTTTCATGTTGCTCGTATTTTTCAGACCTTTTCATGCTCCTACTATTTTTCCTACCTTTTCATGCTCCTCGTATTTTTCTCACATTTCCTTTCACATCGTATTTTTCACAGCTTTTCATGCTCCTCATATTTTTCACACCTTTTCATGCTCCTCGTATTTTTCACACCCATTCATGCTCCTTGTATTTTTCAGACCTTTTCATGCTCTTCGTATTTTTCACACCTTTTCATGCTCCTCATATTTTTGAAACCTTTTCATGTTCCTCATATTTATCACACCGTTTCATACTCCTCATATTTTTCACACCTTTTTATGTTCCTCGTATTTTTCAAACCTTTTCATGCTCCTCATATTTTTCAGACATTTTCATGCTCCTAGTATTGTTCACACCTTTTCATGCTCCTCGTTTTTTTCACACCTTTTCATATTCCTCGTATTTTTCACAATTATTCATGCTCCTTGTATTTTTCAGACCGTTTCATGCTCTTCATATTTTTCACAGCATTTCATGCTTTCGCATTTTTAACACCGTTTCAAGGTCCTCGTATTTGTCACACCTTGTCATGCACTTTGTATTTTTCAAACCTTTTCATGCTCTTTGTATTTTTCACACCTTTTCAAGCTCTTCATACTTTTAAAACCATTTCATGCTCTTCATATTTTTCACAACTTTTCATGCTCTTCATATTTTTTACATATTTCATGCTTCTCATATTTTTCATACCATTTCATGCTCCTCATATTTTTCACATCTTTTCATGCTCCTCATATTTTTGACACCTTTTGAAGTCTTCATATTTTTCACACCGTTTCATGCTCTTTATATTTTCACACCGTTTCATGTTCCTCGTATTTTTCAGACCTTTTCATGCTCCTACTATTTTTCCCACCTGTTCATGCTCCTTGTATTTTTAGCACATTTTCTTTCTCATCGTATTTTTCACACCTTTTCATGCTCCTCGTATTTTTCACACCTTTAATGCTCCTCGTATTTTTCACACCTTTACATGCTGTTCGTATTTTTCAAACCTTTTCATGCTCTTCGAATTTTTCACACATTTTCATGCACTTCGTGTTTTCCACATTTTTTCTTGCTGCTCGTGTTTTTCACACCGTTTCATGCTCTTCATATTTTTAACACCGTTTCGTGCTCTTCATATTTTCACACCATTTCATGCTCCTCATATTTTTCACACCTTTTCATGCTTCTCATATTTTTAAGATCTTTTCATGCTTCTCGTATTTTTCAGACATTTTCATGCTCCTAGTATTTTTCACACGTTTTCATGCACCTCGTAGTTTTCAAACCTTTTCATGCTCCTCATATTTTTCAGACCTTTTCGTGCTCCTCATATTTGCAGACCTTTTCGTACTCCTCATATTTTTCACACCTTTTCATGCTCATCATATATTTCACAACTTTTCATGCTCTTCATATTATTGACATATTTTAATGCTCCTCAAATTTTTCACATCTTTTCATGCTCCTCATATTTTTGACACGTTTAAAAGGTCTTCATATTTTTCACACCGTTTCATGATCTTCATATTTTCACACCATTTCATGCTCCTCAAATTTTTTAGACTTTTTCATGCTCCTCATATTTTTCAGACCTTTATATGCTCCTCGTATTTTTCACACCTTTTCATGCTCCTCGTGTTTTTCACACCTTTTCATGCTCCTCGTATTTTTTTCAGACCTTTTCATGCTCCTGTTTTTTTCACACATTTTCATGCTCCTCGTATTTTTCACACCTTTTCATGCTCCTCGTATTTTTCAGCCCTTTTCATGCTCCTACTATTGTTCACACCTTTTCATGCTCTTCGTATTTTTCGCACATTTTCTTTCTCATCGTATTTTTCACACCTTTTCATGCTCCTTGTATTTTTCACACCTTTTCATGCTCTTCGTATTTTTCACACCTTTTCATGCTCCTCGTATTTTTCAGACCTTTTCATGCTTCTCGTATTTTTCACACCTTGTCACGCTACTCGTATTTTTTAGAACTTTTCATGGTCGTCGTATATTTCAGACCTTTTCGTGCTTCTCGGATTTTTCACATCTTTTCATGCTACTCGTATTTTTCAGACCTTTTCATGCTCCTACTATTGTTCACACCTTTTCGTGCTCCTCGTATTTTTCACACCTTTTCATGCTCCTCGTATTTATCACACCGTTTCATACTCCTCATATTTTTCACACCTTTTCATGCTCCTCGTATTTTTCAAACCTTTTCATGCTCCTCGTTTTTTTCAGACATTTTCATGCTCCTAGTATTGTTCACACCTTTTCATGCTCCTCGTATTTTTCACACCTATTAATGCTCCTTGTATTTTTCAGACCTTTTCATGCTCTTCGTATTTTTCACAGCATTTCATGCTTTCACATATTTCACACCGTTTCATGCTCCTCGTATTTTTCACATGTTTTCATGCACTTTGTATTTTTCAAACCTTTTCATGCTCTTTGTATTTTTCACAACTTTTCATGCTTTTCATAATTTTTCACACCTTTTCATTGTCTTCGTATATTTCACACCAGTCATGCTCTTTGTATTTTTCACACCTTTTCAAGCTCTTCATACTTTTAAAACCATTTCATGCTCTTCATATTTTTCACAACTTTTCATGCTCTTCATATTTTTTACATATTTCATTCTCCTCATATTTTTCATACCATTTCATGCTCCTCTTATTTTTCACATCTTTTCATGCTCCTCATATTTTTGACACCTTTTAAAGGTCTTCATATTTTTCACACCGTTTCATGCTCTTTATATTTTCACACCGTTTCATGTTCCTCGTATTTTTCAGACCTTTTCATGCTCCTACTAGTTTTCCCACCTTTTCATGCTCCTTGTGTTTTTAGCAGATTTTCTTTCTCATCGTATTTTTCACACCTTTTCATGCTCCTCGTATTTTTCACACCTTTAATGCTCCTCGTATTTTTCACACCTTTACATGCTCTTCGTATTTTTCAAACCTTTTCATGCTCTTCGAATTTTTCACACATTTTCATGCACTTCATGTTTTCCACATTTTTTCATGCTGCTCATGTTTTTCACACCGTTTCTTGCTCTTCATATTTTTAACACCGTTTCATGCTCTTCATATTTTCACACCTTTTCATGCTCCTCATATTTTTCACACCTTTTCATATTCTCATATTTTTCACATCTTTTCATGCTCCTCATATTTTTGACACGTTTAAAAGGTCTTCATATTTTTCACACCGTTTCATGATCTTCATATTTTCACACCGTTTCATGCTCCTCAAATTTTTTAGACCTTTTCATGCTCCTCATATTTTTCAGACCTTTATATGCTCCTCGTATTTTTCACACCTTTTCATGCTCCTCGTATATTTCGCACATTTTCTTTCTCATCGTATTTTTCACACCTTTTCATGCTCGTCGTATTTTACAGACCTTTTCATGCTCCTGTTTTTTTCACACCTTTTCATGCTCCTCGTATTTTCACAACTTTTCATGCTCCTCGTATTTTTCAGACCTTTTCATGCTCCTACTATTGTTCCCACCTTTTCATGCTCTTCGTATTTTTCGCACATTTTCTTTCTCATCGTATTTTTAACACCTTTTCATGCACCTTGTATTTTTCACACCTCTTCATGCTCTTCGTATTTTTCACACCTTTTCATGCTCCTCATATTTTTCCGACGTTTTCATGCTTCTCGTATTTTTCACACCTTGTCATGCTACTCATATTTTTTAGAACTTTTCATGGTCCTCGTATATTTCAGACCTTTTCGTGCTCCTCGGATTTTTCACATCTTTTCATGCTCCTCGTATTTTACAGACCTTTTCATGCTCCTCATATTGTTCCCACCTTTTCATGCTCTTTGTGTTTTTCAAACCTTTTCATGCTCTTCGAATTTTTATACATTTTCATGCTCTTCGTGTTTTTCACACATTTTCATGCTATTCGTGTTTTTTACACTTTTTCATGCTCCTCTTATATTTCACACCTTTTCATGCTCCTCGTATTTTTCACACCTTTTCATGCTCCTCGTATTTTTCTGACCTTTACATGCTCCTCATATTTTATAGACCTTTTCATGCTCCACGCATTTTTCAGACCTTTTCATGGTCCTCGTACTTTCAAACCTTTTCGTGCTCCTCGTATTTTTCACACCTTTACATGCTCCATGTATTTTTCACACCTTTTCATGCTCCTCATATATTTCACAACTTTTCATGCTCTTCATATTTTTGACACATTTTCATGCTCCTCCTATTTTTCATACCGTTTCATGCTCCTCATATTTTTCACATCTTTTCATGGTCCTCATATTTCTGACATGTTTTAAAGGTCTTCATGTTTTTCACACCATTTCATGCTCTTTATATTTTCACACCGTTTCATGCTCCTCACATTATTTAGACCGTTTCATGCTCCTCATATTTTTCAGACCTTTATATGCTCCTCGTATTTTTCACACCTTTTCATGCTCTCGTGTTTTTCACACCTTTTCATGCTCCTATTATTTTTCACACCTTTTCATGCTCCTCGTATTTTTCGCACATTTTCTTTCTCATCGTATTTTTCACACCTTTTCATGCTCCTCGTATTTTACAGAGCTTTTCATGCTCCTTGTTTTTCTCACACCTTTTAATGCTCTACGTATTTTTCACAACTTTTCATGGTCCTCGTATTTTTCAGACCTTTTCATGCTCCTACTATTTTTCACACCTTTTCATGCTCCTCGTATTTTTCACACCTTTAATGCTCCTCGTATATTTCACACCTTTACATGCTCTTCGTATTTTGCAAACCTTTTCATGCTCTTCAAATTTTTCACACATTTACATGCACTTCGTGTTTTCCACAACTTTTCATGCTGCTCGTGTTTTTCACACCATTTCATGCTCTTCATATTTTTCAGACCGTTTCATGCTCCTCAAATTTTTCACACCTTTCCATGCTCCTCGTATTTTTCAAACTTTTTCATGCTCCTGTATTTTTCACACTGTTTCCTGCTCTTCATGTTTTTCACACCTATTCATGCTCCTCGTGTTTTTCACAGCTTTTCATGCTCCTCTTTTTTTTCACATCTTTTCATGCTCCTCGTATTTTTCACACCTTTTCATGCTCCTTATATTTTTCACACCTTTTCATGCTCCTTATATTTTTCACACCTTTTCAGGCTCCTTATATTTTTGAGACCTTTTCATGCTCTTCGTATTTTTCACACCTTTTTATGCTCCTCCTGTTTTCCAGACCTTTTCATGCTCCTCGTATTTTTCAGACCTTTTCCTGCTCCTCGTATTTTTGACACCTTTTCATGCTCCTCGTATTTTTCAGACCTTTTCATGCTCTTTGTATTTTTCAAGCATTTCATGCTTTCGCATTTTTCACACCGTTTCATGCTCCTCATATTTTTCACACCTTTTCATGCACTTTGTATTTTTCAAACCTTTTCATGCTCTTTGTATTTTTCACAACTTTTCATGCTCCTCGTGTTTTCCAGACCTTTTTATGCTCCTTATATTTTTCACACCTTTTCATGCTCCTCCTATTTTTCACACCTTTTCATGCTCCTTATATTTTTCACACCTTTTCATACTCCTCGTATTTTTCACACCTTTTCAGGATCCTCGTATTTTTCACACCTTTTCAGGCTCCTCATATTTTTGAGAACTTTTCATGCTCTTCGTATTTTTCACACCTTTTTATACTCCTCCTGTTTTCCAGACCTTTTCATACTCCTCGTATTTTTCAGACCTTTTCATGCTCCTCGTTTTTTTCAGGTCTTTTCATGCCTCTCGTATTTTTCAGACCTTTACATGGTCCTCGTATATTTCAGACCTTTTCGTTCTTCTCGGATTATTCACACCTTTTCAGGCTCCTCATATTTTTGAGACCTTTTCATCCTGTTCGTGTTTTCACACCTTTTCAAGCTCTTTGTATTTTTCACACTTTTTCGTGCTCTTCATATTGTTCACATCTTTTCATGCTCCAAGTATTTTTTAGACCTTTTCATGCTCCTCATGTTTTTCAGAACTTTTCATGCTTCTCGTATTTTTCAGACCTTTTCATGCTCCTCGTATTTTTCACAGCTTTTCATTCTCCTCGTATTTTTCAGACCTTTTCATGCTCCTCGTATTTTTCACACATTTTCATGCTCTTCGTGTTTTTCACACCTATTCATGCTCCTTATGTTTTTAACACCTTTTCATGCTCCCTATATTTTTCACACCTTTTCAGGCTCCTCATATTTTTGAGACCTTTTCATGTTCTTCGTGTTTTCACACCTTTTCAAGCTCTTTGTATTTTTCACACTTTTTCATGCTCTTCATATTGTTCACACCTTTTCATGCTCCACGTATTTTTTAGACCTTCTCATGCTCCTCGCGTTTTTCAGAACTTTTCATGCTTCTCGTATTTTTCAGACCTTTTCATGCTCCTCGTATTTTTCAGACCTTTTCATGCTCCTCATATTTTTCAGACCTTTTCATGCTCCTCGTGTTTTGCAGACCTTTTCATGCTCCTCGTATTTTTCAGACCTTTTCATGCTCCTCGTATTTTTGACACCTATTCATGCTCCTCATATTTTTCAGACCTTTCATGCTCCTGGTATTTTTCAGACCTTTTCATGCTCCTCATATGTTTCAGACCTTTCATGCTCCTGGTATTTTTCAGACCTTTTCATGCTCCTCGTATTTTTCAGACCTTTTCATTCCCCTCCTATTTTCAGACCTTTTTTGCTCCTCATATTTTTCATACCATTTCATGCTACTCATATTTTTCACATCTTTTCATGCTCCTCATATTTTTGACACCTTTTAAAGGTCTTCATATTTTTCACACCGTTTCATGCTCTTTATATTTTCACACCGTTTCATGTTGCTCGTATTTTTCAGACCATTTCATGCTCCTACTATTTTTCCTACCTTTTCATGCTCCTCGTATTTTTCTCACATTTCCTTTCTCATCGTATTTTTCACACCTTTTCATGCTCCTCGTATTTTTCACACCTTTAATGCTCCTCGTATTTTTCACACCTTTACATGCTCTTCGTGTTTTTCAAACCTTTTAATGCTCTTCGAATTTTTCACACATTTTCATTCACTTCGTGTTTTCCACATTTTTTCATGCTGCTCGTGTTTTTCACAACGTTTCATGCTCTTCATATTTTTAACACCGTTTCATGCTCTTCATATTGCTCACACCTTTTCATGCTCCACATATTTTTCAAACCTTTCATGCTCCTCGTGTTTTTCAGAACTTTTCATGCTCCTCATATTTTTCCGACCTTTTCATGCTCCTCGTATTTTTTAGACCTTTTCATGCTCCTCGTGTTTTTCAGAACTTTTCATGCTCCTCGTATTTTTCACACCGTTTCATGCTCCTCGTAATTTTCACACCGTTTCATGCACTTTGTATTTTTCAAACCTTTTCATGCTCTTTGTATTTTTCACAACTTTTCATGCTTTTCATAATTTTTCACACCTTTTCATTGTCTTCGTATATTTCACATCCATCATGCTCTTTGTATTTTTCACACCTTTTCAAGCTTTTCATACTTTTCAAACCATTTCATGCTCTTCATATTTTTCACATCTTTTCATCCTCTTCATATTTTTCACAACTTTTCATGCTCTTCATATTTTTTACATATTTCATGCTCCTCATATTTTTCATACCATTTCATGCTCCTCATATTTTTCACATCTTTTCATGCTCCTCATATTTTTGACACCTTTTAAAGGTCTTCATATTTTTCACACCGTTTCATGTTCCTCGTATTTTTCAGACCTTTTCATGCTCCTACTATTTTTCCCACCTTTTCATGCGCCTCGTATTTTTAGCACATTTTCTTTCTCATCGTATTTTTCACACCTTTTCATGCTCCTCGTATTTTTCACACCTTTAATTCTCCTCGTATTTTTCACACCTTTAAATGCTCTTCGTATTTTTCAAACCTTTTCATGCTCTTCATATTTTTCACACATTTTCATGCACTTCGTTGTTTTCACACCTTTTCATTCTCCTCATATTTTCAGACCTTTTCATACTCCTCGTATTTGCAGACCTTTTCGTACTCCTCGTGTTTTTCACACCATTTCATGCTCCTCATATATTTCACAACTTTTCATGCTCTTCATATTATTGACATATTTTAATGCTCCTCATATTTTTCCCATCTTTTCATGCTCCTCATATTTTTGACACGTTTAAAAGGTCTTCATATTTTTCACACTGTTTCATGATCTTCATATTTTCACACCGTTTCATGCTCTTCAAATTTTTTAGACCTTTTCATGCTCCTGTTTTTTTCACACCTTTTCATGCTCCTCGCATTTTTCACACCTTTTCATGCTCCTCGTATTTTCAGACCTTTTCATGCTCCTAATATTGTTCACACCTTTTCATGCTTCTCGTATTTTTCGCACATTATCTTTCTCATCGTATTTTTCACACCTTTTCATGCTCCTTGTATTTTTCACACCTTTTCATGCTCCTCGTATTTTTCTGACCTTTACATGCTCCTCATATTTTATAGACCTTTTCATGCTCCTCGTATTTTTCAGATCTTTTCATGGTCCTCGTACTTTCAGACCTTTTTGTGCTCCTCGTATTTTTCACACCTTTTCATGCTTCTCATATATTTAACAACTTTTCATGCTCTTCATATTTTTGACACATTTTCATGCTCCTCCTATTTTTCATACCGTTTCATGCTCCTCATATTTTTCACACCTTTTCATGCACTTTGTATTTTTCAAACCTTTTCATGCTCTTTGTATTTTTCACAACTTTTCATGCTCCTCGTGTTTTCCAGACCTTTTTATGCTCCTTATATTTTTCACACCTTTTCATGCTCCTCCTATTTTTCACACCTTTTCATGCTCCTTATATTTTTCACACCTTTTCATACTCCTCGTATTTTTCACACCTTTTCAGGATCCTCGTATTTTTCACACCTTTTCAGGCTCCTCATATTTTTGAGAACTTTTCATGCTCTTCGTATTTTTCACACCTTTTTATACTCCTCCTGTTTTCCAGACCTTTTCATGCTCCTCGTATTTTTCAGACCTTTTCATGCTCCTCGTTTTTTTCAGGTCTTTTCATGCCTCTCGTATTTTTCAGACCTTTACATGGTCCTCGTATATTTCAGACCTTTTCGTTCTTCTCGGATTATTCACACCTTTTCAGGCTCCTCATATTTTTGAGACCTTTTCATCCTGTTCGTGTTTTCACACCTTTTCAAGCTCTTTGTATTTTTCACACTTTTTCGTGCTCTTCATATTGTTCACATCTTTTCATGCTCCAAGTATTTTTTAGACCTTTTCATGCTCCTCATGTTTTTCAGAACTTTTCATGCTTCTCGTATTTTTCAGACCTTTTCATGCTCCTCGTATTTTTCACAGCTTTTCTTTCTCCTCGTATTTTTCAGACCTTTTCATGCTCCTCGTATTTTTCACACATTTTCATGCTCTTCGTGTTTTTCACACCTATTCATGCTCCTTATGTTTTTAACACCTTTTCATGCTCCCTATATTTTTCACACCTTTTCAGGCTCCTCATATTTTTGAGACCTTTTCATGTTCTTCGTGTTTTCACACCTTTTCAAGCTCTTTGTATTTTTCACACTTTTTCATGCTCTTCATATTGTTCACACCTTTTCATGCTCCACGTATTTTTTAGACCTTCTCATGCTCCTCGCGTTTTTCAGAACTTTTCATGCTTCTCGTATTTTTCAGACCTTTTCATGTTCCTCGTATTTTTCAGACCTTTTCATGCTCCTCATATTTTTCAGACCTTTTCATGCTCCTCGTGTTTTGCAGACCTTTTCATGCTCCTCGTATGTTTCAGACCTTTTCATGCTCCTCGTATTTTTGACACCTATTCATGCTCCTCATATTTTTCAGACCTTTCATGCTCCTGGTATTTTTCAGACCTTTTCATGCTCCTCGTATTTTTCAGACCTTTTCATTCCCCTCCTATTTTCAGACCTTTTTTGCTCCTCATATTTTTCATACCATTTCATGCTACTCATATTTTTCACATCTTTTCATGCTCCTCATATTTTTGACACCTTTTAAAGGTCTTCATATTTTTCACACCGTTTCATGCTCTTTATATTTTCACACCGTTTCATGTTGCTCGTATTTTTCAGACCTTTTCATGCTCCTACTATTTTTCCTACCTTTTCATGCTCCTCGTATTTTTCTCACATTTCCTTTCTCATCATATTTTTCACACCTTTTCATGCTCCTCGTATTTTTCACACCTTTAATGCTCCTCGTATTTTTCACACCTTTACATGCTCTTCGTGTTTTTCAAACCTTTTAATGCTCTTCGAATTTTTCACACATTTTCATTCACTTCGTGTTTTCCACATTTTTTCATGCTGCTCGTGTTTTTCACAACGTTTCATGCTCTTCATATTTTTAACACCGTTTCATGCTCTTCATATTGCTCACACCTTTTCATGCTCCACATATTTTTCAAACCTTTCATGCTCCTCGTGTTTTTCAGAACTTTTCATGCTCCTCGTATTTTTCACACCGTTTCATGCTCCTCGTAATTTTCACACCTTTTCATGCACTTTGTATTTTTCAAACCTTTTCATGCTCTTTGTATTTTTCACAACTTTTCATGCTTTTCATAATTTTTCACACCTTTTCATTGTCTTCGTATATTTCACACCCATCATGCTCTTTGTATTTTTCACACCTTTTCAAGCTTTTCATACTTTTCAAACCATTTCATGCTCTTCATATTTTTCACATCTTTTCATCCTCTTCATATTTTTCACAACTTTTCATGCTCTTCATATTTTTTACATATTTCATGCTCCTCATATTTTTCATACCATTTCATGCTCCTCATATTTTTCACATCTTTTCATGCTCCTCATATTTTTGACACCTTTTAAAGGTCTTCATATTTTTCACACCGTTTCATGTTCCTCGTATTTTTCAGACCTTTTCATGCTCCTACTATTTTTCCCACCTTTTCATGCGCCTCGTACTTTTAGCACATTTTCTTTCTCATCGTATTTTTCACACCTTTTCATGCTCCTCGTATTTTTCACACCTTTAATTCTCCTCGTATTTTTCACAGCTTTAAATGCTCTTCGTATTTTTCAAACCTTTTCATGCTCTTCATATTTTTCACACATTTTCATGCACTTCGTTGTTTTCACACCTTTTCATTCTCCTCATATTTTCAGACCTTTTCATACTCCTCGTATTTGCAGACCTTTTCGTACTCCTCGTGTTTTTCACACCATTTCATGCTCCTCATATATTTCACAACTTTTCATGCTCTTCATATTATTGACATATTTTAATGCTCCTCATATTTTTCCCATCTTTTCATGCTCCTCATATTTTTGACACGTTTAAAAGGTCTTCATATTTTTCACACTGTTTCATGATCTTCATATTTTCACACCGTTTCATGCTCTTCAAATTTTTTAGACCTTTTCATGCTCCTGTTTTTTTCACACCTTTTCATGCTCCTCGCATTTTTCACACCTTTTCATGCTCCTCGTATTTTTCAGACCTTTTCATGCTCCTAATATTGTTCACACCTTTTCATGCTTCTCGTATTTTTCGCACATTTTCTTTCTCATCGTATTTTTCACACCTTTTCATGCTCCTTGTATTTTTCACACCTTTTCATGCTCCTCGTATTTTTCTGACCTTTACATGCTCCTCATATTTTATAGACCTTTTCATGCTCCTCGTATTTTTCAGATCTTTTCATGGTCCTCGTACTTTCAGACCTTTTTGTGCTCCTCGTATTTTTCACACCTTTTCATGCTTCTCATATATTTAACAACTTTTCATGCTCTTCATATTTTTGACACATTTTCATGCTCCTCCTATTTTTCATACCGTTTCATGCTCCTTATATTTTTCACATCTTTTCATGGTCCTCATATTTCTGACACGTTTTTAAGGTCTTCATGTTTTTCACACCGTTTCATGCTCTTTATATTTTCACACCGTTTCACGCTCCTCACATTTTTTAGACCGTTTCATGCTCCTCATATTTTTCAGACCTTTATATGCTCCTCGTATTTTTCACACCTTTTCATGCTCCTCGTATTTTACAGAGCTTTTCATGCTCCTTGTTTTTCTCACACCTTTTAATGCTCTACGTATTTTTCACAACTTTTCATGGTCCTCATATTTTTCAGACCTTTTCATGCTCCTACTATTTTTCACACCTTTTCATGCTCCTCGTATTTTTCACACCTTTAATGCTCCTCGTATATTTCACAACTTTACATGCTCTTTGTAATTTGCAAACCTTTTCATGCTCTTCGAATTTTTCACACATTTACATGCACTTCGTGTTTTCCACAACTTTTCATGCTGCTCATGTTTTTCACACCATTTCATGCTCTTCATATTTTTCAGACCGTTTCATGCTCCTCAAATTTTTCACATCTTTCCATGCTCCTCGTATTTTTCGTACCTTTTCACGCTCCTGTATTTTTCACACTGTTTCATGCTTTTCATGTTTTTCACACCTATTCATGCTCCTCGTGTTTTTCACAGCTTTTCATGCTCCTTTTATTTTTCACATATTTTCATGCTCCTCGTATTTTTCACACCTTTTCATGCTCCTTATATTTTTCACACCTTTTCATGCTCCTCGTATTTTTCACACCTTTTCATGCACTTTATGTTTTTCCACACCGTTTCCTGCTCCTCCTATTTTTCAGACCGTTTCATGCTCCTCATATTTTTGATACCTTTTGAAGCTCTTCATATTTTTCACACCTTTTCATATTCCTCCTATTTTGCAGACCGTTTCATGCTCCTCCTATTTTGCAGACCTTTTCATGCTCCTCATATTTTTGACACCTTTTGAAGCTCTTAATGTTTTTCAACATCGTTTCATGCTCCTCCTATTTTTCAGACCGTTTCATGCTTCTCATTTTTTGACACCTTTTGAAGCTCTTCATGTTTTTCAACACCGTTACATGCTCCTTCATATTTTTCAGACCGTTTCATGCTCCTCCTATTTTTGACAGCTTTTGAAGCTCTTCATGTATTTCACACCTTTTCAGGCTCTTCATGTTTTTAAACACCATTTCATGCTCCTCCTATTTTTCAGACCATTTCATGCTCCTCATATATTTCACAGGTTTGGAGCTCTTCATATTTTTCACACCTTTTAGGCCCTGCATGTTTTTCAACACAATTTCATGCTCCTTATATTTTCAGACCATTTCATGCTCCTCTTTTTTTTGAGACCGTTTCATGCTCCTCATATTTTTGACAACTTTTGAAGCTTTTCATATTATTCACACCTTTTCAGGCTCTTCATGTTCTCAACATCGTTTCATGCTCCTCATATTTTTCAGACCGTTACATGCTCCTCATATTTTTGACACATTTTGAAGCTCTAAATGTTTTTCAACACAGTTTCATGCTCCTCCTATTTTACAGACGGTTTCATGCTCCTCCTATTTTTCAGACCGTTTCATGCCCCTTATATTTTTGACACCTTTTGAAGCTCTTGATATTTTTCATACCTTTTCAGGCTCTTCATGTTTTTCATCACCATTTCATGCTACTCCTATATTTCAGACCGTTTCATGCTTCTCATATTTTTGACATCTTTTGAAGCTCTACATATATTTCACACCTTTTCATGCTCTTCATGTTTTTCAACACCGTTTCATGCTCCTCCTATCTTTCAGACCGTTTCTTGCTCCTCATATTTTTGACACCTTTTGAAGCTCTTCATGTTTTTCAACACCGTTTCATGCTTCTCATATTTTTCAGAACGTTTCATGCTCCTCATATTTTTTACACCTTTTGAACCTCTTCATATTTTTCACACCTTTTCATGCTCTAAATATTTTTCACATCTCTTCATGTGCTCCATATTTTTCACACCGTTTCATGGGCTTCCTTTTTACACCGTTTCATGCTCCTCATATTTTTCACACCGTTTCATGCTCTTCGTATTTTTCACACATTTTCATGCTCTTTGTATTTTTCAGACATTTTCATTCTCTTGGTAATTTTTCACACCTTTTTATGCTCTTCGTATATTTCACACCTTTTCATGCTCTTCGTATTTTTCACACCTTTTCATGTTCCTCATATTTTTGAAACCGTTTCATGCTCCTCATATTTATCACACCGTTTCATACTCCGCATATTTTTCACACCTTTTCATGCTCATCGTATTTTTCAGACATTTTCATGCTCCTAGTATTGTTCACACCTTTTCATGCTCCTCGTATCTTTCACACCTTTTCATGCTCCTCGTATTTTTCACACCTTTTCATGCTCCTCGTATTTTTCAGACCTTTTCCTGCTCCTCGTATTTTTCACAGCATTTCATGCTTTCGCATTTTTCACACCGTTTCATGCTCCTCGTATTTTTCACACCTTTTCATGCACTTTGTATTTTTCAAACCTTTTCATGCTCTTTGTATTTTTCACAACTTTTCATGCTTTTCATAATTTTTCACACCTTTTCATTGTCTTCGTATATTTCACACCCATCATGCTCTTTGTATTTTTCACACCTTTTCAAGCTTTTCATACTTTTCAAACCATTTCATGCTCTTCATATTTTTCACATCTTTTCATCCTCTTCATATTTTTCACAACTTTTCATGCTCTTCATATATTTTACATATTTCATGCTCCTCATATTTTTCATACCATTTCATGCTCCTCATATTTTTCACATCTTTTCATGCTCCTCATATTTTTGACACCTTTTAAAGGTCTTCATATTTTTCACACCGTTTCATGTTCCTCGTATTTTTCAGACCTTTTCATGCTCCTACTATTTTTCCCACCTTTTCATGCGCCTCGTATTTTTAGCACATTTTCTTTCTCATCGTATTTTTCACACCTTTTCATGCTCCTCGTATTTTTCACACCTTTAATTCTCCTCGTATTTTTCACACCTTTAAATGCTCTTCGTATTTTTCAAACCTTTTCATGCTCTTCATATTTTTCACACATTTTCATGCACTTCGTAGTTTTCACACCTTTTCATTCTCCTCATATTTTCAGACCTTTTCATACTCCTCGTATTTGCAGACCTTTTCGTACTCCTCGTGTTTTTCACACCATTTCATGCTCCTCATATATTTCACAACTTTTCATGCTCTTCATATTATTGACATATTTTAATGCTCCTCATATTTTTCCCATCTTTTCATGCTCCTCATATTTTTGACACGTTTAAAAGGTCTTCATATTTTTCACACTGTTTCATGATCTTCATATTTTCACACCGTTTCATGCTCTTCAAATTTTTTAGACCTTTTCATGCTCCTGTTTTTTTCACACCTTTTCATGCTCCTCGCATTTTTCACACCTTTTCATGCTCCTCGTATTTTTCAGACCTTTTCATGCTCCTAATATTGTTCACACCTTTTCATGCTTCTCGTATTTTTCGCACATTTTCTTTCTCATCGTATTTTTCACACCTTTTCATGCTCCTTGTATTTTTCACACCTTTTCATGCTCTTCGTACTTTTCACACCTTTTCATGCTCTTCGTATTTTTCCCACCTTGTCATGCCAGTCGTATTTTTTAGAACTTTTCATGGTCCTCGTATATTTCAGACCTTTTCATGCTCCTCGGATTTTTCACATCTTTTCATGCTCCTCGTATTTTACAGACCTTTTCATGCTCCTTGTATTGTTCCCACCTTTTCATGCTCTTCGTGTTTTTCAAACCTTTTCATGCTCTTCGAATTTTTATACATTTTCATGCTCTTCGTGTTTTTCACACATTTTCATACTCTTCGTGTTTTTTACAATTTTTCATGCTCCTCATATATTTCACACCTTTTCATGCTCCTCGTATTTTTCACACCTTTTCATGCTCCTCGTATTTTTCTGACCTTTACATGCTCCTCATATTTTATAGACCTTTTCATGCTCCTCGTATTTTTCAGATCTTTTCATGGTCCTCGTACTTTCAGACCTTTTTGTGCTCCTCGTATTTTTCACACCTTTTCATGCTTCTCATATATTTAACAACTTTTCATGCTCTTCATATTTTTGACACATTTTCATGCTCCTCCTATTTTTCATACCGTTTCATGCTCCTCATATTTTTCAGACCTTTATATGCTCCTCGTATTTTTCACACCTTTTCATGCTCCTCGTATTTTACAGAGCTTTTCATGCTCCTTGTTTTTCTCACACCTTTTAATGCTCTACGTATTTTTCACAACTTTTCATGGTCCTCATATTTTTCAGACCTTTTCATGCTCCTACTATTTTTCACACCTTTTCATGCTCCTCGTATTTTTCACACCTTTAATGCTCCTCGTATATTTCACACCTTTACATGCTCTTCGTATTTTGCAAACCGTTTCATGCTCTTCGAATTTTTCACACATTTACATGCACTTCGTGTTTTCCACAACTTTTCATGCTGCTCATGTTTTTCACACCATTTCATGCTCTTCATATTTTTCAGACCGTTTCATGTTCCTCAAATTTTTCACACCTTTCCATGCTCCTCGTATTTTTCGTACCTTTTCATGCTCCTGTATTTTTCACACTGTTTCATGCTTTTCATGTTTTTCACACCTATTCATGCTCCTCGTGTTTTTCACAGCTTTTCATGCTCCTTTTATTTTTCACATATTTTCATGCTCCTCGTATTTTTCACACCTTTTCATGCTCCTTATATTTTTCACACCTTTTCATGCTCCTCGTATTTTTCACACCTTTTCATGCACTTTATGTTTTTCCACACCGTTTCCTGCTCCTCCTATTTTTCAGACCGTTTCATGCTCCTCATATTTTTGATACCTTTTGAAGCTCTTCATATTTTTCACACCTTTTCATATTCCTCCTATTTTGCAGACCTTTTCATGCTCCTCATATTTTTGACACCTTTTGAAGCTCTTAATGTTTTTCAACATCGTTTCATGCTCCTCCTATTTTTCAGACCGTTTCATGCTTCTCATTTTTTGACACCTTTTGAAGCTCTTCATGTTTTTCAACACCGTTACATGCTCCTTCATATTTTTCAGACCGTTTCATGCTCCTCCTATTTTTGACAGCTTTTGAAGCTCTTCATGTATTTCACACCTTTTCAGGCTCTTCATGTTTTTAAACACCACTTCATGCTCCTCCTATTTTTCAGACCGTTTCATGCTCCTCATATATTTCACAGGTTTGGAGCTCTTCATATTTTTCACACCTTTTAGGCCCTGCATGTTTTTCAACACAATTTCATGCTCCTTATATTTTCAGACCATTTCATGCTCCTCTTTTTTTTGAGACCGTTTCATGCTCCTCATATTTTTGACAACTTTTGAAGCTTTTCATATTATTCACACCTTTTCAGGCTCTTCATGTTCTCAACATCGTTTCATGCTCCTCATATTTTTCAGACCGTTACATGCTCCTCATATTTTTGACACATTTTGAAGCTCTAAATGTTTTTCAACACAGTTTCATGCTCCTCCTATTTTACAGACGGTTTCATGCTCCTCCTATTTTTCAGACCGTTTCATGCCCCTTATATTTTTGACACCTTTGAAGCTCTTGATATTTTTCACACCTTTTCAGGCTCTTCATGTTTTTCATCACCATTTCATGCTACTCCTATATTTCAGACCGTTTCATGCTTCTCATATTTTTGACATCTTTTGAAGCTCTACATATATTTCACACCTTTTCATGCTCTTCATGTTTTTCAACACCGTTTCATGCTCCTCCTATCTTTCAGACCGTTTCTTGCTCCTCATATTTTTGACACCTTTTGAAGCTCTTCATGTTTTTCAACACCGTTTCATGCTTCTCATATTTTTCAGAACGTTTCATGCTCCTCATATTTTTTACACCTTTTGAACCTCTTCATATTTTTCACACCTTTTCATGCTCTAAATATTTTTCACATCTCTTCATGTGCTCCATATTTTTCACACCGTTTCATGGGCTTCCTTTTTACACCGTTTCATGCTCCTCATATTTTTCACACCGTTTCATGCTCTTCGTATTTTTCACACATTTTCATGCTCTTTGTATTTTTCAGACATTTTCATTCTCTTGGTAATTTTTCACACCTTTTTATGCTCTTCGTATATTTCACACCTTTTCATGCTCTTCGTATTTTTCACACCTTTTCATGTTCCTCATATTTTTGAAACCGTTTCATGCTCCTCATATTTATCACACCGTTTCATACTCCGCATATTTTTCACACCTTTTCATGCTCATCGTATTTTTCAGACATTTTCATGCTCCTAGTATTGTTCACACCTTTTCATGCTCCTCGTATCTTTCACACCTTTTCATGCTCCTCGTATTTTTCACACCTTTTCATGCTCCTCGTATTTTTCAGACCTTTTCCTGCTCCTCGTATTTTTCACAGCATTTCATGCTTTCGCATTTTTCACACCGTTTCATGCTCCTCGTATTTTTCACACCTTTTCATGCACTTTGTATTTTTCAAACCTTTTCATGCTCTTTGTATTTTTCACAACTTTTCATGCTTTTCATAATTTTTCACACCTTTTCATTGTCTTCGTATATTTCACACCCATCATGCTCTTTGTATTTTTCACACCTTTTCAAGCTTTTCATACTTTTCAAACCATTTCATGCTCTTCATATTTTTCACATCTTTTCATCCTCTTCATATTTTTCACAACTTTTCATGCTCTTCATATTTTTTACATATTTCATGCTCCTCATATTTTTCATACCATTTCATGCTCCTCATATTTTTCACATCTTTTCATGCTCCTCATATTTTTGACACCTTTTAAAGGTCTTCATATTTTTCACACCGTTTCATGTTCCTCGTATTTTTCAGACCTTTTCATGCTCCTACTATTTTTCCCACCTTTTCATGCGCCTCGTATTTTTAGCACATTTTCTTTCTCATCGTATTTTTCACACCTTTTCATGCTCCTCGTATTTTTCACACCTTTAATTCTCCTCGTATTTTTCACACCTTTAAATGCTCTTCGTATTTTTCAAACCTTTTCATGCTCTTCATATTTTTCACACATTTTCATGCACTTCGTAGTTTTCACACCTTTTCATTCTCCTCATATTTTCAGACCTTTTCATACTCCTCGTATTTGCAGACCTTTTCGTACTCCTCGTGTTTTTCACACCATTTCATGCTCCTCATATATTTCACAACTTTTCATGCTCTTCATATTATTGACATATTTTAATGCTCCTCATATTTTTCCCATCTTTTCATGCTCCTCATATTTTTGACACGTTTAAAAGGTCTTCATATTTTTCACACTGTTTCATGATCTTCATATTTTCACACCGTTTCATGCTCTTCAAATTTTTTAGACCTTTTCATGCTCCTGTTTTTTTCACACCTTTTCATGCTCCTCGCATTTTTCACACCTTTTCATGCTCCTCGTATTTTTCAGACCTTTTCATGCTCCTAATATTGTTCACACCTTTTCATGCTTCTCGTATTTTTCGCACATTTTCTTTCTCATCGTATTTTTCACACCTTTTCATGCTCCTTGTATTTTTCACACCTTTTCATGCTCTTCGTACTTTTCACACCTTTTCATGCTCTTCGTATTTTTCCCACCTTGTCATGCCAGTCGTATTTTTTAGAACTTTTCATGGTCCTCGTATATTTCAGACCTTTTCATGCTCCTTGTATTTTTCACACCTTTTCATGCTCTTCGTGTTTTTCAAACCTTTTCATGCTCTTCGAATTTTTATACATTTTCATGCTCTTCGTGTTTTTCACACATTTTCATGCTCTTCGTGTTTTTTACAATTTTTCATGCTCCTCACATATTTCACACCTTTTCATGCTCCTCGTATTTTTCACACCTTTTCATGCTCCTCGTATTTTTCTGACCTTTACATGCTCCTCATATTTTATAGACCTTTTCATGCTCCTCGTATTTTTCAGACCTTTTCATGGTCCTCGTACTTTCAGACCTTTTTGTGCTCCTCGTATTTTTCACACCTTTTCATGCTTCTCATATATTTAACAACTTTTCATGCTCTTCATATTTTTGACACATTTTCATGCTCCTCCTATTTTTCATACCGTTTCATGCTCCTTATATTTTTCACATCTTTTCATGGTCCTCATATTTCTGACACGTTTTTAAGGTCTTCATGTTTTTCACACCGTTTCATGCTCTTTATATTTTCACACCGTTTCACGCTCCTCACATTTTTTAGACCGTTTCATGCTCCTCATATTTTTCAGACCTTTATATGCTCCTCGTATTTTTCACACCTTTTCATGCTCCTCGTATTTTACAGAGCTTTTCATGCTCCTTGTTTTTCTCACACCTTTTAATGCTCTACGTATTTTTCACAACTTTTCATGGTCCTCATATTTTTCAGACCTTTTCATGCTCCTACTATTTTTCACACCTTTTCATGCTCCTCGTATTTTTCACACCTTTAATGCTCCTCGTATATTTCACACCTTTACATGCTCTTCGTATTTTGCAAACCTTTTCATGCTCTTCGAATTTTTCACACATTTACATGCACTTCATGTTTTCCACAACTTTTCATGCTGCTCATGTTTTTCACACCATTTCATGCTCTTCATATTTTTCAGACCGTTTCATGCTCCTCAAATTTTTCACACCTTTCCATGCTCCTCGTATTTTTCGTACCTTTTCATGCTCCTGTATTTTTCACACTGTTTCATGCTTTTCATGTTTTTCACACCTATTCATGCTCCTCGTGTTTTTCACAGCTTTTCATGCTCCTTTTATTTTTCACATATTTTCATGCTCCTCGTATTTTTCACACCTTTTCATGCTCCTTATATTTTTCACACCTTTTCATGCTCCTCGTATTTTTCACACCTTTTCATGCACTTTATGTTTTTCCACACCGTTTCCTGCTCCTCCTATTTTTCAGACCGTTTCATGCTCCTCATATTTTTGATACCTTTTGAAGCTCTTCATATTTTTCACACCTTTTCATATTCCTCCTATTTTGCAGACCGTTTCATGCTCCTCCTATTTTTCAGACCTTTTCATGCTCCTCATATTTTTGACACTTTTTGAAGCTCTTAATGTTTTTCAACATCGTTTCATGCTCCTCCTATTTTTCAGACCGTTTCATGCTTCTCATTTTTTGACACCTTTTGAAGCTCTTCATGTTTTTCAACACCGTTACATGCTCCTTCATATTTTTCAGACCGTTTCATGCTCCTCCTATTTTTGACAGCTTTTGAAGCTCTTCATGTATTTCACACCTTTTCAGGCTCTTCATGTTTTTAAACACCACTTCATGCTCCTCCTATTTTTCAGACCGTTTCATGCTCCTCATATATTTCACAGGTCTGGAGCTCTTCATATTTTTCACACCTTTTAGGCCCTGCATGTTTTTCAACACAATTTCATGCTCCTTATATTTTCAGACCATTTCATGCTCCTCTTTTTTTTGAGACCGTTTCATGCTCCTCATATTTTTGACAACTTTTGAAGCTTTTCATATTATTCACACCTTTTCAGGCTCTTCATGTTCTCAACATCGTTTCATGCTCCTCATATTTTTCACACTGTTTCATGATCTTCATATTTTCACACCGTTTCATGCTCTTCAAATTTTTTAGACCTTTTCATGCTCCTGTTTTTTTCACACCTTTTCATGCTCCTCGCATTTTTCACACCTTTTCATGCTCCTCGTATTTTTCAGACCTTTTCATGCTCCTAATATTGTTCACACCTTTTCATGCTTCTCGTATTTTTCGCACATTTTCTTTCTCATCGTATTTTTCACACCTTTTCATGCTCCTTGTATTTTTCACACCTTTTCATGCTCTTCGTACTTTTCACACCTTTTCATGCTCTTCGTATTTTTCCCACCTTGTCATGCCAGTCGTATTTTTTAGAACTTTTCATGGTCCTCGTATATTTCAGACCTTTTCATGCTCCTCGGATTTTTCACATCTTTTCATGCTCCTCGTATTTTACAGACCTTTTCATGCTCCTTGTATTGTTCCCACCTTTTCATGCTCTTCGTGTTTTTCAAACCTTTTCATGCTCTTCGAATTTTTATACATTTCATGCTCTTCGTGTTTTTCACACATTTTCATGCTCTTCGTGTTTTTTACAATTTTTCATGCTCCTCACATATTTCACACCTTTTCATGCTCCTCGTATTTTTCACACCTTTTCATGCTCCTCGTATTTTTCTGACCTTTACATGCTCCTCATATTTTATAGACCTTTTCATGCTCCTCGTATTTTTCAGACCTTTTCATGGTCCTCGTACTTTCAGACCTTTTTGTGCTCCTCGTATTTTTCACACCTTTTCATGCTTCTCATATATTTAACAACTTTTCATGCTCTTCATATTT
Source organism: Dama dama (assembly GCF_033118175.1). Classification (NCBI taxonomy): domain Eukaryota; kingdom Metazoa; phylum Chordata; class Mammalia; order Artiodactyla; family Cervidae; genus Dama; species Dama dama. The sequence goes on along the minus strand of NW_026870928.1, from coordinate 4,613,367 downwards.
TTGACACATTTTCATGCTCCTCCTATTTTTCATACCGTTTCATGCTCCTTATATTTTTCACATCTTTTCATGGTCCTCATATTTCTGACACGTTTTTAAGGTCTTCATGTTTTTCACACCGTTTCATGCTCTTTATATTTTCACACCGTTTCACGCTCCTCACATTTTTTAGACCGTTTCATGCTCCTCATATTTTTCAGACCTTTATATGCTCCTCGTATTTTTCACACCTTTTCATGCTCCTCGTATTTTACAGAGCTTTTCATGCTCCTTGTTTTTCTCACACCTTTTAATGCTCTACGTATTTTTCACAACTTTTCATGGTCCTCATATTTTTCAGACCTTTTCATGCTCCTACTATTTTTCACACCTTTTCATGCTCCTCGTATTTTTCACACCTTTAATGCTCCTCGTATATTTCACACCTTTACATGCTCTTCGTATTTTGCAAACCTTTTCATGCTCTTCGAATTTTTCACACATTTACATGCACTTCGTGTTTTCCACAACTTTTCATGCTGCTCATGTTTTTCACACCATTTCATGCTCTTCATATTTTTCAGACCGTTTCATGCTCCTCAAATTTTTCACACCTTTCCATGCTCCTCGTATTTTTCGTACCTTTTCATGCTCCTGTATTTTTCACACTGTTTCATGCTTTTCATGTTTTTCACACCTATTCATGCTCCTCGTGTTTTTCACAGCTTTTCATGCTCCTTTTATTTTTCACATATTTTCATGCTCCTCGTATTTTTCACACCTTTTCATGCTCCTTATATTTTTCACACCTTTTCATGCTCCTCGTATTTTTCACACCTTTTCATGCACTTTATGTTTTTCCACACCGTTTCCTGCTCCTCCTATTTTTCAGACCGTTTCATGCTCCTCATATTTTTGATACCTTTTGAAGCTCTTCATATTTTTCACACCTTTTCATATTCCTCCTATTTTGCAGACCGTTTCATGCTCCTCCTATTTTTCAGACCTTTTCATGCTCCTCATATTTTTGACACCTTTTGAAGCTCTTAATGTTTTTCAACATCGTTTCATGCTCCTCCTATTTTTCAGACCGTTTCATGCTTCTCATTTTTTGACACCTTTTGAAGCTCTTCATGTTTTTCAACACCGTTACATGCTCCTTCATATTTTTCAGACCGTTTCATGCTCCTCCTATTTTTGACAGCTTTTGAAGCTCTTCATGTATTTCACACCTTTTCAGGCTCTTCATGTTTTTAAACACCACTTCATGCTCCTCCTATTTTTCAGACCGTTTCATGCTCCTCATATATTTCACAGGTTTGGAGCTCTTCATATTTTTCACACCTTTTAGGCCCTGCATGTTTTTCAACACAATTTCATGCTCCTTATATTTTCAGACCATTTCATGCTCCTCTTTTTTTTGAGACCGTTTCATGCTCCTCATATTTTTGACAACTTTTGAAGCTTTTCATATTATTCACACCTTTTCAGGCTCTTCATGTTCTCAACATCGTTTCATGCTCCTCATATTTTTCAGACCGTTACATGCTCCTCATATTTTTCAGACCGTTACATGCTCCTCATATTTTTGACACATTTTGAAGCTCTAAATGTTTTTCAACACAGTTTCATGCTCCTCCTATTTTACAGACGGTTTCATGCTCCTCCTATTTTTCAGACCGTTTCATGCCCCTTATATTTTTGACACCTTTTGAAGCTCTTGATATTTTTCACACCTTTTCAGGCTCTTCATGTTTTTCATCACCATTTCATGCTACTCCTATATTTCAGACCGTTTCATGCTTCTCATATTTTTGACATCTTTTGAAGCTCTACATATATTTCACACCTTTTCATGCTCTTCATGTTTTTCAACACCGTTTCATGCTCCTCCTATCTTTCAGACCATTTCTTGCTCCTCATATTTTTGACACCTTTTGAAGCTCTTCATGTTTTTCAACACCGTTTCATGCTTCTCATATTTTTCAGAACGTTTCATGCTCCTCATATTTTTTACACCTTTTGAACCTCTTCATATTTTTCACACCTTTTCATGCTCTAAATATTTTTCACATCTCTTCATGTGCTCCATATTTTTCACACCGTTTCATGGGCTTCATTTTTACACCGTTTCATGCTCCTCATATTTTTCACACCGTTTCATGCTCTTCGTATTTTTCACACATTTTCATGCTCTTTGTATTTTTCAGACATTTTCATTCTCTTGGTAATTTTTCACACCTTTTTATGCTCTTCGTATATTTCACACCTTTTCATGCTCTTCGTATTTTTCACACCTTTTCATGTTCCTCATATTTTTGAAACCGTTTCATGCTCCTCATATTTATCACACCGTTTCATACTCCGCATATTTTTCACACCTTTTCATGCTTATCGTATTTTTCAGACATTTTCATGCTCCTAGTATTGCTCACACCTTTTCATGCTCCTCGTATCTTTCACACCTTTTCATGCTCCTCGTATTTTTCACACCTTTTCATGCTCCTCGTATTTTTCAGACCTTTTCCTGCTCCTCGTATTTTTCACAGCATTTCATGCTTTCGCATTTTTCACACCGTTTCATGCTCCTCGTATTTTTCACACCTTTTCATGCACTGTGTATTTTTCAAACCTTTTCATGCTCTTTGTATTTTTCACAACTTTTCATGCTTTTCATAATTTTTCACACCTTTTCATTGTCTTCGTATATTTCACACCCATCATGCTCTTTGTATTTTTCACACCTTTTCAAGCTTTTCATACTTTTCAAACCATTTCATGCTCTTCATATTTTTCACATCTTTTCATCCTCTTCATATTTTTCACAACTTTTCATGCTCTTCATATATTTTACATATTTCATGCTCCTCATATTTTTCATACCATTTCATGCTCCTCATATTTTTCACATCTTTTCATGCTCCTCATATTTTTGACACCTTTTAAAGGTCTTCATATTTTTCACACCGTTTCATGTTCCTCGTATTTTTCAGACCTTTTCATGCTCCTACTATTTTTCCCACCTTTTCATGCGCCTCGTATTTTTAGCACATTTTCTTTCTCATCGTATTTTTCACACCTTTTCATGCTCCTCGTATTTTTCACACCTTTAATTCTCCTCGTATTTTTCACACCTTTAAATGCTCTTCGTATTTTTCAAACCTTTTCATGCTCTTCATATTTTTCACACATTTTCATGCACTTCGTAGTTTTCACACCTTTTCATTCTCCTCATATTTTCAGACCTTTTCATACTCCTCGTATTTGCAGACCTTTTCGTACTCCTCGTGTTTTTCACACCATTTCATGCTCCTCATATATTTCACAACTTTTCATGCTCTTCATATTATTGACATATTTTAATGCTCCTCATATTTTTCCCATCTTTTCATGCTCCTCATATTTTTGACACGTTTAAAAGGTCTTCATATTTTTCACACTGTTTCATGATCTTCATATTTTCACACCGTTTCATGCTCTTCAAATTTTTTAGACCTTTTCATGCTCCTGTTTTTTTCACACCTTTTCATGCTCCTCGCATTTTTCACACCTTTTCATGCTCCTCGTATTTTTCAGACCTTTTCATGCTCCTTGTATTTTTCACACCTTTTCATGCTCTTCGTACTTTTCACACCTTTTCATGCTCTTCGTATTTTTCCCACCTTGTCATGCCAGTCGTATTTTTTAGAACTTTTCATGGTCCTCGTATATTTCAGACCTTTTCATGCTCCTCGGATTTTTCACATCTTTTCATGCTCCTCGTATTTTACAGACCTTTTCATGCTCCTTGTATTGTTCCCACCTTTTCATGCTCTTCGTGTTTTTCAAACCTTTTCATGCTCTTCGAATTTTTATACATTTTCATGCTCTTCGTGTTTTTCACACATTTTCATGCTCTTCGTGTTTTTTACAATTTTTCATGCTCCTCATATATTTCACACCTTTTCATGCTCCTCGTATTTTTCACACCTTTTCATGCTCCTCGTATTTTTCTGACCTTTACATGCTCCTCATATTTTATAGACCTTTTCATGCTCCTCGTATTTTTCAGACCTTTTCATGGTCCTCGTACTTTCAGACCTTTTTGTGCTCCTCGTATTTTTCACACCTTTTCATGCTTCTCATATATTTAACAACTTTTCATGCTCTTCATATTTTTGACACATTTTCATGCTCCTCCTATTTTTCATACCGTTTCATGCTCCTTATATTTTTCACATCTTTTCATGGTCCTCATATTTCTGACACGTTTTTAAGGTCTTCATGTTTTTCACACCGTTTCATGCTCTTTATATTTTCACACCGATTCACGCGCCTCACATTTTTTAGACCGTTTCATGCTCCTCATATTTTTCAGACCTTTATATGCTCCTCGTATTTTTCACACCTTTTCATGCTCCTCGTATTTTACAGAGCTTTTCATGCTCCTTGTTTTTCTCACACCTTTTAATGCTCTACGTATTTTTCACAACTTTTCATGGTCCTCATATTTTTCAGACCTTTTCATGCTCCTACTATTTTTCATACCTTTTCATGCTCCTCGTATTTTTCACACCTTTAATGCTCCTCGTATATTTCACACCTTTACATGCTCTTCGTATTTTGCAAACCTTTTCATGCTCTTCGAATTTTTCACACATTTACATGCACTTCGTGTTTTCCACAACTTTTCATGCTGCTCATGTTTTTCACACCATTTCATGCTCTTCATATTTTTCAGACCGTTTCATGCTCCTCAAATTTTTCACACCTTTCCATGCTCCTCGTATTTTTCGTACCTTTTCATGCTCCTGTATTTTTCACACTGTTTCATGCTTTTCATGTTTTTCACACCTATTCATGCTCCTCGTGTTTTTCACAGCTTTTCATGCTCCTTTTATTTTTCACATATTTTCATGCTCCTCGTATTTTTCACACCTTTTCATGCTCCTTATATTTTTCACACCTTTTCATGCTCCTCGTATTTTTCACACCTTTTCATGCACTTTATGTTTTTCCACACCGTTTCCTGCTCCTCCTATTTTTCAGACCGTTTCATGCTCCTCATATTTTTGATACCTTTTGAAGCTCTTCATATTTTTCACACCTTTTCATATTCCTCCTATTTTGCAGACCGTTTCATGCTCCTCCTATTTTTCAGACCTTTTCATGCTCCTCATATTTTTGACACCTTTTGAAGCTCTTAATGTTTTTCAACATCGTTTCATGCTCCTCCTATTTTTCAGACCGTTTCATGCTTCTCATTTTTTGACACCTTTTGAAGCTCTTCATGTTTTTCAACACCGTTACATGCTCCTTCATATTTTTCAGACCGTTTCATGCTCCTCCTATTTTTGACAGCTTTTGAAGCTCTTCATGTATTTCACACCTTTTCAGGCTCTTCATGTTTTTAAACACCACTTCATGCTCCTCCTATTTTTCAGACCGTTTCATGCTCCTCATATATTTCACAGGTTTGGAGCTCTTCATATTTTTCACACCTTTTAGGCCCTGCATGTTTTTCAACACAATTTCATGCTCCTTATATTTTCAGACCATTTCATGCTCCTCTTTTTTTTGAGACCGTTTCATGCTCCTCATATTTTTGACAACTTTTGAAGCTTTTCATATTATTCACACCTTTTCAGGCTCTTCATGTTCTCAACATCGTTTCATGCTCCTCCTATTTTTCAGAGTGTTTCATGCTCCTCCTATTTTTCAGACCATTTCATGCTCCTCTATTTATCAGACCGTTTCATGTTCCTCATTTTTGACATTCTTTGAAGCTCTTCATATTTTTCACACCTTTTCATGCTCTTCATGTTTTTCAACACCCTTTCATGCTCCTCATATTTTTCAGATCGTATCGTTGTCCTCATGTTCTTAACACCTTTTGAAGCTCTTCATATTTGTCACACCTTTTCATGCTCTTCAAGTTTTTCAACACCGTTTCATGCTCATGATATTTTTCAGACAGTTTCATGCTCCTCATATTTTTGACACCTTTTGAAGCTCTTCATATTTTTCACACCTTTTCATGCTCTTCATGTTTTTCAACACCGTTTCATGCTCCTCCAATTTTTGACAACTTTTGAAGCTCTTCATGTATTTGAACACCGTTTCATGCTACTACTATTTTGCAGACCGTTTCAAGCTCCTCATATTTTTCAGACCGTTTCATCCTCCTCAAATTTTTGACACCTTTTGAAGCTCTTCATGTTTTTCAAAACCATTTAATGCTCCGCCTATTTTCCAGACCGTTTCATGCTCCTCCTATTATCAGACAGTTTCATGCACCTCATATTTTGGACACTTTTTGAAGCTCTTCATATTTTTCACAGCTTTTCAGTCTCTTCATGTTTTTCAACATAGTTTCATGCTCCTCCGATTTTTCAGACCGTTTCATGCTCCACATATTTTTGACACCTTTTGAAGCTCTTCATATATTTCTCCACTGTTTCATGCTCCTCCTATTTTTCAGACCGTTTCATGCTCCTCCTATTTTTCAGACAGTTTCATGCTCCTCATATTTTTCAGACCGTTTCATGCTCCTCGTATAATTGAAACCTTTTGAAGCTCTTCATATTTTACACACCTCTTAGGCCCTTCATGTTTTTCAACACAATTTCATGCTCCTCCTATTTTTCAGACTGTTTCATGCTCCTCCTATTTTTCAGACCATTTCATGCTCCTCCTATATTTAAAACCGTTTCATCCTCCTCATATTTTTGACATCTTTTGAAGCTCTTCATATTATTCACACCTTTTCAGGCTCTTTGTGTTCTCAACACCTTTTCATGCTCCTCCTATTTTTCAGACCGTTTCATGCTCCTCATATTTTTGACACATTTTGAAGCTATTCATATTTCTCACACCTTTTCATGCTCTTCATGTTTTCAACACCGTTTCATGCTCCTCCTATTTTTCTGACCGTTTCTTTCTCCTCATATTTTTGACACCTTTTGAAGCTCTTCATATTCTTCACACCTTTTCATGCTCTTTATGTTTTTCAACACCGTTTCATGCTCCTCCTATTTTTCAAACAGTTTCGTGCTCCCCCTATTTTTCAGACCGTTTTGTGCTCCTCTTATTTTTCAGACAGTATCATGCTCCTCCTATTTTTCAGACTGTTTCATGCTCCTCTTATTTTTCAGACAGTATCGTGCTCTTCCTATTTTTGACAACTTTTGAAGCTCTTCATGTTTTTCACCACGTTTCATGCTCCTCCTATTTTTCAAACCGTTTCATGCTCCTTCATATTTTTCAGACCGTTTCATGCTCCTCATAATTTTGACACCTTTTGAAGCTTTTCATGTTTTTCACATCTTTTCAGGCTCTTCTTGTTTTTCAGCAATGCTTCAGGCTCCTCCTATTTTTCAGACCGTTTCATGCTCCTCATATTGTTGACACCTTTTGAAGCTCTTCTTATATTTCACAGCTTTTCAGGCTCTTCATCTTTTTCACATCGCTTCAGGCTCCTCCTATTTTTCAGACCGTTTCATGCTCCTCATATTTTTGACACTTTTTGAAGCTCTTCATATTTTTCACACCTTTTCAGGCTCTTCATGTTTTTCACACCGCTTCATGTTTCTCCTATTTTTCAGACCGTTTCATGCTCCTCATATTTTTGACACCTTTTGAAGCTCTTCATATTTTCACACCTTTTCAGGCTCTTCATGTTTTTCATTACAGCTTCATGCTCCTCCTATTTTTCAGACCGTTTCATGCTCCTCATATTTTTGACACCTTTTGAAGCTCTTCATATATTTCTCCACTGTTTCATGCTCCTCCTATTTTTCAGACCGTTTCATGCTCCTCCTATTTTTCAGACAGTTTCCTGCTCCTCTTTTTTTTCAGACAGTATCATGCTCCTCCTATTTTTCAGACTGTTTCATGCTCCTCTTATTTTTCAGACAGTATCGTGCTCCTCCTATTTTTGACACCTTTTGAAGCTCTTCATGTTTTTCACCACGTTTCATGCTCCTCCTATTTGTCAAACCGTTTCATGCTCTTTCATATTTTTCAGACCGTTTCATGCTCCTCATAATTTTGACACCTTTTGAAGCTCTTCATGTTTTTCAACACCGTTACATGCTCCTTCATATTTTTCAGACCGTTTCATGCTCCTCCTATTTTTGGCAGCTTTTGACGCTCTTCATATTTTTCACAATTTTCAGGCTCTTCATGTTTTTCAACACCGTTTCATGCTCCTCCTATATGGCAGACCGTTTCATGCTCCTCATATGTATCAGACCGTTTCATGCTCCTCAAATTTTGACCACCTTTTGAAGCTCTTCATATTTTTCACACCTCTTCATGCTCTTCATGTTCCTCAACACCGTTTCATGCTCCTCCTATTTTTCAGACCGTTTCATGCTCCTCATATTTCTGACACATTTTGAATCTCTTCATGTTTTTCAACACCGTTTCATGCTCCTCCTATTTTTCAGACCGTTTCATGCTACTCATTATTTTGACACCTTTTGAAGCTCTTCATATATTTCACACCTTTTCATGTCTTCATGTATTTCAACATCGTATCATGCTCCTCCTATTTTTCAGACCGTTTCATGCTCCTCATTTTTTGACACCTTTTGAAGCTCTTCATGTTTTTCAACACCATTTCATGCTCCTCATATTTTTAGACGGTTTCATGCTCCTCATATTTTTGAAACCTTTTGAAGCTCTTCATATTTTTCACACCATGTCAGGCTCTTCATGTTTTTCAACACCGCTTCATGCTCGTCCTATTTTTCAGACCATTTCGTCTTCCTCATATTTTTGACACCTTTTGAAGCTCTACATATTTTTCTCACCTTTTCATGCTCTTCATGTTTTTCAACACCGTTTCATGATCCTCCTATTTTTCAGAACGTTTCGTGCTCCTCACATTTTCAGACCGTTTCATGCTCATCATATTTTTAACACTTTTTGAAGCTCTTCATATTTTTCACATCTTTTAATGCTCTTCATCTTTTTCAACAACGTTTCATGCTCCTCCTATTTTTCAGACAGTTTCGTGCTCCTCATATTTTTCTGACCATTTCATGCTCCTCATATTTTTGACACCTTTTGAAGCTCTTCAAGATTTTCAACACCGTACATGCTCCTCCTATTTTGCAGACCATTTCATGCTCTTCATATTTTTCAGACCGTTTCATACTCCTCATATTTTTAACACCTTTTGAAGCTCTTCATATTTTTCACTCCTTTTCATGCTCTTCATATTTTTCAACACCGTTTCATGCTCCCCTTATTTTTCACACCGTTTCAGGCTCCTCCTATTTTTCAGACCGTTTCATGCTCCTTCTATTTTTCAGACAGTTTCCTGCTCCTCTTATTTTTCAGACAGTATCATGCTCCTCCTATTTTTCAGATTGTTTCATGCTCCTCTTATTTTTCAGACAGTATCGTGCTCCTCCTATTTTTGACACCTTTTGAAGCTCTTCATGTTTTTCACCACGTTTCATGCTCCTCCTATTTGTCAACCCGTTTCATGCTCTTTCATATTTTTCAGACCGTTTCATGCTCCTCCTATTTTTGGCAGCTTTTGATGCTCTTCATATTTTTCACAATTTTCAGGCTCTTCATGTTTTTCAACACCGTTTCATGCTCCTCCTATATGGCAGACCGTTTCATGTTCCTCATATGTATCAGACCGTTTCATGCTCCTCAAATTTTGGCCACCTTTTGAAGCTCTTCATATTTTTCACACCTCTTCATGCTCTTCATGTTTCTCAACACCGTTTCATGCTCCTCCGATTTTTCAGACCGTTTCAAGCTCCTCATATTTCTGACACATTTTCAATCTCTTCATGTTTTCCAACACCGTTTCATGCTCGTCCTATTTTTCAGACCGTTTCATGCTCCTCATATTTTTGACACCTTTTGAAGCTCTTCATATTTTCACACCTTTTCAGGCTCTTCATGTTTTTAAACACCACTTCATCCTCCTCCTATTTTGCAGAGAGTTTCATGCTCCTCATGTTTTTTACTAGTTTTGAAGCGATTCATATTTTTCACACCTTTTCGGGCTCTTCATGTTTTTCAACAGCGTTTCATGCTCCTCCTATTTTCCAGACCGTTTCATGTACCTCATATTTTTGACGCCGTTTGAAGCTCTTCATATTTTTCTCTCCTTTTCAGGCTCTTCATGTTTTTCAACACCGCTTCATGCTTCTCCTATTTTTCAGACCGTTTCATGCTCCTCATATTTTTGACACCTTTGGAAGCTCTTCATATATTTGACACCTTTTCAGGCTCTTCATGTTTTTCAACACCGCTTCATGCTCCTCCTATTTTTCAAAGCGTTTCATGCTCCTTATATATTTCACACCTTTTGAAATTCTGCATATTTTTCACACCTTTTCAGGCTCTTGATGTTTTTGAACACCACTTCATGCTCCTCCTACTTTTCAGACCGTTTCATGCTCCTCATATTTTTGACACGTTTTGTAGCTTTTCATATTTTTCAAAACTTTTCAGGCTCTTCATGTTTTTGATCACCGTTGTCATGCTCCACCTATTTTTCAGACCGTTTCATGCTCCTCATAAATTTGACACCTTTTGAAGCTCTTCATATTTTTCACACCTTTTGAAGCACTTCATATTTTTCACACCGTTTCAGGCTCTTCATATTTTTGAACGCCGTTCATGCTCCTCCTATCTTTCAGACCGTTTCATGCTCCTCATATTTTTTACGTTTTTGAAGCTCTTCATATTTTTCACACCTTTTCAGGTTCTTCATGTTTTTGAACACCGCTTCATGCTCCTCCTATTTTTCAGTCAGTTTCATGCTCCTCATATTTTTCACACCTTTTTAAGCTCCTCATATTTTTCACACCTTTTTAAGCTCCTCATATTTTTCACACCTTTTGAAGCTCTTCATATTTTCAACAACTTTTCAGGCTCTTCGTTTTTTTGAACACCGTTTCATGCTCCTCCTATTTTTCACACGGTTTCATGCTCCTCATGTTTTTTAGTCGTTTTGAAGCTCTTCATATTTTCAGACATTTTCAGGCTCTTCAGGTTTTTCAACAACGCTTCATGCCTCTCCTATTTTCGAGACCGTTCCATGCTCCTCATATTTTTGACACGTTTTGTAGCTTTTCATATTTTTCAAAACTTTTCAGTCTCTTCATGTTTTTGATCACCGTTGTCATGCTCCACGTATTTTTCAGACCGTTTCATGCTCCTCATAAATTTGACACCTTTTGAAGCTCTTCCTATTTTTCACACCTTTTCAGGCTCTTCATGTTTTTGAACACCATTTCATGCCTCTCTTATTTTTGACACCTTTTGAAGCTCTTCATATTTTTCACACCTTTTGAAGCACTTCATATTTTTCACACCGTTTCAGGCTCTTCATATTTTTGAACGCCGTTCATGCTCCTCCTATCTTTCAGACCGTTTCATGCTCCTCATATTTTTTACGTTTTTGAAGCTCTTCATATTTTTCACACCTTTTCAGGTTCTTCATGTTTTTGAACACCGCTTCATGCTCCTCCTATTTTTCAGTCAGTTTCATGCTCCTCATATTTTTCACACCTTTTTAAGCTCCTCATATTTTTCACACCTTTTTAAGCTCCTCATATTTTTCACACCTTTTGAAGCTCTTCCTATTTTTAACAACTTTTCAGGCTCTTCGTTTTTTTGAACACTGTTTCATGCTCCTCCTATTTTTCACACGGTTTCATGCTCCTCATGTTTTTTAGTCGTTTTGAAGCTCTTCATATTTTCAGACATTTTCAGGCTCTTCAGGTTTTTCAACAACGCTTCATGCTTCTCCTATTTTTCAGACCGTTTCATGCTCCTCATTTTTTTGACCCCTTTTGAAGCTCTTCATATTTTTCACACCTTTTCAGGCTCTTCATGTTATTCAACACGACTTCATGCTCCTCCTATTTTTCAGACCGTTTAATGCTCCTCATATTTTTGACACCTTTGGAAGCTCTTCATATATTTCACACCTTTTCAGGCTCTTCATGTTTTTCAACACCACTTCATGCTCCTCTTTTTTTTCAGACAGTTTCATGCTCTTCTCATTTTTGACACGGTTTGAAGCTCTTCATATTTTTCACACCTTTGGAAGCTCTTCATACATTTCACACCTTTTCATGTTCTTCATGTTTTTCAACACCTCTTCATGCTCCTCCTAATTTTCAGACCATTTCATGCTCCTCATATTTTTGAGACCTTTTGAAGCTCTTCATATTGTTCACACCTTTTCAGGCTCTTCATGTTTTTAAACAACGTTTCATGCTTCTCCTATTTTTTCAGACTGTTTCATGCTTCTCTTATTTTTGACACCTTTTGAAGCTTTCATAATATTCACACCTCTTCAGGTTCTTAATGTTTTTCAACAACGCTTCATGCTCCTCCTATTTTTTAGACCGTTTCTTGCTCCTCTTCCTTTTCACACCTTTTGAAGCTCCTCTTATTTTTCACACCTTTTTAGGCTCTTCATGTTTTTTAACACCGTTTCATGCTCCTCCTATTTTTCAGACGGTTTCATGTTCCTCATTTTTTTACTCGTTTTGAAACGCTTCAATTTTTCACACCTTTTCATGCTCTTCATGTTTTTCAACACCGTTTCATGCTCCTCCTATTTTCCAGACCGTTTCATGCTCCTCATATTTTTGAAAACCTTTGGAAGCTCTTCATATTTTTCACACCTTTTCAGGCTCTTCATATTTTTAAACACCGCTTCATGCTCCTACTATATTTCAGACCGTTTCATGTTCTTCATGTTGTTGACACCTTTGAAGCTCTTCATATATTTCAAACCTTTTCAGGCTTTTCATCTTGTTCTAAAACGCTTCATGCTCCTCCTATTTTTCAGACGGTTTCATGTTCCTTATATTTTTGACACATTTTGAAACTCTTCATATTTTTCACATCTTTTCAGGCTCCTCATGTTTTTGAACACCGCTTCATGCTCCTCCTATTTTCCAGACCGTTTCATGCTCCAAACTTTTGACACCTTTTGAAGCTCTTCATATTTTTCACACATTTTCATGCTCTTCATGTTTTTCAACACCGTTTCTTGCTCCTCCTATTTTTCAGACTGTTTCATGCACATCTATTATTGACACCTTTTGAAGCTCTTCATATTTTTCACACCTTTTCAGGCTCTTCATGTTTTTCAACAATGCTTCATGCTCCTCATTTTTTACAGACCGTTTCATGCACCTCATATTTTTCAAACCTTTTGAAGCTCTTCATATTTTTCACACCTTTTCAGGCTCTTCATGTTTTTGTACACTACTTCATGCTCCTCCTATTTTTCAGTCGTTTCATGCTTCTCATATTTTTGACACCTTTTGAAGCTCTTCATATTTTTCACACCTTTTCAGGCACTTCATGTTTTTGACCACCACTTCATGCTCCTCCTATTTTTCAGTCGTTTCATGTTTCTCATATTTTTGACACCTGTTGAAGCTCCTCATATTTTTCACACATTTTCATGCTCTTCATCTTTTTCAAAACCATTTCATGCTCATCCTATTTTTAAGGGTGTTTCATGCTCCACATATTTTTGACACCTTTTTAAGCTCTTCATATATTTCAAACCTTTTCAGGCTCTTCAAGTTTTTCATCACCACTTCATGCTCCTCCTATTTTTCAGTCGTTTCATGCTTCTCATATTTTTAAAAACTCTAGAAGCTCTTCATATATTTCAAACCTTTTCAGGCTCTTCAAGTTTTTCAACACCGCTTCATGCTCCTCCTATTTTTCAGGCTGTTTCATGCTCCTCATATTTTTGACACCTTTTTAAGCTCTTCATGTTTTTTACACCTTTTCAGGCTCTTCATGTTTTTGACCACCACTTCATGCTCCTCCTATTTTGAGACCGTTTCATGCTCCTCATAATTTTGACACCTTTTGAAGCTCTTCATATATTTCAAACATTTTCAGGCTCTTAATGTTTTTCAGCACCTCTTTATGCTCCTCCTATTTTTCATTCGTTTCATGCTTCTCATATTTTTGACACCTTTTGAAGCTCTTCATATTTTTCACACCTTTTCAGGCTCTTCAGGTTTTTGAACAGCGTTTCATGCTCCTCCTATTTTTCATACCGTTTCATGCTCCTCATATTTTTGACACCTTTTGAAGCTCTTCATATTTTTCACTTCTTTTTAGGCTATTCATGTTTTTCAACACCGCTTAATGCTTCTCCTATTTTTCAGAGTGTTTCATGCTCCTCCTAGTTTTGACACCTTTGAAGCTCTTCATATATTTCAAACCTTTTCAGGCTCTTCATGTTTTTCAACACCGCTTCATGCTCCTCCTATTTTTCAGTCGTTTCATGCTTCTCATATTTTTAACTCATTTAGAAGCTCTTCATGTTTTTCACCCCTTTTCAGGCTCTTCATGTTTTTAACCACCGCTTCATGCTCCTCGTATTTTTCAGACCGTTTCATGCTCCTCATATTTTTGACACATTTTGAAGCTCTTCATATTTTTCACACCTTTTCAGGCTCTTCATGTCTTTGAGAACTGCTTCATGCTCCTCCTATTTTTCAGACCATTTCATGTTCCTCATATTTTTGACACGTTTGAAGTTCTTCATATATTTCAAAACTTTTCATGCTCTTCATGTTTTTCAACACGGCTTCATGCTCCTCCTCTGTTTCTGCCTGTTTCATACTCCTCATATTTTTGACACCTTTTGAAGCTCCTCATATTTTTCACACCTTTTCAGGCTCTTCATGTTTTTGACCACCGCTTCATGCTTCTCCTATTTTTCAGACCGTTTCCTGCTCCTCATATTTTTGACACCTTTTGAAGCTCTTCATATTTTTCACACATTTTCATGCTCTGCATGTTTTTCAACAACGCTTCATGCTTCTCCTATTTTTCAGTCGTTTCATGCTTCTCATATTTTTAACACCTTTAGAAGCTCTTCAGGTTTTTCACACCTTTTCAGGCTCTTCATGTTTTTGACCACCGCTTCGTGCTCCTCCTATTTTTCAGACCGTTTCATGCTCCACATATTTTTGAGATCTTTAGAAGCTTTTCATATTTTTCACACGTTTTCAGGCTCTTCATGTTTTTTAACACCGCTTCATGCTCCTACTATTTTTCAGACCGTTTCATGCTCCTCATATTTTTGACATCTTTTGAAGCTCTTCATTTATTTCACACTTTTTCAGGCTCTTCATGTTTTTAAAAACCGGTTCATGCTCCTCCTATTTTTGAGACCGTTTCATGCTTCTCATATTTTTGACACCCTTTGAAATTCTTCATATTTTTCACACCTTTTCATGCTCTTCATGTTTTTAAACACCGCTTCATGCTCCTCCTATTTTTCAGACCGTTTCATGCTCCTCATATTTTGGACACGTTTTTAAAGCTCTTCATATATTTCACACCTTTTCAGGCTCTTCATGTTTTTCAACACCTCTTCATGCTCCTCCTATTTTTCAGTCGTTACATGCTTCTCATATTTTTGACACCTTTTGAAGCTCTTCATATTTTTCACACATTTTCAGGCTCTTCAGGTTTTTGAACACCGTTTCATGCTCCTCCTATTTTTCCGACTGTTTCTTGCTCCTCATATCCTTGAGACCTTTTGAAGCTGTTCATATTTTTCACATCTTTTCATGATCTTCATGTTTTTGACGACTGCTTCATGCTCCTCCTATTTTTCAGACCGTTTCTTGCTCCTCATATTTTTGACAACTTTTGAAGCTCTTCATATATTTCACACCTTTCCATGCTCTTCATGTTTTTCAACACCACTTCAAGCTCCTCCTATTTTTCTGTCGTTTCATGCTTCTCATATTTTTGACTCCTTTTGAAGCTCTTCATATTTTTGACACCTTTTGAAGCTCTTCATATTTTTCACACGTTTTCATGCTCTTCATCGTTTTCAAAACCGATTCACTCTCATCGTATTTTTCGGACTGTTTAATGCTTCTCATATTTTTGACTCCTTTTGAAGCTCTTCATATTTTTCACACCTTTTGAAGCTCTTCATATTTTTCACACTTTTTCAGGCTCTTCATGATTTGCAAAACCTTTTCATGCTCATCATATTTTTCAGAACGTTTCATGCTCCTCATATTTTTGACACCTTTTGAAGCTCTTCATATTTTTCACACCTTTTCAGGCTCTTCATGTTTTGAACACCGCTTCATGCTCCTCCTATTTTTCAGACCATATCATGCTCCTCACATTTTTGACACCTTTTGAAGCTCTTCATGTTTTTTACATCTTTTCAGGCTCTTCATGTTTTTGAACATCGCTTCATGCTCCTCGTATTTTTCAGACCGTTTCATCCTCCTCATGTATTTCACACCATTTGAAGCTCTTCATATTTTTCACACCTTTTAAGGCTCTTCACGTTTTTCAACATTGGTTCATGCTCCTCCTGTTTTTCAGACCGTTTCAATCTCCTCATATTATTGACACTTTTTGAAGCTGCTCATATTTTTCACACCTTTTGAAGCTGTTCATATATTTCACACCTTTTCAAACACTTCATGTTTTTCAACACCACCTCATGCTCCTCCTATTTTTCACACCGTTTCATCTCATCTTATTTTCGACACCTTTGGAAGCTCTTCATATTTTTCACACCTTTTGAAGCTCTTCATATTTTTCACACGTTTTCAGGCTCTTCATGTTTTTCAACACCGCTTCATGCTCCTCCTAAATTTCAGACCGTTTCATTCTCCTCATATTTTTCTCACATTTGAAGCTCTTCATATTTTTCACACCTTTTTAGGCTCTTCATGTTTTCAACAACACTTCATGCTCCTCCTGTTTTTCAGACCGTTTCATGCTCCTCATATTTTTGACACCTTTTGAAGCTCTTCATATTTTTCACACCTTTTCAGGTTCTTCATGTTTTTCAACACCACTTCATGCTCCTCCTGTTTTTCAGACCGTTTCAACCTACTCATATTTTTGACAGCATTTGAAGCTCTTCATATTTTTCACACCGTTTAAGGCTCTTCATGTTTTTCAACATTGTTTCATGCTCCTCCTGTTTTTCAGACCGTTTCAATCTCCTCATATTATTGACACTTTTTGAAGCTGCTCATATTTTTCACACCTTTTGAAGCTGTTCATATATTTCACACCTTTTCAAACACTTCATGTTTTTCAACACCACCTCATGCTCCTCCTGTTTTTCACACCGTTTCATCTCATCTTATTTTCGACACCTTTGGAAGCTCTTCATATTTTTCACACATTTTGAAGCTCTTCACATTTTTCACACGTTTTCAGGCTCTTCATGTTTTTCAACACCGCTTCATGCTCCTCCTAAATTTCAGACCGTTTCATTCTCCTCATATTTTTCTCACATTTGAAGCTCTTCATATTTTTCACACCTTTTTAGGCTCTTCATGTTTTTCAACACCACTTCATGCTCCTCCTGTTTTTCAGACCGTTTCATGCTCCTCATATTTTTGACACCTTTTGAAGCTCTTCATATTTTTCACACCTTTACAGGCTCTTTATGTTTTTCAACACCTCTTTATGCTCCTCCTATTTTTCAGACCGTTTCAACCTCCTCATATTTTTGACAGCATTTGAAGCTCTTCATATTTTTCACACCTTTTCAGGCTCTTCATGTTTTTGAACACCGTTTCATGCTGCTCCTATTTTTCATACCATTTCATACTCCTCATATATTTGACATCTTTTGAAGCTCTTCATATTTCTTACACCTTTTCAGGCTCTTCATGATTTTGAACACCGCTTCATGGTCCTTCTATTTTTCAGACCGTTTCATGCTCCTCATATATTTGACACCTTTTGAAGCTCTTCATATTTTTCACACCTTTTCAGGCTCTTCATGGTTTTGAAGAACACTTCATGCTTCTCCTATTTTTCAGACCGTTTATTTCTCCTCATATTTTTGACACGTTTTGAGGCTTTTCATATTTTTCACAAATTTTCAGACTCTTCATGTTTTTGAATACCTTTTCATGCTTCTCCTATTTTTCAGACCGTTTCATGCTCCTCATATTTTTGACAACTTTTGAGGCTTTTCATATTTTTCACAAATTTTCAGGCTCTTCATGTTTTTGCACACCGCTTCATGCTCCTCCTATTTAGCAGACCATTTCATGCTCCTCATTTTTTTGACACCTTTTGAAGCTCTTCATATATTTCACACCTTTTCAGGCTCTTCATGTTTTTGAACACCGCTTCATGCTCCTCCTATTTTTCAGACCGTTTCATGCTCATCTCATTTATGACACGTTTTGAAGCTCTTCATATTTTTCACACCTTTTGAAGCTCTTCATATTTTTCACACTTTTTCAGGCTCTTCATTATTTGCAAAATCTTTTCATGCTCATCATATTTTTCAGAACGTTTCATGCTCCTCATATTTTTGACACCTTTTGAAGCTCTTCATATTTTTCACACCTTTTCAGGCTCTTCATGTTTTGAACACCGCTTCATGCTCCTCCTATTTTTCATACCATTTCATGCTCCTCATATTTTTGACACCTTTTGAAGCTCTTCATGTTTTTCACATCTTTTCAGGCTCTTCATGTTTTTGAACATCGCTTCATGCTCCTCGTATTTTTCAGACCGTTTCATCCTCCTCATGTATTTCACACCATTTGAAGCTCTTCATATTTTTCACACCTTTTAAGGCTCTTCATGTTTTTCAACATTGTTTCATGCTCCTCCTGTTTTTCAGACCGTTTCAATCTACTCATATTATTGACACCTTCGAAGCTGCTCATATTTTTCACACCTTTTGAAGCTGTTCATATATTTCACACCTTTTCAAACACTTCAAGTTTTTCAACACCACCTCATGCTCCTCCTATTTTTCAGACCGTTTCATCTCATCTTATTTTCGACACCTTTGGAAGCTCTTCATATTTTTCACACCTTTTGAAGCTCTTCATATTTTTCACACGTTTTCAGGCTTTTCATGTTTTTCAACACCGCTTCATGCTCCTCCTAAATTTCAGACCGTTTCATTCTCCTCATATTTTTCTCACATTTGAAGCTCTTCATATTTTTCACACCTTTTTAGGCTCTTCATGTTTTTCAACACCACTTCATACTCCTCCTGTTTTTCAGACCGTTTCATGCTCTTCATATTTTTGACACCTTTTCAAGCTCTTCATTTTTTTCACACCTTTTCAGGCTCTTCATGTTTTTCAACAACACTTCATGCTCCTCCTGTTTTTCAGACCGTTTCATGCTCCTCATATTTTTGACAGCTTTTGAAGCTCTTCATATTTTTCACACCTTTACAGGCTCTTCATGTTTTTCAACACCTCTTTATGCTCCTCCTATTTTTCAGACCGTTTCAACCTCCTCATATTTTTGACAGCATTTGAAGCTCTTCATATTTTTCACACCTTATCAGGCTCTTCATGTTTTTGAACACCGTTTCATGCTCCTCATATTTTTGTGACCTTTTGAAGCGATCATACTTTTCACACCTTTTCATGCTCTTCATGTTTTTCAACACCACTTGGTGCTCCTCCTATTTTTCAGACCGTTTCATGCTCCTCATATATTTGACACCTTTTGAAGTTCTTCATATTTTTCACACCTTTTCAGGCTCTTCATGTTTTTGAACACCGTTTCATGCTGCTCCTCTTTTTCATACCATTTCATACTCCTCATATTTTTGACACCTTTTGAAGCTCTTCATATTTCTTACACCTTTTCAGGCTCTTCATGATTTTGAACACCGCTTCATTCTCCTTCTATTTTTCAGACCGTTTCATGCTCCTCATATATTTGATACCTTTTGAAGCTCTTCATATTTTTCACACCTTTTCAGGCTCTTCATGGTTTTGAAGAACACTTCATGCTTCTCCTATATTTCAGACCGTTTCATGCTCCTCATATTTTTGACACGTTTTGAGGCTTTTCATATTTTTCACAAATTTTCAGGCTCTTCATGTTTTTGAATACCGTTTCATGCTCCTCCTATTTTTCAGACCGTTTCATGCTCCTCATATTTTTGACACCTTTTGAGGCTTTTCATATTTTTCACAAATTTTCAGGCTCTTCATGTTTTTGCACACCGCTTCATGCTCCTCCTATTTTTCAGACCGTTTTATGCTCCTCATATTTTTGACACCTTTTGAAGATCTTCTTATTATTCACACCTTTTCAGGCTCTTCATGTTTTTGCACACCGCTTCATGCTCCTCGTATTTTTCAGACCGTTTCATGCTCCTCATGTATTTCACACCTTTTGAAGCTCTTCATATTTTTCACACCTTTTTAGGCTCTTCATGTTTTTCAACACCACTTCATGCTCCTCCTGTTTTTCAGACCGTTTCATGCTCCTCATATTTTTGACACCTTTTGAAGCTCTTCATATTTTTCACACCTTTTCAGGCTCTTCATGTTTTTCAACACCACTTCATGCTCCTCCTGTTTTTCAGACCGTTTCAACCTCCTCATATTTTTGACAGCATTTGAAGCTCTTCATATTTTTCACACCTTTTCAGGCTCTTCATGTTTTTCAACATTGTTTCATGCTCCTCCTGTTTTTCAGACCGTTTCAATCTCCTCATATTATTGACACTTTTTGAAGCTGCTCATATTTTTCACACCTTTTGAAGCTGTTCATATATTTCACAACTTTTCAAACACTTCATGTTTTCCAACACCACCTCATGCTCCTCCTGTTTTTCACACCGTTTCATCTCATCTTATTTTCGACACCTTTGGAAGCTCTTCATATTTTTCACACCTTTTGAAGCTCTTCATATTTTTCAAACGTTGTCAGGCTCTTCATGTTTTTCAACATCGCTTCATGCTCCTCCTAAATTTCAGACCGTTTCATTCTCCTCATATTTTTCTCACATTTGAAGCTCTTCATATTTTTCACACCTTTTCAGGCTCTGCATGTTTTGAACACTCCTTCATGCTCCTCCAATGTTTCAGACCGTTTCATGCTCCTCATATTTTTCACACCTTTTCAGGCTCTTAATGATTTTGAATACCGTTTCATTTTCCTCCTATTTTTCAGACCTTTTCATGCTCCTCATATTTTTGACACCTTTTGAAGCGCTTCATATTTTTCACATGTTTTCAGGATCTTCATGTTTTTGAACACCGTTTCATGCTCCTCCTATTTTTCAGACCGTTTCATGCTCTTCATGTTTTTCAAGACCGTTTCATGCTCCTCCTATTTTTCAGACCGTTTCATGCACCTCATATTTTCACACGTGTTGAAGCTCTTCAAATTTTGCACACCTTTTCAGGCTCTTCATGTTTTTGAACACCGTTTCATGCTACTCCTATTTGACACCTTTTGAAGCTCTTCATATTTTTCACACCTTTTCATGCTCTTCATGTTTTTCAACACCGTTTCATGCTCCTCCTATTTTCAGACTGTTTCATGCTCCTCATATTTTTGACACCTTTTCAGGCTCTTAATGATTTTGAACACCGTTTCATACTCCTCTTATTTTTCAGACAGTTTCATGCTCCTCATATATTTGACACCTTTTGAAGCTCTTCATATTTTTCACAGCTTTTCGGGCTCTTCATGTTTTTGAACACCACTTCATGCTCCTCTTATTTTTCAGACCGTTTCATGCTCCTCATATTTTGACACCTTTTTAATCTCTTCATTTTTTTCACACCTTTTCATGCTCTTCATGTTGTTCAACACCGTTTCATACTCCTCTTATTTTTCAGAATGTTTCGTGCTCCTCATATTTTGACACCTTTTGAAGCTCTTCATATTTTTCACATCTTTTCAGTATCTTCAAGTTTTTGAACACCGTTTCATGCTCCTCCTATTTTTCAGACCGTTTCCTGCTCCTCATATTTTTGACAACTTTTGGAGCTCTTCATATTTTTCACACCTTTTCAGGCTCTGCATGTTTTGAACACTCCTTCATGCTCCTCCAATGTTTCAGACCGTTTCATGCTCCTCATATTTTTTCACCTTTTGAAGCTCTTCATATGTTTCACACATTTTCAGACCCTTCATGTTTTTCAACACCGCTTTATGCTGCACCTATTTTTCAGAACAGTTTCATGCTCCTCATATTTTTGACACTTTTTGAACCTCTTCATATTTTTCACACCTTGTCAGGCTCTTCATGTTTTTGAACACCGCTTCATGCTCCACATATTTTTAAGACCGTTTCATGCTCCTCATATTTTTCACACATTTTCAGGCTCTTCATGTTTTTGAACACCATTTCATGCTTCTCATATTTATGACACCTTTTGAAGCTCTTCATGTTTTTCACTCTTTTCAGGCTCTTCGTGGTTTTCAACACCATTACATGCTCCTCCTATTTTTCAGACCATTTCATGCTCCTCATATTTTTGACACCTTTTGAAGCTCTTCATATTTTTCAAACCTTTTCAGGCTCTCCATGTTTTTCAGCACCATTTGATGCTCCTCCTATTTTCAGAATGTTTCATGATCCTAATATTTTTCACACCTTTTCAGGCTATTCATTTTTTTCAACTCCACTTCATGCTCCTCCTATTTTTCAGACCGTTTCATGTTCCTCCTATTTATGACACTTTTGAATCTCTTCATATATTTCACACCTTTCCAGGCTCTTCATGTTTTTCAACACTGCTTCATGCTCCTCCTATTTTTGAGACCGTATCATGCTCCTCATATTTTTGACACATTTTCAAGCTCTTCATGTTTTTCAACTCCGCTTCATGCTCCTTCTATTTTTGACACCTTTTGAAGCTCTTCATATTTTTCACACATTTTCAGACTCTTCATGTTTTTCAACACCGTTTCATACTCCTCCTATTTTTAAGACCGTTTCATGCTTCTTATATTTTTGACACCTTTTGAAGCTCTTCATATATTTCACACCTTTTCAGGCTCTTCATGTTTTTCAACACCGCTTCATGCTCCTCCTATTTTTCAGACCATGTCATGCTCCTCATATTTTTGACACCTTTTGAAGCTCTTCATATATTTCACACCTTTTCAGGCTCTTCATGTTTTTCAACACCGCTTCATGCTCCTCCTATTTTTCAGACCTTTTCATGCTCCTCATATTTTTGACACCTTTTGAAGCTCTTCATATATTTCACACCTTTTCAGGCTCTTCTTGTTTTTCAACACCTTTCATGCTCCTCCTATTTTTCAGACCGTTTCATTCTCCTCATATTTTTTACACCTATTGAAACTCTTCATATTTTTCACACCTTTTGAAGCTCTTCATGTTTTCACACGTTTTCAGGCTCTTCATGTTTTTCAACACCGCTTCATGCTCCTCCTATTTTTCACACCATTTCATGCTCCTCATATTTTTGAAACCTTTTAAGCTTTCATATTTTTAACACATTTTCAGGCTCTTCAAGTTTTTGAACACCGCTTCATGCTACTCCTATTTATGAAAACTTTTGAAGCTCTTCATATTTTTCAATCCTTTTCATGCTCTTCATGTTTTTCAACATGGTTTCATGCTCCTCGTATTTTTCAGACCGGTTCATGCTCGTCATAATTTTGACACGTTTTGAAGCTCTTCATGTTTTCACACATTTTCAGGCTCTTCATGTTTTTCAACACAGCTTCATGCTACTCGTATTTTTCATACCGTTTCATGCTCGTCATAATTTTGACACGTTTTGAAGCCCTGCATATTTTTCACACCTTTCAGACTCTTCATGTTTTTGAACACCGTTCATGCTCCTCCTATTTTTCAGACCATTTCATGCTTCTCATAATTTTGACAGCTTTTAAGCTCTTAATATTTTTAACACATTTTCAGGCTCTTCAAGATTTGGAACACCGCTTCATGTTACTCCTATTTTAGACACCATTTGAAGGTGTTCATATTTTTCACACCTTTTCAGGCTCTTCATGTTTTTCAACATCGATTCATGCTCGTCCTATTTTTCAGACCGTTTCATGCTCCTCATATTTTTAAAACCTTTTGAAGCTCTTCATATTTTTCACACCTTTTCAGGCTCTTCATGTTTTTCATCACCATTTCATGCTACTCCTATATTTCAGACCGTTTCATGCTTCTCATATTTTTGACATCTTTTGAAGCTCTACATATATTTCACACCTTTTCATGCTCTTCATGTTTTTCAACACCGTTTCATGCTCCTCCTATCTTTCAGACCATTTCTTGCTCCTCATATTTTTGACACCTTTTGAAGCTCTTCATGTTTTTCAACACCGTTTCATGCTTCTCATATTTTTCAGAACGTTTCATGCTCCTCATATTTTTTACACCTTTTGAACCTCTTCATATTTTTCACACCTTTTCATGCTCTAAATATTTTTCACATCTCTTCATGTGCTCCATATTTTTCACACCGTTTCATGGGCTTCATTTTTACACCGTTTCATGCTCCTCATATTTTTCACACCGTTTCATGCTCTTCGTATTTTTCACACATTTTCATGCTCTTTGTATTTTTCAGACATTTTCATTCTCTTGGTAATTTTTCACACCTTTTTATGCTCTTCGTATATTTCACACCTTTTCATGCTCTTCGTATTTTTCACACCTTTTCATGTTCCTCATATTTTTGAAACCGTTTCATGCTCCTCATATTTATCACACCGTTTCATACTCCGCATATTTTTCACACCTTTTCATGCTTATCGTATTTTTCAGACATTTTCATGCTCCTAGTATTGCTCACACCTTTTCATGCTCCTCGTATCTTTCACACCTTTTCATGCTCCTCGTATTTTTCACACCTTTTCATGCTCCTCGTATTTTTCAGACCTTTTCCTGCTCCTCGTATTTTTCACAGCATTTCATGCTTTCGCATTTTTCACACCGTTTCATGCTCCTCGTATTTTTCACACCTTTTCATGCACTGTGTATTTTTCAAACCTTTTCATGCTCTTTGTATTTTTCACAACTTTTCATGCTTTTCATAATTTTTCACACCTTTTCATTGTCTTCGTATATTTCACACCCATCATGCTCTTTGTATTTTTCACACCTTTTCAAGCTTTTCATACTTTTCAAACCATTTCATGCTCTTCATATTTTTCACATCTTTTCATCCTCTTCATATTTTTCACAACTTTTCATGCTCTTCATATATTTTACATATTTCATGCTCCTCATATTTTTCATACCATTTCATGCTCCTCATATTTTTCACATCTTTTCATGCTCCTCATATTTTTGACACCTTTTAAAGGTCTTCATATTTTTCACACCGTTTCATGTTCCTCGTATTTTTCAGACCTTTTCATGCTCCTACTATTTTTCCCACCTTTTCATGCGCCTCGTATTTTTAGCACATTTTCTTTCTCATCGTATTTTTCACACCTTTTCATGCTCCTCGTATTTTTCACACCTTTAATTCTCCTCGTATTTTTCACACCTTTAAATGCTCTTCGTATTTTTCAAACCTTTTCATGCTCTTCATATTTTTCACACATTTTCATGCACTTCGTAGTTTTCACACCTTTTCATTCTCCTCATATTTTCAGACCTTTTCATACTCCTCGTATTTGCAGACCTTTTCGTACTCCTCGTGTTTTTCACACCATTTCATGCTCCTCATATATTTCACAACTTTTCATGCTCTTCATATTATTGACATATTTTAATGCTCCTCATATTTTTCCCATCTTTTCATGCTCCTCATATTTTTGACACGTTTAAAAGGTCTTCATATTTTTCACACTGTTTCATGATCTTCATATTTTCACACCGTTTCATGCTCTTCAAATTTTTTAGACCTTTTCATGCTCCTGTTTTTTTCACACCTTTTCATGCTCCTCGCATTTTTCACACCTTTTCATGCTCCTCGTATTTTTCAGACCTTTTCATGCTCCTTGTATTTTTCACACCTTTTCATGCTCTTCGTACTTTTCACACCTTTTCATGCTCTTCGTATTTTTCCCACCTTGTCATGCCAGTCGTATTTTTTAGAACTTTTCATGGTCCTCGTATATTTCAGACCTTTTCATGCTCCTCGGATTTTTCACATCTTTTCATGCTCCTCGTATTTTACAGACCTTTTCATGCTCCTTGTATTGTTCCCACCTTTTCATGCTCTTCGTGTTTTTCAAACCTTTTCATGCTCTTCGAATTTTTATACATTTTCATGCTCTTCGTGTTTTTCACACATTTTCATGCTCTTCGTGTTTTTTACAATTTTTCATGCTCCTCATATATTTCACACCTTTTCATGCTCCTCGTATTTTTCACACCTTTTCATGCTCCTCGTATTTTTCTGACCTTTACATGCTCCTCATATTTTATAGACCTTTTCATGCTCCTCGTATTTTTCAGACCTTTTCATGGTCCTCGTACTTTCAGACCTTTTTGTGCTCCTCGTATTTTTCACACCTTTTCATGCTTCTCATATATTTAACAACTTTTCATGCTCTTCATATTTTTGACACATTTTCATGCTCCTCCTATTTTTCATACCGTTTCATGCTCCTTATATTTTTCACATCTTTTCATGGTCCTCATATTTCTGACACGTTTTTAAGGTCTTCATGTTTTTCACACCGTTTCATGCTCTTTATATTTTCACACCGATTCACGCGCCTCACATTTTTTAGACCGTTTCATGCTCCTCATATTTTTCAGACCTTTATATGCTCCTCATATTTTTCACACCTTTTCATGCTCCTCGTATTTTACAGAGCTTTTCATGCTCCTTGTTTTTCTCACACCTTTTAATGCTCTACGTATTTTTCACAACTTTTCATGGTCCTCATATTTTTCAGACCTTTTCATGCTCCTACTATTTTTCACACCTTTTCATGCTCCTCGTATTTTTCACACCTTTAATGCTCCTCGTATATTTCACACCTTTACATGCTCTTCGTATTTTGCAAACCTTTTCATGCTCTTCGAATTTTTCACACATTTACATGCACTTCGTGTTTTCCACAACTTTTCATGCTGCTCATGTTTTTCACACCATTTCATGCTCTTCATATTTTTCAGACCGTTTCATGCTCCTCAAATTTTTCACACCTTTCCATGCTCCTCGTATTTTTCGTACCTTTTCATGCTCCTGTATTTTTCACACTGTTTCATGCTTTTCATGTTTTTCACACCTATTCATGCTCCTCGTGTTTTTCACAGCTTTTCATGCTCCTTTTATTTTTCACATATTTTCATGCTCCTCGTATTTTTCACACCTTTTCATGCTCCTTATATTTTTCACACCTTTTCATGCTCCTCGTATTTTTCACACCTTTTCATGCACTTTATGTTTTTCCACACCGTTTCCTGCTCCTCCTATTTTTCAGACCGTTTCATGCTCCTCATATTTTTGATACCTTTTGAAGCTCTTCATATTTTTCACACCTTTTCATATTCCTCCTATTTTGCAGACCGTTTCATGCTCCTCCTATTTTTCAGACCTTTTCATGCTCCTCATATTTTTGACACCTTTTGAAGCTCTTAATGTTTTTCAACATCGTTTCATGCTCCTCCTATTTTTCAGACCGTTTCATGCTTCTCATTTTTTGACACCTTTTGAAGCTCTTCATGTTTTTCAACACCGTTACATGCTCCTTCATATTTTTCAGACCGTTTCATGCTCCTCCTATTTTTGACAGCTTTTGAAGCTCTTCATGTATTTCACACCTTTTCAGGCTCTTCATGTTTTTAAACACCACTTCATGCTCCTCCTATTTTTCAGACCGTTTCATGCTCCTCATATATTTCACAGGTTTGGAGCTCTTCATATTTTTCACACCTTTTAGGCCCTGCATGTTTTTCAACACAATTTCATGCTCCTTATATTTTCAGACCATTTCATGCTCCTCTTTTTTTTGAGACCGTTTCATGCTCCTCATATTTTTGACAACTTTTGAAGCTTTTCATATTATTCACACCTTTTCAGGCTCTTCATGTTCTCAACATCGTTTCATGCTCCTCCTATTTTTCAGAGTGTTTCATGCTCCTCCTATTTTTCAGACCATTTCATGCTCCTCTATTTATCAGACCGTTTCATGTTCCTCATTTTTGACATTCTTTGAAGCTCTTCATATTTTTCACACCTTTTCATGCTCTTCATGTTTTTCAACACCCTTTCATGCTCCTCATATTTTTCAGATCGTATCGTTGTCCTCATGTTCTTAACACCTTTTGAAGCTCTTCATATTTGTCACACCTTTTCATGCTCTTCAAGTTTTTCAACACCGTTTCATGCTCATGATATTTTTCAGACAGTTTCATGCTCCTCATATTTTTGACACCTTTTGAAGCTCTTCATATTTTTCACACCTTTTCATGCTCTTCATGTTTTTCAACACCGTTTCATGCTCCTCCAATTTTTGACAACTTTTGAAGCTCTTCATGTATTTGAACACCGTTTCATGCTACTACTATTTTGCAGACCGTTTCAAGCTCCTCATATTTTTCAGACCGTTTCATCCTCCTCAAATTTTTGACACCTTTTGAAGCTCTTCATGTTTTTCAAAACCATTTAATGCTCCGCCTATTTTCCAGACCGTTTCATGCTCCTCCTATTATCAGACAGTTTCATGCACCTCATATTTTGGACACTTTTTGAAGCTCTTCATATTTTTCACAGCTTTTCAGTCTCTTCATGTTTTTCAACATAGTTTCATGCTCCTCCGATTTTTCAGACCGTTTCATGCTCCACATATTTTTGACACCTTTTGAAGCTCTTCATATATTTCTCCACTGTTTCATGCTCCTCCTATTTTTCAGACCGTTTCATGCTCCTCCTATTTTTCAGACAGTTTCATGCTCCTCATATTTTTCAGACCGTTTCATGCTCCTCGTATAATTGAAACCTTTTGAAGCTCTTCATATTTTACACACCTCTTAGGCCCTTCATGTTTTTCAACACAATTTCATGCTCCTCCTATTTTTCAGACTGTTTCATGCTCCTCCTATTTTTCAGACCATTTCATGCTCCTCCTATATTTAAAACCGTTTCATCCTCCTCATATTTTTGACATCTTTTGAAGCTCTTCATATTATTCACACCTTTTCAGGCTCTTTGTGTTCTCAACACCTTTTCATGCTCCTCCTATTTTTCAGACCGTTTCATGCTCCTCATATTTTTGACACATTTTGAAGCTATTCATATTTCTCACACCTTTTCATGCTCTTCATGTTTTCAACACCGTTTCATGCTCCTCCTATTTTTCTGACCGTTTCTTTCTCCTCATATTTTTGACACCTTTTGAAGCTCTTCATATTCTTCACACCTTTTCATGCTCTTTATGTTTTTCAACACCGTTTCATGCTCCTCCTATTTTTCAAACAGTTTCGTGCTCCCCCTATTTTTCAGACCGTTTTGTGCTCCTCTTATTTTTCAGACAGTATCATGCTCCTCCTATTTTTCAGACTGTTTCATGCTCCTCTTATTTTTCAGACAGTATCGTGCTCTTCCTATTTTTGACAACTTTTGAAGCTCTTCATGTTTTTCACCACGTTTCATGCTCCTCCTATTTTTCAAACCGTTTCATGCTCCTTCATATTTTTCAGACCGTTTCATGCTCCTCATAATTTTGACACCTTTTGAAGCTTTTCATGTTTTTCACATCTTTTCAGGCTCTTCTTGTTTTTCAGCAATGCTTCAGGCTCCTCCTATTTTTCAGACCGTTTCATGCTCCTCATATTGTTGACACCTTTTGAAGCTCTTCTTATATTTCACAGCTTTTCAGGCTCTTCATCTTTTTCACATCGCTTCAGGCTCCTCCTATTTTTCAGACCGTTTCATGCTCCTCATATTTTTGACACTTTTTGAAGCTCTTCATATTTTTCACACCTTTTCAGGCTCTTCATGTTTTTCACACCGCTTCATGTTTCTCCTATTTTTCAGACCGTTTCATGCTCCTCATATTTTTGACACCTTTTGAAGCTCTTCATATTTTCACACCTTTTCAGGCTCTTCATGTTTTTCATTACAGCTTCATGCTCCTCCTATTTTTCAGACCGTTTCATGCTCCTCATATTTTTGACACCTTTTGAAGCTCTTCATATATTTCTCCACTGTTTCATGCTCCTCCTATTTTTCAGACCGTTTCATGCTCCTCCTATTTTTCAGACAGTTTCCTGCTCCTCTTTTTTTTCAGACAGTATCATGCTCCTCCTATTTTTCAGACTGTTTCATGCTCCTCTTATTTTTCAGACAGTATCGTGCTCCTCCTATTTTTGACACCTTTTGAAGCTCTTCATGTATTTGAACACCGTTTCATGCTACTACTATTTTGCAGACCGTTTCAAGCTCCTCATATTTTTCAGACCGTTTCATCCTCCTCAAATTTTTGACACCTTTTGAAGCTCTTCATGTTTTTCAAAACCATTTAATGCTCCGCCTATTTTCCAGACCGTTTCATGCTCCTCCTATTATCAGACAGTTTCATGCACCTCATATTTTGGACACTTTTTGAAGCTCTTCATATTTTTCACAGCTTTTCAGTCTCTTCATGTTTTTCAACATAGTTTCATGCTCCTCCGATTTTTCAGACCGTTTCATGCTCCACATATTTTTGACACCTTTTGAAGCTCTTCATATATTTCTCCACTGTTTCATGCTCCTCCTATTTTTCAGACCGTTTCATGCTCCTCCTATTTTTCAGACAGTTTCATGCTCCTCATATTTTTCAGACCGTTTCATGCTCCTCGTATAATTGAAAGCTTTTGAAGCTCTTCATATTTTACACACCTCTTAGGCCCTTCATGTTTTTCAACACAATTTCATGCTCCTCCTATTTTTCAGACTGTTTCATGCTCCTCCTATTTTTCAGACCATTTCATGCTCCTCCTATATTTAAAACCGTTTCATCCTCCTCATATTTTTGACATCTTTTGAAGCTCTTCATATTATTCACACCTTTTCAGGCTCTTTGTGTTCTCAACACCTTTTCATGCTCCTCCTATTTTTCAGACCGTTTCATGCTCCTCATATTTTTGACACATTTTGAAGCTATTCATATTTCTCACACCTTTTCATGCTCTTCATGTTTTCAACACCGTTTCATGCTCCTCCTATTTTTCTGACCGTTTCTTTCTCCTCATATTTTTGACACCTTTTGAAGCTCTTCATATTCTTCACACCTTTTCATGCTCTTTATGTTTTTCAACACCGTTTCATGCTCCTCCTATTTTTCAAACAGTTTCGTGCTCCCCCTATTTTTCAGACCGTTTTGTGCTCCTCTTATTTTTCAGACAGTATCATGCTCCTCCTATTTTTCAGACTGTTTCATGCTCCTCTTATTTTTCAGACAGTATCGTGCTCTTCCTATTTTTGACAACTTTTGAAGCTCTTCATGTTTTTCACCACGTTTCATGCTCCTCCTATTTTTCAAACCGTTTCATGCTCCTTCATATTTTTCAGACCGTTTCATGCTCCTCATAATTTTGACACCTTTTGAAGCTTTTCATGTTTTTCACATCTTTTCAGGCTCTTCTTGTTTTTCAGCAATGCTTCAGGCTCCTCCTATTTTTCAGACCGTTTCATGCTCCTCATATTGTTGACACCTTTTGAAGCTCTTCTTATATTTCACAGCTTTTCAGGCTCTTCATCTTTTTCACATCGCTTCAGGCTCCTCCTATTTTTCAGACCGTTTCATGCTCCTCATATTTTTGACACTTTTTGAAGCTCTTCATATTTTTCACACCTTTTCAGGCTCTTCATGTTTTTCACACCGCTTCATGTTTCTCCTATTTTTCAGACCGTTTCATGCTCCTCATATTTTTGACACCTTTTGAAGCTCTTCATATTTTCACACCTTTTCAGGCTCTTCATGTTTTTCATTACAGCTTCATGCTCCTCCTATTTTTCAGACCGTTTCATGCTCCTCATATTTTTGACACCTTTTGAAGCTCTTCATATATTTCTCCACTGTTTCATGCTCCTCCTATTTTTCAGACCGTTTCATGCTCCTCCTATTTTTCAGACAGTTTCCTGCTCCTCTTTTTTTTCAGACAGTATCATGCTCCTCCTATTTTTCAGACTGTTTCATGCTCCTCTTATTTTTCAGACAGTATCGTGCTCCTCCTATTTTTGACACCTTTTGAAGCTCTTCATGTTTTTCACCACGTTTCATGCTCCTCCTATTTGTCAAACCGTTTCATGCTCTTTCATATTTTTCAGACCGTTTCATGCTCCTCATAATTTTGACACCTTTTGAAGCTCTTCATGTTTTTCAACACCGTTACATGCTCCTTCATATTTTTCAGACCGTTTCATGCTCCTCCTATTTTTGGCAGCTTTTGACGCTCTTCATATTTTTCACAATTTTCAGGCTCTTCATGTTTTTCAACACCGTTTCATGCTCCTCCTATATGGCAGACCGTTTCATGCTCCTCATATGTATCAGACCGTTTCATGCTCCTCAAATTTTGACCACCTTTTGAAGCTCTTCATATTTTTCACACCTCTTCATGCTCTTCATGTTCCTCAACACCGTTTCATGCTCCTCCTATTTTTCAGACCGTTTCATGCTCCTCATATTTCTGACACATTTTGAATCTCTTCATGTTTTTCAACACCGTTTCATGCTCCTCCTATTTTTCAGACCGTTTCATGCTACTCATTATTTTGACACCTTTTGAAGCTCTTCATATATTTCACACCTTTTCATGTCTTCATGTATTTCAACATCGTATCATGCTCCTCCTATTTTTCAGACCGTTTCATGCTCCTCATTTTTTGACACCTTTTGAAGCTCTTCATGTTTTTCAACACCATTTCATGCTCCTCATATTTTTAGACGGTTTCATGCTCCTCATATTTTTGAAACCTTTTGAAGCTCTTCATATTTTTCACACCATGTCAGGCTCTTCATGTTTTTCAACACCGCTTCATGCTCGTCCTATTTTTCAGACCATTTCGTCTTCCTCATATTTTTGACACCTTTTGAAGCTCTACATATTTTTCTCACCTTTTCATGCTCTTCATGTTTTTCAACACCGTTTCATGATCCTCCTATTTTTCAGAACGTTTCGTGCTCCTCACATTTTCAGACCGTTTCATGCTCATCATATTTTTAACACTTTTTGAAGCTCTTCATATTTTTCACATCTTTTAATGCTCTTCATCTTTTTCAACAACGTTTCATGCTCCTCCTATTTTTCAGACAGTTTTGTGCTCCTCATATTTTTCTGACCATTTCATGCTCCTCATATTTTTGACACCTTTTGAAGCTCTTCAAGATTTTCAACACCGTACATGCTCCTCCTATTTTGCAGACCATTTCATGCTCTTCATATTTTTCAGACCGTTTCATACTCCTCATATTTTTAACACCTTTTGAAGCTCTTCATATTTTTCACTCCTTTTCATGCTCTTCATATTTTTCAACACCGTTTCATGCTCCCCTTATTTTTCACACCGTTTCAGGCTCCTCCTATTTTTCAGACCGTTTCATGCTCCTTCTATTTTTCAGACAGTTTCCTGCTCCTCTTATTTTTCAGACAGTATCATGCTCCTCCTATTTTTCAGATTGTTTCATGCTCCTCTTATTTTTCAGACAGTATCGTGCTCCTCCTATTTTTGACACCTTTTGAAGCTCTTCATGTTTTTCACCACGTTTCATGCTCCTCCTATTTGTCAACCCGTTTCATGCTCTTTCATATTTTTCAGACCGTTTCATGCTCCTCCTATTTTTGGCAGCTTTTGATGCTCTTCATATTTTTCACAATTTTCAGGCTCTTCATGTTTTTCAACACCGTTTCATGCTCCTCCTATATGGCAGACCGTTTCATGTTCCTCATATGTATCAGACCGTTTCATGCTCCTCAAATTTTGGCCACCTTTTGAAGCTCTTCATATTTTTCACACCTCTTCATGCTCTTCATGTTTCTCAACACCGTTTCATGCTCCTCCGATTTTTCAGACCGTTTCAAGCTCCTCATATTTCTGACACATTTTCAATCTCTTCATGTTTTCCAACACCGTTTCATGCTCGTCCTATTTTTCAGACCGTTTCATGCTCCTCATATTTTTGACACCTTTTGAAGCTCTTCATATTTTCACACCTTTTCAGGCTCTTCATGTTTTTAAACACCACTTCATCCTCCTCCTATTTTGCAGAGAGTTTCATGCTCCTCATGTTTTTTACTAGTTTTGAAGCGATTCATATTTTTCACACCTTTTCAGGCTCTTCATGTTTTTCAACAGCGTTTCATGCTCCTCCTATTTTCCAGACCGTTTCATGTACCTCATATTTTTGACGCCGTTTGAAGCTCTTCATATTTTTCTCTCCTTTTCAGGCTCTTCATGTTTTTCAACACCGCTTCATGCTTCTCCTATTTTTCAGACCGTTTCATGCTCCTCATATTTTTGACACCTTTGGAAGCTCTTCATATATTTGACACCTTTTCAGGCTCTTCATGTTTTTCAACACCGCTTCATGCTCCTCCTATTTTTCAAAGCGTTTCATGCTCCTTATATATTTCACACCTTTTGAAATTCTGCATATTTTTCACACCTTTTCAGGCTCTTGATGTTTTTGAACACCACTTCATGCTCCTCCTACTTTTCAGACCGTTTCATGCTCCTCATATTTTTGACACGTTTTGTAGCTTTTCATATTTTTCAAAACTTTTCAGGCTCTTCATGTTTTTGATCACCGTTGTCATGCTCCACCTATTTTTCAGACCGTTTCATGCTCCTCATAAATTTGACACCTTTTGAAGCTCTTCCTATTTTTCACACCTTTTCAGGCTCTTCATGTTTTTGAACACCATTTCATGCCTCTCTTATTTTTGACACCTTTTGAAGCTCTTCATATTTTTCACACCTTTTGAAGCACTTCATATTTTTCACACCGTTTCAGGCTCTTCATATTTTTGAACGCCGTTCATGCTCCTCCTATCTTTCAGACCGTTTCATGCTCCTCATATTTTTTACGTTTTTGAAGCTCTTCATATTTTTCACACCTTTTCAGGTTCTTCATGTTTTTGAACACCGCTTCATGCTCCTCCTATTTTTCAGTCAGTTTCATGCTCCTCATATTTTTCACACCTTTTTAAGCTCCTCATATTTTTCACACCTTTTTAAGCTCCTCATATTTTTCACACCTTTTGAAGCTCTTCATATTTTCAACAACTTTTCAGGCTCTTCGTTTTTTTGAACACCGTTTCATGCTCCTCCTATTTTTCACACGGTTTCATGCTCCTCATGTTTTTTAGTCGTTTTGAAGCTCTTCATATTTTCAGACATTTTCAGGCTCTTCAGGTTTTTCAACAACGCTTCATGCCTCTCCTATTTTCGAGACCGTTCCATGCTCCTCATATTTTTGACACGTTTTGTAGCTTTTCATATTTTTCAAAACTTTTCAGTCTCTTCATGTTTTTGATCACCGTTGTCATGCTCCACGTATTTTTCAGACCGTTTCATGCTCCTCATAAATTTGACACCTTTTGAAGCTCTTCCTATTTTTCACACCTTTTCAGGCTCTTCATGTTTTTGAACACCATTTCATGCCTCTCTTATTTTTGACACCTTTTGAAGCTCTTCATATTTTTCACACCTTTTGAAGCACTTCATATTTTTCACACCGTTTCAGGCTCTTCATATTTTTGAACGCCGTTCATGCTCCTCCTATCTTTCAGACCGTTTCATGCTCCTCATATTTTTTACGTTTTTGAAGCTCTTCATATTTTTCACACCTTTTCAGGTTCTTCATGTTTTTGAACACCGCTTCATGCTCCTCCTATTTTTCAGTCAGTTTCATGCTCCTCATATTTTTCACACCTTTTTAAGCTCCTCATATTTTTCACACCTTTTTAAGCTCCTCATATTTTTCACACCTTTTGAAGCTCTTCCTATTTTTAACAACTTTTCAGGCTCTTCGTTTTTTTGAACACTGTTTCATGCTCCTCCTATTTTTCACACGGTTTCATGCTCCTCATGTTTTTTACTCGTTTTGAAGCTCTTCATATTTTCAGACATTTTCAGGCTCTTCAGGTTTTTCAACAACGCTTCATGCTTCTCCTATTTTTCAGACCGTTTCATGCTCCTCATTTTTTTGACCCCTTTTGAAGCTCTTCATATTTTTCACACCTTTTCAGGCTCTTCATGTTATTCAACACGACTTCATGCTCCTCCTATTTTTCAGACCGTTTAATGCTCCTCATATTTTTGACACCTTTGGAAGCTCTTCATATATTTCACACCTTTTCAGGCTCTTCATGTTTTTCAACACCACTTCATGCTCCTCTTTTTTTTCAGACAGTTTCATGCTCTTCTCATTTTTGACACGGTTTGAAGCTCTTCATATTTTTCACACCTTTGGAAGCTCTTCATACATTTCACACCTTTTCATGTTCTTCATGTTTTTCAACACCTCTTCATGCTCCTCCTAATTTTCAGACCGTTTCATGCTCCTCATATTTTTGAGACCTTTTGAAGCTCTTCATATTGTTCACACCTTTTCAGGCTCTTCATGTTTTTAAACAACGTTTCATGCTTCTCCTATTTTTTCAGACTGTTTCATGCTTCTCTTATTTTTGACACCTTTTGAAGCTTTCATAATATTCACACCTCTTCAGGTTCTTAATGTTTTTCAACAACGCTTCATGCTCCTCCTATTTTTTAGACCGTTTCTTGCTCCTCTTCCTTTTCACACCTTTTGAAGCTCCTCTTATTTTTCACACCTTTTTAGGCTCTTCATGTTTTTTAACACCGTTTCATGCTCCTCCTATTTTTCAGACGGTTTCATGTTCCTCATTTTTTTACTCGTTTTGAAACGCTTCAATTTTTCACACCTTTTCATGCTCTTCATGTTTTTCAACACCGTTTCATGCTCCTCCTATTTTCCAGACCGTTTCATGCTCCTCATATTTTTGAAAACCTTTGGAAGCTCTTCATATTTTTCACACCTTTTCAGGCTCTTCATATTTTTAAACACCGCTTCATGCTCCTACTATATTTCAGACCGTTTCATGTTCTTCATGTTGTTGACACCTTTGAAGCTCTTCATATATTTCAAACCTTTTCAGGCTTTTCATCTTGTTCTAAAACGCTTCATGCTCCTCCTATTTTTCAGACGGTTTCATGTTCCTTATATTTTTGACACATTTTGAAACTCTTCATATTTTTCACATCTTTTCAGGCTCCTCATGTTTTTGAACACCGCTTCATGCTCCTCCTATTTTCCAGACCGTTTCATGCTCCAAACTTTTGACACCTTTTGAAGCTCTTCATATTTTTCACACATTTTCATGCTCTTCATGTTTTTCAACACCGTTTCTTGCTCCTCCTATTTTTCAGACTGTTTCATGCACATCTATTATTGACACCTTTTGAAGCTCTTCATATTTTTCACACCTTTTCAGGCTCTTCATGTTTTTCAACAATGCTTCATGCTCCTCATTTTTTACAGACCGTTTCATGCACCTCATATTTTTCAAACCTTTTGAAGCTCTTCATATTTTTCACACCTTTTCAGGCTCTTCATGTTTTTGTACACTACTTCATGCTCCTCCTATTTTTCAGTCGTTTCATGCTTCTCATATTTTTGACACCTTTTGAAGCTCTTCATATTTTTCACACCTTTTCAGGCACTTCATGTTTTTGACCACCACTTCATGCTCCTCCTATTTTTCAGTCGTTTCATGTTTCTCATATTTTTGACACCTGTTGAAGCTCCTCATATTTTTCACACATTTTCATGCTCTTCATCTTTTTCAAAACCATTTCATGCTCATCCTATTTTTAAGGGTGTTTCATGCTCCACATATTTTTGACACCTTTTTAAGCTCTTCATATATTTCAAACCTTTTCAGGCTCTTCAAGTTTTTCATCACCACTTCATGCTCCTCCTATTTTTCAGTCGTTTCATGCTTCTCATATTTTTAAAAACTCTAGAAGCTCTTCATATATTTCAAACCTTTTCAGGCTCTTCAAGTTTTTCAACACCGCTTCATGCTCCTCCTATTTTTCAGGCTGTTTCATGCTCCTCATATTTTTGACACCTTTTTAAGCTCTTCATGTTTTTTACACCTTTTCAGGCTCTTCATGTTTTTGACCACCGCTTCATGCTCCTCCTATTTTGAGACCGTTTCATGCTCCTCATAATTTTGACACCTTTTGAAGCTCTTCATATATTTCAAACATTTTCAGGCTCTTAATGTTTTTCAGCACCTCTTTATGCTCCTCCTATTTTTCATTCGTTTCATGCTTCTCATATTTTTGACACCTTTTGAAGCTCTTCATATTTTTCACACCTTTTCAGGCTCTTCAGGTTTTTGAACAGCGTTTCATGCTCCTCCTATTTTTCATACCGTTTCATGCTCCTCATATTTTTGACACCTTTTGAAGCTCTTCATATTTTTCACTTCTTTTTAGGCTATTCATGTTTTTCAACACCGCTTAATGCTTCTCCTATTTTTCAGAGTGTTTCATGCTCCTCCTAGTTTTGACACCTTTGAAGCTCTTCATATATTTCAAACCTTTTCAGGCTCTTCATGTTTTTCAACACCGCTTCATGCTCCTCCTATTTTTCAGTCGTTTCATGCTTCTCATATTTTTAACTCATTTAGAAGCTCTTCATGTTTTTCACCCCTTTTCAGGCTCTTCATGTTTTTAACCACCGCTTCATGCTCCTCGTATTTTTCAGACCGTTTCATGCTCCTCATATTTTTGACACATTTTGAAGCTCTTCATATTTTTCACACCTTTTCAGGCTCTTCATGTCTTTGAGAACTGCTTCATGCTCCTCCTATTTTTCAGACCATTTCATGTTCCTCATATTTTTGACACGTTTGAAGTTCTTCATATATTTCAAAACTTTTCATGCTCTTCATGTTTTTCAACACGGCTTCATGCTCCTCCTCTGTTTCTGCCTGTTTCATACTCCTCATATTTTTGACACCTTTTGAAGCTCCTCATATTTTTCACACCTTTTCAGGCTCTTCATGTTTTTGACCACCGCTTCATGCTTCTCCTATTTTTCAGACCGTTTCCTGCTCCTCATATTTTTGACACCTTTTGAAGCTCTTCATATTTTTCACACATTTTCATGCTCTGCATGTTTTTCAACAACGCTTCATGCTTCTCCTATTTTTCAGTCGTTTCATGCTTCTCATATTTTTAACACCTTTAGAAGCTCTTCAGGTTTTTCACACCTTTTCAGGCTCTTCATGTTTTTGACCACCGCTTCGTGCTCCTCCTATTTTTCAGACCGTTTCATGCTCCACATATTTTTGAGATCTTTAGAAGCTTTTCATATTTTTCACACGTTTTCAGGCTCTTCATGTTTTTTAACACCGCTTCATGCTCCTACTATTTTTCAGACCGTTTCATGCTCCTCATATTTTTGACATCTTTTGAAGCTCTTCATTTATTTCACACTTTTTCAGGCTCTTCATGTTTTTAAAAACCGGTTCATGCTCCTCCTATTTTTGAGACCGTTTCATGCTTCTCATATTTTTGACACCCTTTGAAATTCTTCATATTTTTCACACCTTTTCATGCTCTTCATGTTTTTAAACACCGCTTCATGCTCCTCCTATTTTTCAGACCGTTTCATGCTCCTCATATTTTGGACACGTTTTTAAAGCTCTTCATATATTTCACACCTTTTCAGGCTCTTCATGTTTTTCAACACCTCTTCATGCTCCTCCTATTTTTCAGTCGTTACATGCTTCTCATATTTTTGACACCTTTTGAAGCTCTTCATATTTTTCACACATTTTCAGGCTCTTCAGGTTTTTGAACACCGTTTCATGCTCCTCCTATTTTTCCGACTGTTTCTTGCTCCTCATATCCTTGAGACCTTTTGAAGCTGTTCATATTTTTCACATCTTTTCATGATCTTCATGTTTTTGACGACTGCTTCATGCTCCTCCTATTTTTCAGACCGTTTCTTGCTCCTCATATTTTTGACAACTTTTGAAGCTCTTCATATATTTCACACCTTTCCATGCTCTTCATGTTTTTCAACACCACTTCAAGCTCCTCCTATTTTTCTGTCGTTTCATGCTTCTCATATTTTTGACTCCTTTTGAAGCTCTTCATATTTTTGACACCTTTTGAAGCTCTTCATATTTTTCACACGTTTTCATGCTCTTCATCGTTTTCAAAACCGATTCACTCTCATCGTATTTTTCGGACTGTTTAATGCTTCTCATATTTTTGACTCCTTTTGAAGCTCTTCATATTTTTCACACCTTTTGAAGCTCTTCATATTTTTCACACTTTTTCAGGCTCTTCATGATTTGCAAAACCTTTTCATGCTCATCATATTTTTCAGAACGTTTCATGCTCCTCATATTTTTGACACCTTTTGAAGCTCTTCATATTTTTCACACCTTTTCAGGCTCTTCATGTTTTGAACACCGCTTCATGCTCCTCCTATTTTTCAGACCATATCATGCTCCTCACATTTTTGACACCTTTTGAAGCTCTTCATGTTTTTTACATCTTTTCAGGCTCTTCATGTTTTTGAACATCGCTTCATGCTCCTCGTATTTTTCAGACCGTTTCATCCTCCTCATGTATTTCACACCATTTGAAGCTCTTCATATTTTTCACACCTTTTAAGGCTCTTCACGTTTTTCAACATTGGTTCATGCTCCTCCTGTTTTTCAGACCGTTTCAATCTCCTCATATTATTGACACTTTTTGAAGCTGCTCATATTTTTCACACCTTTTGAAGCTGTTCATATATTTCACACCTTTTCAAACACTTCATGTTTTTCAACACCACCTCATGCTCCTCCTGTTTTTCACACCGTTTCATCTCATCTTATTTTCGACACCTTTGGAAGCTCTTCATATTTTTCACACCTTTTGAAGCTCTTCATATTTTTCACACGTTTTCAGGCTCTTCATGTTTTTCAACACCGCTTCATGCTCCTCCTAAATTTCAGACCGTTTCATTCTCCTCATATTTTTCTCACATTTGAAGCTCTTCATATTTTTCACACCTTTTTAGGCTCTTCATGTTTTCAACAACACTTCATGCTCCTCCTGTTTTTCAGACCGTTTCAATCTCCTCATATTATTGACACTTTTTGAAGCTGCTCATATTTTTCACACCTTTTGAAGCTGTTCATATATTTCACACCTTTTCAAACACTTCATGTTTTTCAACACCACCTCATGCTCCTCCTGTTTTTCACACCGTTTCATCTCATCTTATTTTCGACACCTTTGGAAGCTCTTCATATTTTTCACACATTTTGAAGCTCTTCACATTTTTCACACGTTTTCAGGCTCTTCATGTTTTTCAACACCGCTTCATGCTCCTCCTAAATTTCAGACCGTTTCATTCTCCTCATATTTTTCTCACATTTGAAGCTCTTCATATTTTTCACACCTTTTTAGGCTCTTCATGTTTTTCAACACCACTTCATGCTCCTCCTGTTTTTCAGACCGTTTCATGCTCCTCATATTTTTGACACCTTTTGAAGCTCTTCATATTTTTCACACCTTTACAGGCTCTTTATGTTTTTCAACACCTCTTTATGCTCCTCCTATTTTTCAGACCGTTTCAACCTCCTCATATTTTTGACAGCATTTGAAGCTCTTCATATTTTTCACACCTTTTCAGGCTCTTCATGTTTTTGAACACCGTTTCATGCTGCTCCTATTTTTCATACCATTTCATACTCCTCATATATTTGACATCTTTTGAAGCTCTTCATATTTCTTACACCTTTTCAGGCTCTTCATGATTTTGAACACCGCTTCATGGTCCTTCTATTTTTCAGACCGTTTCATGCTCCTCATATATTTGACACCTTTTGAAGCTCTTCATATTTTTCACACCTTTTCAGGCTCTTCATGGTTTTGAAGAACACTTCATGCTTCTCCTATTTTTCAGACCGTTTATTTCTCCTCATATTTTTGACACGTTTTGAGGCTTTTCATATTTTTCACAAATTTTCAGACTCTTCATGTTTTTGAATACCTTTTCATGCTTCTCCTATTTTTCAGACCGTTTCATGCTCCTCATATTTTTGACAACTTTTGAGGCTTTTCATATTTTTCACAAATTTTCAGGCTCTTCATGTTTTTGCACACCGCTTCATGCTCCTCCTATTTAGCAGACCATTTCATGCTCCTCATTTTTTTGACACCTTTTGAAGCTCTTCATATATTTCACACCTTTTCAGGCTCTTCATGTTTTTGAACACCGCTTCATGCTCCTCCTATTTTTCAGACCGTTTCTTGCTCATCTCATTTATGACACGTTTTGAAGCTCTTCATA
The DNA here is from genome assembly GCF_033118175.1 of Dama dama. Taxonomy (NCBI): domain Eukaryota; kingdom Metazoa; phylum Chordata; class Mammalia; order Artiodactyla; family Cervidae; genus Dama; species Dama dama. The sequence goes on along the minus strand of NW_026870928.1, from coordinate 4,571,316 downwards.
TTTTTCACACCTTTTGAAGCTCTTCATATTTTTCACACTTTTTCAGGCTCTTCATTATTTGCAAAATCTTTTCATGCTCATCATATTTTTCAGAACGTTTCATGCTCCTCATATTTTTGACACCTTTTGAAGCTCTTCATATTTTTCACACCTTTTCAGGCTCTTCATGTTTTGAACACCGCTTCATGCTCCTCCTATTTTTCATACCATTTCATGCTCCTCATATTTTTGACACCTTTTGAAGCTCTTCATGTTTTTCACATCTTTTCAGGCTCTTCATGTTTTTGAACATCGCTTCATGCTCCTCGTATTTTTCAGACCGTTTCATCCTCCTCATGTATTTCACACCATTTGAAGCTCTTCATATTTTTCACACCTTTTAAGGCTCTTCATGTTTTTCAACATTGTTTCATGCTCCTCCTGTTTTTCAGACCGTTTCAATCTACTCATATTATTGACACCTTCGAAGCTGCTCATATTTTTCACACCTTTTGAAGCTGTTCATATATTTCACACCTTTTCAAACACTTCAAGTTTTTCAACACCACCTCATGCTCCTCCTATTTTTCAGACCGTTTCATCTCATCTTATTTTCGACACCTTTGGAAGCTCTTCATATTTTTCACACCTTTTGAAGCTCTTCATATTTTTCACACCTTTTCAGGCTCTTCATGTTTTTCAACAACACTTCATGTTCCTCCTGTTTTTCAGACCGTTTCATGCTCCTCATATTTTTGACACCTTTTGAAGCTCTTCATATTTTTCACACCTTTACAGGCTCTTCATGTTTTTCAACACCTCTTTATGCTCCTCCTATTTTTCAGACCGTTTCAACCTCCTCATATTTTTGACAGCATTTGAAGCTCTTCATATTTTTCACACCTTATCAGGCTCTTCATGTTTTTGAACACCGTTTCATGCTCCTCATATTTTTGTGACCTTTTGAAGCGATCATACTTTTCACACCTTTTCATGCTCTTCATGTTTTTCAACACCACTTGGTGCTCCTCCTATTTTTCAGACCGTTTCATGCTCCTCATATATTTGACACCTTTTGAAGTTCTTCATATTTTTCACACCTTTTCAGGCTCTTCATGTTTTTGAACACCGTTTCATGCTGCTCCTCTTTTTCATACCATTTCATACTCCTCATATTTTTGACACCTTTTGAAGCTCTTCATATTTCTTACACCTTTTCAGGCTCTTCATGATTTTGAACACTGCTTCATTCTCCTTCTATTTTTCAGACCGTTTCATGCTCCTCATATATTTGATACCTTTTGAAGCTCTTCATATTTTTCACACCTTTTCAGGCTCTTCATGGTTTTGAAGAACACTTCATGCTTCTCCTATATTTCAGACCGTTTCATGCTCCTCATATTTTTGACACGTTTTGAGGCTTTTCATATTTTTCACAAATTTTCAGGCTCTTCATGTTTTTGAATACCGTTTCATGCTCCTCCTATTTTTCAGACCGTTTCATGCTCCTCATATTTTTGACACCTTTTGAGGCTTTTCATATTTTTCACAAATTTTCAGGCTCTTCATGTTTTTGCACACCGCTTCATGCTCCTCCTATTTTTCAGACCGTTTTATGCTCCTCATATTTTTGACACCTTTTGAAGATCTTCTTATTATTCACACCTTTTCAGGCTCTTCATGTTTTTGCACACCGCTTCATGCTCCTCGTATTTTTCAGACCGTTTCATGCTCCTCATGTATTTCACACCTTTTGAAGCTCTTCATATTTTTCACACCTTTTTAGGCTCTTCATGTTTTTCAACACCACTTCATGCTCCTCCTGTTTTTCAGACCGTTTCATGCTCCTCATATTTTTGACACCTTTTGAAGCTCTTCATATTTTTCACACCTTTTCAGGCTCTTCATGTTTTTCAACACCACTTCATGCTCCTCCTGTTTTTCAGACCGTTTCAACCTCCTCATATTTTTGACAGCATTTGAAGCTCTTCATATTTTTCACACCTTTTCAGGCTCTTCATGTTTTTCAACATTGTTTCATGCTCCTCCTGTTTTTCAGACCGTTTCAATCTCCTCATATTATTGACACTTTTTGAAGCTGCTCATATTTTTCACACCTTTTGAAGCTGTTCATATATTTCACAACTTTTCAAACACTTCATGTTTTCCAACACCACCTCATGCTCCTCCTGTTTTTCACACCGTTTCATCTCATCTTATTTTCGACACCTTTGGAAGCTCTTCATATTTTTCAAACGTTGTCAGGCTCTTCATGTTTTTCAACATCGCTTCATGCTCCTCCTAAATTTCAGACCGTTTCATTCTCCTCATATTTTTCTCACATTTGAAGCTCTTCATATTTTTCACACCTTTTCAGGCTCTGCATGTTTTGAACACTCCTTCATGCTCCTCCAATGTTTCAGACCGTTTCATGCTCCTCATATTTTTCACACCTTTTCAGGCTCTTAATGATTTTGAATACCGTTTCATTTTCCTCCTATTTTTCAGACCTTTTCATGCTCCTCATATTTTTGACACCTTTTGAAGCGCTTCATATTTTTCACATGTTTTCAGGATCTTCATGTTTTTGAACACCGTTTCATGCTCCTCCTATTTTTCAGACCGTTTCATGCTCTTCATGTTTTTCAAGACCGTTTCATGCTCCTCCTATTTTTCAGACCGTTTCATGCACCTCATATTTTCACACGTGTTGAAGCTCTTCAAATTTTGCACACCTTTTCAGGCTCTTCATGTTTTTGAACACCGTTTCATGCTACTCCTATTTGACACCTTTTGAAGCTCTTCATATTTTTCACACCTTTTCATGCTCTTCATGTTTTTCAACACCGTTTCATGCTCCTCCTATTTTCAGACTGTTTCATGCTCCTCATATTTTTGACACCTTTTCAGGCTCTTAATGATTTTGAACACCGTTTCATACTCCTCTTATTTTTCAGACAGTTTCATGCTCCTCATATATTTGACACCTTTTGAAGCTCTTCATATTTTTCACAGCTTTTCGGGCTCTTCATGTTTTTGAACACCACTTCATGCTCCTCTTATTTTTCAGACCGTTTCATGCTCCTCATATTTTGACACCTTTTTAATCTCTTCATTTTTTTTCACACCTTTTCATGCTCTTCATGTTGTTCAACACCGTTTCATACTCCTCTTATTTTTCAGAATGTTTCGTGCTCCTCATATTTTGACACCTTTTGAAGCTCTTCATATTTTTCACATCTTTTCAGTATCTTCAAGTTTTTGAACACCGTTTCATGCTCCTCCTATTTTTCAGACCGTTTCCTGCTCCTCATATTTTTGACAACTTTTGGAGCTCTTCATATTTTTCACACCTTTTCAGGCTCTGCATGTTTTGAACACTCCTTCATGCTCCTCCAATGTTTCAGACCGTTTCATGCTCCTCATATTTTTTCACCTTTTGAAGCTCTTCATATGTTTCACACATTTTCAGACCCTTCATGTTTTTCAACACCGCTTTATGCTGCACCTATTTTTCAGAACAGTTTCATGCTCCTCATATTTTTGACACTTTTTGAACCTCTTCATATTTTTCACACCTTGTCAGGCTCTTCATGTTTTTGAACACCGCTTCATGCTCCACATATTTTTAAGACCGTTTCATGCTCCTCATATTTTTCACACATTTTCAGGCTCTTCATGTTTTTGAACACCATTTCATGCTTCTCATATTTATGACACCTTTTGAAGCTCTTCATGTTTTTCACTCTTTTCAGGCTCTTCGTGGTTTTCAACACCATTACATGCTCCTCCTATTTTTCAGACCATTTCATGCTCCTCATATTTTTGACACCTTTTGAAGCTCTTCATATTTTTCAAACCTTTTCAGGCTCTCCATGTTTTTCAGCACCATTTGATGCTCCTCCTATTTTCAGAATGTTTCATGATCCTAATATTTTTCACACCTTTTCAGGCTATTCATTTTTTTCAACTCCACTTCATGCTCCTCCTATTTTTCAGACCGTTTCATGTTCCTCCTATTTATGACACTTTTGAATCTCTTCATATATTTCACACCTTTCCAGGCTCTTCATGTTTTTCAACACTGCTTCATGCTCCTCCTATTTTTGAGACCGTATCATGCTCCTCATATTTTTGACACATTTTCAAGCTCTTCATGTTTTTCAACTCCGCTTCATGCTCCTTCTATTTTTGACACCTTTTGAAGCTCTTCATATTTTTCACACATTTTCAGACTCTTCATGTTTTTCAACACCGTTTCATACTCCTCCTATTTTTAAGACCGTTTCATGCTTCTTATATTTTTGACACCTTTTGAAGCTCTTCATATATTTCACACCTTTTCAGGCTCTTCATGTTTTTCAACACCGCTTCATGCTCCTCCTATTTTTCAGACCATGTCATGCTCCTCATATTTTTGACACCTTTTGAAGCTCTTCATATATTTCACACCTTTTCAGGCTCTTCATGTTTTTCAACACCGCTTCATGCTCCTCCTATTTTTCAGACCTTTTCATGCTCCTCATATTTTTGACACCTTTTGAAGCTCTTCATATATTTCACACCTTTTCAGGCTCTTCTTGTTTTTCAACACCTTTCATGCTCCTCCTATTTTTCAGACCGTTTCATTCTCCTCATATTTTTTACACCTATTGAAACTCTTCATATTTTTCACACCTTTTGAAGCTCTTCATGTTTTCACACGTTTTCAGGCTCTTCATGTTTTTCAACACCGCTTCATGCTCCTCCTATTTTTCACACCATTTCATGCTCCTCATATTTTTGAAACCTTTTAAGCTTTCATATTTTTAACACATTTTCAGGCTCTTCAAGTTTTTGAACACCGCTTCATGCTACTCCTATTTATGAAAACTTTTGAAGCTCTTCATATTTTTCAATCCTTTTCATGCTCTTCATGTTTTTCAACATGGTTTCATGCTCCTCGTATTTTTCAGACCGGTTCATGCTCGTCATAATTTTGACACGTTTTGAAGCTCTTCATGTTTTCACACATTTTCAGGCTCTTCATGTTTTTCAACACAGCTTCATGCTACTCGTATTTTTCATACCGTTTCATGCTCGTCATAATTTTGACACGTTTTGAAGCCCTGCATATTTTTCACACCTTTCAGACTCTTCATGTTTTTGAACACCGTTCATGCTCCTCCTATTTTTCAGACCATTTCATGCTTCTCATAATTTTGACAGCTTTTAAGCTCTTAATATTTTTAACACATTTTCAGGCTCTTCAAGATTTGGAACACCGCTTCATGTTACTCCTATTTTAGACACCATTTGAAGGTGTTCATATTTTTCACACCTTTTCAGGCTCTTCATGTTTTTCAACATCGATTCATGCTCGTCCTATTTTTCAGACCGTTTCATGCTCCTCATATTTTTAAAACCTTTTGAAGCTCTTCATGTTTTTCACACCTTTGCAGTCTCTTCATGTTTTGAACACCGCTTGATGCTCCTCCTATTTTTCAGATCGTTTCATGCTCCTCATATTTTTGACACCTTTTGAAGCTCTTCATATTTTTCACACCTTTTCAGGCTCTTCATGTTTTTGAACACCATTGCATGCTCAACCTATTTTTCAGACCATTTCATGTTCCTCATATATTTGAAACCTTTTAAGCTCTTCATATTTTTAACACATTTTCAGGCTCTTCAAGTTTTTGAACACCGCTTCATGCTACTCCTATTTTGCACACCTTTTGAAGCTCTTCATATTTTTCAATCCTTTTCATGCTCTTCATGTTTTTCAACACCGTTTCATGCTCCTCCTATTTTTCAGCCCGGTTCATGCTCCTCATATTTTTGACACCTTTTGAAGCTCTTGATATTTTTCACACATTTTCAGGCTCTTCATGTTTTTCAACATGGTTTCATGCTCCTCCTATTTTTCAGACTGTTTCATGCTCCTCCTATTTTTGACACATTTTTGAAGCTCTTGATATTTTTCACACGTTTTCAGGCTCTTTATGTTTTTCAACACCGTTTCATGCTCCTCCTATTTTCAGACCGTTTCATGCTCCTCTTAATTTTCACACCTTTTGAAGCTCTTCATATTTTTCACACCTTTTGAAGCTCTTCATATTTTTCAAACCTTTTCAGTCTCTTCATGGTTTTCAACACCAGTTCATGCTACTCCTATATTTCAGATCGTTTCATGCTCCTCATATTTTTGACACCTTTTGAAGCTCTTCATATTTTTCACACCTTTTCATGCTCTTCATGTTTTCAACACCGTTTCATGCTCCTCCTATTTTTCAGACCGTTTCATGCTCCTCATATTTTTCACACCTTGTGAAGCTCTTCATATTTTTCACACCTTCAGGCTCTTCATGTTTCTGAACACCATTTCATGCTCCTCCTATTTTTCACACCGTTTCATGCTCCTCATATATTTCACACCTTTTGAAGCTCTTCATATATTTCACACCTTTTCAGGCTCTTCATGTTTTTGAACACCGCTTCATGCTCCTCCTATTTTTAAGATCGTTTCATGATCCTCATATTTTGACACCTTTTGAAGGTCTTCATATTTTTTCACACCTTTTCAGGCTCTTCATGTTTTTCAACACCACTTCATGCTCCTCCTATTTTTCAGCCCGTTTCATGCTCTTCATATTTTTGACACCTTTTGAAGCTCTTCATATTTTTCACACCTTTCAGGCTCTTCATGTTTTAGAACACCGTTTCATGCTCCTCCTATTTTTCAGACCATTTCATGCTCCTCATATTTTTGACACCTTTTATGCTCTTCATATTTTTCACAGATTTTTAGGCTCTTCATGTGTTTCAACACCGCTTCATGCTACTCCTATTTTTCAGACCGTTATAGCCTCCTCATATTTTTGACACCATTTGAAGCTCTTCATATTTTTCACACCTTTTCAGGGTCTTCATGTTTTTGAACACCGCTTCATGCTCCTCCTAATTTTCAGACCATTTCATGTTCCTCATATTTTTGACACCTTTTAAGCTCTTCATATTTTTAACACATTTTCAGGCTCTTCATGTTTTTCAACACAGCTTCATGCTACTCGTATTTTTCAGACCGTTTCATGCTCGTCATAATTTTGACACCTTTTGAAGCTCTTCATATATTTCACACCTTTTCAGGCTCTTCATGTTTTTCAACACCGCTTCATGCTCCTCCTATTTTTCAGACCATTTCATGCTCCTCATAATTTTGACACCTTTTAAGCTCTTCATATTTTTAACACATTTTCAGGCTCTTCAAGATTTGGAACACCGCTTCATGCTACTCCTATTTTAGACACCATTTGAAGCTCTTCATATTTTTCACACCATTTCAGGCTCTTCATGTTTCTGAACACCGTTTCATGCTCCTCATATTTTTACATGTTTTGAAACTCTTCATATTTTTCACACCTTTTCAGGCGCTTCAGGTTTTCAACACCGTTTCATGCTCCTAATATTTTTTCAGACCGTTTCATGCTCCTCATATTTTTGACACATTTTGAAGCTCTTCATGTTTTTCAACTCCGCTTCATGCTCCTTCTATTTTTGACACCTTTTGAAGCTCTTCATATTTTTCACACATTTTCAGGCTCTTCATGTTTTTCAACACCGTTTCATGCTCCTCCTATATTTAAGACCGTTTCATGCTTCTTATATTTTTGACACCTTTTGAAGCTCTTCATATATTTCACACCTTTTCAGGCTCTTCATGCTTTTCAACACCGCATCATGCTCATCCTATATTTCAGAGCGTTTCATGGTCCTCAAATTTTTGACATCTTTTGAAGCTCTTCGTTTATTTCACACCTTTTCAGGAATCATGTTTTTCAAAACAGCTTCATGCTCCTCCTATTTTTCAGACCGTTTCATGCTCCTCATATTTTTCACACCTTTTGAAGCTCTTCATATTTTTCACACCTTTTCAGCCTCTTCATGTTTTTAAACACCGCCTCATGCTCCTCCTATTTTTCAGAGCGTTTCATGCTCCTCCTATTTTTGACGCCTTTTGAAGCTCTTCATATATTTCAAACCTTTTCAGGCTCTTTCAAGTTTTTCACACCGCTTCATGCTCCTCCTATTTTTCAGACGTTTTCATGCTCCTCATATTTTTGACACCTTTCGAAGCTCTTCATATTTTTCACATATTTTCATGCGCTTCATGTTTTTCAACACCACTTCTTGCTCCACCTATTTTTCAGATCGTTTCATGCTCCTCATATTTTTATACCTTTTGAAGCTCTTCATATATATCACACCTTTTGAGGCTCTTCATGTTTTTCACACCTTTTCAGGCTCTTCGTGTTTTTCAACACCACTTCATGCTCCTCCTCTTTTTCAGACCGTTTCATTTTCCTCATATTTTTGACACCTTTTGAAGCTCTTCGTATTTTTCACACCTTTTCAGGTTCTTCATGTTTTTCCGCACCGCTTCATGCTCCTACACATTTTTAGACCGTTTCATGCTCATCTCATTTTTGACACTTTTTGAAGCTCTTCATATTTTTCACATCTTTTGAAGCTCTTCATATTTTCACACCTTTTCAGGCTCTTCATGTTTTTCAACACCGATTCATGCTCCTCCTATGTTTCAGACCGTTTCATTCTCCTTATATGTTTGACACCTTTTGAAGCTCTTCATATATTGCACAACTTTTCAGGCTCTTCATTTTTTTCAACACCACTTCATGGTCCTCCTATTTTTCAGACCGTTTCATGCTCCTCATATTTTTGATACGTTTTGAAGCTCTTCATATTTTTCACACCTTTTCAGGCTTTTCATTTTTTTCAACAACAATTCATGCTCCTCCTATTTTTCAGACCGTTTCATGCTCATCTCATTTTGACACCTTTTGAAGCTCTTCATATTTTTCACATCTTTTGAAGCTCTTGATATTTTTCACAACTTTTCAAGCTATTTATGATTTTCAACACCGCTTCATGCTCCTCCTAATTTTCAGACCTTTTCATGCTCATCTCATTTTGACACCTTTTGAAGCTCTTCATATTTTTCACACCTTTTGAAGCTCTTCGTATTTTTCATATTTTTGAAGCTCTTTATTTTTACACGTTTTCAGACTCTTCATGTTTTTCAACACCGCTTCATGCTCCAGCTATTTTTCAAACCATTTCATGCTCCTCATATTTTTGACAGGTTTTGAAGCTTTTCATATTTTTCCCACCTTTTCATGCTCTTCATGTTTTTGATAACTGTTTCATGCTCCTCCTATTTTTCAGACCTTTTCATGCTCCTCATATTTTTGACACCTTTTGAAGCTCTTCATATTTTTCACACCTTTTCAGGCTCTTCATGTTTTTGAACACTGCTTCATGCTCCTCCTATTTTTCAGATCGTTTCATGCTCCTCATATTTTTCACACCTTTAGAAGCTCTTCATATTTTTCACACCTTTTCAGTCTCTTCATGTATTTGAACACCATTTCATGCTCCGCCTATTTTTCAGACCGTTTCATGCTCCTCATATTTTTCACACCTTTTGAAGCTCTTCATATTTTTCACACATTTTCAGGCTCTTCATGTTTTTCAACAACACTTCATGTTCCTCCTATTCTTCAGACCGTTTTATGCTTCTCATAACTTTGACAAATTTTGAAGCTCTACATATTTTTCACATCTTTTCATGCTCTTCGTCTTTAAAAACCGTTTCATGCTCCTCCTATTTTTCAGACTGTTTCATGCTCCTCATATTTTGACACCATTTGAAGCTCTTCATATTTTCACAGCTTTTCAGGCTCTTCATGTTTTCAACACCACTTCATCCTCCTCCTATTTTTCAGACCGTTTCATGCTCATCTCAGTTTTGACACCTTTTGAAGCTCTTCATATATTTCACACCTTTTCAGGCTCTTCATGTTTTCAACACCGCTTCATGGTCCTCCTATTTTTCAGACCGTTTCATGCTCCTCATATTTTTGATACCTTTTGAAGCTCTTCATATATTTCACACCTTTTCATGCTCTTCATGTTTTCAACACCACTTCATGGTCCTCCTATTTTTCAGACCGTTTCATGCTCCTCATATTTTTGATACCTTTTGAAGCTCTTCATATATTTCACACCTTTTCATGCTCTTCATGTTTTCAACACCGCTTCATGGTCCTCCTATTTTTCAGACCGTTTCATGCTCATCTCAGTTTTGACACCTTTTGAAGCTCTTCATATATTTCACACCTTTTCAGGCTCTTCATGTTTTCAACACCGCTTCATGGTCCTCCTATTTTTCAGACCGTTTCATGCTCCTCATATTTTTGATACCTTTTGAAGCTCTTCATATATTTCACACCTTTTCATGCTCTTCATGTTTCTACCACCGTTTCATGCTTCTCCTATTTTTCAGACCATTTAATGCTCCTCATATTTTTCACACCTTTTGAATCTCTTTATATTTGTCACACATTTTCATGCTCTTCATGTTTTTCACACCTTTTCAGGCTCTTCATGTTTTTGAACACCACTTCATGCTCCTCCTATTTTTCTGACCGTTTCATGCTCCTCATATTTTTGACACCTTTTGAAGCTCCTCCTATTTTTCACACGTTTTCAGGCTCTTCATGTTTTTCAACACCGTTTCATGCTCCTCCTATTTTTCCTACCGTTTCATGCTCCTCCTATTTTTCAGACCGTTTCATGCTCCTCATATTTTTGACAATTTTGGAAGCTCTTCATATTTTTCACACCTTTTCAGGCTCTTCATGTTTTTCAATACCGTTTCATGCTCCTCCTATTTTTCCTACCGTTTCATGCTCCTCCCATTTTTCAGACCATTTCATGCTCCTCATATTTTTGACAATTTTGGAAGCTCTTCATATTTTTCAAACGTTTTCAGGCTCTTCATGTTTTTCAACACCGCTATATGCTCCTACTAATTTTCAGACTGTTTCATGCTCCTCATGTATTTCACACCTTTTGAAGCTCTTCATAGTTTTCACACCTTTTCAGGCTCTTAATGTTTTTCAACACCACTTCATGTTCCTCCTATTATTCAGACCGTTTCATGCTCATCTCAATTTTGACAGCTTTTGAACCTCTTGATATTTTTCACACCTTTTGAAGCTCTTCATATTTTTCACACCTTTTCAGGCTCTTCATATTTTTAAACACAGCTTCATGCTCCTCCTATTTTTCAGACCGTTCATGCCCCTCATATTTTTAAAATATTTTGAAGCTCTTCATATTTTTCACACCTTTTCAGGCTCTTCATGTTTTTCAACGCCGCTTCATGCTCCTAGAGTTTTTCAGACCGTTTATGCTCCTCATATTTTTGACACCTTTTGAAGCTCTTCATATTTTTCACACCTTTTCAGGCTCTTCATGTTTTTGAACACCGTTTCATGCTCCTCCTATTTTTCAGACCGTTTTATGCTCCTCATATTTTTGACACCTTTTGAATCTCTTCATATTTTTCACACCTTTTCAGTCTATTCATGTTTTTCAACACCACTTCATGCTCCTCCCATTTTTCAGACCGTTTCATGCTCAACTCATTTTTTACACCTTTTGAACCTGTTCATATTTTTCACACATTTTGAAGCTCTTCATATTTTTCACACCTTTTCAGGCTCTTCATATTTTTGAACACCGCTTCATGCTCCTTCCATTGTTCCGACCGTTTCATGCTCCTCATACTTTTCACACCTTTTGAAGCTCTTCATGTTTTTCACCCCTTTTCAGGCTCTTCATGTTTTTCAACACCGCTTCATGCTCCTCCTATTTTTCAGACCGTTTCATGCTCCTCCTATTTTTGAGACCGTTTCAGGTTCCTCATATTTTAACACCTTTTGAAGCTCTTCATATTTTCCATACCTTTTCAGGCTCTTCATGTTTTTGAACACCGTTTCATGCTCCTCCTATTTTTCAGACCGTTTCATGTTCCTCATATTTTTGACACCTTTTGAAGCTCTTCATATTTTTCACAGCTTTACAGGCTCTTCATGTTTTTAAACACCGTTTCATGCGCCTTCTAATTTTCAGACCGTTTCATGTTCCTCATATTTTTGACACTTTTTGAAGCTCTTCATATTTTTCACACCTTTTCAGGCTCTTCATGTTTTTCAATACCGTTTCATGCTCCTCCTATTTTTCCTACCGTTTCATGCTCCTCCTATTTTTCAGACCGTTTCATGCTCCTCATATTTTTGACAATTTTGGAAGCTCTTCATATTTTTCACACGTTTTCAGGCTCTTCATGTTTTTCAACACCGCTATATGCTCCTACTAAATTTCAGACTGTTTCATGCTCCTCATGTATTTCACACCTTTTGAAGCTCTTCATAGTTTTCACACCTTTTCAGGCTCTTAAAGTTTTTCAACACCACTTCATGTTCCTCCTATTATTCAGACCGTTTCATGCTCATCTCAATTTTGACAGCTTTTGAACCTCTTGATATTTTTCACACCTTTTGAAGCTCTTCATATTTTTCACACCTTTTCAGGCTCTTCATGTTTTTAAACACAGCTTCATGCTCCTCCTATTTTTCAGACCGTTCATGCCCCTCATATTTTTAAAATATTTTGAAGCTCTTCATATTTTTCACACCTTTTCAGGCTCTTCATGTTTTTCAACGCCGCTTCATGCTCCTAGAGTTGTTCAGACCGTTCATGCTCCTCATATTTTTGACACCTTTTGAAGCTCTTCATATTTTTCACACCTTTTCAGGCTCTTCATGTTTTTCAACACCGTTTCATGCTCCTCCTATTTTTCAGACCGTTTCGTGTTCCTCATATTTTTGACACCTTTTGAAGCTCTTCATATTTTTCACAGCTTTACAGGCTCTTCATGTTTTTAAACACCGCTTCATATGCCTTCTATTTTTCAGACCGTTTCATGTTCCTCATATTTTTGACACCTTTTGAAGCTCTTCATATTTTTCACACCTTTTCAGGCTCTTCATGTTTTTCAACACCGCTTCATGCTCCTCCTATTTTCAGAACGTTTCATTTTCTTCATATTTTTGACAACTTTTGAAGCTCTTCATATTTTTCACACCTTTTCAGGCTCTTCGTGTTTTTCAACACCGCTTCATGCTCCTCCTATTTTCAGACCGTTTCATGCTCCTCATATTTTTGACATCTTTTGAAGCTGTTCATGTTTTTCACTCCTTTTCAGGCACTTCATGTTTTTGAACACCGTTTCATGCTCCTCCTATTTTTCAGACCGTTTCATGCTCTTCATATTTTAGACACCTTTTGAGGCTCTTCATATTTCTCATAGCTTTTCAGGCTTTCCATATTTTTGAACACCGCTTCGTGCTCCTCCTAATTTTGAGACGGTTTCATGCTCCTCATATTTATGACACATTTTGAAGCTCTTCATATTATTCACACCTTTTCAGGCTCTTCATGGTTTTGAACACCGCTTTATGCTCCTCCTATTTTTCAGACAGTTTCATGCTCTTCATATATTTCACACCTTTTGAAGCTCTTCATATTTTTCACACCTTTTCAGGCTCATCATGTTTTTCCACACCGCTTCATGCTCCTTCTATTTTTCAAAACGTTTCATGTTCCTCATATTTTTGACACCTTTTGAATCTCTTTATATTTGTCACACCTTTTCAGGCTCTTCATGTTTTTCAACACCGCTTCATGCTCCTCCTATTTTTCAGATCGTTTCTTTCTCCTCCTATATTTCAAACTGTTTCATGCACCTCTTATTATTGACACCTTTTGAAGCTCTTCATATTTTTCACACCTTTTCAGGCTCTTCATGTTTTCCAACACCACTTCATGCTCCTCCTATTTTTGAGACCGGTTCATGCTCCTCATATGTTTCACACGTTTAGAAGCTCTTCATATTTTTCCCACCTTCCCAGGCTCTTCATGTATTTGAGCACAGCTTCATGCTCCTCCTATTTTTCAGACCGTTTCATGCTCCTCATATTTTTGATACCTTTTGAAGCTCTTCATATTTTTCACACCTTTTCAGGCTCTTCATGTTTTTGAACACCATTTCATGCTGCTCCTATTTTTCAGACCGTTTCATGCTTCTCATGTTTTCGACACGTTTTGGGGCTCTTCATATTTTTCACACCATTGCAGGCTCTTCATGTTTTTGAACAGCGTTTCATGCTCCTCCTATATTTCAGACCGTTTCATGCTCCTCATATTTTTGACACCTTTTGAAGCTCTTCATATTTTTCACACCTTTTGAAGCTCTTCATATTTTTCACAACATTTCAGGCTCTTCATGTTTTTGAACACCTTTTCATGCTCCTCCTATATTTCAGACCATTTCATGCTCCTCATATTTTTGACACCTTTTGAAGCTCTTCATATTTTTCACACTTTTTCAGGCTCTTCATGTTTTTGAAGACCGCTTCATGCTCCTCCTATTTTTCAGACCGTTTCATGCTCCTCATGTATTTCACACCCTTTGAAGCTCTTCATATATTTCACACCTTTTCAGGCTCTTCATGTTTTTCAACACCGTTTTATGATCCTCCTATTTTTCATACCGTTTCATGCTCCTCTTGTATTTCCCACCTTTTGAAGGTTTCATATTTTTCACAACTCTTCAGGCTATTCATGTTTTTGAACACCGCTTCATGCTCCTACTATTTTTCAGACCGTTTTTGCTCCTCATATATTTCACACCTTTTGAAGCACTTCATATGTTTCACACATTTTCAGGCTCTTCATGTTTTGAACACCAATTCATGCTCCTCTATTTTTCAGACCGTTTCATGCTCTTCTTATTGTAGACACCTTTTGAAAGTCCTCATATATTTCACACCTTTTCAGGCTCTTAAAGTTTTTCAACACTGCTTCACGCTCCTCCTATTTTTCAGATCGTTTCATGCTCCTCATATTTTTGACAACTTTTGAAGCTCTCCCTATTTTTCACACCTTTACAGGCTCTTCATGATTTTGAACACCGCTTCATGCTCCTAATATTTTCAGACCGTTTCAAGCTCCTCATGTATTTCACACCTTTTGAAGCTCTTCATATTTTTCACACCTTTTCAGGCTCTTGATGTTATTAAACACCGTTTCATGCTCCTCCTACTTTTCAGACCGTTTCATACTCCTCATATTTTTGACACATTTTGAAGCTCTTCATATATTTCACACCTTTTCAGGCTCTTCATGTTTTTCAACACCACTTCATGCTCCTCCTATTTTTCAGATCGCTTCATGCTCATCTCCTTTTTGACACCTTTTGAAGCTGTTCATATTTTTCACACCTTTTGAAGCTCTTCATATTTTTCACAAGTTTTCAGGCTCTTCATGTTTTTGAACACCGCTTCTTGCTCCTCTTATTTTTCAGACCGTTGCATGCTCCTCATCTTTTTGACACATTTTGAAGCTCTTCATATTTTTCACACCTTTTCAGGCTCTTGATGTTATTAAACACCGTTTCATGCTGCTCCTACTTTTCAGACCGTTTCATGCTCCTCATCTTTTTGACACATTTTGAAGCTCTTCATATTTTTCACATCTTTTCAAGCTCTTCATGTTTTTAACACCGTTTCATGCTCCTCCTATTTTTCAGACCGATTCATGCTCTTCATGTGTTTCACACCTTTTGATGCTCTTCATATTTTTCACACTTTTTCAGGCTCTTCATGTTTTTCAACACCGCTTCATGTTCCTCCTATTTTCAGACCGTTTCATGCTCCTCATATTTTTGGCACTGTTTGAAGCTCTTCATATTTTTCACACGTTTTCAGGCTCTTCATCTTTTTCAACACCACTTAATGCTCCTCCTACTTTTGAGACCATTTCATGCTCTTCATGTATTTCTGACTTTTTGAAGCTCTTCATATTTTTCACACGTTTTCAGGCTCTTCATGTTTTTGAAGACCGCTTCATGCTCCTCCTATTTTTCAGAGAGTTTCATGCTCTTCATGTATTTCACACCTTTTGAAGCTCTTCATATTTCTCACACCTTTTCAGGCTCTCATGTGTTTCAATACAGCTTCATGCTCCTCCTATTTTTCAGACCGTTTCAGGCTCCTCATATATTTCACACCTTTTGAAGCTCTGCATATTTTTCACACATTTTCAGGCTCTTCATGTTTTTGAACACTGTTTCATGATCCTCCTAATTTTCAGACCGTTTCATGCTCCTCATATTTTTGACACCTTTTGAAGCTCTTCATAATTTTCACACCTTTTCAGGCTCTTCATATTTTTCAACACCACTTCATGCTCCTCCTATTTTTCAGATCGCTTCATGCTCATCTCATTTTTTACACCTTTTGAAGCTGTTCATATTTTTCACACCTTTTGAAGATCTTCATATTTTTCACACGTTTTCAGGCTCTTCATGTTTTTCTACACCGCCTGATGCTCCTCCTATTTTTTAGACCGTTTCATGCTCCTCATAATTTTGACACTTTTTAAAGCTCTTCATATTTTTCACACCATTTCAGGCACTTCATGTATTTCAACACCGTTTCATGCTCCTCCTATTTTTCAGACCGTTTCATGCTCCTCATATTTTTGACACCTTTTGAAGCTCTTCATATTTTTCACACCTTTTCAGGCTCTACATGTTTTTGAAAGCTGCTTCATGTTCCTCCTATTTTTCAGACAGTTTGATTCCCCGCATACTTTTGACACCATTTGAAGCTCCTCATATTTTTCACACCTTTTGAAGCTCTTCATATTTTTCACACGTTTTCAGGCTCTTCATGTTTTTGAACACCGCTTCATGCTCCTCCTATTTTTCTGATCGCTTCATGCTCATCTCATTTTTGACACCTTTTGAAGCTGTTCATATTTTTGACACCTTTTCAAGCTCTTCATATTTTTAACACGTTTTCAGGCTCTTCATGTTTTTGAACACCGTTTCATGCCTCTCTAATTTTTCACACCATATCATGCTCCTCATATTTTTCACACCTTCTGAAGCTCTTCATATTTTTGACACGTTTTGAGGCTCTTCATATTTTTCAGACATTTTCAGTCTCTTCATGTTTTTGAACCCCGTTTCATGCTCCTCACATTTTTGACACCTTTTGTAGCTCTTCATATTTTTCACACCTTTTCAGGCTCCTCATGTTTTTGAACACCGCTTCATGCTCCTCCTATTTTTCAGACCGTTTCATCCTCCTCATATTTTTGACACCTTTTGAAGCTCTTCATATTTTTCACACCATTTAAGGTTCTTCATGGTTTTGAACACCGCTTCATACTCCTCCTATTTTTCAGACCGTTTCATGCTCCTCATATTTTTCAAACCTTTTGAAGCTCTTCATATTTTTCACACCTTTTCAGGCTCTTCATATTTTTGAACACTGCTTCCTGCTCCTCCTATTTTTCAGGTCGTTTCATGCTCCTCATGTATTTCACACCTTTTGAAGCTCTTCATATGTTTCACACCTTTTCCGGCTCTTCATGTTTTTGAACACCGTTTCATGTTCCTCCTATTTTTCAGACCGTTTCATGCTCCTCATGTATTTCACACCTTTTGAACCTCTTCATATTTTTCACACCTTTTCAGGCTCTCATGTTTTTGAAAACAGCTTCCTGGTCCTCCTATTTTTCAGACCGTTTCATGCTCCTCATGGATTTCACACCTTTTGAAGCTCTTCAAATTTTTCACACCTTTTCAGGCTATTCATGTTTTTGAACACCCCTTCATGCTCCTCCTATTTTTCAGACCGTTTCATGTTCCTCCTATTTTTCAGATCATTTCATGCTCCTCATATTTTTGACACCTTTTGAAGCTCTTCTTATTTTTCACACCTTTTCAGGCTCTTCATGTTTTTGAACACCGCTTCATCCTCTTCCAATTTTTCAGTCCGTTTCTTGCTCCTCATGTATTTCCCACCTTTTGAAGCTCTTCATATTTTTCACACCTTTTCAAGCTCTTCATGTTTTTGAACACAACTTCAGGCAACTCCTATTTTTCAGACGGTTTCATGCTCCTCATATTTTTAACACATTTTGAAGATCTTCATATTTTTCACACCTTTTCAGGCTTTTCATGTTTTTGAACACCGCTTCATGCACCTTCTATTTTTCAGACCGTTTCATGCTCCTCCTATTTTTCAGACCGTTGCATGCTCCTCATATTTTGACAATTTTGGAAGCTCTTCATATTTTTCACACCTTTTCAGGCTCTTCATGTTTTTCAATACCGTTTCATGCTCCTCCTATTTTTCCTACCGTTTCATGCTCCTCCTATTTTTCAGACCGTTTCATGCTCCTCATATTTTTGACAATTTTGGAAGCTCTTCATATTTTTCACACGTTTTCAGGCTCTTCATGTTTTTCAACACCGCTATATGCTCCTACTAAATTTCAGACTGTTTCATGCTCCTCATGTATTTCACACCTTTTGAAGCTCTTCATAGTTTTCACACCTTTTCAGGCTCTTAAAGTTTTTCAACACCACTTCATGTTCCTCCTATTATTCAGACCGTTTCATGCTCATCTCAATTTTGACAGCTTTTGAACCTCTTGATATTTTTCACACCTTTTGAAGCTCTTCATATTTTTCACACCTTTTCAGGCTCTTCATGTTTTTAAACACAGCTTCATGCTCCTCCTATTTTTCAGACCGTTCATGCCCCTCATATTTTTAAAATATTTTGAAGCTCTTCATATTTTTCACACCTTTTCAGGCTCTTCATGTTTTTCAACGCCACTTCATGCTCCTAGAGTTTTTCAGACCGTTCATGCTCCTCATATTTTTGACACCTTTTGAAGCTCTTCATATTTTTCACACCTTTTCAGGCTCTTCATGTTTTTCAACACCGTTTCATACTCCTCCTATTTTTCAGACCGTTTCGTGTTCCTCATATTTTTGACACCTTTTGAAGCTCTTCATATTTTTCACAGCTTTACAGGCTCTTCATGTTTTTAAACACCGCTTCATACGCCTTCTATTTTTCAGACCGTTTCATGTTCCTCATATTTTTGACACCTTTTGAAGCTCTTCATAATTTTCACACCTTTTCAGGCTCTTCATGTTTTTCAACACCGCTTCATGCTCCTCCTATTTTCAGAACGTTTCATGCTCTTCATATTTTTGACAACTTTTGAAGCTCTTCATATTTTTCACACCTTTTCAGGCTCTTCATGTTTTTCAACACCGCTTCATGCTCCTCCTATTTTCAGACCGTTTCATGCTCCTCATATTT
Organism: Dama dama; assembly: GCF_033118175.1. Classification (NCBI taxonomy): domain Eukaryota; kingdom Metazoa; phylum Chordata; class Mammalia; order Artiodactyla; family Cervidae; genus Dama; species Dama dama. The sequence goes on along the minus strand of NW_026870928.1, from coordinate 4,552,237 downwards.
TTGACATCTTTTGAAGCTGTTCATATTTTTCACTCCTTTTCAGGCTCTTCATGTTTTTGAACAGCGTTTCATGCTCCTCCTATGTTTCAGACCGTTTCATGCTCCTCATATTTTTGACACCTTTTGAAGCTCTTCATATTTTTCACACCTTTTGAAGTTCTTCATATTTTTCACAACATTTCAGGCTCTTCATGTTTTTGAGCACCTTTTCATGCTCCTCCTATATTTCAGACCATTTCATGCTCCTCATATTTTTGACACCTTTTGAAGCTCTTCATATTTTTCACACTTTTTCAGGCTATTCATGTTTTTGAAGACCGCTTCATGCTCCTCCTATTTTTCAGACGGTTTCATGCTCCTCATGTATTTCACACCCTTTGAAGCTCTTCATATATTTCACACCTTTTCAGGCTCTTCATGTTTTTCAACACCGTTTTATGATCCTCCTATTTTTCATACCGTTTCATGCTCCTCTTGTATTTCCCACCTTTTGAAGGTTTCATATTTTTCACAACTTTTCAGGCTATTCATGTTTTTGAACACCGCTTCATGCTCCTACTATTTTTCAGACCGTTTTTGCTCCTCATATATTTCACACCTTTTGAAGCACTTCATATGTTTCACACATTTTCAGGCTCTTCATGTTTTGAACACCGCTTCATGCTCCTCTATTTTTCAGACCATTTCATGCTCTTCTTATTGTAGACACCTTTTGAAAGTCCTCATATATTTCACACCTTTTCAGGCTCTTAAAGTTTTTGAACACTGCTTCACGCTCCTCCTATTTTTCAGATCGTTTCATGCTCCTCATATTTTTGACAACTTTTGAAGCTCTTCCTATTTTTCACACCTTTACAGGCTCTTCATGAATTTGAACACCGCTTCATGCTCCTAATATTTTCAGACCGTTTCAAGCTCCTCATGTATTTCACACCTTTTGAAGCTCTTCATATTTTTCACACCTTTTCAGGCTCTTGATGTTATTAAACCCCGTTTCATGCTGCTCCTACTTTTCAGACCGTTTCATACTCCTCATATTTTTGACACATTTTGAAGCTCTTCATATATTTCACACCTTTTCAGGCTCTTCATGTTTTTCAACACCACTTCATGCTCCTCCTATTTTTCAGATCGCTTCATGCTCATCTCCTTTTTGACACCTTTTGAAGCTGTTCATATTTTTCACACCTTTTGAAGCTCTTCATATTTTTCACAAGTTTTCAGGCTCTTCATGTTTTTGAACACCGCTTCTTGCTCCTCTTATTTTTCAGACCGTTGCATGCTCCTCATCTTTTTGACACATTTTGAAGCTCTTCATATTTTTCACACCTTTTCAGGCTCTTGATGTTATTAAACACCGTTTCATGCTGCTCCTACTTTTCAGACCGTTTCATGCTCCTCATCTTTTTGACACATTTTGAAGCTCTTCATATTTTTCACATCTTTTCAAGCTCTTCATGTTTTTAACACCGTTTCATGCTCCTCCTATTTTTCAGACCGATTCATGCTCTTCATGTGTTTCACACCTTTTGATGCTCTTCATATTTTTCACACTTTTTCAGGCTCTTCATGTTTTTCAACACCGCTTCATGTTCCTCCTATTTTCAGACCGTTTCATGCTCCTCATATTTTTGGCACTGTTTGAAGCTCTTCATATTTTTCACACGTTTTCAGGCTCTTCATCTTTTTCAACACCACTTAATGCTCCTCCTACTTTTGAGACCATTTCATGCTCTTCATGTATTTCTGACTTTTTGAAGCTCTTCATATTTTTCACACGTTTTCAGGCTCTTCATGTTTTTGAAGACCGCTTCATGCTCCTCCTATTTTTCAGAGAGTTTCATGCTCTTCATGTATTTCACACCTTTTGAAGCTCTTCATATTTCTCACACCTTTTCAGGCTCTCATGTGTTTCAATACAGCTTCATGCTCCTCCTATTTTTCAGACCGTTTCAGGCTCCTCATATATTTCACACCTTTTGAAGCTCTGCATATTTTTCACACATTTTCAGGCTCTTCATGTTTTTGAACACTGTTTCATGATCCTCCTAATTTTCAGACCGTTTCATGCTCCTCATATTTTTGACACCTTTTGAAGCTCTTCATAATTTTCACACCTTTTCAGGCTCTTCATATTTTTCAACACCACTTCATGCTCCTCCTATTTTTCAGATCGCTTCATGCTCATCTCATTTTTTACACCTTTTGAAGCTGTTCATATTTTTCACACCTTTTGAAGATCTTCATATTTTTCACACGTTTTCAGGCTCTTCATGTTTTTCTACACCGCCTGATGCTCCTCCTATTTTTTAGACCGTTTCATGCTCCTCATAATTTTGACACTTTTTAAAGCTCTTCATATTTTTCACACCATTTCAGGCACTTCATGTATTTCAACACCGTTTCATGCTCCTCCTATTTTTCAGACCGTTTCATGCTCCTCATATTTTTGACACCTTTTGAAGCTCTTCATATTTTTCACACCTTTTCAGGCTCTACATGTTTTTGAAAGCTGCTTCATGTTCCTCCTATTTTTCAGACAGTTTGATTCCCCGCATACTTTTGACACCATTTGAAGCTCCTCATATTTTTCACACCTTTTGAAGCTCTTCATATTTTTCACACGTTTTCAGGCTCTTCATGTTTTTGAACACCGCTTCATGCTCCTCCTATTTTTCTGATCGCTTCATGCTCATCTCATTTTTGACACCTTTTGAAGCTGTTCATATTTTTGACACCTTTTCAAGCTCTTCATATTTTTAACACGTTTTCAGGCTCTTCATGTTTTTGAACACCGTTTCATGCCTCTCTAATTTTTCACACCGTATCATGCTCCTCATATTTTTCACACCTTCTGAAGCTCTTCATATTTTTGACACGTTTTGAGGCTCTTCATATTTTTCAGACATTTTCAGTCTCTTCATGTTTTTGAACCCCGTTTCATGCTCCTCACATTTTTGACACCTTTTGTAGCTCTTCATATTTTTCACACCTTTTCAGGCTCCTCATGTTTTTGAACACCGCTTCATGCTCCTCCTATTTTTCAGACCGTTTCATCCTCCTCATATTTTTGACACCTTTTGAAGCTCTTCATATTTTTCACACCATTTAAGGTTCTTCATGGTTTTGAACACCGCTTCATACTCCTCCTATTTTTCAGACCGTTTCATGCTCCTCATATTTTTCAAACCTTTTGAAGCTCTTCATATTTTTCACACCTTTTCAGGCTCTTCATATTTTTGAACACTGCTTCCTGCTCCTCCTATTTTTCAGGTCGTTTCATGCTCCTCATGTATTTCACACCTTTTGAAGCTCTTCATATGTTTCACACCTTTTCCGGCTCTTCATGTTTTTGAACACCGTTTCATGTTCCTCCTATTTTTCAGACCGTTTCATGCTCCTCATGTATTTCACACCTTTTGAACCTCTTCATATTTTTCACACCTTTTCAGGCTCTCATGTTTTTGAAAACAGCTTCCTGGTCCTCCTATTTTTCAGACCGTTTCATGCTCCTCATGGATTTCACACCTTTTGAAGCTCTTCAAATTTTTCACACCTTTTCAGGCTATTCATGTTTTTGAACACCCCTTCATGCTCCTCCTATTTTTCAGACCGTTTCATGTTCCTCCTATTTTTCAGATCATTTCATGCTCCTCATATTTTTGACACCTTTTGAAGCTCTTCTTATTTTTCACACCTTTTCAGGCTCTTCATGTTTTTGAACACCGCTTCATCCTCTTCCAATTTTTCAGTCCGTTTCTTGCTCCTCATGTATTTCCCACCTTTTGAAGCTCTTCATATTTTTCACACCTTTTCAAGCTCTTCATGTTTTTGAACACAACTTCAGGCAACTCCTATTTTTCAGACGGTTTCATGCTCCTCATATTTTTAACACATTTTGAAGATCTTCATATTTTTCACACCTTTTCAGGCTTTTCATGTTTTTGAACACCGCTTCATGCACCTTCTATTTTTCAGACCGTTTCATGCTCCTCCTATTTTTCAGACCGTTGCATGCTCCTCATATTTTGACAATTTTGGAAGCTCTTCATATTTTTCACACCTTTTCAGGCTCTTCATGTTTTTCAATACCGTTTCATGCTCCTCCTATTTTTCCTACCGTTTCATGCTCCTCCTATTTTTCAGACCGTTTCATGCTCCTCATATTTTTGACAATTTTGGAAGCTCTTCATATTTTTCACACGTTTTCAGGCTCTTCATGTTTTTCAACACCGCTATATGCTCCTACTAAATTTCAGACTGTTTCATGCTCCTCATGTATTTCACACCTTTTGAAGCTCTTCATAGTTTTCACACCTTTTCAGGCTCTTAAAGTTTTTCAACACCACTTCATGTTCCTCCTATTATTCAGACCGTTTCATGCTCATCTCAATTTTGACAGCTTTTGAACCTCTTGATATTTTTCACACCTTTTGAAGCTCTTCATATTTTTCACACCTTTTCAGGCTCTTCATGTTTTTAAACACAGCTTCATGCTCCTCCTATTTTTCAGACCGTTCATGCCCCTCATATTTTTAAAATATTTTGAAGCTCTTCATATTTTTCACACCTTTTCAGGCTCTTCATGTTTTTCAACGCCACTTCATGCTCCTAGAGTTTTTCAGACCGTTCATGCTCCTCATATTTTTGACACCTTTTGAAGCTCTTCATATTTTTCACACCTTTTCAGGCTCTTCATGTTTTTCAACACCGTTTCATACTCCTCCTATTTTTCAGACCGTTTCGTGTTCCTCATATTTTTGACACCTTTTGAAGCTCTTCATATTTTTCACAGCTTTACAGGCTCTTCATGTTTTTAAACACCGCTTCATACGCCTTCTATTTTTCAGACCGTTTCATGTTCCTCATATTTTTGACACCTTTTGAAGCTCTTCATAATTTTCACACCTTTTCAGGCTCTTCATGTTTTTCAACACCGCTTCATGCTCCTCCTATTTTCAGAACGTTTCATGCTCTTCATATTTTTGACAACTTTTGAAGCTCTTCATATTTTTCACACCTTTTCAGGCTCTTCATGTTTTTCAACACCGCTTCATGCTCCTCCTATTTTCAGACCGTTTCATGCTCCTCATATTTTTGACATCTTTTGAAGCTGTTCATATTTTTCACTCCTTTTCAGGCTCTTCATGTTTTTGAACAGCGTTTCATGCTCCTCCTATGTTTCAGACCGTTTCATGCTCCTCATATTTTTGACACCTTTTGAAGCTCTTCATATTTTTCACACCTTTTGAAGTTCTTCATATTTTTCACAACATTTCAGGCTCTTCATGTTTTTGAGCACCTTTTCATGCTCCTCCTATATTTCAGACCATTTCATGCTCCTCATATTTTTGACACCTTTTGAAGCTCTTCATATTTTTCACACTTTTTCAGGCTATTCATGTTTTTGAAGACCGCTTCATGCTCCTCCTATTTTTCAGACGGTTTCATGCTCCTCATGTATTTCACACCCTTTGAAGCTCTTCATATATTTCACACCTTTTCAGGCTCTTCATGTTTTTCAACACCGTTTTATGATCCTCCTATTTTTCATACCGTTTCATGCTCCTCTTGTATTTCCCACCTTTTGAAGGTTTCATATTTTTCACAACTTTTCAGGCTATTCATGTTTTTGAACACCGCTTCATGCTCCTACTATTTTTCAGACCGTTTTTGCTCCTCATATATTTCACACCTTTTGAAGCACTTCATATGTTTCACACATTTTCAGGCTCTTCATGTTTTGAACACCGCTTCATGCTCCTCTATTTTTCAGACCATTTCATGCTCTTCTTATTGTAGACACCTTTTGAAAGTCCTCATATATTTCACACCTTTTCAGGCTCTTAAAGTTTTTGAACACTGCTTCACGCTCCTCCTATTTTTCAGATCGTTTCATGCTCCTCATATTTTTGACAACTTTTGAAGCTCTTCCTATTTTTCACACCTTTACAGGCTCTTCATGAATTTGAACACCGCTTCATGCTCCTAATATTTTCAGACCGTTTCAAGCTCCTCATGTATTTCACACCTTTTGAAGCTCTTCATATTTTTCACACCTTTTCAGGCTCTTGATGTTATTAAACCCCGTTTCATGCTGCTCCTACTTTTCAGACCGTTTCATACTCCTCATATTTTTGACACATTTTGAAGCTCTTCATATATTTCACACCTTTTCAGGCTCTTCATATTTTTCAACACCACTTCATGCTCCTCCTATTTTTCAGATCGCTTCATGCTCATCTCCTTTTTGACACCTTTTGAAGCTGTTCATATTTTTCACACCTTTTGAAGCTCTTCATATTTTTCACAAGTTTTCAGGCTCTTCATGTTTTTGAACACCGCTTCATGCTCCTCCTATTTTTCAGACCGTTTCATGCTCCTCATCTTTTTGACACATTTTGAAGCTCTTCATATTTTTCACACCTTTTCAGGCTCTTGATGTTATTAAACACCGTTTCATGCTGCTCCTACTTTTCAGACCGTTTCATGCTCCTCATCTTTTTGACACATTTTGAAGCTCTTCATATTTTTCACATCTTTTCAAGCTCTTCATGTTTTTGGACACCGTTTCATGCTCCTCCTATTTTTCAGACCGATTCATGCTCTTCATGTGTTTCACACCTTTTGAAGCTCTTCATATTTTTCACACTTTTTCAGGCTCTTCATGTTTTTCGACACCGCTTCATGCTCCTCCTATTTTCAGACCGTTTCATGCTCCTCCTAATTTTGACACCTGTTGATGCTGTTCATATTTTTCACACCTTTTGAAGCTCTTCTAATTTTTCACACTTTTTCAGACTCTTCATGTTTTTCAACACCGCTTCATGCTCGTGCTATTTTTCAGACCGTTTCATGCTCCTCATGTATTTCACATCTTTTGAAGCTCTTCATATTTTTCACACCTTTTCAGGCTCTTCATGTTTTACAACACCGCTTCATGCTCCTCCTAATTTGCAGACCATTTCATGCTCCTCATATTTTTCACACCTTTTGAAGCTCTTCATATTTTCACACCTTTTCAGTCTCTTCATGTTTTTCAACACCGCCTCATGATCCTCCTATTTTTCAGACCGTTTCATGTTCTCCATGTATTTCACACATTTTGAAGCTCTTCATATACTTCACACCTTTTCAGGCTCTGCATGTTTTTGAACACCGTTTCATGCTCCTCCTATTTTTCAGACCGTTTCATGCTCATCTCATTTTTGACACCTTTTGAAGCTCTTCATATTTTTAACACCTTTTGAAGCTCTTCATAGATTTGACACGTTTTCAGGCTCTTCATGTTTTTCAACACCGTTTCATTCTCCTCCTATTTTTCAGACCGTTTCATGCTCCTCATAATTTTGACACCTTATTAAGCTCTTCAGATTTTTCACAGTTTTTCAGGCTCTTCATGTGTTTCAACACTGCTTCATTCTCCTCCTATTTTTCAGAGCGTTTCATTCTCCTCATATTTTTGACACCTTTGAAGCTCTTCATATATTTCAAACGTTTTACGGCTCTTCATGTTTTTCAACACCGCTTCATGCTCCTCCTATTTTTCAGAACGTTTTATGCTCCTCATAATTTTAACACTCGTGAAGCTCTTCATATTTTTCACACCTTTTCAGGCTCTTCATGTTTTTCAACACCGCGTCATGCTCCTCCTATTTTTCAGACAATTTCATGCTCATCTCATTTTTGACACCCTTTGAAGCTCTTCATATTTTTCACAATTTGAAGTTCTTCATATTTTTCATATTTTTGAAACTCCTCATATTTTCACACGTTTTCAGACTCTTCATGTTTTTCAACACCGCTTCATGCTCCTGAAATTTTTCAGACCGTTTCATGCTCCTCATATTTTTGACACCTTTTGAAGCTCTTCATATTTCTCACACCTTTTCAGACTCTTCATGTTTTTCAACACCGCGTCATGCTCCTCCTATTTTTCAGACCATTTCATGCTCATCTCATTTTTGACACCTTTTGAAGGTTTTCATATTTTTCACACCTTTTCAGGCTCTTCATGTTTTTGAACACCGCTTCATGCTCCTCCTATTTTTCAGACCGTTTCATGCTCCTCATATTTTTCGCACCTTTTGAAGCTCTTCATTTTTCACACCTTTTCAGGCTCTTCATGTTTTTAAACACCGTTTTATGCTTCTCCTATTTTTCAGACCGTTTAATGCTCCTCATGTATTTCACACCGTTTGAAGCTCTTCATATTTTTCACACCTTTTCAGGCTCTTCATGTTTTGGAACACCGTTTCATGCTCCTTCGATTTTTCAGACCGTTTCATGCTCCTCATATATTTGACACCTTTTGAAGCTCGTCATATTTTTCACTCCTTTTCAGGCTCTTCCATTTTTTCAACACCGCTTCATGCTCCTCCTATTTTTCAAACCGTTTCATGCTCCTCGTATTTTTGACACCTTGTGAAGGTCTTCATATTTTTCACACCTTTTCATGCTCTTCATGTTTTTTCAACACCGTTTCATGCTCCTCATATTTTTCAGACCATTTCATGCTTCTCAAATTTTGACACCGTTTGAAAATCTTCATATTTTTCACAGCTTTTCATGCTCATCATGTTTTTCAACACAGTTTCACACTCCTTTTATTTTTGACACGTTTTGAAGCTCTGCATATTTTTCACACCTTTTCAGGCTCTTCATGTTTTTCAACACCGCTTCATGCTCCTCCTATTTTTCAGACCGTTTCATGCTCCTCATATTTTGACACCTTTTGAAGCTCTTCATATATTTCATAACTTTTCAGGCTCTTCATATTTTTCAAAACTGCTTCATGATCCTCCTCTTTTTCAGACCGTTTCATGCTCTTCATATTTTTGGTACATTTTGAAGCTCTTCATATTTTTCACAACTTTTCATGCTCTTCATTTTTTTTCCCACACCGTTTCATGCTCCTCATATATTTGAGACCATTTCATGCTTCTCAAATTTTGACACGTTTTGAAGATCTTCATATTTTTCACACCTTTTCATTCTTGTCATGTTTTTCAACACAGTTTCACACTCCTCATATTTTTGACACCTTTTGAACTCTTCATATTTTTCACACCTTTTCAGGCTCTTCATGTTTTTGAACACCGTTTCATGCTTCTCCTATTTTTCAGACCGTTTCATGCTCCTCATATTTTCGACACCTTTTGAAGCTCTTCATATTTTTCACACCTTTTCAGGTTCTTCAAGTTTTTCAACACCGTTTCATGCTCCTCGTATTTTTCAGACCGTTTCATGCTCCTCATATTTTTGACACCTTTTGAAGCTCTTCCTATTTTTAACACCTTTTGAAGCTCTTCATAGATTTGACACGTTTTCAGGCTCTTCATGTTTTTCAACACCGTTTCATTCTCCTCCTATTTTTCAGACCGTTTCATGCTCCTCATAATTTTGACACCTTATTAAGCTCTTCAGATTTTTCACAGTTTTTCAGGCTCTTCATGTGTTTCAACACTGCTTCATTCTCCTCCTATTTTTCAGACCGTTTCATTCTCCTCATATTTTTGACACCTTTGAAGCTCTTCATATATTTCAAACGTTTTACGGCTCTTCATGTCTTTCAACACCGCTTCATGCTCCTCCTATTTTTCAGACCGTTTTATGCTCCTCATAATTTTAACACCCTTGAAGCTCTTCATATTTTTCACACCTTTTCAGGCTCTTCATGTTTTTCAACACCGCGTCATGCTCCTCCTATTTTTCAGACAATTTCATGCTCATCTCATTTTTGACACCCTTTGAAGCTCTTCATATTTTTCACAATTTGAAGTTCTTCATATTTTTCATATTTTTGAAACTCCTCATATTTTCACACGTTTTCAGACTCTTCATGTTTTTCAACACCGCTTCATGCTCCTGAAATTTTTCAGACCGTTTCATGCTCCTCATATTTTTGACACCTTTTGAAGCTCTTCATATTTCTCACACCTTTTCAGACTCTTCATGTTTTTCAACACCGCGTCATGCTCCTCCTATTTTTCAGACCATTTCATGCTCATCTCATTTTTGACACCTTTTGAAGGTTTTCATATTTTTCACACCTTTTCAGGCTCTTCATGTTTTTGAACACCGCTTCATGCTCCTCCTATTTCTCAGACCGTTTCATGCTCCTCATATTTTTCGCACCTTTTGAAGCTCTTCATTTTTCACACCTTTTCAGGCTCTTCATGTTTTTAAACACCGTTTTATGCTTCTCCTATTTTTCAGACCGTTTAATGCTCCTCATGTATTTCACACCTTTTGAAGCTCTTCATATTTTTCACACCTTTTCAGGCTCTTCATGTTTTGGAACACCGTTTCATGCTCCTTCGATTTTTCAGACCGTCTCATGCTCCTCATATATTTGACACCTTTTGCAGCTCGTCATATTTTTCACTCCTTTTCAGGCTCTTCCATTTTTTCAACACCGCTTCATGCTCCTCCTATTTTTCAGACCGTTTCATGCTCCTCATATTTTGACACCTTTTGAAGCTCTTCATATATTTCATAACATTTCAGGCTCTTCATATTTTTCAAAACTGCTTCATGATCCTCCTCTTTTTCAGACCGTTTCATGCTCTTCATATTTTTGGTACATTTTGAAGCTCTTCATATTTTTCACAACTTTTCATGCTCTTCATGTTTTTTCCACACCGTTTCATGCTCCTCATATATTTGAGACCATTTCATGCTTCTCAAATTTTGACACGTTTTGAAGATCTTCATATTTTTCACACCTTTTCATTCTTGTCATGTTTTTCAACACAGTTTCACACTCCTCATATTTTTGACACCTTTTGAAGCTCTTCATATTTTTCACACCTTTTCAGGTTCTTCAAGTTTTTCAACACCGTTTCATGCTCCTCGTATTTTTCAGATCGTTTCATGCTCCTCATATTTTTCACACCTTTTGAAGCTCTTCATATTTTTCACACCTTTTCAGGCTCTTCATGTTTTTCAACACCGCTATATGCTCCTACTAATTTTCAGACTGTTTCATGCTCCTGGTATTTTTCACACCTTTTGAAGCTCTTCATATTTTTCACACCTTTTCAGGCTCTTCATGTTTTAAAACACCGCTTCATGCTCCTTCTATTTTTCATACCGTTTCATGCTCCTCTCATTTTTCACACCTTTTGAAGCTCTTCATATTTTTCACACCTTTTCAGGCTCTTCATGTTTTTCAACACCGCTATATGCTCCTACTAATTTTCAGACTGTTTCATGCTCCTGGTATTTTTCACACCTTTTGAAGCTCTTCATATTTTTCACACCTTTTCAGGCTCTTCATGTTTTGGAGCACACCTTCATGCTCCTCCCATTTTTCAGACCGTCTCATGTTCCTCATGTATTTCACACCATTTGAAGCACTTAATATTTTTCACACCTTTTCAGTCTCTTCATGTTTTTCAACACCACTTCATGTTCCTCCTATTATTCAGACCGTTTCATGCTCATCTCATTTTTGACACCTTTTGAAGCTCTTGATATTTTTCACACCATTTGAAGCTCTTCATATTTTTCACACCTTTTCAGTATCTTCATGTTTTTAAACACCGCTTCATGCTCCTCCTATTTTTCAGACCTTTTCATGCTCCTCATATTTTTTAAATCTTTTGAAGCTCTTCATATTTTTCGCACCTTTCCAGGCTCTTCATGTTTTTGAACATCGCTTCATGCTTCTGCTATTTTCAGACCGTTTCATTCTCCTCATATATTTCACACCTTTTGAAGCTCTTCCTATTTTTCAAAACTTTTCAGGCTCTTCATGTTTTTCAACACCGTTTCATGGTCCTGCTATTTTTCAGACTGTTTCATGCTCCTCATATTTTGACACCTTTTGAAGCTCTTCGTATTTTTCACAGCTCTTCAGGCTCTTCATGTTTTTAACACCACTTCATCCTCCTCCTATTTTTCAGACCGTTTCATGCTCATCTCATTTTTGACACCTTTTGAAGCTCTTCATATATTTCACACCTTTTCAGGCTCTTCATGTTTTCAACATCGCTTCATGCTCCTCCAATTTTTCAGACCGTTTCATGCTCCTCATATTTTTGATACCTTTTGAAGCTCTTCATATATTTCACACCTTTTCATGCTCTTCATGTTTTCAACACCACTTCATCCTCCTCCTGTTTTTCAGACCGTTTCATGCTCATCTCATTTTTGACACCTTTTGAAGCTCTTCATATTTTTCACAGCTTTTGAAACTCCTCATATTTTTCACACCTTTTCAGGCTCTTCATGTTTTTAAACACCGTTTTATGCTTCTCCTATTTTTCAGACCGTTTAATGCTCCTCATGTATTTCACACCTTTTGAAGCTCTTCACATTTTTCACAACTTTTCAGGATCTTCATGTTTTGGAACACCGTTTCATGCTCCTCCGATTTTTCAGACCGTTTCATGCTCTTCATATATTTGACACCTTTTGAAGCTCGTCATATTTTTCACTCCTTTTCAGGCTCTTCCATTTTTTCAACACCGCTTCATGCTCCTCCTATTTTTCAAACCGTTTCATGCTCCTCGTATTTTTGACACCTTGTGAAGGTCTCATATTTTTCACACCTTTTCATGCTCTTCATGTTTTTTCAACACCGTTTCATGCTCCTCATATTTTTCAGACCATTTCATGCTTCTCAAATTTTGACACCGTTTGAAAATCTTCATATTTTTCACAGCTTTTCATGCTCATCATGTTTTTCAACACAGTTTCACACTCCTTTTATTTTTGACACGTTTTGAAGCTCTGCATATTTTTCACACCTTTTCAGGCTCTTCATGTTTTTCAACACCGCTTCATGCTCCTCCTATTTTTCAGACCGTTTCATGCTCCTCATATTTTGACACCTTTTGAAGCTCTTCATATATTTCATAACTTTTCAGGCTCTTCATATTTTTCAAAACTGCTTCATGATCCTCCTCTTTTTCAGACCGTTTCATGCTCTTCATATTTTTGGTACATTTTGAAGCTCTTCATATTTTTCACAACTTTTCATGCTCTTCATTTTTTTTCCCACACCGTTTCATGCTCCTCATATATTTGAGACCATTTCATGCTTCTCAAATTTTGACACGTTTTGAAGATCTTCATATTTTTCACACCTTTTCATTCTTGTCATGTTTTTCAACACAGTTTCACACTCCTCATATTTTTGACACCTTTTGAACTCTTCATATTTTTCACACCTTTTCAGGCTCTTCATGTTTTTGAACACCGTTTCATGCTTCTCCTATTTTTCAGACCGTTTCATGCTCCTCATATTTTCGACACCTTTTGAAGCTCTTCATATTTTTCACACCTTTTCAGGTTCTTCAAGTTTTTCAACACCGTTTCATGCTCCTCGTATTTTTCAGACCGTTTCATGCTCCTCATATTTTTGACACCTTTTGAAGCTCTTCCTATTTTTAACACCTTTTGAAGCTCTTCATAGATTTGACACGTTTTCAGGCTCTTCATGTTTTTCAACACCGTTTCATTCTCCTCCTATTTTTCAGACCGTTTCATGCTCCTCATAATTTTGACACCTTATTAAGCTCTTCAGATTTTTCACAGTTTTTCAGGCTCTTCATGTGTTTCAACACTGCTTCATTCTCCTCCTATTTTTCAGACCGTTTCATTCTCCTCATATTTTTGACACCTTTGAAGCTCTTCATATATTTCAAACGTTTTACGGCTCTTCATGTCTTTCAACACCGCTTCATGCTCCTCCTATTTTTCAGACCGTTTTATGCTCCTCATAATTTTAACACCCTTGAAGCTCTTCATATTTTTCACACCTTTTCAGGCTCTTCATGTTTTTCAACACCGCGTCATGCTCCTCCTATTTTTCAGACAATTTCATGCTCATCTCATTTTTGACACCCTTTGAAGCTCTTCATATTTTTCACAATTTGAAGTTCTTCATATTTTTCATATTTTTGAAACTCCTCATATTTTCACACGTTTTCAGACTCTTCATGTTTTTCAACACCGCTTCATGCTCCTGAAATTTTTCAGACCGTTTCATGCTCCTCATATTTTTGACACCTTTTGAAGCTCTTCATATTTCTCACACCTTTTCAGACTCTTCATGTTTTTCAACACCGCGTCATGCTCCTCCTATTTTTCAGACCATTTCATGCTCATCTCATTTTTGACACCTTTTGAAGGTTTTCATATTTTTCACACCTTTTCAGGCTCTTCATGTTTTTGAACACCGCTTCATGCTCCTCCTATTTCTCAGACCGTTTCATGCTCCTCATATTTTTCGCACCTTTTGAAGCTCTTCATTTTTCACACCTTTTCAGGCTCTTCATGTTTTTAAACACCGTTTTATGCTTCTCCTATTTTTCAGACCGTTTAATGCTCCTCATGTATTTCACACCTTTTGAAGCTCTTCATATTTTTCACACCTTTTCAGGCTCTTCATGTTTTGGAACACCGTTTCATGCTCCTTCGATTTTTCAGACCGTCTCATGCTCCTCATATATTTGACACCTTTTGCAGCTCGTCATATTTTTCACTCCTTTTCAGGCTCTTCCATTTTTTCAACACCGCTTCATGCTCCTCCTATTTTTCAGACCGTTTCATGCTCCTCATATTTTGACACCTTTTGAAGCTCTTCATATATTTCATAACATTTCAGGCTCTTCATATTTTTCAAAACTGCTTCATGATCCTCCTCTTTTTCAGACCGTTTCATGCTCTTCATATTTTTGGTACATTTTGAAGCTCTTCATATTTTTCACAACTTTTCATGCTCTTCATGTTTTTTCCACACCGTTTCATGCTCCTCATATATTTGAGACCATTTCATGCTTCTCAAATTTTGACACGTTTTGAAGATCTTCATATTTTTCACACCTTTTCATTCTTGTCATGTTTTTCAACACAGTTTCACACTCCTCATATTTTTGACACCTTTTGAAGCTCTTCATATTTTTCACACCTTTTCAGGTTCTTCAAGTTTTTCAACACCGTTTCATGCTCCTCGTATTTTTCAGATCGTTTCATGCTCCTCATATTTTTCACACCTTTTGAAGCTCTTCATATTTTTCACACCTTTTCAGGCTCTTCATGTTTTTCAACACCGCTATATGCTCCTACTAATTTTCAGACTGTTTCATGCTCCTGGTATTTTTCACACCTTTTGAAGCTCTTCATATTTTTCACACCTTTTCAGGCTCTTCATGTTTTAAAACACCGCTTCATGCTCCTTCTATTTTTCATACCGTTTCATGCTCCTCTCATTTTTCACACCTTTTGAAGCTCTTCATATTTTTCACACCTTTTCAGGCTCTTCATGTTTTTCAACACCGCTATATGCTCCTACTAATTTTCAGACTGTTTCATGCTCCTGGTATTTTTCACACCTTTTGAAGCTCTTCATATTTTTCACACCTTTTCAGGCTCTTCATGTTTTGGAGCACACCTTCATGCTCCTCCCATTTTTCAGACCGTCTCATGTTCCTCATGTATTTCACACCATTTGAAGCACTTAATATTTTTCACACCTTTTCAGTCTCTTCATGTTTTTCAACACCACTTCATGTTCCTCCTATTATTCAGACCGTTTCATGCTCATCTCATTTTTGACACCTTTTGAAGCTCTTGATATTTTTCACACCATTTGAAGCTCTTCATATTTTTCACACCTTTTCAGTATCTTCATGTTTTTAAACACCGCTTCATGCTCCTCCTATTTTTCAGACCTTTTCATGCTCCTCATATTTTTTAAATCTTTTGAAGCTCTTCATATTTTTCGCACCTTTCCAGGCTCTTCATGTTTTTGAACATCGCTTCATGCTTCTGCTATTTTCAGACCGTTTCATTCTCCTCATATATTTCACACCTTTTGAAGCTCTTCCTATTTTTCAAAACTTTTCAGGCTCTTCATGTTTTTCAACACCGTTTCATGGTCCTGCTATTTTTCAGACTGTTTCATGCTCCTCATATTTTGACACCTTTTGAAGCTCTTCGTATTTTTCACAGCTCTTCAGGCTCTTCCTGTTTTTAACACCACTTCATCCTCCTCCTATTTTTCAGACCGTTTCATGCTCATCTCATTTTTGACACCTTTTGAAGCTCTTCATATATTTCACACCTTTTCAGGCTCTTCATGTTTTCAACATCGCTTCATGCTCCTCCAATTTTTCAGACCGTTTCATGCTCCTCATATTTTTGATACCTTTTGAAGCTCTTCATATATTTCACACCTTTTCATGCTCTTCATGTTTTCAACACCACTTCATCCTCCTCCTGTTTTTCAGACCGTTTCATGCTCATCTCATTTTTGACACCTTTTGAAGCTCTTCATATTTTTCACAGCTTTTGAAACTCCTCATATTTTTCACACCTTTTCAGGCTCTTCATGTTTTTAAACACCGTTTTATGCTTCTCCTATTTTTCAGACCGTTTAATGCTCCTCATGTATTTCACACCTTTTGAAGCTCTTCACATTTTTCACAACTTTTCAGGATCTTCATGTTTTGGAACACCGTTTCATGCTCCTCCGATTTTTCAGACCGTTTCATGCTCTTCATATATTTGACACCTTTTGAAGCTCGTCATATTTTTCACTCCTTTTCAGGCTCTTCCATTTTTTCAACACTGCTTCATGCTCCTCCTATTTTTCAAACCGTTTCATGCTCCTCGTATTTTTGACACCTTGTGAAGGTCTCATATTTTTCACACATTTTCATGCTCTTCATGTTTTTTCAACACCGTTTCATGCTCCTCATATTTTTCAGACCATTTCATGCTTCTCAAATTTTGACACCGTTTGAAAATCTTCATATTTTTCACACCTTTTCATGCTCATCATGTTTTTCAACACAGTTTCACACTCCTTTTATTTTTGACACGTTTTGAAGCTCTGCATATTTTTCACACCTTTTCAGGCTCTTCATGTTTTTCAACACCGCTTCATGCTCCTCCTATTTTTCAGACCGTTTCATGCTCCTCATATTTTGACACCTTTTGAAGCTCTTCATATATTTCATAACTTTTCAGGCTCTTCATATTTTTCAAAACTGCTTCATGATCCTCCTCTTTTTCAGACCGTTTCATGCTCTTCATATTTTTGGTACATTTTGAAGCTCTTCATATTTTTCACAACTTTTCATGCTCTTCATGTTTTTTCCACACCGTTTCATGCTCCTCATATATTTGAGACCATTTCATGCTTCTCAAATTTTGACACGTTTTGAAGATCTTCATATTTTTCACACCTTTTTATTCTTGTCATATTTTTCAACACAGTTTCACACTCCTCATATTTTTGACACCTTTTGAACTCTTCATATTTTTCACACCTTTTCAGGCTCTTCATGTTTTTGATCACCGTTTCATGCTCCTCCTATTTTTCAGACCGTTTCATGCTCATCTCATTTTTGACACCTTTTGAAACTCTTCATATATTTCACACCTTTAAGGCTCTTCAGGTTTTTGGAGACCGCTTCATGCTCCTCCTATTTTTCAGCCGTTTCATGTTCCTCCTATTTTTCAGATCATTTCATGCTCCTCATATTTTTGACACCTTTTGAAGCTCTTCATATTTTTCACACCTTTTCAGGCTCGTCATGTTTTTGAACACCGCTTCATACTCCTCCTAGTTTTCAGGCGGTTTCATACTCCTCATATTTTTGACACCTTTTGAAGCTCCTCATATATTTCACACATTTTTAGGCTGTTCATGTTTTTCAACACCACTACATTCTCCTGCTATTTTTCAGACCGTTTCAGGCTCATGTCATTTTTGACACATTTTGAAGCTTTTCATATTGTTCACACCTTTTGAAGTTCTTCATATTTTTCACAAGTTTTCAGGCTCTTCATGTTTTTCAACACCGCTTCATGCTCCTCCTATTTTTGAGACCGTTTCATGCTTCTAATATTTTTGACACGTTTTGAAGCTCTTCATATTTTCCACACCTTTTCAAGCTTTCATGTTTTGGAACACCGTTTCATGCTCCTCCTATTTTTCAGACCGTTTCTTGCTCCTCATATTTGACACATTTTGAAGCTCTTCATATTTTTCACACCTTTTCAGACTCTTCATGTTTTGAACACCGCTTCATGCTCCTCCTATTTTTCAGAGCGTTTCATGCTCCTCATATTTTTCACACCTTTTGAAGCTCTTTATATTTTCACACCTTTTCGTGCTCTTCATGTTTTTGAACACCACTTCATTCTCCTCCTATTTTTCAGACCGTTTCATGCTCATCTCAATTTTGACAGCTTTTGAAGCTGTTCATAATTTTCACACCTTTTGAAGCTCTTCATATTTTTCACACCTTTTCAGGCTCTTCATGTTTTTGAACACCGTTTCATGCTCCTCCTTTTTTTCAGACCGTTTCATGCTCCTCATATTTTTGACACATTTTGAAGCTTTTCATATTTTTCACACCTTTTCAGGCTCTTCATGTTTTTGAACACCGCTTCATACTCCTCCTATTTTTCAGGCGGTTTCATGCTCCTCATATTTTTGACACCTTTTGAAGCCTTCTCATATTGTTCACACCTTTTGAAGCTCTTCATATATTTCACACTTTCTCAGGCTTTTCATGTTTTTCAACACCACTTCATGCTCCTCCTATTTTTCAGACCGCTTCATGCTCCTCATATTTTTGGTACATTTTGAAGCTCTTCATATTTTTCACAACTTTTCATGCTCTTCATGTTTTTTCCACACCGTTTCATGCTCCTCATATATTTGAGACCATTTCATGCTTCTCAAATTTTGACACGTTTTGAAGATCTTCATATTTTTCACACCTTTTCATTCTTGTCATGTTTTTCAACACAGTTTCACACTCCTCATATTTTTGACACCTTTTGAACTCTTCATATTTTTCACACCTTTTCAGGCTCTTCATGTTTTTGAACACCGTTTCATGCTTCTCCTATTTTTCAGACCGTTTCATGCTCCTCATATTTTCGACACCTTTTGAAGCTCTTCATATTTTTCACACCTTTTCAGGTTCTTCAAGTTTTTCAACACCGTTTCATGCTCCTCGTATTTTTCAGACCGTTTCATGCTCCTCATATTTTTGACACCTTTTGAAGCTCTTCATATTTTTCACACCTTTTCAGGCTCTTCATGTTTTTCAACACCGCTATATGCTCCTACTAATTTTCAGACTGTTTCATGCTCCTCGTATTTTTCACACCTTTTGAAGCTCTTCATATTTTTCACACCTTTTCAGGCTCTTCATGTTTTGGAGCACAGCTTCATGCTCCTCCCATTTTTCAGACCGTCTCATGTTCCTCATGTATTTCACACCATTTGAAGCACTTAATATTTTTCACACCTTTTCAGTCTCTTCATGTTTTTCAACACCACTTCATGTTCCTCCTATTATTCAGACCGTTTCATGCTCATCTCATTTTTGACACCTTTTGAAGCTCTTGATATTTTTCACACCATTTGAAGCTCTTCATATTTTTCACACCTTTCCAGTATCTTCATGTTTTTAAACACCGCTTCATGCTCCTCCTATTTTTCAGACTTTTTCATGCTCCTCATATTTTTTAAATCTTTTGAAGCTCTTCATATTTTTCGCACCTTTCCAGGCTCTTCATGTTTTTGAACACCGCTTCATGCTTCTGCTATTTTACAGACCGTTTCATTCTCCTCATATATTTCACACCTTTTGAAGCTCTTCCTATTTTTCAAAACTTTTCAGGCTCTTCATGTTTTTCAACACCGTTTCATGGTCCTGCTATTTTTCAGACTGTTTCATGCTCCTCATATTTTGAAACCTTTTGAAGCTCTTCGTATTTTTCACACCTTTTCAGGCTCTTCATGTTTTTGATCACCGTTTCATGCTCCTCGTATTTTTCAGACCGTTTCATGCTCATCTCATTTTTGACACCTTTTGAAACTCTTCATATATTTCACACCTTTAAGGCTCTTCAGGTTTTTGGAGACCGCTTCATGCTCCTCCTATTTTTCAGCCGTTTCATGTTCCTCCTATTTTTCAGATCATTTCATGCTCCTCATATTTTTGACACCTTTTGAAGCTCTTCATATTTTTCACACCTTTTCAGGCTCTTCATGTTTTTGAACACCGCTTCATACTCCTCCTAGTTTTCAGGCGGTTTCATACTCCTCATATTTTTGACACCTTTTGAAGCTCCTCATATATTTCACACATTTTTAGTCTGTTCATGTTTTTCAACACCACTACATTCTCCTGCTATTTTTCAGACCGTTTCAGGCTCATGTCATTTTTGACACATTTTGAAGCTTTTCATATTGTTCACACCTTTTGAAGTTCTTCATATTTTTCACAAGTTTTCAGGCTCTTCATGTTTTTCAACACCGCTTCATGCTCCTCCTATTTTTGAGACCGTTTCATGCTTCTAATATTTTTGACACGTTTTGAAGCTCTTCATATTTTCCACACCTTTTCAAGCTTTCATGTTTTGGAACACCGTTTCATGCTCCTCCTTTTTTTCAGACCGTTTCATGCTCCTCATATTTTTGACACATTTTGAAGCTCTTCATATTTTTCACACCTTTTCAGGCTCTTCATGTTTTTGAACACCGCTTCATACTCCTCCGATTTTTCAGGCGGTTTCATGCTCCTCATATTTTTGACACCTTTTGAAGCCCTCTCATATTGTTCACACCTTTTGAAGCTCTTCATATATTTCACACTTTCTCAGGCTTTTCATGTTTTTCAACACCACTTCATGCTCCTCCTATTTTTCAGACCGCTTCATGCTCATCTCATTTTTGACACCTTTTGAAGCTGTTCATATTTCTCACACCTTTTCAAGCTCTTCATATTTTTCACACCTTTTCAGGCTCTTCATGTTTTTGAACACCGTTTCATGCTCCTCCTATTTTTCAGACCGTTTCATGTTCCTCCTATTTTTCAGATCATTTCATGCTCCTCATATTTTTGACACCTTTTGAAGCTCTTCATATATTTCACACTTTTTCAGGCTCTTCATTTTTTTCAACCCTACTTCATGCTCCTCCTATTTTTCAGACCGTTTCATGATCACATCACTTTTGACACGTTTTGAAGTTCTTCTTATTTTTCACATCTTTTGAAACTCTTCATATGTTTCACACGTTTTCAGGCTCTTCATGTTTTCAAAACCGTTTCATGCTTCTCCTATTTTTCAGACCGTTTCATGCTCCTTATATGTTTGTCTCCTTTTGAAGCTCTTCATATTTTTCACAGCTTTTGAAGCTCTTCATATTTTTCACACCTTTTCAGGCTCTTCATGGTTTTCAACACCGCTTCATGCTCCTCCTAGGTTTCAGACCGTTTCATCCTCCTCATGTATTTCACACCTTTTGAAGCTCTTCATATTTTTCACACCTTTTCAGGCTATTTATGTTTGTCAACAATAATTCATGCTCCTCCTATGTTTCAGACCATTTCATGCTCCTCATATTTTTGACACGTTTTGAAGCTCTTCATATATTTCACACCGTTTCATGCCCTTCATGTTTTCAACACCACTTCATCCTCCTCCTATTTTTCAGACCGTTTCATGCTCATCTCATTTTTGACACCTTTTGAAGCTCTTCATATATTTCACACCTTTTCAGGCTCTTCATGTTTTCAACACCGCTTCATGCTCCTCCTATTTTTCAGACCGTTTCATGCTCCTCATATTTTTGATACCTTTTGAAACTCTTCATATATTCAACACATTTTCATGCTCTTCATGTTTTCAACACCACTTCATCCTCCTACTATTTTTCAGACCGTTTCATGCTCATCTCATTTTTGACACCTTTTGAAGCTCTTCATATTTTTTACAGCTTTTGAAGCTGTTCATATTTTTCACACCTTTTCAGGCTCTTCATGTTTTTGAACACCGTTTCATGCTTCTCCTATTTTTCAGACCGTTTCATGCTCCTCATATTTTCGACACCTTTTGAAGCTCTTCATATTTTTCACACCTTTTCAGGTTCTTCAAGTTTTTCAACACCGTTTCATGCTCCTCGTATTTTTCAGACCGTTTCATGCTCCTCATATTTTTGACACCTTTTGAAGCTCTTCCTATTTTCCACACCTTTTCAGGCTCTTCATGTTTTAAAACACCGCTTCATGCTCCTTCTATTTTTCATACCGTTTCATGCTCCTCTCATTTTTCACACCTTTTGAAGCTCTTCATATTTTTCACACCTTTTCAGGCTCTTAATGTTTTTCAACACGGCTATATGCTCCTACTAATTTTCAGACTGTTTCATGCTCCTCGTATTTTTCACACCTTTTGAAGCTCTTCATATATTTCACACCTTTTCAGGCTCTTCATGTTTTAGAACACCGCTTCATGCTCCTTCTATTTTTCATACCGTTTCATGCTCATCTCATTTTTGACACCTTTTGAAGCTCTTGATATATTTCACACCTTTTGAAGCTCTTCACTTTTTCACACCTTTTCAGAATGTTCATGTTTTTAAACACCGCTTCATGCTCCTCCTATTTTTCAGACCTTTTCATGCTCCTCATATTTTTCAAATCTTTTGAAGCTCTTCATATTTTTCGCACCTTTCCAGGGTCTTCATGTTTTTAAACACCGCTTCATGCTCCTCCTATTTTACAGACCGTTTCATTCTCCTCATGTATTTCACACATTTTGAAGCTCTCCTATTTTTCAAAACTATTCAGGCTCTTCATGTTTTTCAACACCGTTTCATGCTCCTCCAATTTTTCAGACTGTTTCATGCTCCTCATATTTTGACACCATTGAAGCTCTTCATATTTTTCACCGCTTTTCAGGCTGTTCATGTTTTACAACACCGCATCATGCTCCACCTATTTTTCAGACTGATTCATGCTCATCATATTTTTGACACCTGTTGAAGCTCTTCATATTTTTCACACCTCTTCAAGCTCTTCATGTTTTTCAACACTGCTTCATGCTCCTCCTATTTTTCAGACCGTTTCATGCTCCTCATATTTTCACACGTTTTGAAGCTCTTCATATTTTTCACACCTTTTCAGCCTCTTCATGTTTTTCAACACCGCATCATGCTCCTCCTATTTTTCAGACTGTTTCATGCTCCTCATATTTTTCACACGTTTTGAAGCTCTTCATATTTTTCACACCTTTTCAGTCTCTTCATGTTTTTGAACACAGCTTCATGCTCCTCCTATTTTTTAGACCGTTCATGCCCCTCATATTTTTGAAATATTTTGAAGCTCTTCATATTTTTCACACCTTTTCAGGCTCTTCATGTTTTTCAATGCCGCTTCATGCTCCTAGTGGTTTTCAGACCGTTCATGCTATCATATTTTTGACACCTTTTGAAGCTCTTCATATTTTTCACACCTTTTCAGGCTCTTCATGTTTTTCAACACCGCTTCATGCTCCTCCTATTTTTCAGACCGTTTCATGCTCCTCCTATTTTTCAGACCGTTTTATGCTCCTCATATTTTTGACACCTTTTGAAGCTCTTCATATTTTTCACACCTTTTCAGGCTATTCATGTTTTCCAACACCACTTCATGCTCCTCCTATTTTTCAGACCGTTTCATGCTCATCTCATATTTACACCTTTTGAACCTGTTCATATTTTTCACACATTTTGAAGCTCTTCATATTTTTCACACCTTTTCAGGTTCTTCATATTTTTGAACACTGCTTCATGCTCCTCCTATTTTTCAGACTGTTTCATGCTCCTCATATTTTTGACACGTTTTGAGTCTCTTCATATTTTTCACTCCTTTTCAGGCTCTTTTTTTTTCTACACCACTTAATGCTTCTCCTACTTTTCAGACCGTTTCATGCTCCTCATGTATTTCACACCTTTTGAAGCTCTTCATATTTTTCACACCTTTTCAGGCTCTTCATGTTTTTCAACACCATTTCATGCTGCTTCTATTTTTCAGAACGTTTCATGCTCCTCATATTTTTCACACGTTTTGAAGCTCTTCATATTTTTCACACCTTTTCAGGCTCTTCATGTTTTTCTACACCACTTCATGCTTCTCCTTTTTTTCAGCCCGTTTCATGCTCCTCATGTATTTCACACCATTTGAAGCTCTTTATATTTTTCACACCTTTTCCGGGTCTTCATGTTTTGAACACCACTTCATGCTCCTCCTATTTTTCAGACCGTTTCATGCTCCTCATATTTTTGACATCTTTTGAAGCTTTTCATATTTTTCACACCTTTTCAGGCTCTTCAAGTTTTTCAACACCACTTCATGCTCCTCCTATTTTGCAGACCGTTTCATGCTCCTCATATTTTTGATACCTTTTGATGCTCTTCATATTTTTCACACCTTTTCAGCCTCTTCATTTTTTCAACACCGCTTCATGCTCCTCCTATTTTGCAGACCGTTTCATGCTCCTCATGTTTTTGACACCTTTGGAAGCTCTTCATTATTTTTCACACCTTTTCAGGCTCTTCATATTTTTGAACACCGCTTCATGCTCCTC
This sequence comes from Dama dama, assembly GCF_033118175.1. NCBI lineage: Eukaryota > Metazoa > Chordata > Mammalia > Artiodactyla > Cervidae > Dama > Dama dama. The sequence continues at coordinate 4,527,847 of NW_026870928.1, read as the reverse complement.
CAATTTTTCAGACCGTTTCATGCTCCTCATGTATTTCACACCTTTTGAAGCTCTTCATAGTTTTCACACCTTTTCCGGCTCTTCATGTTTTTGAACAACGCTTCATGCTCCTCCTATTTTTCAGACCGTTTCATTCTCCTCATATTTTTCACACCTTTTGAAGCTCTTCCTATATTTCACACCTTTTCAGGCTCTTCATGTTTTTCAACACCGCTTCATGCTCCTCCTATTTTTCACACCGTTTATTGCTCCTCATATATTTCACACCTCTTGAAGCTCTTCATATTTTTCACATCTTTTCAGGCTCTTCATGTTTTTGAACAAGGTTTCATGCTCCTCTTATTTTTCAGACCGTTTCATGCTCCTCATATTTTTGACACGTTTTGAGTCTCTTCATATTTTTCACTCCTTTTCAGGCTCTTCATATTTTTGAACAACGTTTCATGCTCCTCCTATTTTTCAGACCGTTTCATGCTGCTCAAATATTTGACACCTTTGAAGCTCTTCATATTTTTCACACCTTTTCAGGCTCTTCATGTTTCTGAACATGCTTCATGCTCCTCCTATTTTTCAGACCGTTTCATGCTCCTCATATTTTTCACACCTTTTGAAGCTCTTCACATTTTTCACAACTTTTCAGGATCTTCATGTTTTTGAACACCGCTTCATGCTCCTCCTATTTTTCAGACCATTTCATACTCCTCATGTAGTTCACACCTTTTGAAGCTCTTCATATTTTTCACATCTTTTCAGGCTCTTCATGTTTTTGAACAAGGTTTCATGCTCCTCCTAATTTTCTGATCTTTTCATGCTCCTCATATTTTTGACATCTTTTGAAGGTTTTCATATTTTTCCACACCTTTTCTGGCTGTTCATGTTTTTTAACAACTCTTCATGCTCCTCCTATTTTTCTGACCGTTTCATGCTCCTCATGTATTTCACACCTTTTGAAGCTCTTCATATTTTTCACACCTTTTCAGGCTCTTCATGTTTTTTAACTTCGCTTCATGTTTCTCCTATTTTTCAAACCATTTCATGCTCCTCATATTTTTGACACCTTTTGAAGTTCTTCATATTTTTCACACCTTTTCAGGCTCTTCATGTTTTTGAAGACCGCTTCATGTGCCTCCTATTTTTCAGACCGTTTCATGCTCCTCATATTTTTGACACCTTTTGAAGCTCTTTATATTTTTCACACGTTTTCAGGCTCTTCATGTTTTTGAACACCTCTTCATGCTCCTCCTATATTTCACACCTTTTGAAGCTCTTCATATTTTTCAAACCTTTTCAGGCTCTTCATGTTTTTGAACACCGCTTCATGCTCCTCCTATTTTTCAGACCGTTTAATGCTCCTCCTGTATTTCATACCTTTTGAAGCTCTTCATATTTTTCACACCTTTTCAGGCTCTTCATGTTTTTCAACACTGCTTCATGCTCCTCCTATTTTTCAGACCGTTTAATGCTCCTCATGTATTTCTCACCTTTTGAAGCTCTTCATATTTTCACACCTTTTCAGGCTCTTCATGTTATTCAACAACACTTATGCTCCTCTTATATTTCAGACCGCTTCATCCTGATCTCATTTTTGACACATTTTGAAGCTGTTCATATTTTTCACACCTTTTGAAGCTCTTCATAATTTTCACAAGTTTTCATGCTCTTTATGTTTTTCAACACCGCTTCATGCTCCTCCTATTTTTCACACCTTTTGAAGCTCTTCATATTTTTCACACCTTTTCAGGCTCTTCATGTTTTTGTACACCGCTTCTTGATCCTCCTATTTTTGAGACCGTTTCTTGCTCCTCATGTATTTCACACCTTTTGAAGCTCTTCATGTTTTTCACACCATTTAAAATCTTCATGATTTTCAACACCGCTTCATACTGCTCCTATTTTTCAGACCGTTTCATGCTCCGCATATTTTTGACACCTTTTGAAGCTCTTCATATTTTTCACACCTTTTCAGGCTATTCATGTTTCTGAACACCGTTTCATCCTCCTCATATTTTTGACATGTTTTGAACCTCTTCATATTTTTCACACCTTTTCAGGCGCTTCAGATTTTCAACACCGTTTCATGCTCCGCATATTTTTGATACCTTTTGAAGCTCTTCATATTTTTCACAACTTTTCAGACCTTTCATGTTTTCAACACAGTTTCATGCTCCGCCTATTTTTCAGCACTTTTCATGCTCCTCATATTTTTCACGACTTTTGAAGCTCTTCATATATTTCACACTTTTTCAGGCTCTTCATGTTTTGGAACACCGCTTCTTGCTTCTCCTATATTTCACACCGTTTCATAATCTTCATATTTTTGACACCTTTTGAAGCTCTTCGTATTTTTCACACCTTTTCAGGCTCTTCATGTTTATGAACAAAGTTTCATGCTCCTCCTATTTTTCAAACTGTTTCAAGCTTCTCATATTTTTGACACGTTTTGAAGCTCTTCATATTTTTCACACATTCTCAGGCTCTTCATGTTGTTGAACACGGTTTCATGCTTCTCCTATGTTTCAGACCGTTTCATGCTCCTCATATTTTTGACACCTTTTGAAGCTCTTCATATTTTTCACACCTTTTGAAACTCTTCATATTTTTCACACCTTTTCAGCCTCTTCATGTTTTTGAACACCGCTTCATGCTCCTCCAATTTTTCAGAACGTTTCCTGCTCCTCATATTTTTGACACCTTTTGAAGCTCTTCATATTTTTCACACCTTTTCAGGCTCTTCATGTTTTTGAACACCGTTTCATGCTCCTCCTATTTTTCAGACTGTTTCATGCTCCTCATAATTTTCACACCTTTTGAAGCTCTTCATATTTTTCACACCTTTTCAGACTCTTAATGTTTTTCAACACAGTTTCATGCTCCTCCTATTTTTCAAACCGTTTCAAGCTTCTCATATTTTTGACACCTTTTGAAGCTCTTCATATTTTTCACACCTTTTCAGGCTCTTCATGTTGTTGAACACGGTTTCATGCTTCTCCTATGTTTAAGACCGTTTCATGCTCCTCATATTTTTGACACCTTTTGAAGCTCTTCATATTTTTCACACCTTTTCAGGCTCTTCATGTTGTTGAACACGGTTTCATGCTTCTCCTATGTTTCAGACCGTTTCATGCTCCTCATAATTTTGACACCTTTTGAAGGTCTTCATATTTTTCACACCTTTTCAGGCTCTTCATGTTTTTGAACACTGCTTCATACTCCCCCTATTTTTCACACCGTTCCCTGCTGTTCATATTTCTGACACTTTTTGAAGCTGTTCATATTTTTCACACATTTTCAGGCTCTTCATGTTTTTGAACATGGTTTCATGCTTCTCCTATTTTTCAGACCGTTTCATGCTACTCATATTTTTGACACCTTTTGAAGCTCTTCATAGTTTTCACACCTTTTGAAGCTCTTCATATTTTTCACACCTTTTCAGGCTCTTCATGTTTTCCAACACCACTTCATGCTCCTCCTATTTTTCAGACCATTTCATGCTCCTCATATTTTTGACTCGTTTTGAAACTCTTTATATTTTTCACACCTTTTCAGGCTCTTCATGTTTTTCAACAGTGCCTCATGCTCCTCGTAATTTTCAGACCGTTTCATGCTCCTAATATTTTTGACACATTTTGAAGCTCTTCATATTTTTGACACCTTTTCACGCTCTTCATGTTTTCAACACCGCTTCATGCTCCTCCTATTTTTCAGACCGTTTCATGCCCCTCATATTTTTGATACCATTTGAACCTCTTCATATTTTTGACACCTTTTCAGGTTCTTCATGTTTTTGAACACCGCTTCATGCTCCTCCTATTTTTCAAACCGTTTCATGCTCCTCATATTTTTGACACCTTTTGCAGTCTTCATATATTTCACACCTTTTCAGGCTGTTTATGTTTTTCAACACCGTTTCATTCTGCTCCTATTTTTCAGACTGTTTCATGCTCCTCATATATTTTACACATTTTGAAGCTCTTCATATATTTCACAACTTTTCAGGCTCTTCATGTTTTTCAACACTGCTTCTTTCCACTCCTATTTTTGAGACCGTTTCTTGCGCCTCATATTTTTGAAAGCTTTTGAAGCTCTTCCTGTTTTTCACACCTTTTCAGGTTCTTCATTTTTCAACACCGCTTCATGATCCTCCTATTTTTCAGACCGTTTCATGCTCCGCCTATTTTTGACACGTTTTGAAGCTCTTCATATATTTCACACCTTTTGAAGCTCTTCATATATTTCACACCTTTTGAAGCTCTTCATATTTTTCACACCTTTTCAGACTCTTCATGTTTTTCAACCCCGCTTCATGCTTCTCCTATTTTTCAGAACGTTTCACTCTCCTCATATTTTCGACACGTTTTGACGCTCTTCATATTTTTCACACCTTTTCAGGCTCTTCATGTTTTTGAACACTGCTTCATGCTCCTCATATTTTTCAGATCGTTTCATGCTCCTCATATTTTTGACACCTTTGAAGCTCTTCATATTTTTCACACCTTTTCTGGCTCCTCATGTTTTTGAACACCGCTTCATGCTCCTCATATTTTTCAGATCGTTTCATGCTCCTCATATTTTTGACACCTTGTGACGCTCTTCATATTTTTCATACCTTTTTAAGCTCTTCGTATTTTTCACACGTTTTCAATCTCTTCATGTTTTTCAACACCGTTTCATGCTCCTCCTATTTTTCAGACCGTTTCATGCTCTTCATATTTTTCACACCTTTTGAAGCTCTTCATATTTTTCGCACCTTTTCAGGCTCTTCATGTTTTTGAACACCGTTTCACGCTCCTCCTATTTTTCAGACCGTTTCATGCTCCTCATATTTTTGACACCTTTTGAAGCTCTTCATATTTTTCACACCTTTTCAGGCTCTTCATGTTTTTCAACACCGCTTCATGCTCCTACTATTTTTGAGACCGTTTTATGCTCATCGTATTTTTCATACCTTCTAAAGCTCTTCATATTTTTCACGCCTTTTCAAGCTCTCATGTTTTTGAACACAGCTTCATGCTCCTCCTATTTTTCAGACCGTTTCATGCTCCTCTTGTATTTCACACCTTTTGAAGCTCTTCCTATTTTTCACACCTTTTCAGGCTCTTCATATATTTGAAAACCTTTTCATGCTCCTCCTATTTTTCAGACCGTTTCATGCTCCACATATTTCTGACAGCTTTCAAGATCCTCATATTTTTCACACCTTTTGAGGCTCGTCATGTTTTTGAACACCGCTTCATCCTCCTCATATTTTTCAGATCGTTTCATCCTCCTCATATTTTTGACACCTTTTCACGCTCTTCATAATTTTCACATTTTTTCAGGCTCTTCATGTTTTTGAACACTGCTTCATGCTTCTACTATTTTCAGACCGTTTCATGTTCCTCATAATTTTGAGACCTTTTGAAGCTCTTCATATTTTTCACACCTTTTCAGGCTCTTCATGTTTTTGATCACCGTTTCATGCTCCTCCTAATTTTCAGCCCGTTTCATGCTCCTCATATTTTTGACACCTTTTGAAGCTCTTAACATTTTTCACACCTTTTCAGGCTCTTGATGTTTTTCAACACCGCTTCCTGATCCTCCTATATTTCAGACCGTTTCATGCTCCTCATATTTTTGACACGTTTTGAAGCTCTTCGTATTTTTCACACCTTTTCAGACTCTTCATGTTTTTCAACAACGCTTCATGCTCCTCCTATTTTTCAGACCGTTTCATGCTCATATCTTTTTTGACACCTTTTGAAGCTCTTCATATTTTGCATAACTTTTGAAGCTCTTCATATTTTTGAACACCGTTTCATGCTCCTCCTATTTTTCGGACCGTTTCATGCTCCTCATATTTTTGACACCTTTTGAAGCTCTTCATATTTTTCACACCTTTTCAGGCTCCTCATGTTTTTGAACACCGCTTCTTGCTTCTCCTATTTTTCAGACCGTTTCATGCTCCTCATATTTTTCACACGTTTTGAAGCTCTTCACGTTTTTCACATCTTTTCAGGCTCTTCATGTTTTCGAACTCTGCGTCATGCTCCTCCAATTTTTCAAACCGTTTCATGATCCTCATATATTTCACACCTTTGAACCTCTTCATATTTTTCAAACCTTTTCAGGCTCTTCATGTTTTTGAACTCTGCTTCATGCTCCTCCATTTTTTCAAACCGTTTCATGATCCTCATGTATTTCACACCTTTGAACCTCTTCATATTTTTCACACCTCTTCAGGCTCTTCATGTTTTTCAACACCGTTTCATGTTCCTCCTATTTTTAAGACCGTTTCGTGCTCCTCATGTATTTCACACCTTCTGAAGCTCTTCAGAATTTTCACACATTTTCAGGCTCTTCATGTTTTTCAACACCACTTCATGCTCCTCTTATTTTTCAGACCGTTTCATGTTCCTCATATTTTGACACCTTTTGAAGCTCTTCATATTTTTCACACCTTTTCATGCTCTTCATGTTTTTGAACTCCGCTTCATGCTCCTCCTATTTTTCAGTCCGTTTCATGTTCCTCATGTATTTCACACCTTTTGAAGCTCTTCATATTTTTCACACCTTTTCAGGCTCTTCATATTTTTCCACAGCACTTCATGCTTCTCTTATTTTTCAGCCCGTTTCTTGCTCCTCATGTATTTCACACCTTTTGAAGCTCTTCATATATTTCACACCTTTTCAGGCTCTTCATGTTTTTGATCACCGTTTCATGCTCCTTCTATTTTTCAGACCGTTTCATGCTCCTCATATTTTTGACACCTTTTGAAGCTCTTCATATTTTTCACACCTTTTCAGGCTCTTCATGTTTTTGAACACCGCTTCATGATCCTCCTATATTTCAGACACTTTCATGCTCCTCATATTTTTGACACCTTTAGAAACTCTTCATATTTTTCACACCTTTTTAGGCTCTTCATGTTTTTCACACGTTTTCAGACTCTTCATGTTTTTCAACAACGCTTCATGCTCCTGCTATTTTTCACACCGTTTCATGCTCTTCATATTTTTGACACATTTTGAAGCTCTTCATATTTTTCACACCTTTTCAGGCTCTTCATGTTTTTCAACACAGTTTCATGCTGCTTCTATTATTCAGACAGTTTCATGCTCCTCATATTTTTGACACCTTTTGAAGCTCTTCATATTTTTCACACCTTTTCCTGCTCTTCATCTTTTTCAAAACCGTTTCATGCTCATCCTGTTTTTCAGAGTGTTTCATGCTCCTCATATGTTTGACACCTTAAGAAGCTCTTCATATTTTTCACACCTTTTCAGGCTCTTCATGTTTGTCAAGACCGTTTCATGCTCATATTATTTTTCAGAACGTTTCATGCTCCTCATATTTTTGACACCTTTTGAAGCTCTTCGTATTTTTCACATCTTTTCAGGCTCTTCTTATTTTTCAACACCACTTCATGATCCTCCTATTTGTCAGACCGTTTCATGCTCCTCATATATTTGACACCTTTTGAAGCTCTTCATATTATTCACAACTTTTCAGGCTCTTCATGTTTTTCATCATCGTTTCATGCTGCTTCTATTTTTCAGACCGTTTCATGCTCTTCATATTTTTCACATCTTTTGAAGCTCTTCATATATTTCACACCTTTTCAGGCTCTTCATTTTTTTCAACACCACTTCATGCTCCTCCTCTTTTTCAGACCGTTTCATTCTCATCTCATTTTGACACCTTTTGAAGCTCTTCATATATTTCACACCTTTTCAGGCTCTTCATTTTTTTCAACATCACTCCATGCTCCTCCTATTTTTCACACCGTTTCATTCTCCTCATATTTTTCACACCTTTTGAAGCTCTTTATATTTTTCACACCTTTTCAGGCTCTTCTTGATTTTCAACATCGCTTCATGCTCCTCCTATTTTTCAGACCTTTTCATGCTCATCTCATTTTTGATACCTTTTGAAGCTCTTCATATTTGTCACACCTTTTGAACCTCTTCATATTTTTCATATTTTTGAAGCTCTTCATATTTTCACACCTTTTGAGGCTCTTCATGTTTTTCAACACCGCTTCATTCTCCTCCTATTTTTCAGACCCTTTCATGCTCATCTCATTTTGACACCTTTTGAAGCTCTTCATATTTTTCACACATTTTGAAGCTCTTCATGTTTTTCACACTTTTTCCGGCTCTTCATATTTTTCAACACCACTTCATGCTACTCCTATTTTTAGACCGTTTCATGCTCATCTAATTTTTGACACTTTTTGAAGCTCTTCATATTTTTCACACCTTTTGAAGCTCTTCATATTTTTCACACGTTTTCAGGCTCTTCATGTTTTTCAACACCACTTCATGCTCCTCCTATTTTTCAGACCGTTTCATTCTCCTCATATTTTTGACACCTTTGGAGCACTTCATATATTTCACACCTTTTCAGGCTTTTCATTTTTTCAACCCCACTTCATGCTCCTCCTATTTTTCAGACAGGTTCATGCTCATCTCATTTTGATACCTTTTGAAGCTCTTCATATTTCTCATATTTTTGAAGCTCTTCTTATTTTCACACGTTTTCAGACTCTTCATGTTTTTCAACACCACTTCATGCTCCTGCAATTTTTCAGACCGTTTCATGCTCCTCATATTTTTGACACTTTGTGAGGCTTTTACTATTTTTCACACCTTTTCAGGCTCTTCTTGTTTTTGAACACCGTTTCATAATCCTCCTATTTTTCAGACCATTTCTTGCTCCTCATATTTTTCACACCTTTTGAAGCTCTTCATATTTTTCACAACTTTTCAGGCTCTTCATGTTTTTCCACACTACTTCATGCTTCTCCTATTTTTCAGCCCGTTTCATGCTCCTCGTGTATTTCACAGCTTTTGAATCTCTTCATGTTTTTCACACCTTTTCAGGCTCTTCATGTTTTTGATCACCGTTTCATGCTCCTCATATTTTTCAGACCGTTTCATGCTCCTCATATATTTGACACCTTTTGAAGCTCTTCATATATTTCACACCTTTTCAGGCTCTTCACTTTTTTGAACACCAGTTCATGCTCCTCCTATTTTTTAGACCATTTAATGCTCCTCATCTATTTCACACCTTTTGAAGCTCTTCATATTTTTAACACCTTTTTAGGCTCTTGATGTTTTTCAACACCGCTTCATTCTCCTCCTCTTTATCAGAACGTTTCATGCTCCTCATATTTTTGACACCTTTTGAAGCTCTTCATATTTTTCATATTTTTGAAGGTCTTCATATTTTCACACCTTTTCAGACTCTTCATGTTTTTCAACACCGCTTCATCCTCCTCCTATTTTTCAGAACGTTTCATGCTCCTCATATTTTTGACACCTTTTGAAGCTCTTCATATTTTTCACATCTTTTGAAGCTTTTCATATTTTTCACACCTTTTCAGGCTCTTCATGATTTTCAACACCGCATCATGCTCCTCCTATTTTTCAGACAGTTTCATGCTCATCTCATTTTTGACACCTTTTGAAGCTCTTCGTATTTTTCACATCTTTTCAGGCTCTTCTTATTTTTCAACACCACTTCATGATCCTCCTATTTGTCAGACCGTTTCATGCTCCTCATATATTTGACACCTTTTGAAGCTCTTCATATTATTCACAACTTTTCAGGCTCTTCATGTTTTTCATCATCGTTTCATGCTGCTTCTATTTTTCAGACCGTTTCATGCTCTTCATATTTTTCACATCTTTTGAAGCTCTTCATATATTTCACACCTTTTCAGGCTCTTCATTTTTTTCAACACCACTTCATGCTCCTCCTCTTTTTCAGACCGTTTCATTCTCATCTCATTTTGACACCTTTTGAAGCTCTTCATATATTTCACACCTTTTCAGGCTCTTCATTTTTTTCAACATCACTCCATGCTCCTCCTATTTTTCACACCGTTTCATTCTCCTCATATTTTTCACACCTTTTGAAGCTCTTTATATTTTTCACACCTTTTCAGGCTCTTCTTGATTTTCAACATCGCTTCATGCTCCTCCTATTTTTCAGACCTTTTCATGCTCATCTCATTTTTGATACCTTTTGAAGCTCTTCATATTTGTCACACCTTTTGAACCTCTTCATATTTTTCATATTTTTGAAGCTCTTCATATTTTCACACCTTTTGAGGCTCTTCATGTTTTTCAACACCGCTTCATTCTCCTCCTATTTTTCAGACCGTTTCATGCTCATCTCATTTTGACACCTTTTGAAGCTCTTCATATTTTTCACACATTTTGAAGCTCTTCATGTTTTTCACACTTTTTCCGGCTCTTCATATTTTTCAACACCACTTCATGCTACTCCTATTTTTAGACCGTTTCATGCTCATCTAATTTTTGACACTTTTTGAAGCTCTTCATATTTTTCACACCTTTTGAAGCTCTTCATATTTTTCACACGTTTTCAGGCTCTTCATGTTTTTCAACACCACTTCATGCTCCTCCTATTTTTCAGACCGTTTCATTCTCCTCATATTTTTGACACCTTTGGAGCACTTCATATATTTCACACCTTTTCAGGCTTTTCATTTTTTCAACCCCACTTCATGCTCCTCCTATTTTTCAGACAGGTTCATGCTCATCTCATTTTGATACCTTTTGAAGCTCTTCATATTTCTCATATTTTTGAAGCTCTTCTTATTTTCACACGTTTTCAGACTCTTCATGTTTTTCAACACCACTTCATGCTCCTGCAATTTTTCAGACCGTTTCATGCTCCTCATATTTTTGACACTTTGTGAGGCTTTTACTATTTTTCACACCTTTTCAGGCTCTTCTTGTTTTTGAACACCGTTTCATAATCCTCCTATTTTTCAGACCATTTCTTGCTCCTCATATTTTTCACACCTTTTGAAGCTCTTCATATTTTTCAGAACTTTTCAGGCTATTCATGTTTTTCCACACTACTTCATGCTTCTCCTATTTTTCAGCCCGTTTCATGCTCCTCGTGTATTTCACAGCTTTTGAATCTCTTCATGTTTTTCACACCTTTTCAGGCTCTTCATGTTTTTGATCACCGTTTCATGCTCCTCATATTTTTCAGACCGTTTCATGCTCCTCATATATTTGACACCTTTTGAAGCTCTTCATATATTTCACACCTTTTCAGGCTCTTCACTTTTTTGAACACCAGTTCATGCTCCTCCTATTTTTTAGACCATTTAATGCTCCTCATCTATTTCACACCTTTTGAAGCTCTTCATATTTTTAACACCTTTTTAGGCTCTTGATGTTTTTCAACACCGCTTCATTCTCCTCCTCTTTATCAGAACGTTTCATGCTCCTCATATTTTTGACACCTTTTGAAGCTCTTCATATTTTTCATATTTTTGAAGGTCTTCATATTTTCACACCTTTTCAGACTCTTCATGTTTTTCAACACCGCTTCATCCTCCTCCTATTTTTCAGAACGTTTCATGCTCCTCATATTTTTGACACCTTTTGAAGCTCTTCATATTTTTCACATCTTTTGAAGCTTTTCATATTTTTCACACCTTTTCAGGCTCTTCATGATTTTCAACACCGCATCATGCTCCTCCTATTTTTCAGACAGTTTCATGCTCATCTCATTTTTGACACCTTTTGAAGCTCTTCATATTTTTCACACCTTTCCAGGCTCTTCATGATTTACAACACCGCTTCATGCTCCTCCTATTTTTCAGACCGTTTCATTCTCATCTCATTTTTGACACCTTTTGAAACTCTTCATATTTTTCACACCTTTCCAGGCTCTTGATGATTTACAACACCGCTTCATGCTCCTCCTATTTTTCCGACCGTTTCATTCTCATCTCATTTTTGACACCTTTTGAAGCTCTTCATGTTTTTCACACCTTTTGAAGCTCTTCATATTTTTCATATTTTTGAAGGTCTTCATATTTTCACACCTTTTCAGACTCTTCATGTTTTTCAACACCGCTTCATCCTCCTCCTATTTTTCAGAACGTTTCATGCTCCTCATATTTTTGACACCTTTTGAAGCTCTTCATATTTTTCACACCTTTTCAGGCTTTTCATGTTTTTGAACACAGCTTCATGTTCCTCCTATTTTTCAGACCGTTTCATGCTCCTCATATTCTTGACACGTTTTGAAGCTCTTCATATTTTTCACACCTTTTCAGGCTCTTCATGTTTTTGAACACCGCTTCATGCTCCTCCTATTTTTCAGGCCGTTTCAGGCTCCTCATAATTTTAACACCTTTTGAAGCTCTTCATATTTCTCACACCTTTTCAGGCTCTTCATGTTTTTCAACACCGCTTCATGCTCCTCCTGTTTTTCAGACCGTATCATGCTCCTCATATTTTTCACACCTTTTGAAGCACTTCATATTTTTCACACCTTATCAGGCTCTTCATAGTTTTGAACACGACTTCATGCCCCTCTTATTTTTCAGACCGTTTCATGCTCATCTCTTTTTTGACATCTTTTGAAGCTTTGCATATTATTCACATCTTTTGAAGCTCTTCATATTTTTCACATTTTTGAAGCTCTTCATATTTTTCACACGATTTCAGACTCTTCATGTTTTTCAACACCGGTTCATGCTCCTGCTATTTATAATGCCGTTTCATACTCCTCATATTTTTGACACGTTTATAGACTCTTCATATATTTCACACTTTTCAGGCTCTTGATGTTTTTCAACACCGCTTCATGCTCCGCCTATTTTTCAGGCCGTTTCATGCTCCTCATATTTTTGAAACCTTTAGAAGCTCTTCATATTATTCACACCTTTTCAGGCTCTTCATGTTTTTGATCACCGCTTCATGCTCCTCCTATTTTTCAGACCTTTTCATGTTCATTTCTTTTTTCACACCTTTTCAAGGTCTTCATATTTTTCACACCTTTTGAAGCTCTTCAGATATTTCACACCTTTTCAGGCTCTTCATTTTTTTTCAACACCAATTCATGATCATCATATTTTTCAAATCGTTTCACGCTCCTCATGTATTTCACACATTTTGAAGCTCTTCATATATTTCACACCTTTTCAGACTCTTCATGTTCTTCAATACAGCTTCATGCTCCTTCTATTTTTCAGACCGTTTCGCTCCTCATGTATTTCACACCTTTTGAAGCTCTTCATATTTTTCACACCTTTTCAGGCTCTTCATATTTTTGAACACAGCTTCATGCTCCTCCTATTTTTCAGACCGTTTCATGCTCCTCATATTTTTGACACCTTTTGAAGCTCTTCATATTTTTCACATCTTTTGAAGCTTTTCATATTTTTCACACATTTTCAGGCTCTTCATGATTTTCAACACCGCTTCATGCTCCTCCTATTTTTCAGACCTTTTCATGCTCATCTCTTTTTGACAATTTTTTATGCTCTTCATGTTTTTCACACCTTTTCAGGCTCTTGATGATTTTCAACACCTCTTCATTCTCCTCCTATTTTTCAGAACGTTTCATGCTCATCTCATTTTGACACCTTTAGAAACTCTTCATATTTTTCACACCTTTTCAGGCTCTTCATGTTTTTTAACACCGCTTCATGCTCCTCCTATTTTTCAGACCGTTTCATGCTCCTCATATTTTTGACACCTTTTCAAGCTCTTCATATATTTCACACCTTTTCAGGCTCTTCATATTTTTGAACACCGCTTCATGCTCCTCCTATATTTCAGATTGTTTCATGCTCCTCATATTTTAGACACCTTTTGTAGCTCTTCATATTTCTCACACCTTTTCAGGCTCTTGATGATTTTCAACATCGCTTCATTCCCCTCCTGTTTTTCAGACCATTTCATGCTCATCTCATTTTGACACCTTTTGAAGCTCTTCATATTTTTCACACCTTTTCAGGCTCTTCATGTTTTTGAACACCGCTTCATGCTCCTCCTATTTTTCAGACCGTTTCATGCTCCTCATATTTTTGACACCTTTTGAAGCTCTTCATATATTTCACACCTTTTCAGGCTCTTCATTTTTTTCAACACCACTTCATGCTCCTCCTATTTTTCAGACCGTTTCATGCTCCTCATATTTTTGACACCTTTTGAAGCTCTTCATATTTTTCACACGTTTTCAGGATCTTCATGTTTTTCAACACCGCTTCATTCTCCTCCTATTTTTCAGACCGTTTCATGCTCATCTCATTTTGACACCTTTTGAAGCTCTTCATATTTTTCACACCTTTTCAGGCTCTTCATGTTTTTCAACACCGCTTCATTCTCCTCCTATTTTTCAGACCGTTTCTTGCTAATCTCATTTTGACACCTTTTGAAGCTCTTCATATTTTTCACACATTTTGAAGCTCTTCATATTTTTCACACGTTTTCAGGCTCTTCATATTTTTCAACACCACTTCATGCTACTTCTATTTTCAGACCGTTTCATGCTCATCTAATTTTTGACACTTTTTGAAGCTCTTCATATTTTTCACACCTTTTGAAGCTCTTCATATTTTTCACACGTTTTTAGGCTCTTCATGTTTTACAACACCGCTTCATGCTCCTCCTATGTTTCAGACCGTTTAATCCTCCTCATGTATTTCACAACTTTTGAATCACTTCATATTGTTCACACCTTTTCAGGCTCTTCTTGTTTTTGAACACCATTTCATGCTCCTCCTATGTTGCAGCCCGTTTCATTCTCCTCATATTTTTGACACGTTTTGAAGCTCTTCATATTTTCACACCTTTTGAAGCTCTTCATATTTCTCACAGCTTTTCGGGCTCTTCATGTTTTTCAACACCACTCCATGCTCCTCCTATTTTTCACACCGTTTCGTTCTCCTCATATTTTTCACACCTTTTGAAGCTCTTCATATATTTCACACCTTTTCAGGCTCTTCATTTTTTTCAACACCATTTCATGCTCCTCGTCTTTTTCAGACCGTTTCATTCTCATCTCATTTTGACACCTTTTGAAGCTCTTCATATTTTCACACCTTTTGAAGCTCTTCATATTTCTCACAGCTTTTCAGGCTCTTCATGTTTTTCAACACCACTCCATGCTCCTCCTATTTTTCACACCGTTTCGTTCTCCTCATATTTTTCACACCTTTTGAAGCTCTTCATATATTTCACACCTTTTCAGGCTCTTCATGGTTTTGAACACCAGTTCATGCTCCTCCTATTTTTTAGACCATTTTGTGCTCCTCATCTATTTCACACCTTTTGAAGCTCTTCATATTTTTCACACCTTTTCAGGCTCTTGATGTTTTTCAACACCGCTTCATTCTCCTCCTCTTTATCAGAACGTTTCATGCTCCTCATATTTTTGACACCTTTTGAAGCTCTTCATATATTTCACACCTTTTCAGGCTCTTCATGTTTTAGAACACCGCTTCATGCTCCTCCTAATTTTCAGACCGTTTAATGCTCCTCATGTATTTCACACCTTTTGAAGATCTTCATATTTTTCACACCTTTTCAGGCTCTTGATGATTTTCAACACTGCTTCATTCTCCTCCTGTTTTTCAGACCGTTTCATGCTCATCTCATTTTGACACCTTTTGAAGCTCTTCATATTTTTCACACCTTTTGAAGCTCTTCATATTTTTCACACCTTTTGAAGCTCTTCATATTTTTCACACCTTTTCAGGCTCTTCATGATTTTCAACACCGCTTCATGCTCCTCCTATTTTTCAGACCGTTTCATGCTCATCTCATTTTTGATACCTTTTGAAGCTCTTCATATTTGTCACACTTTTTGAAGCTCTTCATATTTTTCATGTTTTTGAATCTCTTCATATTTTCACACCTTTTCAGGCTCTTCATGTTTTTCAACACCGCTTCATGCTCCGCCTATTTTTCAGACCGTTTCATGCTCATCTCATTTTGACACCTTTTGAAGCTCTTCATATTTTTCACACCTTATGAAGCTCTTTATATTTTTCACACCTTTTCAGGCTCTTCTTGATTTTCAACATCGCTTCATGCTCCTCCTATTTTTCAGACCTTTTCATGCTCATCTCATTTTTGATACCTTTTGAAGCTCTTCATATTTGTCACAGCTTTTGAACCTCTTCATATTTTTCATATTTTTGAAGCTCTTCATATTTTCACACGTTTTGAGGCTCTTCATGTTTTTCAACACCGCTTCATGCTCCTCCTTTTTTTCAGACCTTTTAATGCTCCTCATGTATTTCACACTTTTTAAGCTCCTCATATTTTTCACACCTTTTCAGGCTCTTCATGTTTTTGAACACCGCTTCATGCTCCTTCTATTTTTCAGAGAGTTTCATGCTCTTCATGTATTTCACACCTTTTCAGACTCTTCATATTTTTCACACCATTTCAGGCTTTTCATGATTTTCAACACCGCTTCATGCTGCTCCTATTTTTCAGACCTTTTCATGCTCATTTCTTTTTCACACCTTTAGAAGCTCTTCATATTTTTCACACATTTTCAGGCTCTTCATGTTTTGAACACCGTTTCATGCTCCTCCTATTTTTCAGACCGTTTCATTCTCATCTCATTTTTGACACCTTTTGAAGCTCTTCATGTTTTTCACACCTTTTGAAGCTCTTCATATTTTTCATATTTTTGAAGGTCTTCATATTTTCACACCTTTTCAGACTCTTCATGTTTTTCAACACCGCTTCATCCTCCTCCTATTTTTCAGAACGTTTCATGCTCCTCATATTTTTGACACCTTTTGAAGCTCTTCATATTTTTCACACCTTTTCAGGATTTTCATGTTTTTGAACACAGCTTCATGTACCTCCTATTTTTCAGACCGTTTCATGCTCCTCATATTCTTGACACCTTTTGAAGCTCTTCATATTTTTCACACCTTTTCAGGCTCTTCATGTTTTTGAACACCGCTTCATGCTCCTCCTATTTTTCAGGCCGTTTCAGGCTCCTCATAATTTTAACACCTTTTGAAGCTCTTCATATTTCTCACACCTTTTCAGGCTCTTCATGTTTTTGAACACCGCTTCATGCTCCTCCTATTTTTCAGACCGTATCATGCTCCTCATATTTTTCACACCTTTTGAAGCACTTCATATTTTTCACACCTTATCAGGCTCTTCATAGTTTTGAACACGACTTCATGCCCCTCTTATTTTTCAGATCGTTTCATGCTCATCTCATTTTTGACATCTTTTGAAGCTTTGCATATTATTCACATCTTTTGAAGTTCTTCATATTTTTCACATTTTTGAAGCTCTTCATATTTTTCACACGATTTCAGACTCTTCATGTTTTTCAACACCGGTTCATGCTCCTGCTATTTATCATGCCGTTTCATACTCCTCATATTTTTGACACGTTTTGAGACTCTTCATATATTTCACACTTTTCAGGCTCTTGATGTTTTTCAACACCGCTTCATGCTCCGCCTATTTTTCAGGCCGTTTCATGCTCCTCATATTTTTGAAACCTTTAGAAGCTCTTCATATTTTTCACACCTTTTCAGGCTCTTGATGTGATTCAACACCACTTCATGCTACTCTTGTTTTTCAGACCGTTTCATGCTCCTCATATTTTTGACAACTTTAGAAGCTCTTCATATTTTTAACACCTTTTCAGGCTCTTCATGTTTTTGAACACCGCTTCATGCTCCTCCTATATTTCAGACCGTTTCATGCTCCTCATTTATTTCACACCTTTTGAAGCTCTTCATATTTTTCACACCTTTTCAGGCTTGTCATGTTTTTGAACACCGCTTCATGCTCCTCCTATTTTTCAGACCATTTCATGCTCCTCATATTTTTCACACCTTTTGAAGCTCTTCATATTTCTCACAGCTTTTCATGCTCTTCGTGTTTTTGAACATCATTTCATGCTCCTCCTATTTTGCAGACCGTTTCTTTCTCCTCATATTTTTAACACCTTTTGAAGCTCTTCATATATTTCACACCATTTCAGACTTTTCATTTTTTTCAACACCACTTCATGCTCCTCCTATTTTTCAGACCGTTTCATGCTCATCTCATTTTGACATCTTTTGATGCTCTTCATATTTTTCACATCTTTTGATGCTCTTCATATTTTTCATGCCTTTTCAGGCTTTTCATGATTTTCAACACACCTTCATGCTCCTCGTATTTTTCAGACCATTTCATGCTCATCTCATTTTTGACACCTTTTGAAGCTCTTCATATTTTTCACATCTTTGGAAGCTCTTCATATTTTTCACACGTTTTCAGTCTCTTCATGTTTTTCAACACCCTTTCTTGCTCTTCCTTTTTTCAGACCGTTTCATACTCCTCATATTTTTGACACGTTTTGAATCTCGACATATTTTTCACACCATTTCAGGCTCTTCATGTTTTTGAACACCGCTTCATGCTCCTCCTATTTATCAGACCGTTTCATGCTCCTCACATTTTTGACACCTTTTGAAGCTCTTCATATTTTTCACACCTTTTCAGGCTCTTCATGTTTTTGAAGACCGTTTCATGCTCCTTCTATTTTTCAGACCATTTCTTGCTCCTCATATTTTTGACACCTTTTGAAGCTCTTCATATTTTTCACACCTTTTCAGGCTCTTCATGTTTTTGAACACCGCTTCATGCTCCTCCTATTTTTCAGACCTATTCATGCTCCTCATATTTTTGACAACTTTTGAAGCTCTTAATATTTTTCACACCTTTTCAGGCTCTTCACGTTTTTGAACAACGCTTCATGCTCCTCCTATTTTTCAGACCGTTTCATGCTCATCTAATTTTTGACACTTTTTGAAGCTCTTCATATTTTTCACACCTTTTGAAGCTCTTCATATTTTTCACACGTTTTCAGGCTCTTCATGTTTTTGAACACCGCTTAATGCTGCTTCTATTTTTCAGACCGTTTCATGCTCCTCATATTTTTGACACGTTTTGAAGCTCTTCATATTTTTCACACCTTTTCAGGCTCTTCACGATTTTGAACACAGCTTCATGCTCCTCCCATTTTTCAGACAGTTTCATGCTCCTCATATTATTGACACCTTTTGAATCTCTTCATATTTTTCACACTTTTTCAGGCTCTTCATGTTTTTCAACACCGCCTTATGCTCCTGCTTTTTTCAGACTTTTTCATGCTCCTCATGTAATTCACACCTTTTGAAGCTCTTCATATTTTTCACACCTTTTCATGCTCTTGATGTTTTTGAACAACGCTTCATGCTCCTCCTATTTTTCGGACCGTTTCATGCTCCTCATGTATTTCACACCTTTTGAAGCTCTTCATATTTTTCACACCTTTTTAGGCTCTTCATGTTTTTCAACATCACTTCATGCTCCTCCTAATTTTCAGACCGTTTCATGCTCTTCATATTTTTGACACCTTTTGAAGCTCTTCATATTTTTCAACCTTTTTATTCTCTTCATGTTTTTAAACACGCTTTCATGCTCCTCCTATTTTTCCAACTGTGTCATGCTCATCTCATTTTTAACAACTTTTGAAGCTCTTCATATTTTTCACAGCTTTTGAAGCTCTTCATATTTTCAAACGTTTACAGGCTCTTCATGTTTTCCAACACCCCTTCTTGCTCATCCTATTTTTCAGACCGTTTCATGCTTCTCTCATTTCTGACACCTTTTGAAGCTCTTCATATTTTTCACACCTTTTCAGGCTCTTCATGTTTTTCAAAACCGCTTCATGCTCCTCCTATTTTTCAGAGAGTTTCATGCTCCTCATGTATTTCACACCTTTTGAAGCTCTTCATATTTTTCACACCTTTTCAGGCTCTTCATGTTTTTGAACACCGCTTCATGCTCCTGCTATTTTTCAGCCCGTTTCATGCTCCTCCTATTTTCACACCTTTTGAAGCTCTTCATATTTTTCACACCTTTTCAGGCTCTTCATGTTTTTGAACACCGCTTGATGCTCCTCCTATTTTTCAGACTTTTTCATGCTCCTCATGTATTTCACACGTTTTGAAGCTCTTCATATTTTACAGACGTTTTCAGCCTCTTCATGATTTTGAACACCGCATCATGATCCTCCTATTTTTCAGAATGTTTCATGCTCCTCATATTTTTGACAACTTTTGAAGCTTTTCATATTTTTCACAACTTTTCAGGATCTTCATGTTTTTGAACAGAGCTTCATGCTCCTCCTATTTTTCAGACCGTATCATACTCGTCATATTTTTCACACCTTTTGAACCTCTTCATATTTTTCACACCTTTTCAGTCTCTTCATGTTTTTCAACACAACTTCATGCTCATCCTATTTTCCAGACCGTTTCATGTTCCTCATGTATTTTACACCTTTTGAAGCTCTTCATATTTTTCACACGTTTTCAGGCTCTTCATGCATTTGAACACCCTTTCATGCTCCTCCTATTTTTCAGACCGTTTCATGATCCTCATAGTTTTGACACCTTTTGAAGCTCTTCATATTTTTCACACCTTTTCAGGTTCTTCATGTTTTTCAACACCGCTTCATGCTCCTCCTATTTTTCAGACCGTTTCATGCTCCTCATATTTTTGACACCTTTTGAAGCTCTTCATATATTTCACACCTTTTCATACTCTTCATGATTTCCAACACCGCTTCATCCTCCTCATATTTTTCAGACCGTTTCATGCTCATCTCATTTTTATCACCTTTTGAAGCTCTTCATATTTTTCACACCTTTTGAATCTCTTCATATTTTTCACACGTTTTCAGGCTCTTCATGTTTTTCAACACCGATTCATGCTCCTCATATTTTTGACACCTTTTGAATCTCTTCATATTTTTCACACCTTTTCAGCCTCTTCATGATTTTGAACACCGCTTCATGATCCTCCTATTTTTCAGAATGTTTCATGCTCCTCATATTTTTGACAACTTTTGAAGCTTTTCATATTTTCCACAACTTTTCAGGATCTTCATGTTTTTGAACAGAGCTTCATGCTCCTCCTATTTTTCAGACCGTATCATACTCGTCATATTTTTCACACCTTTTGAACCTCTTCATATTTTTCAAACCTTTTCAGTCTCTTCATGTTTTTCAACACAACTTCATGCTCATCCTATTTTCCAGACCGTTTCATGTTCCTCATGTATTTTACACCTTTTGAAGCTCTTCATATTTTTCACTACTTTTCAGGCTCTTCATGCATTTGAACACCCTTTCATGCTCCTCCTATTTTTCAGACCGTTTCATGCTCCTCATATTTTTGACACCTTTTGAAGCTCTTCATATATTTCACACCTTTTCATACTCTTCATGATTTCCAACAACGCTTCATCCTCCTCATATTTTTCAGACCGTTTCATGTTCATCTCATTTTTATCACCTTTTGAAGCTCTTCATATTTTTCACACCTTTTGAAGCTCTTCATATTTTTCACACGTTTTCAGGCTCTTCATGTTTTTCAACACCACTTCATGCTTCTCCTATTTTTCAGACCGTTTCATGCTCCTCATATTTTTGACACCTTTTGAAGCTCTTCATATTTTATCCACCTTTTCAGGCTCTTCATGTTTTTCAACACCGCTTCATGCTCTTCCTGTTTTCCAGACCGTTTCATGCTCCTCATGTATTTCCAACCTTTTGAAGCTCTTCAAATTTTTCACACCTTTGCAGCCTCCCCATGTTTTTCAACACGGCTTCATGATCCTCCTGTTTTTCAGACCGTTTCATGCTCCTCATATTTTGACACGTTTTGAAGATCTTCATATTTTTCACACATTTTCAGGCTCTTCATGTTTTTCAAAACCGATTCATGCTCCTCCTATGTTTCAGACCGTTTCATGCTCCTCATACTTTGACACCTTTTGAAGCTCTTCATATTTTTCAAACCTATTCAGTCTCTTCATGTTTTTAAACACTACTTCATGCTCCTCCTATTTTTCAGAACGATTCATTCTCCTCATGTATTTCACACCTTTTGAAGCTCTTCATATTTTACCCACCTTTTCAGGCTCGTCATGTTATTCAAGACGGTTTCATGCTCCTCATGTATTTCCAACCGTTTGAAGCTCTTCATATTTTTCACAACTTTTCAGGCTCTTCATGTTTTTGAACACGGTTTCATGCTCCTCCTATTTTTCAGACCATTTCATGCTCCTCATATTTTTGACACCTTTTGAAGCTCTTCATATTTTTCACACCTTTTCAGGCTCCCCATGTTTTTCAACACGGCTTCATGATCAAACTCTTTTTCAGACCGTTTCATGCTCCTCATATTTTTGACACCTTTTGAAGCTCTTCATATTTTTCACACCTTTTCAGGCTCCCCATGTTTTTCAACACGGCTTCATGATCAAACTCTTTTTCAGACCGTTTCATGCTCCTCATATTTTTGACTCGTTTTGAAGCTCTTCATATTTTTCACACCTTTTTAGGCTCTTCATGTTTTTCAACATCACTTCATGCTCCTCCTATTTTTCAGACCGTTTCATGCTCTTCATATTTTTGACACTTTTTGAAGCTCTTCATATTTTTCACACCTTTTCTGGCTCTTCATGTTTTCAACACCGCTTAATGCTCCTCCTATTTTCCAGACCGTTTCATGCTCGTCTCATTTTTGACACCTTTTGAAGCTCTTCATATTTCTCACAACTTTTAAGCTCTTCATGTTTTTCACACGTTTTCAGGCTCTTCATGTTTTTCAACATTGCTTCATGCTCCTCCCATTTTTCAGACCGTTTCATGCTCCTCCTATTTTTCAGACCGTTTCATGCTCCTCATATTTTTGACACCTTTTGAAGCTCTTCATATTTTTCACACCTTTTCATGCTCTTCATGTTTTTGAACAACGCTTCATGCTCCTCCTATTTTTCAGACCGGTTCATGCTCCTCATATTTTTGACACCTTTTGAAGCTCTTCATATTTTTCACACCTTTTCATGCTCTTCATGTTTTTGAACACCGCTTCATGCTCCTCCTATTTTTCAGACCGGTTCATGCTCCTCATATTTTTGACACCTTTTGAAGCTCTTCATATTTTTCACACCTTTTCATGCTCTTCATGTTTTTGAACACCGCTTCATGCTCCTCCTATTTTTCAGACCGGTTCATGCTCCTCATATTTTTGACACCTTTTGAAGCTCTTCATATTTTTCACACCTTTTCATGCTCTTCATATTTTTGAACAACGCTTCATGCTCCTCCTATTTTTCACACCGGTTCATGCTCCTCATATTTTTGACACCTTTTGAAGCTCTTCATATTTTTCACACCTTTTCATGTTCTTCATGTTTTTCAACACCGCTTCATGCTTCTCCTATTTTTCAGACCGTTTCATGCTCCTCATATTTTTGACACCTTTTGAAGCTCTTCATATTTTTCACACATTTTCAGGCTCTTCATGTTTTTCAACACCGATTCATGCTCCTCATATTTTTGACACCTTTTGAATCTCTTCATATTTTTCACACCTTTTCAGGCTCTTCATGTTTTTGAACACCACTTGTGTTCCTCCTATTTTTCAGACCGTTTCATGCTCCTCATAGTTTTGACACTTTTTGAAGCTCTTCATATATTCCACACATTTTGAAGCTCTTCATATTTTTCACACCTTTTGAAGCTCTTCATATTTTTCACACCTTATGAAGCTCTTCATATTTCTCAAACGTTTTCAGGCTCTTCATGTTTTTCAACACCCCTTCTTGCTCATCCTATTTTTCAGAGCGTTTCATGTTTCTATCATTTCTGACTACTTTTGAAGCTCTTCATATATTTCACACATTTTCAGG
The DNA here is from genome assembly GCF_033118175.1 of Dama dama. Lineage (NCBI taxonomy): Eukaryota > Metazoa > Chordata > Mammalia > Artiodactyla > Cervidae > Dama > Dama dama. The sequence continues at coordinate 4,504,299 of NW_026870928.1, read as the reverse complement.
CTCTTCATGTTTTTCAACACCACTTCATGCTCCTCCTATTTTTCAGACCGTTTCATGCTCATGTCACTTTGACACATTTTGAAGCTCTTCATATTTTCCACACCTTTTGAAGCTCTTCATATTTTTCAAACTTTTTCAGGCTCTTCATTTTTTTCAACACTGCTTCTTGCTCCTCCTATTTTTCAGAACTTTTCATGCTCCTCATATTTTTGACACATTTTGAACCTCTTCATTTTTTTCACACCTTTTGAAGCTCTTCATATTTTTCACACCTTTTCAGGCTCTTCATGTTTATTACACCGCTTCATGCTGCTCCTACTTTTCAGACCGTTTCATGCTCCTCATATTTTTGACACCTTTTGAAGGTCTTCATATCTTTCACACCTTTTCAGGCTCTTCATGTTTTTTATACCGCTTCATGCTGCTCCTATTTTTCAGACCGTTTCATGCTCCTCCTATTTTTGACACCTTTTGAAGCACTTCATATTTTTCACACCTTTTCAGGCTCTTCATGTTTTTGAACACCGTTTCATGCTCCTCCTATTTTTCAGACCATTTCATGTTTCTGATATTTTTGACACCTTTTGAAGCTCTTCATATTTTTCACACCTTTTGAGGCTCTTCATGTTTTTGAACACCGCTACATGTTCCTCCTATTTTTCAGACCGTTTCATGTTCCTCATATTTTTGACACCTTTTGAAGCTCTTCATATTTTTCACACCTTTTCAGGATCTTCATGTTTTTTACACCGCTTCATGCTCCTCCTATTTTTCAGACTGTTTCATGCTCCTCCTATTTTTGACACCTTTTGAAGCTCTTCATATTTCACACCATTTCAGGCTCTTCATGTTTTTGAACACCGTTTAATGCTCCTCCTATTTTTCAGACCGTTTCATGCTCCTCATATTTTTGACACCTTTTGAAGCTCTTCATATTTTACCCACCTTTTCAGGCTCTTCATGTTTTTCAACACCGTTTCATGCTCCTCATGTATTTCCAACCGTTTGAAGCTCTTCATATTTTTCACAACTTTTCAGGCTCTTCATGTTTTTGAACACGGTTTCATGCTCCTCCTATTTTTCAGACCGTTTCATGCTCCTCATGTATTTCACACCTTTTAAAGCTCTTCATATTTTTCACACCTTTTCAGGCTCTTCATGTTTTTGAACACCTTTTCATTCTCCTCCTATTTTTCAGACTGTTTCATGCTCCTCATATTTTTGACACCTTTTGAAGCTCTTCATATTTTTCACAACTTTTCAGGCTCCCCATGTTTTTCAACACGGCTTCATGATCCTACTCTTTTTCAGACCGTTTCATGCTCCTCATATTTTTGACACTTTTTGAAGCTCTTCATATTTTTCACACCTTTTCTGGCTCTTCATGTTTTCAACACCGCTTCATGCTCGTCCTCTTTTCCAGACCGTTTCATGCTCGTCTCATTTTTTCACACCTTTTGAAGCTCTTCATATTTCTCACAACTTTTAAGCTCTTCATGTTTTTCACACGTTTACAGGCTCTTCATGTTTTTCAACACCGCTTCATGCTCCTCCCATTTTTCAGACCATTTCATGCTCCTCCTATTTTTCAGACCGTTTCATGCTCCTCATATTTTTGACACCTTTTGAAGCTCTTCACATTTTTCACAACTTTTCAGCCTCTTCATGTTTTTCAACACCACTTCATGCTCCTCCTATTTTTCAGACCGTTTCATACTCATCTCGCTTTTGACACATTTTGAAGCTCTTCATATTTTCCACACCTTTTAAAGCTCTTCATATTTTTCAAACATTTTCAGGCTCTTAATCTTTTTCAACACCGCTTCTTGCTCCTCCTATTTTTCAGACCGTTTCATGCTCCTCATATTTTTGACACGTTTTGAAGCTCTTCATATTTTTCACACCTTTTCAGGCTCTTCATGTTTTTGAACACCATTTCATGCTCCTCCTATTTTTCAGACCGTTTCATGCTCCTCATATTTTTGACACCTTTTGAAGCTCTTCATATTTTTCACACCTTTTCAGGTTCTTCATGTTTTTCAAAGCCACTTCATGCTTCTCCTATTTTTCAGACCGTTTCATGCTCCTCTCATTTCTGACACCTTTTGAAGCTCTTCATATATTTCACACATTTTCAGGCTCTTCATGTTTTTCAACACCACTTCATGCTCCTCCTAATTTTCAGACCGTTTAATGCTCCTCCTGCATTTCACACCTTTTGAAGCTCTTTATATTTTTCACACCTTTTTAGGCTCTTCATGTTTTTGAACACGATTTCAGGCTCCTCCTATTTTTCGGACTGTTTCATGCTCATCTCATATTTGACACCTTTTGAAGCTCTTCATAATTTTAACACCTTTTCAGGCTCTTCATGTTTATTACACCGCTTCATGCTGCTCCTATTTTTCAGACCGTTTCATGCTCCTCATATTTTTGACACCTTTTGAAGGTCTTCATATCTTTCACACCTTTTCAGGCTCTTCATGTTTTTTACACCGCTTCATGCTGCTCCTATTTTTCACACCGTTTAATGCTCCTCCTATTTTTGACACCTTTTGAAGCACTTCATATTTTTCACACCTTTTCAGGGTCTTCATGTTTTTTACACCGCTTCATGCTCCTCCTATTTTTCAGACTGTTTCATGCTCCTCCTATTTTTAACACCTTTTGAAGCTCTTCATATTTCACACCATTTCAGGCTCTTCATGTTTTTGAACACCGTTTAATGCTCCTCCTATTTTTCAGACCGTTTCATGCTCCTCATATATTTGACACCTTTTGAAGCTCTTCATATTTTACCCACCTTTTCAGGCTCTTCATGTTTTTCAACACCGTTTCATGCTCCTCATGTATTTCCAACCGTTTGAAGCTCTTCATATTTTTCACAACTTTTCAGGCTCTTCATGTTTTTGAACACGGTTTCATGCTCCTCCTATTTTTCAGACCGTTTCATGCTCCTCATGTATTTCACACCTTTTAAAGCTCTTCATATTTTTCACACCTTTTTGGCTCCCCATGTTTTTCAACACCGCTTCATGCTCGTCCTATTTTCCAGACCACTTCATGCTCGTCTCATTTTTGACACCTTTTGAAGCTCTTCATATTTCTCACAACTTTTAAGCTCTTCAAGTTTTTCACACGTTTTCAGGCTCTTCATGTTTTTCAACACCGCTTCATGCTCCTCCCATTTTTCAGACCGTTTCATACTCCTCATATTTTTGACACCTTTTGAAGCTCTTCATATTTTTCACACCTTTTCATGCTCTTCATGTTTTTGAACACCGCTTCATGCTCCTCCTATTTTTCAGACCGGTTCATGCTCCTCATATTTTGACACCTTTTGAAGGTCTTCATATCTTTCACACCTTTTCAGGCTCTTCATGTTTTTTATACCGCTTCATGCTGCTCCTATTTTTCAGACCGTTTCATGCTCCTCCTATTTTTGACACCTTTTGAAGCACTTCATATGTTTCACACCTTTTCAGGCTCTTCATGTTTTTGAACACCGTTTCATGCTCCTCCTATTTTTCAGACCGTTTCATGCTTCTGATATTTTTGACACCTTTTGAAGCTCTTCATATTTTTCACACCTTTTGAGGCTCTTCATGTTTTTGAACACCGCTTCATGTTCCTCCTATTTTTCAGACCGTTTCATGTTCCTCATATTTTTGACACCTTTTGAAGCTCTTCATATTTTTCACACCTTTTCAGGATCTTCATGTTTTTTACACCGCTTCATGCTCCTCCTATTTTTCAGACTGTTTCATGCTCCTCCTATTTTTGACACCTTTTGAAGCTCTTCATATTTCACACCATTTCAGGCTCTTCATGTTTTTGAACACCGTTTAATGCTCCTCCTATTTTTCAGACCATTTCATGCTCCTCATATTTTTGACACCTTTTGAAGCTCTTCATATTTTACCCACCTTTTCAGGCTCTTCATGTTTTTCAACACCGTTTCATGCTCCTCATGTATTTCCAACCGTTTGAAGCTCTTCATATTTTTCACAACTTTTCAGGCTCTTCATGTTTTTGAACACGGTTTCATGCTCCTCCTATTTTTCAGGCCGTTTCATGCTCCTCATGTATTTCACACCTTTTAAAGCTCTTCATATTTTTCACACCTTTTCAGGCTCTTCATGTTTTTGAACACCTTTTCATTCTCCTCCTATTTTTCAGACTGTTTCATGCTCCTCATATTTTTGACACCTTTTGAAGCTCTTCATATTTTTCACAACTTTTCAGGCTCCCCATGTTTTTCAACACAGCTTCATGATCCTACTCTTTTTCAGACCGTTTCATGCTCCTCATATTTTTGACACTTTTTGAAGCTCTTCATATTTTTCACACCTTTTCTGGCTCTTCATGTTTTCAACACCGCTTCATGCTCGTCCTCTTTTCCAGACCGTTTCATGCTCGTCTCATTTTTTCACACCTTTTGAAGCTCTTCATATTTCTCACAACTTTTAAGCTCTTCATGTTTTTCACACGTTTTCAGGCTCTTCATGTTTTTCAACACCGCTTCATGCTCCTCCCATTTTTCAGACCATTTCATGCTCCTCCTATTTTTCAGACCGTTTCATGCTCCTCATATTTTTGACACCTTTTGAAGCTCTTCACATTTTTCACACCTTTTCAGCCTCTTCATGTTTTTCAACACCACTTCATGCTCCTCCTATTTTTCAGACCGTTTCATACTCATCTCGCTTTTGACACATTTTGAAGCTCTTCATATTTTTCACACCTTTTCAGCCTCTTCATGTTTTTCAACACTGCTTCATGCTCTTCCTATTTTTCCGACCTTTTCATGCTCCTCATATTTTTGACACCTTTTGAAGGTCTTCATATTTTTCAAACGTTTTCACGCTCTTCATGTTTTTCAACACCGCTTCTTGCTCCTCCTATTTTTCAGACCGTTTCATGCTCCTCATATTTTTGAAACATTTTGAAGCTCTTCATATTTTTCACACCTTTTCAGGCTCTTCATGTTTTTGTGCACCGTTTCATGCTCCTCCTATTTTTCAGATCGTTTCATGCTCCTCATATTTTTGACATCTTTTGAAGCTCTTCATATTTTTCACACCTTTTAATGCTCTTCATGATTTTGAACACCGCTTGATGCTCCTCCTATTATTCAGACCGTTACATGCTCCTCATATTTTTGACACCTTTTGAAGCTCTTCATATTTTTGACACCTTTTGAAGCTCTTCAAATTTTACACACTTTTTCAGACTCTTCATGTTTTTCCACACCGCTTCATGCTCCTCGTATTTTTCAGACAGTTTCATGTGCCTCCTCTTTTTAACACCTTTTGAAGGTCTTCATATTTTTCACACCTTTTCAGGCTCTTCATGTTTTTCCGCACCGCTTCCTGCTCTTCCTTTTTTTCAGACCGTTCCATGCTCCTCATATTTTTGACACCTTTTGAAGCTCTTCGTATTTTGCACACCTTTTCAGGCTCTTTATGTTTTTCAACACCACTTCATGCTCCTCCTTTTTTTCAGACCGTTTCATACTCCTCTTATTTTTGACACCTTTTGAAGCTCTTCATATTTTTCAAACCTTTTCAGGTTCTTCATGTTTTTCAACACCGCTTCATGCTCCTCCTATTTTTCAGATAGTTTCATGCCCCCTCTATTTTTGTCACCTTGTGAAGCTCTTCATATTTTTCACACCTTTTCAGGCTCTTCATGTTTTTGAACACCGCTTCATGTTCTTCCTATTTTTCAGACCGTTTCATGCTCGTCATATTTTTGACACCTTTTCAGGCTCTTCAGGTTTTTGAACAACGCTTCAAGCTCCTCCTATTTTTCAGACCGTTTCATGCTCTTCATATTTTTGACACATTTTGAAGCTCTTCATATTTTTCACACCTTTTCAGGCTCTTCATGTTTTTCAACACCGTTTCATGCTCCTCCTATTTTTCAGACCGTTTCATGCTCCTCATATTTTTGGCACCTTTTGAAGCTCTTCATATTCTTCACACCTTTTCAGGATCTTCATGTTTTTCAACACCACTTTATGCTCCTCCTCTTTTTCAGACCGTTTCGTGCTCCTCATGTTTTTGACACCTTTTGAAGCTCTTAATATTTTTCACATCTTTTCAGGCTTTTCATGTTTTGCAATACTGCTTCATGCTCCTCCTATTTTTCAGACCGTTTCATTCTCCTCATATTTTTGACACCTTTTGAAGCTCTTCATATATTTCACACCTTTTCAGGCTCTTCATGTTTTTCAACACCACTTCATGCTCCTCCTATTTTTCAGATCTTAACACTCTCCTCATAATTTTGACACCTTTTGAAGGTCTTAATATTTTTCACACATTTTCAGGCTCTTCATGTTTTTGAACACGGTTTCATGCTCCTCCTATTTTCCAGACCGTTTCATGCTCCTCATATTTTTGACACCTTTTGAAGCTCTTAATATTTTTCACAGCTTTTCAGGCTCTTCATGTTTCTCAACACCGCTTCATGGTCCTCCTATTTTTCAGACTGTTTCTTGCTCCTCATGTATTTCACACCTTTTGAAGCTCTTCATATATTTCACTCCTTTTGAAACTCTTCATATATTTCACAGCTTTTCAGGCTCTTCATGTTTTTGAACACCGTTTCATACTCCTCCTATTTTTCAGACCGTTTCATGCTCCTCCTTTATTTCAGACCGTTTCATGCTCCTCATATTTTTGGCACCTTTTGAAGTTCTTCATATTTTTCACACCTTTTCAGGTTCTTCATGTTTTTCAACACCGCTTTATGCTCCTCCTTTTTTTCAGACCGTTTCATGCTCCTCTTGTATTTCACACCTTTTGAAGCTCTTCATATTTTTCACACATTTTCAGGCTATTCATGTTTTTGAACATCGCTTTATGCTCCTCCTATTTTTCAGACCACTTCTTGTTCCTCATGTTTATCACACCTATTGAAGCTCTTCATGTTTTTCACACCTTTTCAGGCTTTTCATGTTTTTCAACATCGCTTCATGATCCTCCTACTTTTCTGAGCGTTTCATGCTCCTCATATTTTTGAAACCTTTTGAATCACTTCATATATTTCACACCTTATCAGGCTCTTCATGTTTTTGAACACCGCTTCACGCTCCACTTATTTTTCAGACCGTTTCATGCTCCTCATGTATTCCACACATTTTGAAGCTCTTCATGTTTTTCACACCTTTTGAAGCTCTTCATATTTTTCGAAGCTTTTCAGGCTCTTCATGTTCTTGAACACCGTTTCATGCTCCTCCTATTTTTCAGACCGTTTCATGCTCCTCATATTTTTGACACCTTTTGAAGCTCTTCATATTTTTCACACCTTTTCATGCTCTTCATGTTTTTGAACACGGCTTCATGCTTCTCCTATTTTTCAGGCCGGTTCATGCTCCTCATATTTTTGACACCTTTTGAAGCTCTTCATATTTTTCACACCTTTTCAGGCTCTTCATGTTTTTCAACATCACTTCATGCTCCTCCTATTTTTCAGACCGTTTCATGCTCCTCTCATTTCTGACACCTTTTGAAGCTCTTCATATATTTCACACATTTTCAGGCTCTTCATGTTTTTCAACACTACTTCATGCTCCTCCTATTTTTCAGACCGTTTCATGGTCCTCTTATTTTTGACAGATTTTGAAGCTCTTCATATTTTCCACACCTTTTGAAGCTCTTCATATTTTTCAAACGTTTTCATGCTCTTCATGTTTTTCAACACCGCTTCTTGCTCCTCCTATTTTTCAGACCGTTTCATGCTCGTCATATTTTTGACACCTTTTCAGGCTCTTCAGGTTTTTGAACACCGCTTCATGTTCTTCCTATTTTTCAGACCGTTTCATGCTCGTCATATTTTTGACACCTTTTCAGGCTCTTCATGTTTTTCAACACCGCTTCATGCTCCTCCTATTTTTCAGACCTTTTCATGCTCCTCATGTATTTCACACCTTTTGAAGCTCTGCGTATTTTTCACACCTTTTCAGGCTCTTCATGTTGTTGAACACCGCTTCATGCTCCTCCTATTTTTCAGACCGTTTCATGCTCCTCATGTATTTCACACCTTGTGTAGCTCTTCATATTTTTCACACCTTTTCAGGCTCTTCATGTTTTTGAAATCCGTTTCATGCTCCTCCTATTTTTCAGATCATTTCATACTCCTCATAATTTTGAGACCTTTTGAAGCTCTTCATGTATTTCACACCTTTTGAAGCTCCTCATGTTTTAGGACAACGCTTCATGCTCCTACTATTTTTCCGACCATATCATGCTCCTCATATTTTTCACACCTTTTGAAGCTCTTCATATTTTTCACACCTTTTCAGGCTGTTCATATTTTTGAACACCACTTCATGCTCCTACTATTTTTCAGAGAGTTTCATGCTCCTCATGTATTTCACATCTTTTGAAGCTCTTCATATTTTTCACACCTTTTCAGGCTCTTCATGTGTTTCAACACCGCTTCAGACTCATCCTATTTTTCAGAAATTTTCATGCTCCTCATATTTTTGACACCTTTTAAAGCTCTTCATATTTTTCACACCTTTTCAGGCTCTTCATGTTTTTCAACACCACTTCATGCTCCTCCTATTTTTCAGAGCGTTTCATGCTCATCTCATTTTTGACAACTTTTGAAGCTCTTCATATTTTTCACACCTTTTGAAACTCTTCATATTTTTCACACTTTTTCAAACTCTTCATGTTTTTCAACACCGCTTCATGCTACTCCTATTTTTCAGGCCGTTTCATGCTCCTCATATTTTTGACCCCTTTTGAATCTCTTCATATGTTTCACACCTTTTCAGGCTCTTCATGTTTTTCAACACCGCTTCATGCTCCTCCTATTTTTCAGACCGTTTCATGCTCCTCATATTTTTGACACCTTTTGAAGCTCTTCATATTTTTCACACCTTTTGAAACTCTTCATTTTTTGACACAATTTCAGCCTCTTCATGTTTCTTAACACCGTTTCATGTTCTTCCTATTTTTCAGATCGTTTCATGCTCATCTCTTTTTTGACACCTTTTGAAGCTCTTCGTATTTTTCACACCTTGTGTAGCTCTTCATATTTTTCACACGTTTTCAGGCTCTTCATGTTTTTGAACACCCTTTAATGCTCCTCCTGTTTTTCAGACCGTTTCATGCTCCTCATAATTTTGACATCTTTTGAAGCTCTTCATATATTTCACATCTTTTCAGACTCTTCATGTTTTTGAACACCACTTCATGCTTCTCCTATTTTTCAAACCGTTTCATTCTCCTCATGTATTTTACACCTTTTGAAGCTCTTCAAATTTTTGACAGCTTTTCAGGCTCTTCATGATTTTCAACACCGCTTCATGCTCCTCCTATTTTTCAGATTGTTTCATGTTTCTCATATTTTTGAAACCTTTTGAAACTCTTCATATATTTCACAGCTTTTCAGGCTCTTCATGTTTTTGAACACCGTTTCATGCTCCTCCTATTTTTCAGACCGTTTCATGCTCCTCCTTTATTTCAGACCGTTTCATGCTCCTCATATTTTTGGCACCTTTTGAAGTTCTTCGTATTTTTCACACCTTTTCAGTTTCTTCATGTTTTTCAACACCGCTTTATGCTCCTCCTTTTTTTCAGACCGTTTCATGCTCTTCTTGTATTTCACACCTTTTGAAGCTCTTCACATTTTTCACACCTTTTCAGGCTCTTCATGTTTTTGAACACCGCTTCATGCTCCTCCTATTTTTCAGACCACTTCTTGTTTCTCATGTTTATGACACCTATTGAAGCTCTTCATGTTTTTCACACCTTTTCAGGCTTTTCATGTTTTTCAACATCGCTTCATGATCCTCCTACTTTTCTGAGCGTTTCATGCTCCTCATATTTTTGAAACCTTTTGAATCTCTTCATATATTTCACACCTTTTCAGGTTCTTCATGTTTTTGAACACCGCTTCACGCTCCTCTTATTTTTCAGACCGTTTCATGCTCCTCATGTATTCCACACATTTTGAAGCTCTTCATATTTTTCACACCTTTTGAAGCTCTTCATATTTTTCGAAGCTTTTCAGGCTCTTCATGTTCTTGAACACCGTTTCATGCTCCTCCTATTTTTCAGACCGTTTCATGCTCCGCCTATTTTTCAGACCGTTTCAACTCATCTCATTTTTGACAGCTTTTGAAATTTTTCATATTTTTCACAACTTTTGAAGCTCTTCATGTTTTTCAACACCGCTTCTTGCTCCTCTTATTTTTCAGACCGTTTCATGCTCCTCATATTTGTCACACCTTTTGAAGCTCTTCATATTTTTCACACCTTTTCAGGCTCTTCATGTTTTTCAACACTGCTTCATGCTCCTCCTATTTTTCAAAGGGTTTCATGCTCCTCATATTTTTGACACCTTTTGAAGCTCTTCATATTTTTCACACCTTTTCAGGCTCTTCATATTTTTCACAGCTTTTCAGGCTATTCATGTTTTTGAACACCGCTTCATGCTCCTCCTATTTTTCAGACCGTTTCATGCTCCTCATGTATTTCACACCTTTTGAAGCTCTTTATATTTTTCACACCTTTTCAGGCTCTTCATGTTTTTCAACGCCACTTCATGCTCCTCCTATTTTTCAGACCGCTTCATGCTCATCTCATTTTTGACACCTTTTGAAGCTCTTCATATTTTTCACACCTTTTAAGGCTCTTCATGTTTTTCAACACTGCTTCATGCTCCTCCTATTTTTCTGACCGTTTCATGTGCCTCATATTTTTGACACTTTTTGAAGCTCTTCGTATTTTTCACACCTTTTCATGCTCTTTATGTTTTCAACACCGTTTCATGCTCCTCCTATTTTTCAGAGCGTTTCATGCTCCTCCTATTTTTCAAACCGTTTCATGCTCTTCTCATTTTTGACACCTTCTGAAGCTCTTCATATTTTTCACACCTTTTGAACCTCTTCATATTTTTCACACCTTTTGAAACTCTTCATATATTTCACGCTTTTTCAAGCTCTTCATGTTTTTCAACACCACTCCAAGCTCTTCCTATTTTTCAGACCTTTTGATGCTCATCTCATTTTTGACACCTTTTGAAGCTCTTCATATTTTTGACACCTTTTGAAGCTCTTCATATTTTTCACACCTTTGGAAGCTCTTCATATTTTTCACACCTTTTCAGGCTCTTCATGTTTTTCAACACCAATACATGCTCCTCCTATTTTTCAGACCATTTCCTGCTCCTCATATTTTTCACACCTTTTGAAGCTCTTCAGATTTTTCACGCATTTTCACGCTTTTCATGTTCCTGAACAATGCTTCATGCTCCTCCTATTTTTCACAGCTATTGAAGCTCTTCATATTTTTCACACCTTTTCAGGCTCTTCATGTTTCTCAACACCGCTTCATGCTCCTTTTATTTTTCAGAACGTTTCATGGTCCGCATGTATTTCACACCTTTTGAAGCTCTGCGTATTTTTCACACCTTTTCAGGCTCTTCATGTTGTTGAACACCGCTTCATGCTCCTCCTATTTTTCAGACCGTTTCATGCTCCTCATGTATTTCACACCTTGTGAAGCTCTTCATATTTTTCACACCTTTTCAGGCTCTTCATGTTTTTGAAATCCGTTTCATGCTCCTCCTATTTTTCAGATCGTTTCATACTCCTCATAATTTTGAGACCTTTTGAAGCTCTTCATGTATTTCACACCTTTTCAGGCTCTTCATGTTTTAGGACAACGCTTCATGCTCCTACTATTTTTCCGACCATATCGTGCTCCTCATATTTTTCACAGCTTTTGAAGCTCTTCACATTTTTCACACCTTTTCAAGCTCTTCATGTTTTTCAACACCGCTTCATGCTCCTTTTATTGTTCAGAACGTTTCATGGTCCTCATGTATTTCACACCTTTTGAAGCTCTGCGTATTTTTCACACCTTTTCAGGCTCTTCATGTTGTTGAACACCGCTTCATGCTCCTCCTATTTTTCAGACCGTTTCATGCTCCTCATGTATTTCACACCTTGTGAAGCTCTTCATATTTTTCACACCTTTTCAGGCTCTTCATGTTTTTGAAATCCGTTTCATGCTCCTCCTATTTTTCCGATCGTTTCATACTCCTCATGATTTTGAGACCTTTTGAAGCTCTTCATGTATTTCACACCTTTTCAAGCTGTTCATATTTTTGAACACCACTTCATGCTCCTAGTATTTTTCAGAGAGTTTCATGCTCCTCATGTATTTCACAACTTTTGAAGCTCTTCATATTTTTCACACCTTTTCAGGCTCTTCATGTGTTTCAACACCGCTTCAGGCTCGTCCTATTTTTCAGAACTTTTCATGCTCCTCATATTTTTGACACCTTTTGAAGCTCTTCATATTTTTCACACCTTTTCAGGCTCTTCATGTTTTTCAACACCACTTCATGCTCCTCCTATTTTTCAGACCGTTTCATGCTCATCTCATTTTTGACAACTTTTGAAGCTCTTCATATTTTTCACACCTTTTGAAACTCTTCATATTTTTCACACTTTTTCAAACTCTTCATGTTTTTCAACACCGCTTCATGCTCCTCCTATTTTTCAGGCCGTTTCATGCTCCTCATATTTTTGACCACTTTTGAATCTCTTCATATTTTTCACACCTTTTCAGGCTCTTCATGTTTTTCAACACCGCTTCATGCTCCTCCTATTTTTCAGACCGTTTCATGCTCCTCATATTTTTGACACCTTTTGAAGCTCTTCATATTTTTCACACCTTTTCAGGCTTTTCATGTTTTTGAACACCGCTTCATGCTCCTCCTATTTTTCACAACTTTTGAACCTCTTCATATTTTTTACACCTTTTCAGGCTCCTCAGGTTTTTGAACACCGCTTCATGCTCCTCCTATTTTTCACAACTTTTGAACCTCTTCATATTTTTTACACCTTTTCAGGCTCCTCAGGTTTTTGAACACCGCTTCATGCTCCTCCTCTTTTTCAGACCGTTTCATGCTCCTCATGTATTTCACACCTTGTGAAGCTCTTCATATTTTTCACACCTTTTCAGGCTCTTCATGTTTTTGAAATCCGTTTCATGCTCCTCCTATATTTCAGACCATTTCATGCTCTTCATATTTTTGACACCTTTTGAAGTTCTTCATATTTTTCACACCTTTTGAACCTCTTCATATATTTCACACCTTTTCAGGCTCTTCATGTTTTTCAACACCACTTCATGCTCCTCCTATTTTTCAGACGGTTTCATGCTCATCTCATTTTCGACACCTTTTGAAGCTCTTCATATTTTTCACATCTTTTGAAGCTCTTCATATTTTTCACACGTTTTCAGGCTCTTCATGTTGTTCAACACCCTTTCTTGCTCCTCCTATTTTTCAGACCGTTTCATGTTCCTCATATTTTTGACATGTTTTGAAGCTCTTCATATTTTTCACACCTTTTCAGGCTCTTCATGTTTTTCAACACCACTTCATGCTCCTCCTATTTTTCAGACCGTTTCATGCTCATCTCATTTTTGACAACTTTTGAAGCTCTTCATATTTTTCACACCTTTTGAAACTCTTCATATTTTTCACACTTTTTCAAACTCTTCATGTTTTTCAACACCGCTTCATGCTCCTCCTATTTTTCAGGCCTTTTCATGCTCCTCATATTTTTAACCCCTTTTGAATCTCTTCATATTTTTCACACCTTTTCAGGCTCTTCATGTTTTTCAACACCGCTTCATGCTCCTCCTATTTTTCAGACCGTTTCATGCTCCTCATATTTTTGACACCTTTTGAAGCTCTTCATATTTTTCACACCTTTTCAGGCTTTTCATGTTTTTGAACACCGCTTCATTCTCCTCCTATTTTTCACAACTTTTGAACCTCTTCATATTTTTTACACCTTTTCAGGCTCCTCAGGTTTTTGAACACCGCTTCATGCTCCTCCTATTTTTCACAACTTTTGAACCTCTTCATATTTTTTACACCTTTTCAGGCTCCTCAGGTTTTTGAACACCGCTTCATGCTCCTCCTCTTTTTCAGACCGTTTCATACTCCTCATGTATTTCACACCTTGTGAAGCTCTTCATATTTTTCACACCTTTTCAGGCTCTTCATGTTTTTGAAATCCGTTTCATGCTCCTCCTATATTTCAGACCATTTCATGCTCTTCATATTTTTGACACCTTTTGAAGTTCTTCATATTTTTCACACCTTTTGAACCTCTTCATATATTTCACACCTTTTCAGGCTCTTCATGTTTTTCAACACCACTTCATGCTCCTCCTATTTTTCAGACCGTTTCATGTTCCTCATATTTTTGACATGTTTTGAAGCTCTTCATATTTTTCACACCTTTTCAGGCTCTTAATGTTTTTCAACACCACTTCATGCTCCTCCTATTTTTCAGACCGTTTCATGCTCATCTCATTTTTGACAACTTTTGAAGCTCTTCATATTTTTCACACCTTTTGAAACTCTTCATATTTTTCACACTTTTTCAAACTCTTCATGTTTTTCAACACCGCTTCATGCTCCTCCTATTTTTCAGGCCGTTTCATGCTCCTCATATTTTTGACCCCTTTTGAATCTCTTCATATTTTTCACACCTTTTCAGGCTCTTCATGTTTTTCAACACCGCTTCATGCTCCTCCTATTTTTCAGACCGTTTCATGCTCATCTCATTTTTGACACCTTTTGAAGCTCTTCATATTTTTCACACCTTTTAAGGCTCTTCATGTTTTTCAACACCGCTTCATGCTCCTCCTATTTTTCTGACCGTTTCATGCGCCTCATATTTTTGACACTTTTTGAAGCTCTTCGTATTTTTCACACCTTTTCATGCTCTTTATGTTTTCAACACCGTTTCATGCTCCTCCTATTTTTCAGATCGTTTCATGCTCCTCCTATTTTTCAAACCGTTTCATGCTCTTCTCATTTTTGACATCTTCTGAAGCTCTTCATATTTTTCACACCTTTTGAACCTCTTCATATTTTTCACACCTTTTGAAACTCTTCATATATTTCACGCTTTTTCAAGCTCTTCATGTTTTTCAACACCACTCCAAGCTCTTCCTATTTTTCAGACCTTTTGATGCTCATCTCATTTTTGACACCTTTTGAAGCTCTTCATATTTTTGACACCTTTTGAAGCTCTTCATATTTTTCACACCTTTGGAAGCTCTTCATATTTTTCACACCTTTTCAGGCTCTTCATGTTTTTCAACACCAATACATGCTCCTCCTATTTTTCAGACCATTTCCTGCTCCTCA
Source organism: Dama dama (assembly GCF_033118175.1). Taxonomy (NCBI): domain Eukaryota; kingdom Metazoa; phylum Chordata; class Mammalia; order Artiodactyla; family Cervidae; genus Dama; species Dama dama. The sequence continues at coordinate 4,489,095 of NW_026870928.1, read as the reverse complement.
TATTTTTCACACCTTTTGAAGCTCTTCAGATTTTTCACGCATTTTCACGCTTTTCATGTTCCTGAACAATGCTTCATGCTCCTCCTATTTTTCACAGCTATTGAAGCTCTTCATATTTTTCACACCTTTTCAGGCTCTTCATGTTTCTCAACACCGCTTCATGCTCCTTTTATTTTTCAGAACGTTTCATGGTCCTCATGTATTTCACACCTTTTGAAGCTCTGCGTATTTTTCACACCTTTTCAGGCTCTTCATGTTGTTGAACACCGCTTCATGCTCCTCCTATTTTTCAGACCGTTTCATGCTCCTCATGTATTTCACACCTTGTGAAGCTCTTCATATTTTTCACACCTTTTCAGGCTCTTCATGTTTTTGAAATCCGTTTCATGCTCCTCCTATTTTTCAGATCGTTTCATACTCCTCATAATTTTGAGACCTTTTGAAGCTCTTCATGTATTTCACACCTTTTCAGGCTCTTCATGTTTTAGGACAACGCTTCATGCTCCTACTATTTTTCCGACCATATCATGCTCCTCATATTTTTCACACCTTTTGAAGCTCTTCACATTTTTCACACCTTTTCAAGCTCTTCATGTTTTTCAACACCGCTTCATGCTCCTTTTATTGTTCAGAACGTTTCATGGTCCTCATGTATTTCACACCTTTTGAAGCTCTGCGTATTTTTCACACCTTTTCAGGCTCTTCATGTTGTTGAACACCGCTTCATGCTCCTCCTATTTTTCAGACCGTTTCATGCTCCTCATGTATTTCACACCTTGTGAAGCTCTTCATATTTTTCACACCTTTTCAGGCTCTTCATGTTTTTGAAATCCGTTTCATGCTCCTCCTATTTTTCAGATCGTTTCATACTCCTCATGATTTTGAGACCTTTTGAAGCTCTTCATGTATTTCACACCTTTTCAAGCTGTTCATATTTTTGAACACCACTTCATGCTCCTAGTATTTTTCAGAGAGTTTCATGCTCCTCATGTATTTCACAACTTTTGAAGCTCTTCATATTTTTCACACCTTTTCAGGCTCTTCATGTGTTTCAACACCGCTTCAGGCTCGTCCTATTTTTCAGAACTTTTCATGCTCCTCATATTTTTGACACCTTTTGAAGCTCTTCATATTTTTCACACCTTTTCAGGCTCTTCATGTTTTTCAACACCACTTCATGCTCCTCCTATTTTTCAGACCGTTTCATGCTCATCTCATTTTTGACAACTTTTGAAGCTCTTCATATTTTTCACACCTTTTGAAACTCTTCATATTTTTCACACTTTTTCAAACTCTTCATGTTTTTCAACACCGCTTCATGCTCCTCCTATTTTTCAGGCCGTTTCATGCTCCTCATATTTTTGACCCCTTTTGAATCTCTTCATATTTTTCACACCTTTTCAGGCTCTTCATGTTTTTCACCACCGCTTCATGCTCCTCCTATTTTTCAGACCGTTTCATGCTCCTCATATTTTTGACACCTTTTGAAGCTCTTCATATTTTTCACACCTTTTCAGGCTTTTCATGTTTTTGAACACCGCTTCATGCTCCTCCTATTTTTCACAACTTTTGAACCTCTTCATATTTTTTACACCTTTTCAGGCTCCTCAGGTTTTTGAACACCGCTTCATGCTCCTCCTATTTTTCACAACTTTTGAACCTCTTCATATTTTTTACACCTTTTCAGGCTCCTCAGGTTTTTGAACACCGCTTCATGCTCCTCCTCTTTTTCAGACCGTTTCATGCTCCTCATGTATTTCACACCTTGTGAAGCTCTTCATATTTTTCACACCTTTTCAGGCTCTTCATGTTTTTGAAATCCGTTTCATGCTCCTCCTATATTTCAGACCATTTCATGCTCTTCATATTTTTGACAACTTTTGAAGTTCTTCATATTTTTCACACCTTTTGAACCTCTTCATATATTTCACACCTTTTCAGGCTCTTCATGTTTTTCAACACCAC